>NC_056058.1:75320550-76535565 GCF_016772045.2 Ovis aries
CCATCTGCTCTGTATTCATACATGACTAGGGTAGGAGACTTAGTCTGACTCTCCGCTGCCTTTCTCTCCTCCTACTTTAAAGCTCTCCCTCTCTTCCTCCTCCTTTCCTGAGGCTCTTGCTCTCTTCCACCACTTCCTCTCAAAGTTGTTCTTGCTGTTTGAGGCTACCAAATTTTAAGTCCTCCCGTCTACTGCTTTGCAAGATGTTTTTGTACCTCATTTCGTCTGTCTCCCCTGATTGATCTTCCCTTCTCTGATTATGCCCCATCATCATCGGTTTTGCTTTCTAAGTGAGATGCTTCAATCATAAGACTTTCCCTCTGATGATCACTGATAGAAGTCTCCTTATGGTCACCAGTAGTTGCAAACTAAAGATTTATTCTTTCCTTGATCCCCGTCAGTATTGTGAACTCTAGGTCACCTTTTTGAATATCTTTGACACTGTGGGTCAGGAATGAAAACTAAGCCCTAAGTTCTAGAAATATATTTTAAGTCAAGTTTTAAATACAATTGAAAATGTCAGTTTTCAACTACTTGTTTCAACTATACTCATAATTTTTTTAAAGAAAAACCTAGAGATTTTTTAAATTTAAAATTATATTTTATTTACTTTTTTGTATTTCATTTAAAAATGTCAAAAATTTAAAAAGAGTCAAAATGTTTTCTTATTGCAGAAAGAGATTTATATATAAACTGGGAAATATAGTATATAATTGGGAGGGAATTATAAATGGTCACTACTAAAGAGGTTTGCATTTTCTTTTTTCATTAAATATACACTATGAAGTAACATTAACAAAGTAGTTTCAAAAGCACCAAGCTAATTTATTCTGAGTGAGAAGTTAAATTGTTATTCAAGTACTTTGCTTGTCGAAGTGTTAGAGAGTCTATTTCTCTCCTGTTCAAGATGGAGGCAGGTGATTCCAAGAAAGAAATTATAATGTACAATGAGCCAAGTTTTAAGAAAAACTCAATAAAAATTCACACCTCTCCCCACTTCTCCAGTGAAGTTTGGAGCCACTTCATTTGACAACTTTATAATTTTGAGTACAAAACAATACCAACAGGAAGGAATGTGAAATCAACCCGAAACTGAGAGTTCAAGTATGGCTTGGCAATGCAATCGATATTTATCAACCCCTCGAGGAGTTGTAAACACGCATGTAAGATGAGAAGGCTGTTATGTTCTATATCGTAAGCAAGATGTACGGCTGGATTCGTCTGTTTGTTTTTAGGCATTGTCCTATGTTGATGCTTTTCCTCATAGAAGTAAAACAAAAGTTTGTAAATGAAACTTAACCTTGACACTTGCAGTTGAGATTCATAATAGAGAAAATATAAGAAAGAAAGGGAAGGGATAAGATAGGGTGATGGGAAAACACTAGATGGATGGAAAGATGGGGTGGGGAGATAGAGGAGGCTAAGAGAACTATATCAGATAGCCCCATTAAGGGTGCACAGAAATTGCACCCTTATCTCTACCATAGCCCTGTTAAGGGTGCACAGGATTTTGCATGGCTATTTTGGCCTAGAAACTCTTCTGAATACTCATTCAAAGATAAGATGTTCATTTACTACTCAGCGTCTTCAGGTCTTTACATAAATATCACCGTCTCAGCGTAATCTACCCTGTTCATATAAATTTAAAACTATAACTGGTATACCAATGTCTGCTCTTACCATCCCAAATCTGTCAAACTTCTGACATCTTTATGCTATTTTTTTCATAGTGCATTTGCCTGATACATCATTTTCCTATGTATTATGGGGTGGATTAAAAATGTTCAGAAATAAATGAAGGAAAATTAAAAAGGGAAAGAGCAGTAGTGCTTTCTTTACAATGTGAACAAAGAGGGACAAAAGGAAAAGAAGTGAGTTATTATGTTTTTTTAATTAAAAGATTAAAAAAAAAGCAAAAGGTAGGAACATAAGAGTAGTACTAGGAGATTTTTCTCAATTTCTGAGATTATGAAGAAGATGTATTTGGAAACAAACTTGCTACATCTTCCTAATGAGCCAACAGTAGGGGTGGATACACAATAAAAGTATTTTATCAAATTCATGAAATTTTGGAGAGCACTGTTTGTATCTCCTATATTAATTATATTCAGTTCCCCCAAATCAAATTCACTTCAGAAGTTCTGAACAGCTAAATCTCACCACTGGATGTATATGGTTAGGTGATGATGGCAATTTTAGCCCAAAAAGCAGAGACATTACTTTGCCAACAAACATCTGTCTAGACAAAGCTATGGGTTTTCTACTAGTCATGTACGGATATGAGAGTTGGACTATAAAGAAAACTGAGGGCCAAAGAATTGATGCTTTTGAACTGTGGTGTTGGAGAAGACTCTTGAGAGTCCTTTGGACTGCAAGGAGATCCAACCAGTCCATTCTGAAGGAGATCAGTCCTGAATATTGATAGGAAGGACTGATGTTGAAGCTGAAACTGCAATACTTTGGCCACCTGATGGGAAGAACTGACTCAATGGAAAAGACCCTGATGCTGGGAAAGACTGAAGGTGGGAGGAAAAGGGGACAACAGAGGAAGAGATGGTTGGATGACATCACCAGTTTGACAGACATGAGTTTGACAAGCTCTGGGAGTTGCTGATGGACAGGCAAGCCTGGCTTGCTGCAGTCCATGGGGTCGCAAGGAGTTGGACACGACTGAGTGACTGAATTAATACTGACCCCGATGGCAATTTTCAATGTAAAAATTGTGGAAGATGGTACCTGAGTCTTAGTTGTGGCATGTGGGATCTTTCCATGTGGCGCAAGGGCTCAGGAGTTGTGGCACAGGGACTTTAGTTGCCCTATAGCATGTGGGATGTTAGTTTTCCTAACCACTGGACCAATAGGGAAGTCCCCAATAGACAGCTTAAAAAAAAAAAAAAGACCAAAAACTTATTTTTAATTCAAGGATAGTTGCAATATTGTGTTGGTTTCAGCCATATATCAACATGAATCAGCCATAGGTGTACATATGCCCCCCTCACTTGAACAGTCCTCTCACCTCCCGCCCCATCCCACCCCTCTAAATTGTTACAGAGTTCCCTGAGTCATGCAGAAAATTCCCATTAGCTATCTATTTTACATATGATAGTGTATATGTTTCCATGTTATTCTTTCCATTAGTGCAGTTCAGCCACTCAGTCTTGTCTGACTCTTTGCGACACCATGACCTGCAGCACACCAGGCCTCCCTGTCCTTCACCAACTCTCAGAGTCCACCCAAACCCATGTCCATTGAGTCGGTGATGCCATCCAACCATCTCATCCTCTGTCATCCCCTTCTCCTGCCCTCAAACTTTCCCAGCATCAGGGTCTTCTCAAAAGAGTCAGCTCTTTGCATCAGGTGGCCAAAGTATTGGAGTTTCAGCTTCAACATCAGTCCTTCCAATGAACACCCAGGACTGATCTCCTTTAGGATGGACTGGTTGGATCTCCTTGCAGTCCAAAGGACTCTCAAGAGTCTTCTCCAACACCACAGTTCAAAAGCATCAGTTCTTCGGCACTCAGCCTTCTTCATAGTCCAACTGTCACATCCATACATGACCACTGGAAAAGCCACAGTCTTGACTAGATGGACCTTTGTTGACAAAGTAATGTCTCTGCTTATTAATATGCTGTCTAGGTTGGTCATAACTTTCCTTCCAAGGAGTGAGCATCTTTTAATTTCATGGCTGCAATCACCATCTGCAGTGATTTTGGAGCCCCCAAAAATAAAATCTGACACTGTTTCCACTGTTTCCCTATGTATCTACCATGAAGTGATGGGGCTTGATGCTATGATCTTAGTTTTCTGAATGTTGAGCTTTAAGCCAACTTTTTCAATCTCCTCTTTCACTTTCATCAAGAGGCTCTTTAGTTCTTCACTTTCTGCCATAAGGGTGGTGTCATCTGCATATCTAAGGTTATTAATATTTCTCCTGGCAATCTTGATTCCAGCTTGTGCTTCTTCCAACCGAGCATTTCTCGTGATGTACTGTGAATATAAGCTAAATAAGCAGGGTGACAATATACAATCTTGACATACTCCGCTACCTATATGGAACCAGTCTGTTGTTCCATGTCCGCTTATAACTGTTGCTTCCTCACCTGCATACAGATTTCTCAAGAGGCAGGTCTGGTGGTCTAGTATTCCCATCTCTTGAAGAATTTTCCACAGTTTATTGTGATCCACACAGTTAAAGGCTTTGGCATAATAAATAAGGCAGAAACAGATGTGTTTCTGGAATGCTCTTGCTTTTTTGATGTTCCAGCAGATGTTAGCAATTTGATCTCTGGTTCCTCTGCCTTTTCTAAAACCAGCTTGAACATCTGGAATTTCACGGTTCACGTATTGCTGAAGCCTGACTTGGAGAATTTTGAGCATTACTTTACTAGCGTATGAGATGAGTGCAATTGTGCAGTAGTTTGAGCATTCTTTGTCATTGCCTTTCTTTGGGATTGGAATGAAAACTGATCTTTTCCCATCCTGTGGACACTGCAAGTTTTCCAAAGTTGCTGACAATATTGAGTACAGCACTTTCACAGCATCATCTTTCAGGATTTGAAATAGCTCAACTGGAATTCCATCAGCTCCACTAGCTTTATTCATAATGATACTTCCTAAGGCCCACTTGACTTCACACTCCAGGATGTCTGGCTCTTGGTGAGTGATCACACCATCATGATTATCTGGATCATGAAGATCTTTTTGTACAGTTCTTCTGTGTATCTTTGTCACCTCTTCTTAATATCTTCTGCTTCTGTTAGGTCCAGACCATTTCTGTCCTTTATTGAGCCCATCTTTGCATGAAATGTTCCCTTGGTATCTCCAATTTTCTTGAAGAGATCTCTAGTCTTTCCCATTCTGTTGTTTTCCTCTATTTCTTTGCATTGATCACTGAAGAAGGCTTTCTTATCTCTGCTTGCTGTTCTTTGGAACTCTGCATTCAAATGGGTATACCATTTCTTTTCCTCTTTGCTTTTCACTTCTCTTTGTTTCACAGCTATTTGTAAGGCCTCCTCAGACAGCCATTCTGCTTTTTTGCATTTCTTTTCCATGGGGATGATCTTGATTCCTGTCTCCTGAACAATGTCATGAACCTCTGTCCATAGTTCATCAGGCACTCTGTCTGTCAGATCTAGTCCCTTAAATCTATTTCTCACTTCCAGTGTATAATCACAAGGGATTTGATTTAGATCATAATGGAATGGTCTAGTGGTTTTCCCCACTTTCTTCAATTTCAGTCTGAATTTGGCAATAAGCAGTTCATGATCCTAGCCACAGTCAGATCCAAGTCTTATTTTTGCTGACTGTATAGAGCTTCTCCATCTTTGGCTGCAAAGAATATAATCAGTCTGATTTCGGTGTTGACCAACTGGTGATGTCCATGTGTAGAGTCTTCTCTTGTGTTGTTGGCAGAAGGTGTTTGCTATGACCAGTGTGTTCTCTTGGCAGAACTCTATTAGCCTTTGCCCTGCCAGAACTCTATTAGCCTTTGCCCTGCTGCATTCCCTACTCCAAGGCCAAATTTTTCTGTTTCCCCAGGTGTTTCTTGACTTCCTGCTTTTGCATTCCAGTGCCCTGTAATGAAAAGGACATCTTTTTTGTGTGTTAGTTCTAAAAGCTTTTAATTGCTGAATCTGTAAGATTCCAGGGGAGATTCTGCAGTTTACAAATGGAATGAGTACGTTTGTAAGAGTAAGATGATAATTTCCTGAGCACATCCAACATCAGAGAAACAAGCCCTTCCCTTGAACTAATCCATAGGCATGTTTCGAGTCTCCAACAGAATCCAGCAGACCATTTCAGTTTAGAGTCTTATAAAAAACCTATTTTTCAGTCTTGAAAGAGGTATCTGGAGGGAGAGGTATATTGGAGGAAATCCAGCATTTTTCAGCTTTTCCCAAATTGGTGGCGCATCTGTGATTTGATTTTTCTATTAATGCTGTAGCAGATAAGAATACATACCACTGTCTTTTTTTTTTTTTCTCAGTCTTTGATGAATGGGGATTTGATCTAAATTTCACCTCTAAATATATATGATGCTACTCATTGGCCCTTTTTATTCCACCACAAACCTTTGGTGCCCTTGTGTTAAGGCAAGATGTTACCTGGTAACAGCTTTGATTAGATTCATTCTTTTCAGGCCTAGGTTTTGAAGTTTTGCTGGCTTTCAGTGACAATTCATAATTGTTTCAAAACAGCCATTTCTGTTACCTTTGTAACTTAGGCCGAAATGACTATATCCACCTCAAGCTATAACTCCAACTGAAGAGTATTCATCTGTATGAAAAATAGAAGTTATTTTCCTCTGGTTGAAACAACATCACCCTTTATATTTATAAATAAATGAATTTCAAAGGGAGAATGAAATCATGATTAGGGAATTTAGGCAAAGATGGCACAAGTAGAAGAAAAGGCCTAAGAGACAGCCCAAACTTTACATTTTGACAGAAGTTAAATCAGTCGTTTTAAATGTCATTCTATAGAATGTCACTGAGAATGAATAAACAAGTTAATTAGTTTGGTTTTCTTTGTTTCTTCTTTTGCTAAATCCAGCCGAACAAAACATGATTCCAAAAGCAGAAATAAAGAAAAGGGGAGGAAAAAGCTGTTTTCCATCTTAATCCTAAATTTCCTGGTTTGGGGTCCCTCAGTTTTGATGTTTCTGGTAATGTGTTCATTCAAACCTAAATGAGATTGGCATCAAAGGCTTAACATTCAGATTAACCACTTTTTGGCATCTCACCTCTTTTCAGTTTGAACTTGGAATCTCCTCCATGTACAGACCACTAATGAGAAAAATCCTTGCTTATGAATTCAGTTCAGAATGGGAGCTGTTTTCCCCCTCTCTCCTTTTGCATAATGTCGGCTTTGAAGTCAGGCAGTCCAAGAAAGTGATTGATCTCGCCCAAGTTCATAACTTTTTCAAAGTACTGCCGATATCATTAAATTTTAATTAACCCTTTGAGCTCCTTCTATGATGTAAAAATGAGGGAACATCAAAGGCTCCTGTGTTGGAGCAGCAGTAGCATCTTTTGTGCTCACACTGCTTTTTAGAAGATATCTCAGATGCAAATATTTCAATGGGGTCTTCAGCTTTGTTTGTGTATGTGTGTGTGACATTGTTATGCTGTTGCAGGGGTAGAGCTGAAATCTATTGTTAGTCTTTCAAAGCTGGTTATTTAAGCATTGCTGTGTTCAGGGGTTAGAAGCAGGGTTTCTTGCCACCTCTTCCACATAAAACGTTGGAATCAAGGAGTCCATTTAAAATGTCACTCGATTTGTATCTTTTCCTGTTGTCCTTCAACAGCTCTCATTCATAATTAATCTCATTTCCATCGTATGACTTAAAGTGTAGCATTCTGCACGTGGTCTTGGAAAGTCACACAGTTGCATTCAGATATGCTGGATGAAGAAACTCAGTAGAAAGGGGAGCATGTACCGCCCGAGGTTGTAGGATTTGAGGCTGTAAGTGCAGTGCGTTAAAGAAGAGCTTTTCTTGAAGCATTTAGCAAATATTTATGGAGTGCACGCTCTGTTTAAGTGTTTAGTCACTGCCCCTCTTAAATCCATGTTCTAGTGAAACAGAGTTTGCAGACCTTGGCATTCATGCGCTATGTTTCTTACTTTTTGTAACAGTCACTGTCAAAAGGAAGAGTACTTGCCTGCCACCTAGTCCACCAGGGATTTTTAGGCCCCTAGGCAATGTGAGCAAGTACAGAAAACTCCACATCCTAACATCCTGCTCATATTGTTTGGAATCGAGCCTATCTCATGTGATGATAAGGAATGGAGAAACTTGTGTCGTTGGACACAGGCCGACTTGCTCTCTTGTGTCTCGGTTTCTCTACACGCCTACCCATTTTATACCTTCTTGATAAAGTTAAATGAGTTCATATACATGTTTGTTTGTTTTACATGTTTGTTTTGAAATATGACTGTCTTAATAGTAAGTAGTAAGCTTAGTGGTTTTAAGCTTACTGTTTAGATGCAGGAAAAGTTGGCTAGAATACAATTCATATCTTCTGGTGGCTGTTATCTCCTGCTATTTCTCTTTTAATGTGAATATCTACTACCCATGAATTTTCCTGCAAAGTTCTACAGGAGGGAGAAGTGGTAAAAATCTTGATTGCTTCACTTCTTCAGAAGTAATGATCAGCTCATTTCCAAAGCCCAAATGCACATTTGCCCCTTTAGGGTCACTTTAATCAAGGCATTATCACAGATGATGCGTGTCTACCAAAATGAGATTTTGTGACCTCCTGAAATGAGCATGATCTGGGCTTGCACTGGGGGTATCTGACTTAGTGAGCTTCCTGTTTATGAGATTTAAATTAAACCTGCATAGATTATTAGGGGAAAATTCCACAACTTTCTAATAATTAAAAAAAAAAAGTTGATTTCCTCTTTCCTCCTAAATAGAATTTAATTCAATTGTAGAGATAATTTAAACACTGGACTGCTAAATGTCCTAAGGAATCTAGGATTCCTGAAAGGGATGGATGCATGTTTTAAAGATAAAGTAGGATTCTAAACAGTATAACTGTTATTTGGGCGTTAAGATGTGCATGAATCCACGTGACAGATGCCTTCAATATAAACAACGCATTCTGACTACACTTTTTTCTTCTTTTCCCATATTTAAAGAGAACAGTAGATAAACTAATTTGTGAAGTATATATGTTCTAGATAAAATGAGAGGTGTACATATTCTAGAAATGGAAGACAATTCAAATTTAAGTTTGGATTAGCAACAGATAAGAATTCACATGAAGGCTTAATCTCTATTAACCACATTTCATTTTTTAAGCCACAGCTCCATTTAATGTTTAATGTCATATTGCTCTTAAATATTGCCTGCCTTTTTTTCAAATTGTTAATTATTTGCAGATTCTTATATATTTGTTCACCATAGGGTATAAGGATAATTATGTAGAATCAGTTCAGGTTGTTTGAAAATAGTATTCTAAAAGCCAACAGTAAGAATATTGTGAAAAGTAAAAACAAATTAGATTTAGAGCAGTAAAATGGTTTAAAGCTATACCCCTGAAAAGGTTAAAAACTGCATTTCTAGGGCTGCCATATAGATATATAAGGTGGAAATAATTTGGGGACATATGTGCAAAAATGAGCTTAAAATAGGTTTTTATATACTTGATGAGCATATGGCGATCTGTGAATGCCATGGCAAATAGGATTCACTAAATAATATGCCCATTCCTCCTTTTCTCTCCAATTTCTCTGTCAAATGAAAGCCAGAAGAGATTAAGATGAAAGTTATTCTACAGAAAAACAAAATTACTAGCTGTGAAATATAAACTGCCTTTGGTCTCTCCTCTCTGACTTCGCAAACTCTCTTTTGCTACTTGAAGGCAAGATGGCATTCGTGTTAAGGCAGGGGGCCTCCCTCCCAGCCAAGCAGCTCTGCCAGCTGAAGAACAAAAGCTCAGTGACTGTTTCTAACAGGGGGTGGGGTTGTTTATTAATTAGTGATTACGTCTCAGTGCCTATGTCTTCACCAAACAAACTTTCTGATTTTGATCATTGTCATAATACTACAGTTGATTAATTTTTACTAATGTTGCTAAGTATGAGAAATTGCATCTGAAGCTCTAAATACATTATTTCATTGATTATTTGAGTCACTCTATTATGTACATGGTATCATCCCCATTTTATAGATTGAGAAACTGATGTTCTGAATAGGACAGTATCTTGTCCAAGGACCCATGGCTAATTAACAGCAAAGTTTGGGTTCTTTAAACCAAGTTTTACATGTCTCCATATCCTTGGTTCAGTTTTTAGGGAAAAACTAAATTATATTGAGCTTGTCTTTCAGTATGGTCTGCTTGCTGTGCTTAGTTGCTCAGTTGTGTCCAACTCTTTATGACCCCAGAGGAGCCTGGAGGGCCACAGTCCATGGAGATTTACCAGGCAAGAACACTGGAGTGGGTTGCCATGCCCTCTTCCAGGGGATCTTCCCAATCCAGGGATCAAACTCAGGTTTCCTACATTGCAGGTGGATTCTGTACCATTTGAGCCACCAGCCTAATATTTCATAAATAGGTCAAATTTGCTTTCTTTCTTTTTATTGGTTGCTTTTCTCATCTGAAATGCCCCCACTGCCATTGCTACTCATTCTTTAAAATATGACACAATTCCTAAATAATGGTAAGTCACCGGTTTTGCCTTCTCAGCTCCTCTAACAGTCTTCCCCAAACAGACTCTCTGGTGATATGGTTCAAGTAGGCCTGTGCCCTCTGAATGCCTCCTTCCTCTCTCTGGACTAGTTTTTCTCAGAGATGTACAGAGACTGTCAGGGTCCTCCCAAAGATGTCGGTATCATCAGAAAGACTTTTCTTTCTAGTGTGTGTGTGCTGTGCTCAGCGCTTCAGCCGTGTCCGACTCTTTGCGACCCCATGCGTTGTATCCCACCAGGCTCCTTTGTCCATGGGATTATCCAGCCAAGTGGCTTGCCATTTCCTTCTCCAGGGGAACTTCCCGACCCAAGAATCAAACCCATGTCTCTTGCGTCTCCTGCTTTATCAGGCAGATTCTTTACCAACTGCACCACCTGGAAAGCCTTTCTAGGACAGCTTAACTTATAGACATCTTTCTTTTTTTTTTCCTTTCTGTAATATTTATAATTTGTTTATTTTTGTCTGTGCTAGGTCTTCACTGATGCCTGGGCTTTTCTCTAGTTGCGGTGAATGGGGGCTACTCTCTAGGTATGGCTGCTGGTCTTCTTATTGCAATAGCTTCTCTTGTTGTGGAGCATGGGCTCTGGGGAGTGTGGTCTCAGTAGTTGAGTCTCCTGGACTCTAGGGCACAGGCTCAACAATTGTGATACATGGGCTTAGTTGCTCCGGGTCATGAGGAATTTTCCCAGACCAGGGATTGAACCCTTGTCCCCTACATTGGCAGATGGATTCTTTTCTCTAAGTCACCAGGGAAGCCCTATAGCCATCTTTTTTGACTTATAGAACATCCTCTGAAAATAGAGTCGGCCCTCACTATCCTTGGGTTCCACATCCAGGGATTCAACTAACCACAAATTGAAAGTATTTGAGAAAAACAAAAAAAGAAATCTTAAAAGTCTCAAAAAGCAAACCTTGAATTTACTGAACACTGGCAACTAACTACATAGTATTACATAGTATTAGGTATTATAAGTAATTCAGAGGTGACTTAATGTATATGGGAGGATGTGTGTAGATCATACGCAAACACTGACGTTTTATACAAGGGACTTAAAACATCCTTGGATTTTGGTATCTACAGGGATCCTGGAAATAATCCCCTACAGATACTGAAGGATAACTTTACATTCCAGTTCAGGGGAACTGGAGCAGGGGTGGGGGTGGAGGGCGACAATCACAGACAAATCACAGAGAAATTTGTTAGATAAAATTGAGGTCCTGGATTCAGCTGTGCCTAAAGCAGAATCCTAATTATTTGTTTTTCAGTTCCATTAAGCAAGTGAATATGCACCTTCTTTATTTTTTCCATAAATCTATATTGTCTCTGAAACTTCTGTTGGTTCTGGCCAATGTTCTTATTTCTCTATTAAAGCTTTTATTTATTAATCATATTAATCACTATTATTATATCACTTTCCTGAATAGCCACAATATTTCTCTACACATCAAAAAATGTCCCTAAACCCTATTTTCTTAAATTAATCACTTTGGCTTTTATTTGTAATAATTCAAAATCCCAATAGACTCTAACCTCTAAGACAGCACAGGGCAAACCTTGTGCTTCTTCACAATCACTCATGCTACTCAGCATATAGTATCCGTTGCAATAAATTTCAATCAGTGTTTTAAAACAGCGGTCTCAGCACTGTAGAAGATACTGAGACCCAGGGCCTAGCTAGATGTGCTTAGTATCAGTTTGTAGAATAAGAGAGAGGCAGGCCGTATAGAGTGTGTGAAGCAAATGACTTTAATACAGGCTAGACAAAGAGCAGGAGAAAAGCTTATGTTTAATGAGTACTTATTATTTGCAAAGCATGGGGTAAGAGCTTGGCATGTACCCTCTTATGGAACCCTCAAAATCATACTAACAAGGAATTGTACACATTTTGATAATGAAGGAACATATTCAAAAGAAGCCATTATCTTGACCAAATTGCAATTCCAGATGGTGTGTGTTGAGTGAGGGCTACCTCTGAGAGGGAAAAATGGGTGAGACTGAGTGACTCGTTTATTTAGGTTCTGGAAAAGCAGGGCTAGTGGCTGCTGAGCGGTTCTACCTGGAGTCAAAGAGGAAATGAAGTGTGGATGAAATGGTGCCCAGTGAGACTGTGCCTATGGAGCAAGATGGAGCCCAACTAGGAGAGGGATGTGGATTCGTAATCAAGTGGGGGTGATGCATGACAAAATATCAGCACAGGCATTTCACATCTAAGGTTGAGCTGAACTGATGTCCTGACTATGGGATTTGGGAATAGTCTTAGAGGCTTAAAATAATGCTGAGGAATGGACATACAATCACATGATTGATAAGGTAGAGAAAGAGGATTGACCACAGTGTTGACTCCAGAGTCCTAATTCTGTTCTACTTATCCAATATGTCTTGAATGCCAAAAGAGAAGTTCCAGGTGCTGAGGAGCTCAAAGGAAGGTGAATATATTTAGAGAGATATTAGGAGGCAGCTTCACAATTGAATGTCAAGAGATGCCTCAGATTTGAACAAAAAGTGATACATAAAATAGAGACCATTTGTGGCAGAGAAAAATAGCAAGAAGTATGAGATGTGCAAGGTGAGGAGGGGTGTGAGAGTTAGTTCAAGATAGCATTCCAGGGAAGAAAAATATGGTCTGCCTTCAAAAAGCTTAGGATCTTATGGGTTACATCACTTCAAAAATTGCATTTATGGTTCTAAAGCCTGTCTTATTCTGAAAAATTGTGATTATGTTATCTTCACAATTGAAGTTGTCTTTGAGAATGCTTCTTTATTTGCAAATCTACCATATTAGAGACAGGAGTTACAGAAAAATTTCAATTAAATTGATGAATTAAGAGTTGGACCTTGGGTTAAAAGCGTGTGGCCTAAATTTCAAACTACAATGCTGAGCCTGAGGAAGCTCTTTCCTTTTGACTTTTTTTATCTATACCTAGTAAGATAGTTGTGAAAAATATCAATAAAATATGAGGAGGCATACCCAACTGTTTATCAAAGTATGATGCTAATAATCATAAGATATTATTAACATTCATAAACTTTGGCCACCTGATGGGAATAGCTGACTCATTGGAAAAGACCCTGATGCTGGAAAGACTGAGGGCAGGAGGAGAAGGGGACGACAGAGGATGAGATGGTTGGATGGCATCACTGACTCAATGGATATGGGTTTGGGTGAAATCTGGGAGCTGGTGATGGACAGGGAGGCCTGGTGTGCTGCGGTTCATGGGGTTGCAGAGTTGGACATGACTAAGTGACTGAACTAAACTGAACAGAAACTGATTATAGTTTAGAAAAAAATTTTTTCCCTGATTCTAATTAGAGAAACACTTCAGGAGCTAAAAACACAGAGCTATATTTTGCACATTTTAAACAATCTTCATAACTCTGGAATTAAAATAGAGGCAGTATCCCATAGTTCAGTTCAGTCACTCAGTCATGTCCGACTCTTTGTGACCCCATGACCTGCAGCACACCAGGCCTCCCTGTCCATCACCAACTCCTGGAGTCCACCCAAACCCATGTCCATCTAGTCAGTGTTACCATGCAACCATTTCATCCTCTGTCGCCCCCTTCTCCTGCCCTCAATCTTTCTCAGCATTGGAGTCTTTTCCAATGAGTCAGCTCTTCGCACCAGGTGGCCAAAGTATTGGAGTTTCAGCTTCAGCATCAGTCCTTCCAATGAACACCCAGGACTGATCTCCTTTAGGATGGACTGGTTGGATCTCCTTGCAGTCCAAAGGACTCTCAAGAGTCTTCTCCAACACCACAGTTCAAAAGCATCAATTCTTTAGCACTCAGCTTTCTTTACAGTCCAACTCTCACATGACTACTGGAAAACCATAGCCTTGACTAGATGGACCTTTGTTGGCAAAGTGCTGTCTCTGCTTTTTAATATGCTGTCTAGGTGGGTCATCACTTTCCTTCCAAGGAGTAAGTGTCTTTTAATTTCATGGCTGCAGTCACCATCTGCAGTGATTTTGGAGCCCAGAAAAATAATGTCAAGCACTGTTTCCACTGTCTCTCCATCTATTTGCCATGAAGAGATGAGACTGGATCCCATAGTATCCCATACTATAAATGTAAAACCTGAGACTCAAAAATATACATGATCAGTTTATATCACTCAGTTTTCTTTTGATTTTGCAGCATTAGATAGCATTAGATTAAATAGCATTTCCCCACCTTTCTAACCTTCTATATTTATTGAGATTCCATGCTACCTGCTAGCTGGCTACAAAGCCAGTGCTGAATTTTATTTTATTTATATATATGTCCTTATATATATATATATGTGTGTGTGTGTATTTTAATAATAAGGAAAGGGTAGTGCTAGTGGAAAAGAACCTCTCTGCCAATGCAGGAAATGTAAGAAACACAGGTTTGATTCCTGGGTGGAGAAGATCCCCTGGAGGAGAACATGGCAATACCCACTCCAGTATTCTTTACTGGAGAATCCCATGAATTGAGGAGCCTGGTGGACTACGTCCCACAATGAATCAGATATGACTGAAGTGATTTTGCATGCTTGCATACTTTATTATTTATATTTACCTCACTTTTAGATTCCAATTCCTTTATTAGTTACCTTTAAACAAGGTTATGCTGAAGTAGCAATAATCTCCAAGCTATCAGTAGCCAACAGCCAGGATGGTTGATTTCTTGCCCAAGATGTAGGCTACAGATCTGTTGTGGCTGTTCTCTGTAAGTCTTGCTTATCCTAGTACCCATGATTAAAAAAAGCACCTCATAGCTGGGATATGCTGACCTTGTGACTGGGAGAAAAGAACTCTGGAAAAACCCATAAGGTCTTTCAATGCTTGTGTTGTCAATTAGTGATAGGTTACTTCTCCGTTTAGTTTCTTGGCCAAAGTTAATGGTATAGTCATACCCAGTGACAATAGCTTATGGAAGTGTAAACCTTCACGAGGTTAGTGAATGACAGAGATATGATATTAATTTTACCTATAATAGCTAAATATTCGTGCTTATTATAGGCAGAGTTCTAAGAATATCCCATCTATTTCCTGTCCCCTATGAATAATCCCAGAGACTATGAATATGATGTATCTTACTCCAATGAGTATATTATATATATTACACAGTTTTAAGACAGGAAAATTAACCAAGATGGCCTAATCACATTATTCTTTACATCTAAGTCTACAGACCAGCAGTAGAGGAAATGAGAGCATAGAAACATGGGGGATCCGTTGGGAGAAGTTCTCAGTAGTTGGCTCAAGATGAAGGGACCACATGATGAAAAATGCTGGTGGTCTCTAGGAGCTATGAGAGGCCTCGGACAACAGCCAGGAAGGAAATGGGGATCTCAATTTTATAACCAGAAGAATTTATCCTCAGTTCTACAACCAGAATTAACTGAATAGGCCAAAGGCACTTCAAAGCAGATTTCTCCCCAGTGTCTGCAGAAAGGAATGTAGCCCCACTGACACCTTGGCAGAAGCCTAGTGAGATTCTGATCCCAGTCACCCTGTGCCCAGACTTCAAAACTCTGTAACTGTGAGCTAGTAAGTAGGTATTGTGTTAAGCCTTTTGTTGTTGTTTAGTCACTATGTTTTGTCAGACTCTTTGCGACCCCATAGACTGTGTAGCCCACCAGGTTCCTCTGTCCGTGGGATTTCCCAGGCAATCATACTGGAGTGGCTTGCCATTTCTTTCTCCAAGGGATCTCCCCAACCCATATCTCCTGCTTGGTAGGTGGGTTCTTTACTACCAGGAGGATTTTTATGCAAAAATTGAATTGTGCTGCTGTTTAGTTGCTAAGTCCTGTCCAGCTCTTTGGGACCCCATGGACCCCTTGTCCTTCACCGTCTCCTGGAGTTTGCTCACACTTTTGTCCATTGAGTCAATGATGCCATCCAACCATCTCATCCTCAGTTGCCCCCTTCTCCTTCTGCCCTCAATCTTTCCCATCATTAGGGTCTTTTCCAATAAGTCAGCTCTTCGCATCAGGTGGCCAAAGTATTGGAGCTTCAGCTTCATCTTCAGTCCTTCCAATGTGTATTCAGAGAAAATTAAGGCAGTATTACTTTGCTACTCACTAGCTGTAGGACTTTAAGACAGTGTCATGGCCTCTACAATCTATAATTTTCTCACATTTATCAATAAGGTCTCTATGCCGTGTGTCCACATTATTAAGATAATCAAATAAGATAGAATATGCAAAACTGTGAATAATACGCTACAAACCTCTAAGGATTGATAATACATGGCAAATAAAATACCTATGTAAATTTATAAAACAATGAAGTACGGGAATTATTTATTTTATTAAAATATGTCACTGAACTCAGAGAAAATAGGAGCATGGATTCACACTGACATGGGGAAGGAAATAATCATTGAAACTAGAGATTGAGTTTAACTTTGCCATTGGAAAAGCTACAGGAATTTGTACAATATACTTATTCTCATTACCCTCAAATTTTTAAACACATTTTATATCCAAAAAGGGTTTTCTGTTTCAAGATTTAAGCTAACACATATACATTTTCCTCACTGTAGGCGTGTACAATGCTCCTGATATTAAATCATATAATTTATAACAAAATAACTAACACTTTCTATAAAGTGTCAAAAACATAAGTAGTATAGCTCCATGCTCATTCCCTTTGTTTCCCTGGGTCTTGGACCAGGTCAATTTGTCTGTTGAGGTACAAACTCAAACTGGAATCCAGCAGACTGTTGTATTTGCCATATTGGCTTCTGACTTAATCAGAATGGGAAGCTTCCTCATTCATCATATCCTAAGCTTTCAATTATGGGTTTTATATTAAAGTTCAATGAACATCACAGATGAGCTTTCTTGATTAAGATCATTAAATAATTCTTTATCTTTAGTTCAGTGGCATCTCGCCTATGGATTTATTAGACTGCTTTTTTGGTATACTGCCTGTTTCAAGAAGATATTCCACTACTACATACGGGCAGGATAAAGATGAAGCGCAATTGCCAATTGCACATAAGGAGTCTGATGTGTTGCTATTACCAAAAGGGATCTGTAGAGGCTGATATCTAGGAATAGGAAGGAACTTCAGAAAATCCTTGAAACAAGCCTCCTGAACTGAGTCAGGTCAGGTAGTAATGTCTGTTTCACACCTGCAGGCACCAGAAATGTGGGTGCTTTTTAGTGTCTTATAAGTAGATTGTGATCTGACCCTCAGGGCCTGTGTTGTCCCTATTCTTTCACGAGTTTCATAATGCTTTTCTTCAAAGGGCATCTTCCATACACACAGGTTTGATAGACAATAATAAACTTTATTTTCCTGATATATGTTTACAAAGTGGATAATTTACTGACAAATCAAATACTTATTGATTACCTAAGTGGGTGGAGCAGTTCCCAAAGCACTAAAAGGAAGCTAAGACATGTAAGATACAATTTTTGCGATAATGGGAATGATAAATTGGTTGAGCCAAGCAAAGAGCCTTATGAAATTGAAATTAAAATAAGTCATATATAAATGTCTCTTAGAGTAGGTTCTTTTGACCACTGGGACATCAAAATCGACTGGTGATTCTTTCATAAATAGTACATTTGGAGAATTATGCTGATACAAGATAAATACCACTTAGGTAATAGAAAAAAAAAGTGCTATAAAAACAAAATGCAGACATTAACATAAAGAAGTACTCAATAATAGAAGAACAAGTGAGTGAATTAATATATGAAATGAAGATTTGAAGAAATATCAAAATTAGCAGAGTTGATCAGGAAAGGTACCAGTGGAAATATGAATAAGTAATTAGCTGGATTCATGACTAGCAGAACAGCATAGAAATTCTATGACATTAATAATAATGTTATTTTGGACGTGCACTTTTTATCTATCCTTATTACAAAAATTATGGTTAAAGTGGAGAGCCTGAAAGCAGGGATGATTTTTCTTTTAAGCATTCATGGTCATAAACTTTCATTTTCTGAGGATACATTAAAGGAAAATAGTGAAAGCTAAATGATGACATGCAGTTAAATTAACATATTTTTAAAAAGCCAAATGAAAAGAAACATGGGCTGTCACATGGTATTTATTCCAGGTTAAACAGTAAGTTATTTCGTTGGCATGAAAGTCAAGCACATGCAGTTGCCAGCAAGATAATTCCTTTACCACTGATATATTAGAAATCCATTTTGAAAGCATATACCTCTATAAGAGTTTTCCCTCCACCCTTAGATTGCCAAAATTTTAAGATTTCTCACCAAACACTTTTATCTGAAGCAGCAGTAGCTGAATACTTTTTCAAAGAACAGGCTGAAATTAACAACATGTGAAGTTGCTTTCATTTGTTTTTCTTTGTTTTGTATCTTTACATTTTACAGTTTGCCAGAATAGAATAGTACCTTCCCTGATGGCTCAGACGGTAAAGCGTCTGTCTACAATGCAGGAGACCTGGGTTCAATCCCTGGGTCAGAAAGATCTGCTGGAGAAGGAAATGGAAATCCACTCTCCAGTACTATTGCCTGGAAAATCCCATGGACAGAGGATCCTGGTAGGCTATAGTCCATGGGGTCGCAAAGAGTTGGACACGACTAAGTGACTTCATGTTCACTTTCTTAAAAAAAGAAAAAAATTAGAACTTCTTATACATCGCTATGATGAATAACAACACTTTATTTGTGAACTTCTGGTAACTGGATTTGATTTTTATATCTGCATTATATCTTGATTGCAAAAATAATGCGTACCTGTAAAAAATAATAAGTTTAGGCAAAAATACTTTTGATTTCACCATAATCTCACAAGCAAAGGTAATGTATGTTCATTACTATTATATATATAAACATCTCATTATATATATTTATTAAGGAAAGCAGGATATCATATATATTCAACCTTTTGCTGTTTTATTCAAGTTTGCTTATATATATTGGACATATTTCTAGACGTATCTTGTCCCTCAGCCAGGAAAGAGGCCTGGAAAAGGATATGAAGAGGAAAGATTCATTATTATGTTTGATTGTAGTTTGGTTTAGTTGCTAAGTTATGTGTGACTCTGAAGTCCCATGAACCATAGCCCATCAGGCTTCTCTGTCCATGGGATTTCCCAGCAAGAATACTGGAGTGGGTTGCCATTTCCTTCTTGACCCAGGAATCGAACCTGCGCCTCCTGAATTACCACTGAGGCACCAGGGAAGCTTTATTCTATTATGAGTTACACCTAACTCAGATTGGCTAGAAAACAAATGGCTAGTTCACATTCATCTGTTGTGAACCCCAGCACTGGTTCACTGCACTTATAGTGACTTCAGCACTGCTCCTGTGAAATCTCTATCCAATCCTAAATAATCGGCAATTCTAAATCTTTTTAATAGTGTTATTAGCTGCATTATTGTAAGCCTCAGTTCAATTATTAAGAAATATTAATAGGCTTATTGTAATAGTCATACTATTAAAATGATCCAATGCCATTTTGTAACAGCCAGCACTGTACTGGCAGTTTCCTAGTACAGAAACTGTTAAAAGCCTTATAGCATATCAGCATTACTTTGCCCCTCTGGATGAAATTTTCCACATTAAACTGGTTTCCTTCACATATAGACAAAATCTAGTTTAGCGATATGGTATAGTTATTAGGTAGTCCAAGCTATGGTTTTTCTATTAGTCATGTATGGATGTGAGAGTTAGACCATGAAGAAGGTTGAGTCCTGAAGAATTGATGCTTTTGAACTGTGGTGTTGGAGAAGACTGTTGAGAGTCCCCTGGATTTCCAGGAGATAAAGCAGTCAATCCTAAAGGAAATCATTCCTGAATATTCAGTTGGAAGGACTGATGATGAAGCTGAAGCTCTAAGACTTCAGCTATCTGATGCAAAAAGCTGACTCGTTAGAAAAGACCCTGATGCTGGGAAAGACTGAAGGCAGGAGGAGAAGGGGATGAGCTGGTTGGAGGACATCACTGAATCAACTGACGTGTGTTTAAGCAAGCTCCAGGAGAAGGTGAAGGACAGGGAAGCCTGGCATGCTGCAGTCCATGGGACTGCAAAGAGTCAGACACGATAGAGTGACTGAACAAGCACAATAGTCTTTAAAGGTAGACTCATTTTAAATAATTACTGAAATTAAGCTGCAGCAACTTATGCAGCTCAATTCCAGAAAAATAAACGACCCAATCAAAAAATGGGCCAAAGAACTAAATAGACATTTCTCCAAAGAAGACATACGGATGGCTAACAAACACATGAAAAGATGCTCAACATCACTCATTATCAGAGAAATGCAAATCAAAACCACAATGAGGTACCACTTCACACCAGTCAGAATGTCTGTGATCCAAAAATCTGCAAGCAATAAATGCTGGAGAGGGTGTGGAGAAAAGGGAACCCTCCTACACTGTTGGTGGGAATGCAAACTAGTACAGCCACTATGGAGAACAGTGTGGAGATTCCTTAAAAAATTGCAAATAGAACTACCTTATGACCCAGCAATCCCACTTCTGGGCATACACACCGAGGAAACCAGAATTGAAAGAGACACATGCACCCCAATGTTCATCGCAGCACTATTTATAATAGTCGGGACATGGAAACAACCTAGATGTCCATCAGCAGATGAATGGATAAGAAAGCTGTGGTACATATACACAATGGAGTATTACTCAGCCATTAAAAAGAATTCATTTGAATCAGTTCTGATGAGATGGATGAAACTGGAGCCAATTATACAGAGTGAAGTAAGCCAGAAAGAAAAACACCAATACAGTATACTAACACATATATATGGAATTTAGGAAGATGGCAATGACGACCCTGTATGCAAGACAGGAAAAGAGACACAGCTGTGTATAATGGACTTTTGGACTCAGAGGGAGAGGGAAAGGGTGGGATGATTTGGGAGAATGGCATTCTAACATGTATACTATCATGTAAGAATCGAATCGCCAGTCTATGTCTGACGCAGGATACAGCATGCTTGGGGCTGGTGCATGGGGATGACCCACAGAGATGTTATGGGGAGGGAGGTGGGAGGGGGTTCATGTTTGGGAACACATGTAAGAATTAAAGATTTTAAAATTAAAAAAATTAAAAAATAAAAAATAAAATGTAGTGAGGATTTGCTATCTAAAAAAATAAATAAATAAATTACTGAAATTAAAAGCATTTTATGTACTCAATGCATTATTCAAAATATTAAATAAGGAGGAAAAAAATTGTATCCTTTATGGTTTACATATTTTCATGGGTTTCATTTAACGGAAAGGATTTGGAAAACACAAGGAAGATGTTGGCATTGTGTTGGCATCACTTGTGAAAAATTTAAGAATCATTGTTTTGATTCATTCACCAAATTTTGTTAGCAATTTATAAAAATTCTAGGATAAATCCAGTGGTTCTTAATTGAGGCTGTACATTAAAATTACCTGGAAATCTAAAAAAAGAAAAAATTATGCCTAAGCCACAGCACAGACCAATTATTATAAGCTCTCTGGGATTAGAATACCATTACTGATAATTTATTCAGTTTGTCCAAGAAATCCACTGTGTAGCCAAGTTTGAGAATCAGTAGTTTCCAATAGAAAAGCTTAGTATAAATATAAAAGCAGATTAACCAGCAGTTAAATAATATATTCAAACATAAGTAATTTTTTGCAGTAATTAAAAGTACAGTGTAAAATGCATTTTTACCGCATAGGATTAATTATAGCATAGAATTATTATTTCACTTGGTTTCTTGGTGACTCAGTGATAAAGAATTTGCCTGCCAATGAAGGAGTTGTGGGATCAATCCCTGGGTTAGGAAGATCCCTTGGAAACAGAAATGGCAACCCACTCCAGTATTCTTGCCTGGAAAATCCTAGGGAAGAGGATCCATGGGCTACAGGCCATGAGGTCACAAAAGAGTTGAGAAGAACTTACCGACTAAACAACAAAATCTACAAGGTACTCTTTCCACTGCCGTTGGTATTAGGAAAAATAATGGATGAGATAGATAGTCAGACAGGCAGATAGACATCTCCAGTAATGGCTAACTAGCTTGAAATTTGCCCCCTACTTTGTCGATCAAAAAAGAAAAGGAACCTAAATATAAAATCCATGAAGGATATAGATATTTGCTGTATCAACTCAGAGGCTTACATTGAAAGTCACAAAAGCCAATATTCACTCTTCCCCTAAATCATACCACTTATTAAAAGAAAAAATAAAAGCTTTTCCTTTCCCAAAGAGCAATCTCACCATCACTGTCTTCACATATCTCTCCAAGTCATGCTGCACCCTCGCATCATCTTCGTGTATCCAACATCACACAGCTCCAAAAGTCTAGTTATTTTCTTGTCCTTGCTATTGTATTCATTATAAAAATTAATCCTTTGAAGATTTTGGTATAGTAAGTGTTTAGTTTTGCATATGATTGACATTAAGACAGAGTTGTTTGATATTGATGGTCAGATGGAACAATTGAGAAGAGTGAGAAGGAAAGGAAAGAGGAAGGAAAAAGGGATAAAGGAACAGATGAATGGGAAAATCAATGAAACCATAGCCTCTTTTTCTGCTCTGAATGAACAGTTGCTTTTCCTCAAATCACAGTGAATCTGGTCTTTTTACTGCCATCCACAAGCCTATATGCACAGATGTGGCTATGCCCACATCTACAGTGCCTCGTCATTCTGCTTCAGTGCCAGCCACCCTGGTCTCCATTCTGGAGCATGCCAAGCTCATCACTGCCTCAAGGGCTTCGTATTTAATATTTCCTCTGTCTAGAGCTGTGCTTTCGAACTGGGGATGATTTTCCTCACCTTGGCTGTGTCTGAAGACATTTTCCGTTGTCACAACAAGGAAGGTGCCATTAGCATCTAGTGGGTAGAGGCCAGGATTGCTGCTAACCATTTTATAATGCCTGGAATAGACCCACACAACAGGGAATTATCCACTTCCAAATATCAATAGCTCTGAGGTTGAGAAATCCTAGTCTGTACCAAAATCTTTCCTCTGATCTCTTTGATCTCTGTTCTCCTTTTTTTTTTTTTTTTTTCCTAGTCTCTTTGAACTGGGGCCTGGTTAGGCGGGTATTTTCAGATTACCTTATCTAAAATAATAGCTTAGGTCTCTAACCTCTTACATGATTTTACTTCATTTTTATGACACTTATCAACTTGTTACTGATGTTAAAAATATATGTATGAGTCAAATAAAATAGTATGCTCACATTAAATGCCCAATAGTTCTCAGATGAATTCCACTTCCAAAAATGTTAAATGTGAGAGAAAGTAATACCGTACAATTTAAGGTTGAGGAAGTGCAAAATCATGCAGACTGTATAGAAAACAAAACTGAGGCTTCAAGAGTTAAAGGCACTTGCCCAGTACCACATAACTATTTAATGGTTGAGCTAGACTTCTGACGGTTAGAGTCCTCTTTGAAGTCCACTTAATGAGTTGAGTTGGGGCTGAGAATAGGATGATACAGAAAACTGTAGGGGTAGGAAAAGAAGAAAAAGAATGGGAAGGAAATGGAGAAAGAAAGAAAGTGTACAATCCAAATAAACTTGTTCTCAAACAACAAACAGTTTCCTACACTCTAGGGCATAGCATTTAGCTCATCTCTAAGAAGTACAAATGACCAAGATGTTACTGTAGCACCAATGTTCAAGATGTCAACTAGCAAGGTCAGTTGACACAACTATACTAAAGCAATCATAATACTTTAACTGTAAAACATTCTCCTGTAAAACGTAGCCAGCATTCGACCACTCAGCTAAGTATCCTCTCTGGACTAATTATTTTAAAAAATTAGACAGAAAACCGTTACAATTTTAGGCAGTCTTGTTGACACAGGGGTAAAGCATATTTCTGCAAACCAGAGGATATGGGTTAAGGTGCTTAGCGTTCTTTAAAACATTTTTTTTTCCTTAATAATATTCCCATCATGCTACCAAGCAAGAGCTCTCAGTGCAAAGATGGGAGGTGGTGCTAAATGGGTTATGTGCACCACAATGGGCGATAGTGTAGATAGTAAACAATATGTAAATGTCCTCATATCAAAAGTCCCCCCAAAAAGGGACAGGTTAAACATTCTCAGACTGACACTGAGAAGTAAAATGTGAATTTTGAAAGTTGAAATTGCATTCCTTTATTTATACAACTATAGATAGAGGTATTAAGCAATCACATTGGCAGGCATTCTGAAATAATTTCATTCTGAGCATTACAAGACTACTAGGTAATTTGGGGACATTAAAATAGTTTTAAAGGAACAAGTGCCAATATAGTATGAATAAACACATCAGTTATGCTGCAGGCTCCATACAGAGGTTCTTTAACAAGTGCTAAGGATTTGGAAGGAGACAACTTTCTTTGAATCCAGGCTCCATCACTTGGGCTAGTTCCTCAATTTTCTTTATGCCTCTATTTTCTGAACACTAAAGTGGGGATAATATTAATAGTAATATTAGCCTCACAAGTTTTGAGGGCTTTCCCAGTGGCTCAGCAGAGAAAGAATCTGCCTGCAATGCAAGAAACACAGGAGATGTGGGTTCAGTTGATCTCTGGGTCAGGAAGATGCCCTGGAGGAGGAAACGACAACCTACTCCAGGATTCTTGCCTGAAAAATTCCATGGATAGAGGAGCCTGGTGGGCTACAGTCCACAGGGTTGCAAAAAGTTGGACATGACTGAGTGACTAAGCAAGCACAAATTTTGATGAGGATTCAACACACTCAGGGCTTCCCAGTTGACATAGTGGAAAAGAATCCACCTGCCGGTGCAGAAGATGCAAGAGACTCGGGATCAATCACTGGGTTCAGAAGATCCACATGAGTGGGAAATGGCAACCAGTCCTGTATTCTTGCCTGGAGAATCCCATGGGCAGAGGAACCTGGTGGGCTACAGTCCATGGGGACACAAAGAGCTGGACATGACTGAGTGACTGGGCGTGCAAGCAAGCAACACACACAGGGCATGTAAGAATAGTACTGACACTCAGGAAATATTCAATAAATGGAAGTGTGATTGATATGGATGGCTTCAGCCTACTGCCTTGCAAGTTTCTAAAGTGACTCAGCACAGATCAGAAGCATTTTATAGTCCATGCCTGTCGATTTTCTTTTCTTTATTTCTTTTTATAATAAACTTTTACCACTGTGCAGAGCATATATCACTTAAACCAATGATTTTGCAAAATTAACTCAGAATGGCACACTTACCCATTTGTTCACAACAGAGTATCTCTCTTCTTTCAGTTCAGTTCAGTCGCTCAGTCATGTCCAACTGTTTGTGACCCCATGAATCGCAGCACGCTAGGCCTGCCTGTCCATCACCAACTCCCGGAGTTCACTCAGACTCGCGTTCATCGAGTCAGTGATGCCATCCAGCCATCTCATCCTCTGTCGTCCCCTTCTCCTCCTGCCCCCAATCCTTCCCAGCATCAGAGTCTTTTCCAATGAGTCAACTCTTCGCATGAGGTGGCCAAAGTACTAGACTTTGTCAAATATATAAGTTGAAAATGGAACTTTTTCCTTATAAATTGTTTTTTTCCCTACAATCACTCCTCTTCCTCCCCTCCCTACATACAAAAGAAAAACCTCAAAAATGCAACAGTTGTTGTTTTTTTTTCTTTTCCTCTCAGATGTAAGCTTTGAAAACTTCACATTTATTGGTGGTCAGGTGGGAAAACAGAGCTTTCTAAAATGCAAACGTTTCTAAAAAGACCAGTGTCTCCTCTGGCAGCACTGGCTTCAAATGATCTGCCCACTGAGACTATCTCAGTTTGATACATTCTGTTTCATAAAAGCTGATTCAGGCTTTAGACTCCTACAGGGTCTTCATAAAGTGAGTATAAAATAATAATAAAAAAATAAGGGTATAGCTTAAAAATTTAATCTAAAAAACATTTATTTCTGATCTCAGATCTCTCATTCTAGAAGACACATGTTGATTTTCTTTTTCCAAAATATGTTTTACTTCCTTCAGTAAACTTTCTTCTGGTAGGATCCAAAGAAGAAATGGATGTGCTTAATTTGATCTTTGTAATTATACATCTGCTTCAGCAATGGAAACATTTTGGACTGAACTAATAGTAATGTTAGTCTCACAGGTTTTGATGAGAATTCAACATATATAGGGCTTCCCTGCTGACTCAGACAGTAAAGAATCCGTCTGCAATGCAGGAGACATGGGTTTGATTCCTGAATGGGAAAGATCCCCTGGAGAAGGGAATGGACACCCACTCTAGTATTCTTGCCTGGAGAATTCCATGGACAGAGGAGCCTGGAGGGTTACAGTCCTAGGGAATGCAAAGAATCAGATATGATCAAGCGACTAACACTAATTCAGACAAAGGGTCAAGATTTTTTTATTTTGTTTGGACCCACAGAAGGCCTTTAGGTTCATCATTGACTCTCAGACACATTGTGACTCTGGTGGCCATAGCGATAGTAGTGTTCTTAGAATAATGAAGCTTTCTTTTTTCATGAAAATTCAAATAGTGTCTGTTTCTCACGTATGCATGGAGCAAGCTAAGTAGAAACTTCTGAAAATGGTCATCATCTGACCTAAAATGCTTTAAATTATAGAGGTTAAATTTGAATGATGTGCTCTCTTTTCCCCTTCCTAGAGGAGGGAGGCATGTGAATTCAGTGACACAAAATTATACAAATTGCATACATTTGTTTTAACAGTACATGTCCCCAAATCCAAAACTTTTGTGGTGGCCTTGCTTTTGAACTGTGGTGTTGAAGTTGGACTGCAAGGAGATCAAACCAGTCAATCTTAAGGGAAATCAGTCCTGAATATTCATTGGAAGGACTGATGCTGAAGTTGAAGCTCCAATACTTTGGCCACCTGATGCAAAGAACTGACTCATTAGAAAAGACCCTGATGCTGGGAAAGATTGAAGGCAGAAGGAGAAGGGGATGACAGAGGATGAGATGGTTGGATGGCATCACCACTCGATGGACACTAGCTTGAACAAGCTCTGGGAATGTGTGATGGACAGGGAGGCCTGGTGTGTTGAACACCATGCGGTTGCAAAGAGTCGGACATGACTGAGCAGCTGAACTGAACTGAACTGAGCCAGGGTGTCTTTACCACAAGTATATTTTTCAATCTTGTTAGAATTTCAGATTACAGTTGCATAGTTTTAGAGGAAGTGATGCTTTCCCCTTATCTAAAATGAAATACTAATTGCTTCTCTTTGTATTTACATGTAATTTAGGATCGTTAATACTTTTTTTCCACTCTAAACAAATTTCCAATTTTTGTATAGTAGAATACACTCATCTAATCTGTCATTGCCTTTCCTGCTTTCAGTTCAGTTCAGTTCAGTCACTCGGTTGTGTCCAACTCTTTGCGACCCCATGAATTGCAGCACGCCAGGCCTCCTGGTCCATCACAACTCCCGGAGTTCACCCAAACTCACGTGCATCAAGTTGGTGATGCCATCCAGCCATCTCATCCTCTGTTTCTCCTCCTGCCCTCAATCCCTCCCAGCGTCAGGGTCTTTTCCAGTGAGTCAACTCTTCGCATGAGGTGGCCAAAGTATTGGAGTTTCAGCCTCAACATCAGTCCTTCCAGTGAACACCCAGAACTGGTCTCCTTTAGAATGGACTGGTTGGATCTCCTTGCAGTCCAAGAGACTCGCAAGAGTCTTCTCCAGCACCACAGTTCAAAAGCATCAATTCTTCGGTGCTCAGCTTTCTTCACAGTCCAATTCTCACACTCATACATGACCACTGGAAAAACCATGCTTTAGTCTTACAAATAAATCTAGACTTTATTTCCCTCTAATGTTCTATATTTTCATATTTAAGTTGAATATCTAAGATGATTTTCACGTAGTAAGTGAAGTAGAGATCCAGATTCATTATATTCCAAATATTTAGCATTTGAAGAAATAGCAATTATTTTAAAAAAGAAAAGGAAAAAACACAACATTCCCATCAGTTTGAAATGCTATGCTCATTGTTTGCCAAACAGCATATATTTAGTTCCGATATCTTTTCTACTGTGCTGTGAAACCAACCCTTTTTTCACTCACTTCCAGTACAAACTTGTCTCAAGTATTATAACCGCTTAATGCATTTAATTCTTGGCAGAGTTAACTTCCCTTCCTGCCACTTATGTTTCTTCTTTTTTTTTTCATTTTTGAAGATACTATATCTAGTTAGTTTTTATTTTTGTAATGAAAATACATTCTCATGTCAGTTTTTCATGTTACCATAAATTTGATTAATATTTTAATTAAGACTTCTATAAGAAATGTTAACATTTATACAATATTGACACTTTCTATCAGGAAATAAGGTGTATTTTTCTATTTATCTATCTTCTATTATGCCCTTCAGTAGAATCTTATCATTTCTTCCATGTAAGAAATATATTTTCATATAGTTTTTTTTGAAATATAATTGCATGTGATAATTCCATGGGACTGTTTTATAATCTATAAAAATTTATGAGAATATCTTTGACCTTGCAATTACACAGCTAGGAATTTACCTTGTAGAAATATTTCCCAAAGCACATCAAGTTATTTGTACAAGTATGTTGACTGAGACATTGTTCATAATATTAAAAAGTTGGAAGTGATTTAAATGTATATCAGTGAGGGGCTATCTAAATACAATACAGTCAGTAATTCCATATAATAGAATGCTTGCATCTCTGGAAATGATTATGGTAGACTACTATACACTGATATGGAAAGGTTTCCTATATATATCATTAAATGAAAATATATATAGAAAAATGTGTATAGTAGGTTGTCATCTGAATAAATTTTGTATAAATTTAAAAAAGATAATTATATTTCAGTATCCATAATCATTTTTCTAGATGAACATACCAGACATATTTTACTGGGAGAATTTATAGTAATAATATATTTCTTAACACATTTAATATAATTCAGTCATTGTTTTAATTGCTTTTCATATAATATCTCATTTAACTCTCACCATAATCCTATGTGGTAGGTTATTTTCTTACCCATATTTTACAGTGAAGAAACTGGGATTATGAAAGAATAAAATGCTCTATTCAAACCAAAAAAGATCAGCTTCATAATCAACATTCTGAACTGATACTTCTTCCTTTTAGAAGTGCTTATCTTTGGAGGGGAAGTTCTAAAAATTTGAGGTACGGATCTATTTATTTTGCTTTTACAACTTTTTTTCTACTACTTTTCTTGTGATTTTTTTTAAATAAAAATCTAACATTGTTCCCAAGTTTTATCCAAGTAATGGATATGGATATTTCAGTTTTTATATATAATTTTTTAATTTGTACAAAGCCTAAGGTGTTATATTGACAAATTTAATAGTAAACAAATAGTGAAGATACTCACATGTGAAGGAGAATATCTTAGAGAAAATGCATCTCCCCCCAAGCAGGGAAGCAGCTGGTATTTAAGATATAAGGAGAGGAACATTGCACCAAAGAGTGGTTGGGAGTAATACAAGGCAGTCTGTCTAAGTCTGGCCGTCACCACAACCTGGTAACTGGACTATACATTAACCTACCTTTGGATTGATACAAATTATTAGCAACACATGATAAAGATATGCAAATATTATAAATCTAAACTAGAGTATCAACTATTGAGTAGAATTACTATTCATACATGGGCTTTCCAGGTAGCTCAGTGGGTTAAGAATCCACCTGCAATGCAAGAGATGCAGGTTCAATGCCAGGTCCAGGAAGATCCCCTGGAGGAGGGCATGGCAACCCACTCCAGTATTCTTGCCTGGAGAATCTCTTGGACAGAGGAGCCCAGTGGGCTACCGTCCGAAGGGTGGCAAAAAGTCAGATAAGATTGAAGTAACTGAGCCCGTACACAGTATTCATATAGCATGACTCATAGCATTTGTGACTATTTGGGATTCATCATTCCATTCACATAGAGATGGTGATGTAACAATATTACAGAATTATGTGTGATGTGTGATAGAAATACGACATGCTGGAATGACTGAGTCTTTACGTTAAAATAAATTGTGTGAGTTACACAGTGTTTAATAGTTTTTGACTAGTGTGAAATAATGCTGTAATTGGGATTTATCTAAGCAGGAGTATTATCAATGGTATGGAGACACTTCCAAAGATTACTCTCTTCTGCAAGTTATTTGCATATCACCTACTGTTCCCAAAAAGGACCTAAGTTGAATCTCTTATGTATTCCTTCTAGAGAGTGGTGTTGTGTGCATGTGTGTGTGAGAGAGTGAGTATACAGCTGTGTATAATATCAACTGGAAAAAAATAAGGCTCAATGTGAGAGCTGGGAGTTAACTTTCCTTTGGAGATAATGAGGACTATAGTCTGGAAGAAGTGAGAGTGGAAGGTAAATTTATATATGATTTTAGTGAAGTGGGGTACGTTCAATCCAGCACACATTTTGGCACAGGCTTTTTGCTAGTCGTGAGGAACATATGTCTCTGTTAATGATTTTAGCATTTTTCTAGATCTAAGAAGATGCAAGAAATTAGGCTCATAAAATCTTTTCCTGAGAATGCCTATCTGTGGGCAAACTGTTTTCCTAGTTTTTCCTATAGCACACAGTACTTATTCCTGACCACCAGCCTTTAGGGTGTGCTGAATGTCAGCAACTACTGTGGCTAGTGACTTTGTTCTCTTGGAACCAGTTGGTGAGTGACAATTTTTAGTTGGCAATAACCATGCGGTAGTATATGTAATAGTATTTGAAATGATAACTAGACTCATTGCAAATCATAAGCTAACATGGCAAAGCTGAGGAAGAGAAGTAGACACACCCTGCCCCCTCCAGGGCCTCTCTCGATGGCACCCCACTCCAGTACTCTTGCCTGGAAAATCCCATGGACGGAGGAGCCTGGTAGGCTGCAGTCCATGGGGTCGCTAAGAGTCGGACATGACTGAGCTACTTCACTTTCTCTTTTCACTTTCATGCATTGGAGAAGGAAATGGCAACCCACTCCAGTATTCTTGCCTGGAGAATCCCAGGGACAGGGGAGCCTGGTGGGCTGCCGTCTATGGGGTCGTGCAGAGCCGGACACGACTGAAGCGACTTAGCAGCAGCAGCAGCTAGATCGCTTATCAGGACTTCCTAAGAAGTGGAAGGAGAGGTAGCAATGTGGGGAAGGGATGAGAAGGTAATGCCTAAAGAGGCATGGAAGAGTGGGAAAGAGGAAGATAAAAGGGTCATCTTGTCCTGCTTGTTTCATTTCTTTGCTGTGAGCCCTCAGACATTAGTCAGACTCAGGTTAGGGAAAGGAGAATTTGAAACTGGCCCTTAATCTGGAACTTTCACTATCTAAAAATTAGAAAGTTTTAGAACTGAAAATGTCTGTAAACTATCCATTGTTGCAAGTAAAAGGGAAAAGTCAAAGTGAAAGTCACTCAGTCATGTCTGTCTGTTTGTGACCCCACAGACTATACAGTCCATGGAATTCTCCAGGCCAGAATACTGGAGTGGGTAGCCGTTCCCTTCTCCAAGGGATCTTCCCAACCCAGGAATCGAACTGGGGTCTCCTGCACTGCAGGTGGATTCTTTACCAACTGAGCTATCAGGGAAGCAATAAAAGGGAAATGTGACCATTAATTTGATATGTCAACTTGGCTGGGTTGCGGGCACTTCATTACATAATCAAACATTTTTCTAAACGTTTCTGTGAGGATGTTCTTTGGATGAGATCAACAGTGGGCTTTAAGTAAAGTAGTCTTTGGTCTGTAATGTGGGTGGACTTCATCAAATTGGTTGAAAGCCAGAATAGAACAACAAAAAATAAAAACTGACCTCCCCAGAACAAAAGTAAATTCTGCAGCAAACAGCCTTTGGACTCGAACTGCAATATTGACTTGTTCCTGGGTTTCCACCCTGCCAGTTCACACTGAAGGTTTGGATTCACAAGCCTCCATAGTCATATGAACTAATTCTATCAGACAAACTTTTCTTTTTATCTATATGCTTATCCTGTTGGTGTGTTTTTCTGGAGATCCCTGACTAGTACAGGCACTAAGAGCATGTTTGAAGAGGTAGTGTGAGATAAAGCACCACTGTCTTCTGCTTATGCACTTAGAAGTCTGACCCATTTGATAAACTGGTTATAGACTAGATACTCGTTACTCTTACACTGAGAACTGGTGAAAAACTCACAGAAAACAGAAGTAGTGTGAGTTTTCTCCCTTGAACTTCTCTCCTCATTTAACTCAGTCCTCTGTCCTCTCCTCCTCTCAGAAGCCTTGCAGCTGATTTTGCTGTGTTAGAAGATTGAACTGGTCTCTTTCTGTTATGTAATCTGTGTGCTAGCATAATCGAGAAATCTTTTTATGTTGAATAGAAGCAGCTAAACTGGTATAGCATTGTTGACAGATGTATAGCACATCACAAGTAAGTGAAGCTTCCCCCACTTTTTAACTGAATCTTGCAATTTTATAGAGCATTTTAAATGGCAGGATTATTGAATCCACTTTGAGAAGAGTTCCAGTCCTCTGTGCCTCACATTCAAGCACCAATTTACACTCATTTACAATGTCATAAAAACCCTACGAAAATAAATCACCTTGGAATCCAAATACCGAGGTCTCACATCAATGCATCTTCTATTTCAATGCTTTTTGTCTAATGACATGAATGCCTTAGACATGCACATTCAAAACAGTGTATATCCATCCGTTGATGCTACTAAAATAGACTGCTTGATTCCCTTCTCCTCTTTTTAAATCTTTGTTGCCTGAAGTGAAGAAAAATAATTTAGGTATACTTGAGAGAAATAGAACTCATTGTGTATTTGCTCTTTTAGGCAATGACCATTTTTATCTATACCCTGCAGAGTAATTTCTAAATCTCTTCCATGATCTGGCTAGAATGTGTTTGGTGAGTTTTCAGCTAAATATATGTCCTTTGAATGAAGGCACCATGACACAGAATGTATGCTTATCAAGATCTGAGTTTCTCCTCTTATCCTCAGCACACTGACACCCAACATCAGCTAGCCAGTGTGCTGGTGACAGGTTAAGGGACTCTTCTGAGTTCAAGCCAAGGGAAGGTGGGTGAAGTGATATGAACTACTTCTGGACATGACCTCTGTAAGTTCTCACATGGTCATCTGTGTAATACTGTATCTCCTTGTGAGCTCATCTAGTTGGATGTAGAGAATCCACTGAAAGAATCCAAGGTTCCTAGGCAGTGACAGGTGAGTCACCACATCAAATGTCTCTTAGTGTCTGAAGGACTACATGAAATAGGAATTCTATGCTGACCCACTTTACACTGTGACATGAAAAATAAATAAATGGTATAATTGCCAACATCCATTAGATCATAGAAAAAGCAGGAGAATTCCAGGAAAACATCCACTTCTGTGTTATTGACTACACCTAAGACTTTGACTGTGTGGATCACAACTGTGGAAATTCTTAAAGAGATGGAACTACCAGACCACCTTACCTGCCTCTTGAGAAATCTGTTGGGTATGTAGTTCAAGAAGCAACCGTTAGAACTGAACATGTAACAGTGGACTGATTCCAAAGTAAGAAAGGAGTATGTCAAGGCTGTCTATTGTGTTACCCTGTTTATTTAACTTATATGCAGAGTACATGATGTGAAATACTGGGCTGAATGAAGCACATGCTGGAATCAAGATTGCCAGGAGAAATATCAGTAACCTCACATATGCAGATGACACCAACCTTATGGCAGAAAGTAAAGAAGAACTAAAGAGCCTCTTAATGAAAGTGAAAGAGAGTGAAACTGCTGGCTTCAAATTCAGCATTCAAAAAATGAAGATCATGGAATCCAGACCCATTATTTCATGGCAAATAGATGGGGAAACAATAGAAACAGAGAATTTATTTTCTTGGGCTCCAAAATCATTGCAGATGTTGACTGCAGCCATGAAATTAAAAGATGCTTGCTCCTTGGAAGAAAGGCTATGAGCAACCTACACAGCTTATTAAAAAGCAGAGACATTACTTTGCTGACAAATGTCCATCTGGTCAAAGCTGTGGTTTTTCCAGTAGTTGTTATGGATGTGAGAATTGGACTATAAAGAAAGCTGAGCACCAAAATTTGATACTTTTGAGCTCTGCTGTTGGAGAAGACTCTTGAAAATCCCTTGGACTGCAAGGAACTCAAACCAGTCAATCGTAAAAGAAATCAGTCCTGAATATTTATTAGGAGGACTGATCCTGAAGCTAAATCTCCAGTATTTTGGCCAACTGAAAAAAATAACTGACTCATTAGAAACAACCTTGATGCTGGAAAAGATTGAAGGCAGCAGGAGAAGGGGACAACAGATGATGAGATGGTTGGATGGCATCACCAACTGGATCAACTTGAGTTTAAGTAAGCTCCGTCAGTTGGTGACAGACAGGGAAGCTTGACATGCTGCAGTCCATGGGATCACAAAGACTTGGATATGACTGAGTGACTGAACTGTAACTGTATTAATTCATTCAGATTTTAGGGTTGTTTTTTACTTCAGCTAACATCTATTACCATTAATAATGCAAATAGTCTAAGCTTTAGCCTCAGTAAATTATATTCATACTTTGTCTATGCTTTTTGTTAATCTAAAATGCCCTCCCCATCTCTGGCTTCTTCAAGGAGGGCTCAATAAAGTTCTTTCTTCCTCATATCCATGGTAAGAACTTAAATGTATTTGTGGCCTTCCACCACTGTACATCATATTATACTGTTTTATGCTGTACCCAATATGTTTCTGTATCTCCCTATCAATCCTTAGAATACCTGGCATATAGAGATGTCCAGAGCAAATCAGGGGTGTCCCATTGGCCCTACTACTCATATCCATTCACACATCTATTAATATTTTATAATTGCTGTGCTAAATAATCATAGTTGTATATCTTGCTGCAAATATTTTTATATTTGTACACTTTAAGTCAAAATAATTCATGAAGAAAATGAATCCTTTTGAAAAATGAGGGGTTAAGTTTGTCGAATGAAAGAACGTGAATAACCTGTATTATACAAGTATCTGTTGTGACACATTTGCAGGTGACTCTTCAGTGAGTGGTTATGAAGTCCTCACATTTTAGAAACCATTAACATTTCGAAGTTACAGAATCCTGAGGTCAGCAGTAAGCAGCCTAAACGGTACCCATGAGGAAGTCAGCACATGTCCCCCAAAGTAAATTTCTTATCCCCTTATCACACGAAGCAGCCCATTAAGTAGTTATGGTAGTAAATTTTAAATTCCCCTGAAGAAAAGGTTGACAAAATTGAACTATGAAGAAGAGCAAAGAAGATTAAATTACCAGAAGAAGAGTAAAGTCTTGAGAGTAACTTCACAGCGACCTTCAGGCCCATGAAGTTTTATTAAGTGGAGAGTGGGCAGAGAACAATGAGAGAGCATTGCTGAATTTGCAGATGTTTGGGTTATCTGTGTGCAATGGCTGAAGGATGTAAACATCCCATGGAGGGATAAAGGGAATTTGTAAAATTTTGGTATTAGTTAGTTTTAAGACTAGCATATTCCTCATCCTAGAATCATATGGCTTTCAAGTCTTTCCCTCTCATTTCTGAGATAAACAAATAATCTGAGAGAAGTTGGTTAAACAGAGTTGGGACATCATTTGAGATTTTAGCAGTTTGAAAGTATTTAGTAAGTCCTACACACACACACAAACTTATTACAATCCCTCTGATTTTTAAAATAAAAAACCATTTGGACATTCCTGGGATGAATACCATTTTTAAATGACATTTTTTTCATTGAAAAATGGGTAATATGTATTAAATAAATTCCATCTTTGCTGCTTATCCTGCTTTACATGTAAGGAGATCAGACTGCAGCTCTTTCTGTAATTTTTTTTTACCAGTTGGGTTATAGATGCTTTACAAGCATTGGCATTAGATTCTCACTGTACTTGTCCCCAGCCAGTCTACCCAGCATACTTAATCAAGGCATAGGGTGGCCATTTATGGTGTGTCTCTTCCTAGTTAAAGGACTCTTTTGCTTGAGATCTAAAATGTGTAAAGAAGACTCAGAGAAGGAAAGGAATCATTATACCCTCAGTCTCATGTCAGTATTTTTCCTTCATATATTATACTTCATTCTGTAAATATTGATGAAACAGCATGCGTGTTATAGTCATCAAAAGGATTGCTAACCTTAGGAGCTAACAATCAGACCACTCCCTTACAGTGACTCATGGGCTAACTTTTCCATGTGGGAATTTAGTAGTTGTTGTGATGAAATATCACGACTACCATGAGGAAGATGATATGTTACAGATTAAAAATGTTGCACACATTTTTTATTGATGTGACAAGGAGGAAGAAGGGGATTTTGATATGGTTGATATGTTGTTGTTGTTTAGTCACTAAGTGCCCAGCATGCCCAGGCTTCCCTGTCCTTAACTGTCTCCCACAGTTTGCTCAAACTCATGTCTATTGAGTTAGTGATGCTATTCACCCATCTCATCCTCGGTCACCCCTTCTCCTTCTGCCCTTTCCCAGCTCAGTCTACTAATAATTGATGAGTCCAGTTACTCATGATAGAGCAAGTCACGCCAAGCTAAGAGGAGCCTCATGAAACCACGTAGTTGTTTTCTCTGAATATATGAATGGATAAAGCCAATTCATTACATGTATTCACACATACAACAACAACAATAAAATGTTGGATTGTGTGTGTGTGGGGAGAATAATAAAATAGGCAAAGGAAAAAGAATGCCAGGGTATAGGAGATAAAATTTCTCAAAGGACAGAAAAAGAGTATGAAATCAGATTTGAGCAGTGAACTACAGGAGTTAATAAATGAGTGAACCATGCAGTAAATTTGGGAAAGAGTTTTAAGTAAGGAAACATAACCAGGAAATATCTCGAACTGAGGGACAGCAAGAAGACCAGGGAGGAGTTAGTAGAAAATAAAGTCAAAGACACAAAGTAGAAACAGATCATACAGGATGTTGTGGGTGATTATAACTATTTCAATTGTCCTCAAAGTGAACTGAGAAGATACTGAAAGGTTTTAAATAAAATAATTGAGTAAAGTATGTTCATCTTACAAGGATCGTCGTGACTGCTGACTGTCCTGAAATTAGACTATGGGAGAGCAGACATACTAGGGCAAAGACAGAAGCACAAAAGCCAGTGGAAAGACCATTAAATAATCTCAACAAGAAAGGATGGTAGCTTGAAACAGAGTAGTAATGTGGACAGGCTGAGAAGGCATATATTTTGAAGGTGAGAAACAGTGAGTTTTGCTCAGGATTAAATTTGGATGCAAAGTGTGAGAAAGGTAGGAATCAAGAGTGATCCCAAGGCTGTTGACCTGAATAGCTAGAAAATTGGAGTTGTCATTTAGTGAGATGGGAAACACGGTTGAAGAAACAAGTTTAAGGGGAAGACCCAGAAGTTGAGTTTTGAATTATAATTTGAAATGCCAATTACTTTTCATAGAATGTATGTCAAGTGGGCAGTTAAGAATGCTATTCTGAAATTCAGAGAGGTTTAGGTTAAAATGAACAATGTGGAAGGCATTATTGCACAGCATATTTTAAACCATGAGGCTGTGTGAATATGCCAAGGTAGTGAGTTTGTGGATAGAAAAGAGATGAAGTTCAAGGTCTGAACACTGAGGGTTAGGAAATTTTAGGGGCTGGGGAATGGAAGAGAATGAGAAAATGGATTGGAAAAGAGCCAGGAGAAAATAATTTCCAGAAAGGTAGTATTGTATTGTTAAAAATTTAAGCTCAAACTCCCAAGTCATTTTCCTCATGCTTTGTAAAGAATTTCTATTCAAATTAGGAGTAACAAATGTAGTAATTCAAATAACCTGTGAAGTATTTGGTAACCTTTCTTTCAATTTAGACTTCAGTAGTAATTTCATTAATTAAATCAATGAACTTCCTGTGTACCTAAGAGAGCTGTACTGACTTCTTAAACTTTATTGCAGTTTTCCCAGACACAGAGATTCAGGCAAAATTGAAATCACACATGCTGAAGAAAGATGAAACTTTAAAAGTTTAAAAAAAGAAAGCCAGATCTCATCAGGTCTCACCTAATGAATTAGGGTAATTGAAATATTCGTGTTAATGGTGGGTGTTGAGCCAATTTTAAAAATTGAAAATAAATTACGAGTCCTTGCCTTCACCCCTCTCAGTCACAGTTAATACAGGGTTGTGGAGGGAAGGGTGGCAAGTGGAGGGATGTATCTCTTTTTAACCTCTTCACCCAGTCAATCACCCACTTTAACTTCATACTTCTAGTTCACTCCTAAACCTCTCCTAGGAGATACTACTCTAGTATAGGTGTCAAAAATCATCTGTCTCCCAGACTTGGAAATAATTTCTACTTGCTTTCTCAGACTTTGCTTTCTGTTTTTGTCCATCATAAATATAGCCATTAAAATAATTACATTAAATTGCATTGGATTATTATTTCCATTTATGTTTTTATATCATTTCATATTTCTCATATTATTTATTCTTTCTAGTTCTCTCTCTTTCTTGGTCAGATACAGTGACAATGTTATTAGTCTTTCAGGAAAATTTTATTTTTGTTGATCAAGCCTTTTTTCCTTCATTTATATTTCAATAAGTAGTGATCTCATGTCTATCGACTCATTTTTCCTCCTACTTTTCCTTTTTTTGGTTTTCTTTTTCAACCATTTGAGTCATGAGTCTTAGTTTTCAAATTCTATAGGTTTTTTTGTTTGTTTGTTTCCTACTATATACTTTTGAGGCTCCACATTTATTTCTGTATGCTGCTTTAGCTGCATCTCAGAGTATACTTTTATTTGTAAGTTTTTCAAAATTTCAGTGGTTTTTCTTTTCTATTGTGATCAACAGTTATTTAAATGGATGTTTTCAAGCTTTCAAGTGAATAGATTTATTTTTCACTGTTTTGTTCAAGGTCATTGTTAATTTCTAGTGTTATTGCATTGTCTTCAGATTATATAGTCTTTATGATTTCTGCTCTTTGAAATTTTTAAGATGCTTTTTTGTAGTTTCAAAGCATCATCTACTTGTGTGATTGTTCCATATATGCTTAAAGCAAAGTAACTTAATGATTTTAAACACGGAGACCTATTTTAGACAAATATGGTTAATAACAGTAAGTTAATCCTCTTTCCAAGAATGAAATATTTATTTGACACCTACAAGTTCACTTTCCAAGGCAATGAAGATATTGCAGTGAATGCAATAGATAAAATTCCTGTTCTCCATGAGTCTAGTCAGAAGACAGACAGTAAACAAACAAGCAAAATTGTTATGTATCAACACATGATAAGTTGAGTAGAGATAATAAAGAAGGGCAAAGTAGATGGAGAGTAGCAGGAAGTGCAATCAGCAGGCTGTTATTTTAAAAAGATCAGGTAGGGCTCCCTTGATGAGGTGACATTTGAGGTAGGACCTGAAAGAAATGCAGACAACTTTGTGACTGTCTGGGAAATGAGAGCTTCACGGGATGAAGGGCAAGTACAAAGGATCCTAGGCAAGAACATCCATGATGTAATCTGGGAATGGCAAGGAGGTCAGAGTGGCTGCAGAACATTGAGCAAGGGACAGTATTTGTCATAAAAGAATGGCGGGCAGACCACAGATTAAAGCAACATCAGTTTTTACTGTTATGGTGAGAAGGAAAACCTTTGGTGGGCTTTGAACATAGAAGCACTGTAATCTGATAGATTCCATCTTTGTTGCTGGGTTGAGAATAAGCTTAGGCCTAGGGGAGAACTGAGCAGGACAACTGTGAAGCCAGTTACGGCAGGGTTAAAGGTATCTTAGAGCAGGATGTAACATTTAAATTTGGGGGAAGTTGTTGAATTCACGCTATGTTTTGAAGATAGAATAAGAATTTAAAAACAAATTGGGAGGACTCAAGAATTATGTCATTTAAATTTTTTTTTTTTCCTCTGAGGGAGACACTGAGCAATGGAAGAATGGAGTTTCCCACTTACTGAGATAGAAGAGTCTGTGGATAGAACAGGCTTGGGTGGAAAAAAATCAATTTACTTTTAGACACTCTAAATGTGAGTTGACAATGTCACATATTAGAGGAGAGGTTAAGTAGCAGTTGGATAAACAGTATTTAGATCATGGGAGATATCTGACTCTTTTTTATTTGGGAGATTTTTGAAGAGTGTTAAAAACCCATGGGCCTGGTATGATACCACCTAAGGAGTGAATATAAAAAAAAGAGATAGAAGAAGCTGGGTAATGAAACCTTTGGGCACCTTTGTGTTTAATTTCTGAGGAAAGGAAAGGGAACCATTCAAAGAATTTAAGAAGGAGAGTTCCATTAAGAAAGAAAGGAATCAAGATATTGTATATTTACAGAGGCCAAGAGTTTCAATAGGCAGGTAACAACCAGCTCTATCAAATATATAGGTCAAGCAATGTGAAGACTGGAAATCTCACAGTAGATTTATCAATATGGGGGTCACTGGCACATAGACAAGGGCTAATGTTGTTCATGATAAAAGCCTGATGGTGTGGGTTCATGAGAGACTAAGATGTAAATAGTTCTCAGAGAGTTCCTATAGAGTTGAAATAAGTCAGTTATTGAAAATGAGATGGTTTTGAAAGATAGAATTGCTGGAGTGGTGTCTTTGAGTAAGACAAAAGGAGTCGGGGTCTGGTCTGCATGGGGAAAGAGGTATTAAAAGAAGACCCTGTCTCTTGCTTTATGTCTCAATGTATTTCAGAAGATGCAAGGTACAGATCTTGCTCTGGTTGGAAAGGCACTGCCTCTTTTCTGCCAGGCTTCGAGTCCTGACAATTATGCTTTGTGTCCTCCTTGTTCTCCCTCTTACATGAAGAGGACAAGCCAAAAAGCTTAAACATTTTCATCTCCCTCAACTGACTGACAAACCTATTTGGAAGATGTATGCTTAACCCTGAAGTACTATTTTTCTCTTTTTAAATATTTAACGCTTCTTAAGTCCCCCTGATTATATCAATTATACTTAAAACAACATATTTTGGTATTAATCTTTCCATTAGTTTATCATCATGGTATCTGGAATAAAAGTAATACCCCCATATAACTCTTCAAGTTCAGTGAAAGTGAAGAGTAGATTAATGTGTTCCTGTGAAGACATTCTCAGCTCTGGATACCTTTTGTTTTTCCTCCCTACATTTTATTCCCACTTTAATGATTGTATTTCTGTTAGCAAAGTCAGGTTCGGCTGCTAGCCACTCAAAAACCAATAATCAAGAGGCAAATGTCAGTAGAAACGAAAGATGCTTTAATTAGAAAAACCAGCAGTCTGGGAAGAAGGTGGAATCCTATCCCAAAACCAACTCTGAAGACTCTGCTCAGTCGTGACAGTTTTAAAAGGGAAAAAAAGGATGAGAAGAATCTCAGTGAATCATCAAGGCAGGTGGTTGGAGTCTGCATCCTTCCCCATTGCATTCAAGCTGGCTAACTCTCTCTTCAGATGTTAATCCTATCTGCATGATTTGCCTGAAGGATTGTTAAGGAGTCTGTTGGAGGTAGAAAGCTAGTCATTGTTTAACTACTGAATTCTTCTTTCTTCGTCTTATCTTAGAAAAAAATCAACAAGTTAGACAAGGCATGGTGTGTGTTCAGAACATAAATCAGGAGTTATTAATACTTTAAACTTCCTCATGATTTAGTTCCTACGACTGTGTTCTTTGAAATGAGAGAACAGAAATGGGCAAATAGGAAAGGGGCAAAGAGCTGCTTTCACTTCAAGGTTTGGGAGGAGGGAAGGCTCTACAATTTCTTTTCCCCCTCATGAGACCAACGACCAAAGAACAGTTACTTAACCAAGTAAACACTGTGAAGATGGAAGTCATAATGCTACCACAAGATAACTGCCGTTCCATGTTTAGAAAAGCTCTCTTCCCCTAATTACATTTACTTACATCAGGTACGTTTGTACATAAAGAAGACTCTACCTGTCACTGTACAGAGCAAGGCTTAGGTTAAGGAATGCACTACAACTATTTATAAGAGTTCTGGCCTTGAGGGATTGTCAGCATCTTCATTAGATATAGGCCCTGGAATGTTCAACAGGCAGAAAACTGGGCTGCCTCAGAGCACAAAGAATTTTGAAACCACACATAGCTTCTGTAATTTTATAATGTTCTTCTAGAAAGGACCAAAGCTTTAAAAAAACAATGTACTACACTATTTTTTGTTGTTCCTCTCTTAGTCTGGGCTTCTCTGATAGCTCAATTGGTAAAGAATCTGCCTGCAATGCAGGACACACGGTTCGATTCCTGGGTCAAGAAGATTCACTGGAGAAGGGATAAGCTACCCATTCCAGTATTCTTGCGCTTCCCTGGTAGCTCAGCTGGTAAAGAATCCACCTGCAATGCGGGAGACCTGGGTTTGATCTATGGGTTGGGAAGATCTCCTGGAGAAGATAAAGGCTACTCACTCCAGCATTCTGGCTTAGAGAATGCCATGGACTGTATAGTCCATGGGGTTGCAAAGAGGCGGACACAACTAAGTGACTTTCGCTTTCTTTTCACTTTCTCTTAGTCTACTATAAACAGTTGACAATTCATGAATTAAATTTTTTGTTTACCAAAGTGTAAACATATATACTAAACAATAGGATGTCATATAGCAGTAAAAATAAACTTATGTATCTATCTATATCCTAGCATTATTATAGAGTGATTGAGCTTTAAAAGGATTATATAGAGTGTGTGCCTTTTTATAACATTAAAAATGACTAAAATTAGACAATGAGCTTTTAAAGGCATATTCTTTCTGTTCAGGTGCTTTGTGCAGATCTCCCCACCCTCACCCAAGAAAATCTTCATTTGAGATAGTTGTTGTTTTGGGTTGAAGAAACAGGACAGAAGACCAGTTGAGTCCACTTAAATTGTCATGGAGATTCTACTACTTTTCATAACAAATGCATGTTTACTGTGTTATCAAAAGGCATAGTAGTAAACACATTTAAAACATGTTGTTAAAAATAAACACATGACAAAAATGAGCACCTAGAAGAGAATCATTTGTGTCTTGGAGCAAACATTGCACTTAATCTAGGTCTTAGGGAAATAAACATATTTTTAAAGAAATATAAAAATTTGCAAAAGAGCAAGTCATTTTTTTCCCTATCTTGCTCTTCATCAAGAGTCAATTGAAACACTAAATACATTTCTGCTTCTTCCAGTTCCAAGATTTTCTGGTTTTTTACAAATGCCAGCAGTCACACAAATTTAGGAGAATCTTTTGATATACACATTTTATTGTAATATAGAATATAAATGCATTTTGATTCTGCTTCTTGAACTTAAAAAGCTTGTATTGTTAAAACTGCACACCCAGGAAGTGAGGGATCATTATTTTGAATCAACAAACTGAGGTGCTTTTATACCAGGAAATATAAGGAGTGTCTGCTGTGCACAGTGGACGAAGCAGGGGCGGTGTTGAAGAAGAGAACCGGAGAAAGATGTTAAGGTGCCATGTGAAGAAAGGGCCAAAGTAAGGGCAGCTGATTTTATTTATTTATTTTTCACATTCAAGTGCCTTATGTTTAAATGACTGAGTGGTTTCGAAATTCTTCTCAGGGCCAGAAAAAGAAATCTCCAAGATTCACCAATACATTTCACTAGTTTTCAGGTCAACTGAGTAATGTCCTTTCATTGCAGAAGAGTTAGAGTAAAGGAGCAATATGCTTTCTCTAATTTCATTAATGCTTTTAAGAAAAAAGAAAAAAGCTCATGTTTAAAATCAGTCTATAACCCTTTTCAAATTCCCATGACTTAACTAATGCAAGGTAAACCTAGCACGACAAAGATCCGTTTGTGTGGGTAACAGCCATTTGCTACAGATGTCAGGGATGAGCTACATGTTTTGGTTGAGTTGAAATATTATTTATGAGACTGGAAAATCATTTTAATGTCACAGGCACATAAACTATTCTGGCTTGCCAACGGAATTGTAAATATATTAAACATGTTCATTAAGAGTCATTCCTGAGTCTCAGTCATCCCAGTTGTACTTCAACCAAATCATGTTGGAAGACATGGAAGTGTGAAGACAAGGAAGTGTGTCAGAATTTAGGTGTCTATAGGTCTTGTGTTTTGGGGTCCAGATAGGTAAAGGCCTGGGGCATATGATTTTTGACAATCTACGTTTAAAGTCTGTAAACCAGAGGAAAGGTAGTTCAGCTCTGCCTGGCCATCCCAGACTTTCACCTCTGTCACCACTTACAGTTTAGGTGGAAGAACCCATTCAGGCTTCCCAGAGCTATATTTCAGGATTATATTATTGTGGGAGGCTTTCCAAACAGGGTTTCAAGTGACAAATGATTTCATTGTGCCCCTTCTTTACAGCATCAATATCTACTATTCTATAGAGAACTAACTAGAGTAAGCACCCTGCAGTCATAGCTTATGAATTGTAAATGTGAGACAATTATGGCCCTTGAGGTACAAAAACACACTTTTTTATAGTGATTTGTGGGACCTATTTTTACTGGGAATGAGCTGACAATTGCCAGATTCATTGAGCTCCATCTACACTGGTCATATCCTTTGTGTGTTTGCGCATTAGACTTTCTTAATCAGAGAAATAAGCTTACATAATTTCTTTTAAATTACACATAGTGGGGAAGGAAGTGTGCAACATGGGAAGGTTTGTGGGAAAAATTACAAAACAGAAATGTCAAGAGTGGGTTCACATTAAAAAAAACAAAAAGAAGAAGAAAATATTTAATGAGCAATAAAATGCCTCTGTAGTGATTCCAAGGGATGCACAGCATGGTCCAGGCAAGAAGCAGTATGAGTTAGTAATTCCTCTTGAGAATGGTACAGTTTAGAACATCCAATTATTTTCTTCTGCTCAGGTCCCCTTGTCTGATTGTCTGTCTTTTATTTTTCCTATTTGAAGTTTGTAACAATGAACTAATGTTGAGATATTTTCCAGGAAAAAATTATTTACCTCATCTCTTACAAAAAGAACACAATAAAAATTTCATTGTGTGACAAACTGAAAGATCTTTTCCCTATGAATGGAGTACTGTATATATTAAAGGGAAAAAAGAATAAAATATAAGTACATTCCATAGGACACCCCTCAAGGTTTTGTTTTTTTTTCCCATCCACAAACTAATAAAGTAAATAAGAATGTGTATATGAATATGTATTCATATGTAAGTAGATTTATGTAATTCTATTTATTGGGGCTTCCCCGAGCTCAGTGGTAAAGAATCTGCCTGGCAATGCAGGAGACATTTGTTCGATCCCTGGGTTGGGAAGCTCCCCTGAGGAGGAAATGGCATCGCACTCCAGTATTATTGCCTGGGAAAGCCCATGGGTGGAAAAGCCTGATGGGCTACCGTCCATGGGGTCACGAAGAGTTAAACACAACTGAGCACCCATGCACCTCAATTCTATTTATTACATTTATTATAATTACTATATTTGCATATATGTATATATGAGGTTGCAGGTATGTTAATAACCTAATGTCTTTGCATTTATTCTGTAGACAACCATTGTGCCAGATACTCTGCTAGCTTTGGGAATGCATTGTTAAAATAGAATCAACTCTTGGCCTCATGGGACTTACATCCAAACTGGGTTAAAAGCTCAAAGTGAAAGTCACTCAGTTGTGTCCAACTCTTTGCAACACTATGGACTATACAATCCATGGAATTCTCCAGGCCAGAATACTAGAATGGGTAGCCTTTCCCTTCTCCAGGGGATCTTCCCAACCCAGGAATCAGACCAGGATCTCCTTCACTGCAGGCAGACTCTTTACCAACTGAGCTATCAGGGAAGATTTGACACAGATTGATACAGGTTGATGATTGTTCTATGAGGAAGAGGTACAAGTTATTATGGAAAAATGAAAGTCACTCAATGTGTCCAACGCTCTGTGACCCCATGAACTATACAGTCCATGGAATTCTCTAGGCAAGAATACTGGAGTGGATAGCTTTCCCCTCTCCACGGGATCTTCCCAACCCAGGGATCAAACCCAGGTCTCCCGCATTGCAGGCAGATTCTTTACTAGCTGTGCCATAATGGAAGCCCTCCGTTATTATGGAAAGCATGTTGTTATTTGAGCCCTTCAACTTCTGTCTGGACTTCTGAATCTATTGATTTGAGTCAGTTTAGTATCTCAGAGGGACAGAGACACAAGAACAAAACTGTTTTTCACTTTGTTTATCTTCAGGTGCTCGTAAGGCCATCCCACATAGAGAAGAAAAGTGAAGCACCAAAAAGAGCTCTAGGTTGTTTCAGCATTCTTATGAATGGTGTCCTCCAGGTCAGGGCAGGACTTGTTCCATGATTCCTGTCAAAACTGGGAAGGATTTATTTTGATTCCATACTGCATCTGCTTCTATGGCTTTAACTCTTACTTATAGGTATACTAATGGTCTGCCTCAGGGAGCCCTGCCCTCCCTGCTCCACCTGACGCTTGGGCTAAGGTGCCTTTGTTTGGCTCACAGGGAGATAGCCTGACCCTGCCCACCTGTGAAAGCCTGTGGCATTCTTACATTCTTTGTGTGGGAAATGACGCCCCTTGTCTGCTGCTTACTGGTATGGCTCAGAAATTCACATTTAGCGGGCTGGAATCTCAGATAGCTGTGACATCTTTGTTTATTGATATGATAGGAGATATTCCATTTCACACCACCCATGAAATGACTGTAAGGAAGTGAAACTAACATATTCCCCTGCCTGAGGCTTGCCATTCTAGGAGATATTTGCAAGAATTAAATGGTCTTTTTTTACTTTGTTTCCTCACCTCCCCCATCTCTGATCCTTAAAAGAACCTGGCATCCAGACCCTAACAAGATGGTTATTTTGAGACATTAGTCTGCCGTCTTCTCAATCAGCTGGCTCTCTAGAATAGAGTCATATTCCTTGCCTCCACACCTCATCTCTCAGAGTTATTGGCCTGGCATGCAGTGAGCAAAGTGAGCTTGAACTCAGTAACACTGTCTTCTCTCCTTCTGACAGTTAATGGATGATTAATGTCATATGTCAATTTGGCTAGGCTATGGTTACCAGTTGTTTGGTGAAGCCTTAATCTATATGTTGCTTCAATGGTATCTTTTAAATGTGATTACTGAAAATCATTTGACTTTAGGCAAAGCGGGTTATACCCCACAATGTGGGTGAGCCTTATACAATCTACTGAAGGTCTTAAGAGGACAAACTAGGGTTTCTGGGAAGGAAGGCATTCTCCCTCAAGACTGTAATGTAGAAATCCTGCCTAAGTTTCTAGCTTGTTGGCCTGCTCTGTGGATTTCAGACTCAAGACTGCAACATAAACCCTTACTTGAATTTCTAGCCTGCAGGTCTGCTCTAGAGAATGCAGACTTGCCAGGCCCCACAATGGTGTGAGCCAATTCATTAAAATAAATTTTACTCTCTATATATTTATAAACATATCCTATTGGTTCTTCTTCTGTGTAGAGCTCCATCCGATATATTACTAAACTACTGCACAATGGGTTAAATAGATTACCTTCAGCTGATTTCCTTAGAAGCAGAAACTGAGATAAATTTGCATATATAAGTGATTTATCAAAGAGATTATAGTAAGAAACCAGTAAAGGAGTAGAAGTGGGTGAGACAGTGAAGGGAGTTCAATTTTAGGCACAGTTATAGCCTCATCTGGTTTGCAGTAGTTAGTCACTGGCTAAGGATTAGTTGGGCCCTGTAAACTCCCTCCAAACTGTTGCTAGCATAAGTTGTTAGAAGCAAAGCATACAGACACTACAAAATAGTAAACTGGTTCTACAGGTATGTGAGGGAGCATGGACAGTCGCACTATATAGATGGTTAATAATTTTGGTGAATTTGGCCAAAGCCAGGCCATGTGCCAACTACTCTAATGTTCAGTGGCAAATCACACAATGATAGATTAAACACAGAATTTAGTATGGCTATATACTCCTACACAAGAGAGAAATGTTCCTCCCTTTCCTGCTACTAAAGAACAGGAAAAGACTTGTAGATCACATCCCATCACAGTAAATGTGACACAGTAAACAACATTCAGAAAACTAAGATCATGACATCCAGTCCCATCACTTCATGGCAAATAGATGGTGAAACAATGGAAACAGTGACAGACTTTATTTTCTTGGGCTCCAAAATCACTGCAGATGTTTACTGAGCCATGAAATTAAAAGACACTTGCTCCTTGGAAGAAAAGCTATGAGCAACCTAGACAGCATATTCAAAATCAGAGGCACTACTTTGCCAGCAAAGGTCCATCTAGTCAAAGCTATGGTTTTTCCAGTAGTCATGTATGGTTTTGAGAGTTGGACTATAAAGAAAGCTGAGCACCAAAGAATTGATGCTTTTGAATTGTGATGCTGAATAAGACTCTTGAGAGTCCCTTGGACTGCAAGGAGATCCAACCAGTCCATCCTAAAGGAAATCAGTCCTGAATATTGATTGGAAGGACTGATGCTGGAGCTGAAACTCCAACACTTTGGCCACCTGATGCAAAGAACTGACTCATTTGAAAAGACCCTGATGCTGGGAAAGATTGAAGGCAGGAGGAGAAGGGGACGACAGAGGATGAGATGATTGGATGGCATCACTGACTCAATGGACGTGAGCTTGAGCAAGCTCCAGGAGCTGGTGATGGATAAAGAAGCCTGCTGTGCTGCAGTCCATGGGGTCACAAAGAGTCAAACACGACTGAGTGACAAAACTGAAACAGCCTGCTGTGTTCCCAACACTGCACCGAATACTAAGGCAGAAACCCAGAAGTACAAGGCAGGTCTCCTCCTCTTTAGAAGCTGACTCATCTAGATGAGAAAATCATACAAGTAAATTTTTATCATCTGAATGATTTTGAACCTCATCTCTGTCTATGATGTGGGGATGGTAATGTTACATTTCATCTGACTGATATGAGAATGAAATAAACACATGAAAAAAATGTTTAGCACAGGGAAAGCCACATAAATGAAAATGATTTCTACTTTTTACACTTTTGCTGAATTGTGAGCTCCATGAAGTCACAAATCTTGTTTTTCTTACCATTTTTTGCCCAGATCCTAGGATAGTTCTGGGGGCTTCACTGGTGGCTCAGACGGTTAAGAATCTGCCTGCAGTGCAGGAGACATGGGGGTTCATTCCCTGGGTAACTGACCTGATAATAAACATTTCATTTACATTTCAGTAAATGAACAGTAAATGTTAAGTAACAGGACATCCAGAGTTCCCATTTGCTTTTTTGTCTTCTCTAACATTGCTTTTTTCTTTCAACATAAGATTCTCAAGGGCAAAGAGTTATTGCTACTTGTCAGTTATGTACAGCTGGCACTTAACGTTAAGTAACAATACTTGAGTCAATTATAGATATATATTGTTCTTCAGGGATGTACCCATTGTTTATTACCCTTTGGGGAAATATCTTAAGTGTAAAAGAAAATAGAAGACATATGGGGTGCGGGTATTTTCTGAACTGTTCAGTGAACTTCTTTGCTGAAATTTTGCCAGACTTTAAAGTTCTATTCAGAATTCTTAAGCAGTCTGTATGTTCTTTTCTCATCTGCAAAGTGACTGCTACATACTATCATTTATGTCTTCTGATTGCTCTAATTATAGTCAAGTAGCCTTCCTCTACCTGAAAAATGTTCTCCTCTTGATAGACTAGCGCCACACCCTGGAAAAGGGTCTGTCTGCATGTCCATTTATTAATTCACTTATTCAAAGTCTATGTATTTCTCCATTGTGCTGACCATCATCATATATTTTGAGAATAAAAAGATGAATAAATATCTCTCCTCTCAAGTGATTAAACTAGTAGGGTGATTTTTTGTTTTAATTTTGCTCTTATGCCATACAATAAATAACAATGCATTTGGTTATGGAAATCTTAATTTTACTACTTAAATTTTGCCTATATATGCATCCAGGTGATCACTATGTGTGTGTGTATGTGTGTGTGTGTGTGTGTGTGTGTGTATACATATACATATATATGTATATATATATATGTATATATATGTGTATATATATACATATATATATATATAAAGGTATTTCAGAAGACCCCTTCATGAACTTTCCCAGTCAATAATCCCCCCTCAAGAAAGAAGGTGATTCTCTGACCTCTAGCATTGTGGGTTAAATTATGTGCAAAGAGACATTAAAACAGAGCATTTTTATGTTATTTGAGAATACTCTACCAAGATGAGTCTAAAGAGATGTTAGATGATAATGGAGCAAATGGGGACCTAAGAGGTATAAGCAAGTAAGCCCTTAAAGAAGTGGTGACTTTTAAGTAATATCTAGAAGAAGGGGTATACATCAGTGAGAAACTGAAGAGGGTCTTCTAAGCACAAAGCAAAAAAAAAAAAGGGGGGCACACACAAGGAGCATTGTATTTAGTAGTTGATGAGTGAGCATTTTACTAGATGGTGTTATGTTGATAATAAAGACACAGGCAACAAGCTAGAAAAGTAAGTTCACATCAGATAAAAGATTTTTATAACATTAAGAAGTTTAAACATTGTATCATGAGCAACAGGAGGCCAGGATACTAACTCTGTAGCAAGACTGAGAGCTTAACAGTCCTGAGCTTTAAACAATAAGGCTTCTCTGCCATGAGGGTGGATTTGTACCAACTTCTTCCTCGGATTAGGTAGGTTCAGCCATAGCTCTGGGGTTAGATTCAAGGACAAACTGTGCTTGAGGCTGGTTGGATGTATTGACTAAAAGAAATGATGAGCTCTCCACATGAAAAACATTGAGGTGAATATCTGTAAATTAAATTTTGCTCTTATGCCATACAATAAATAACAATGCATTTAGTTATGGAAATCTTAATTTTACTACTTGAATTTTGCCTATGTATTCATCCAGGTAATCACTATGTGTGTGTGTGTGTGTGTGTGTGTGTGTGTGTGTGCATGTATATGTATTTATATGTTTATAAAGATATTTCAGAACCCCTTCATGAACTTTCCCAGTCAATAATCCCCCTCAAGAAAGAAGGTGATGCTCTGACCTCCTAACAGCCCTTTACAAATCATTATAAATTAAGATTTTAAGAAAGAGTATCCATACTATACCTATTTTAACTTTACTTTTCTATTCTTAATTGAGTATTTTCCTCCTGGTGTTCAAGGGTGGATAGATACCCAGAAGAAGGGAGACTATATATTTAGTATGTTCTTAGAATTTTGAGATGTTAAATGTCCAATTCTTTATACCTTTATCATTGCAATAGTCCAGGAAGAATGTGTGTCCCATTGTTGCTTGCCTATAAGTCAGTATGTGAGTATTCAAACACAGGGAGAAAATAAAATATTCTCAACAGCAGTACACAAAGCATCAATTCTGTTGTGCATTTAAGGTAATAATAACAATGCGCAGTAAATTTTCAATGTTTCCACATTTCACTACAACTATAGTTTAGAAATAAAATTTATAAAACTTTTGGTACTCTTTTTTAACTCTATTTTATACTGCTAATATTATTTTGCCAAAAAGGTTGATAGAATCAGCTTGCTTCCAGCAATAGAACTCCGAAATCATGCTATTTCTAAGAATCTTATCTTCGTGACAAAGGAGAGTCTTCTTGTCACAAATATTTAATTTATGTCATACTAAAAATAAAATTACCTCAAAATTAGGAGAATCAGACTAATTTCATTTATCCTACATAGTTCTCTTTTAAATAAAATGAGGTTTTTATCTGTTACCAGCTTAATATTGCTATGGTCATTTGTTAACAATTTAATTTGTAATGATTATTTTAATTTCATTTATCACTTATAGAGCCTAATAAACAAAAAAGCATAATCACATCCCTTATTTCACAAGCTCTCCACAACACACCCAAGTAAATAGTAGGCACCAATATTTTGAAAGGAAAAAAAAGTCAGAAAAAGTGTCCTGTTCAATGTTATTTACTAAGCAGAATTCTCATCTGATTTCATGAAGAAGCTTTATATAGAATTGAATCATTTAGAGAAATAGTTAAATGTGTCTATTTTAATACTAGTAGGGAATCCAAATATCATCTTCTTTGATCAGATGTGGGCTGCAGTCCATGGGGTCTCTAAGAGTCGAACTCGACTGAGCGACTTCACTTTCACCTTTCACTCTCATGCATTGGAGAAGGAAATGGCAGCCCACTCCAGTGTTCTTGCCTGGAGAATCCCAGGGACGGGGGAGCCTGGTGGGCTGCCGTCTATGGGGTCGCACAGAGTCGGACACAACTGAAGTGACTTAGCAGCAGCAGCAGCAGCAGCAGCAGCAGCATCAATGTGACGATGAAAGCTCAGAGAGGTCTAGTCATTTCCCAAGTTTTGCCTGCCTCACCCCTACCGTCTTAACTCCTTAGAGGCAAAATGACCATTCTAGCTTCAGATTTTTGATACTTGATATCTGAGCTCTTTTTAATCTCTTAAGATTTACATCCTTAATTTTTTAAATTGTATTTATTTTTTCTTATTTACCAGTGCTACATTCCAATTGTACTGGAATGATCACTAGTAAATACTGTGTGGTAGGTAAACTCTGAACAAGAAGAGAAATAAATGTTAGGGAATGATAAAATTAAGATTCAGTATCGTAATAGATCCTGAAGCTGTTGTCTATGACTGATAGTACAGAAGGGTAGTTTCCTTATATTTACTACTGTCCCTTGAATAAGGTAGAATAAAAAAATGGATTTCATCAACACGAGTCCTATAATAAATATTTTCATGTTAAATATGTTGAACATTTTTATGTACCATGTAATCCATGAAAAATAGAATCTGTGAAAATGTACAGTCCCACGAATATAGTTACACACACATACATCAGGTGAGTATTTGCGTGGTGTTTAATCCCTGTATGTGTACAATAGCATGGTTCAAAAGTACTTTTTCTGTTAAAACTACTGAAGCTTGATTCCCAACACCTTGCTATCTTATCTTCCTTCCCTTCCATCTCTCAGTTAATAGGATTTCTATAAACCAGCACAACAGTGGGCTTGGTAGCTCAGCAGATTAGTCAGTGGGCTTTCATCCTTGGAACCTGGTTCAAATTCAGTCTCGACCAAGATGTCCAATAATCCTCTATGGGCGGATTGCACTCAAAAGGGCATGAAGCCTAGTTTATCTTTGAACTTGATTTGGAACTGTTTTTGTACCCTTCCTAAAACTTGAGGCTTCATTCATGCAACTGAGGAGAAAAAAAAAAAAAAAGTGAAATATAGGCATTTGCTTTTTTGACCAGGGGCTAGTTTCCCTTCTGTAAGTTTCAAGGAAAAAAAAAAAAAAGATGTTTCTTTTTTTTTTTATCTTTAATCACAATATATTAGAAATACTAAAAAGTAAAGCGATAGTATTATTTTTATTTTTGCATGTCTTTTGTTGTTCAGTTGCTCAGAGTTGTCCAGCTCTTTGCGACCCCACTCCCAGAGTTTGCTCAGACTCATGTCCATTGAGTCAGTGATGCCATCCAACCATGTCATCCTCTGTCATCCCCTTCTTCTGTTTTCAGTCTTTCCCAGCATCAGGGTGTTTTCCAATGAGTCAGATCATTGCATCAGGTGGCCACAGTATTGGAGCTTCAGCTTCAGCATCAGTCCTCCCAATGAATATTCAGGATTGGTTTCCTTTAGGATTGACAGGTTTGATGTCCTTGCAGTCCAAGGAGTCCTTGCAAGTCTTTACAAGCCCCTTATCACAAAGTCTGATAGCATTTTTCATTTTCTCCTCATACCATACTCTAACAATTTTATTGCACATAGGCTAATTATGGAGTGATTTTTAACATGTGACTGTTTTAATTAAAAGCCAGTGATGATACCTCTTCCTTATTTGTTCTGCATCATATCCAAACCTGCCTGAATTGCAAGTTCCAACCTAATGAATTTTCGACTCTTTTGCCTACAACTTTCTTAGTCAGGTAGGAAAACATATCATCTGTATACACCATACTTCTTTCATCTCTGAAAATTTAATTCTGTTGCCTCTCCCAACTCTACCTCTTATCACCTGCTGGAACACCTTCAATACTCTTCTTTTTCAGTTCCATCTATCCTTTATGGACCAATTGACTTCATCTCCTCTCATTAGGTTTGCTTCTGCTGTATCACTTCATAAAATCATAAATTTGTATAAGATAGATCAGAAAAAAGCAGTAAGAGTTGTTGGATAAATAGTCTTCTATTCATTTCTACTTCAGTAACTATGTTTGTTGATCCCGATCAAGACATCAGTATGGATGAGAATGATGGCAGTGCTAGAATAAAAGCAATTATAGCTATTTCCTAATCACCTGCTGGATTCTAGACCCTGTGCTGAGTGATTTTTCTAAAATTTATTTTAACATGTGATGGTGAATATATAAGCCTAATAGTCATCCCTAAATATAACATATTAAAGAGTTACTAGCCCCATTTATAGGTAAGGGCATGAAGAACTTTAAGCAATTTGCCAGGTAGTAGTTTAGCCCTAAATTCAACCTAGTTCTATTTGATTATTTTTTAATGGTGATCCTACTGATTCTCTCTTGTTAATCTCTCTGAGTGTCACCTATCAAATCTCAACAGATAATCATGAACCCCTTCCAACTTAAGAATTGCAGTGGTTTTACAAATTCTTGTTTATATTGCACAACGTATTTTTCTTTGAATGTTACAAGTTAGTTCTGTCCTCTCTGATAGAATATATCTATCTACATAGAGAAATATAGAAATAGTATATATGTATAACAGAGTTAATACTGGGTATTCATTTAAGATTTTTTTGGCAGGCAAAACAAAAATTTTAAAAATATATAGACTATAACCTTTTATTTGCACAAAAAGCAGAAATAGACCATTCTAGAATTCACTCCATTGAAAGATTTACTTTACAAGGTTTTGAACCCTCCCAACTTTGAAGAAAGTTTTATTTTAAGGAACTAGGACACCATAGTGAGCAAAATTTCTATAAACTGAAACTTGGGGTATTTGAATATTCTTAATGTCTTTGTTATGCACAATCCAAATACTATGAACTTTCAAACCTTTTAAAATAGGAAAGTGTTAAGAGTGACATATAATTTTGAAAGACACTATTGTCTATTATTACTAATTATAAGCAGATGTATTCAGAATGAATAATATCTGGAAAATGGTCATGACCTTTTATTCCTCAAAATTGTGGAGGAGCTAGAATGGCTAGCAAATTCTCCATTAGCAATTAATGAAGTCTGCAAATCTATTCTCACAAATATTTATGAAAATAAAACTAAATGTTCAGAAAAAAATTAGCATTCAAATAAATCTCTTTCCTCCCAAGCCTTTTGTGCATTAATAGTATCATTAATAGTATCAAGCCGGAATGATTAAAATATTCATTTTCATTGAAAAACTTGAATATTAAATTTGTCCTTCCATATTGCTGTTTAACTGTTTTCACTCTACTTGCAAAAAGAGAGCACTAGCATTTTTTTTTTTTTTAGAAACTGCAGAGTTACTTTTGCTTATAGTTTATTGGTACCAAATCAGATGTCAAGAGTTGACTAATTTGCTGGAGTTGAGATCAGTATATCAGACCAGAACACCTATGGAAGTTGATCAGTGTACCTAGAAAAACTCTTTTAAGTCATCAAGAAAATTGAGACATTTTCTTGATTAAAACAAAAAATATTTCTCTGTTTCAAAATCATATTCAGTATTTATTTCATCAATAATGTAAATAAAACACTATGAAATAGTAATCATTTGTTAATAACTTAGACTCACACCTTGGCTTTGCTGTTGGAATGATCTCTTCAAATCTAGAAATCTCCATTTCCTTATTTTGAAATGTAAGCACTAAAAATGTCTTTTCTGCTGGGTTTCTGTAGGGATTAAAGGAGAGCTTGCATGTGAATTTTTCAGAGTGCCTCACACACTCCAGTGTTCTTGCCTGGAGAATCCCAGGGACAGGGCAGCCTGGTGGGCTGCCGTCTATGGGGTCGCACAGAGTCCTCATGACTGAAGCGACTTAGCAGCAGCAGCAGCAGTGCACATAACACACACTTCATATATGTATGTTTAATTAGGGTATGGAAAATTAGGCATAGTTAAAGTGATGTCAATGAAATGGTTGAGGAAAATGTCAATACTTTCAAGAAGAAAGAAATAGTTGGGTCAGAGAAAATAAGCCATGTAAAAGCATTTTAGTCTCGCACATTCTTCTTGTATGTGCTTCAGTAATCTATATTAAAAGATTTAGTCTGGGACTGAATATATTTTAGGATTAAGAGTATTTGTTCCTGTTTTTTTTTTCTTTTTTCTATCCTATTCCAGACAGTTCATGCATTTATCCACCTATACTTTATGCTAAAAGGATTATAGATGAATATAAGCATGAATCTCGACCCAACGGTTAAAACCCACCCATAGCCTCCAGGCCTGGAATCTGATATTAGGAGATATTCTAAATAGCTTCCATCTAATACATCTATCAGTCGGCACTAGGAAAACTTCAAACACCCTGATCTTGCAGTGATTGCTGTTAGCATACTTCATTTATCCATCCATTCTTTTCAGCAAGCTTTGATTACTATGTGCCTGGCACTCTGATAAGTGAAAAGTATATCATCATAATTTTCTTCTCTTAGATACTCCTTATCTCTGTGGATTTGATAATCTAGAGCAATGGTTGGCAAACTATATAGCCCACAGGCCAAAGCTGTCTAACTCATTACTTATTTTTATAAATAAAGTTGTTTGGACACAGACACACTAATTTATTTACATATTGTGACAGCTTTCACACTGAAATGAGAGTTCAGTAGTTAACACAGAGACCTTAAGCCCACAAAACCTAAAATATTTACCATCTGTCACTTTGCCAAAAATATTTGCTAACCTCTGGTCTAGAGGAAAAAGCAGACTTTTAATAAGAAATGCACACATATTTAATTTTAACAAAATTGTTGACAGGTGCTGTAAGAGAAAATAATATGGCTGATCTAACTGGGATGCGCTGCTCAGGCCAGAGTTATAACAACATAGCTAATAACCCCAAATCTCAGTGGCCTAACATAACAGAGTTTATTTTTTTGTCTACAAAAAACTAGGTATGGTCCAGCCAGCCCTCTAAGACATCTCTTCTTGTGGTGTCTCAGTGATCTACCTAGGGCTCCAACATCTCAACCAGTTCACTGTTGAAAGGAAGAGAATCTGAAGAATCATGACAAAGGTTTTCACTGCCCTAGCCTGAAAGTGACATTTGCCGTTTCTGTTCAGTGTCATTGCCAAAACTATTCACATGACCCTACCTTTCTGCCCAAAGGCTGGGGAGGATCTCCATAGGCCTAGGAATGTACTAAAGTCCAGGCATTGCTGAGCACTAACAGAAAATTCCTCTGAGAAAGTTACATTTATTCTGTAACCCAAATATAGAGAATGAATCAGAGAGGTAAAGAGTGGGCTACACTACAATTGGACAGATGAAACAGAATTTGAGGAGGTGAAAAAACAAAAATGATGTCTTGGTGTATTCTAAGAAATGAAGAGATCAATGAGTTGTAGGGTAAATGAGCTAAGATGCTATTGGGGGAAAATTCAGAATAAAAAGATCAAATGAAATCTTGTAAGTCTTTGTAAATTTGAATATTATTTTCTCAGTGGACTTCCCTTGTGGCTCAGTTGGTAAAAAATCTGTCTGCAATGCAGGAGACTTGGGTTCGATCCTTGGGTTGAGAAGATCCCCTGGAGAAAGGAAAGGCTACCCACTTCAGTATTGTGGCCTGGAGAATTCCATGGACTGTATGGTCCACGGGGTTGCCAGGAGTCAGACACAGCTGAGCAACTTTCACTTTTCTGGGTAGTCAGTGAAAGGTCTTAAACATAAGTCAGACATCATCTCATTTATGTTGTAAAAGAACCACATTCCCCTTTGAGCAGAAAATGGATTGGAGAACTTGTCTGTGTCCTGCAAACTCAGATGATCTTTTATTTCTTTTTTGTGAATTCCTTTTGCTGAGTACCTCAGTTTATTAAAGAAATTAGATTAGTTATTTTGCCACTGAAGCTCAGAAAACAATTATAAGAATTAACTTAGAAATATTCTATTACAGAGATTAAGACATATATATATACCAAAAAGTTATTTCCTTGAGAAATTCAATCTTATACATGCCATAAAGCCTGCAAACTCACCCCTGTATGTATGGATCATATGCCAGTAAGGAGATGGAGATTAATGATTCAAAATGTAGTCCTCTAGGTTCTTTTCCCATTATAAGTTAACCCTAAATGGCAACCTACTCCAGTATTCTTGCCTGCAGAATCCCATGGAGGGAGGAACCTGGTAGGCTACAGTCCACGGGGTCACAAAGAGTCGGACACGACTGAGCTACTTCACTTTCACTTTCAAGTTTTATACCACATTGCATCTTCTTCCAAATACTTTCTAAAAGGAGCCAAGTAAGAACCAGCTTCTTTTCATGACTATTGACTCTCAGACACTCTGCCAGGAATGAGAAACAGTTTACATCTTCTGTCTTCAAGATAGATTCTTCTAAACACTCATGACTCTGACACTCACTAAAATTGAAGGTCTAAACCTCCTTTGAAGAAATGGTGATTTTTGAAAAAAATAAATTGCCCTGAATTTAGAAATGTCTTCACGTATGGACCGAGGAGCCTGGTAGGCTACAGTCCATGGGGTTGTGAAGAGTCAGACACGACTGAGCGACTAACACTTAACACTTTACGTATCAGAGGACTGTTGATTGTTGACAAATTTGCAAAAGACACTTCCTCTCTAAATATTATTTGAGATAAACAAAATGAACACAAATCCATACATAAAAATATAAGCTGTGGTTCTGCTTGATCTGTGACAGCATGAAAGGGAAAGTTGCTCAGTAGTGTCTGATTCTTTGGGACCCCATAGCCTATACAGCCCATGGAATTCTCTAGGCCAAATACTGGAGTGGGTAGTCTTTCCCTTCCCCAGGGGATCTTCCTAACCCAGGGATTAAACCCAGGTCTCCTGCATTGCAGGTGGACTCTTTGCCACCTGAGCCACAAGGGAAGCCCAAGAATACTGGAGTGGGTAGCCTATCCCTTTGCCAGCAGATCTTCCTGACCCAGGAATCCAACCAGGGTCTCCTTCATTGCAGGATTCTTTACCGACTGAGCTATCAGGGACAGCATGAAAATCACATATGTAATCAAGAAAGGAAATAAATAATACAAACTATGTCTTTTCCTGTAGAATATTCTCACATCAAAATTATTTGTTTTCCAATTGCCTCCAATTATTGTTTTTTTTTAATTCTATTTATGGATAAGAATAAGAATAAAAAATAGTTTTATTTTGATAACATCAAAAAATTATTTGGTGAATTAAGGTAAATGATACTAAAGAAGTTGATGAAGCTAAAAAAAAGAAAACACACAGAATTATAACAGTTACTTATAGATGCTTACTATATGTAAAACACTGTGCTAGGTACATTTCAGGTATACTCTCTTTTAATCCTTATAAAGACTGTGGGTTAGAGATAATATTGTTCCCATTTTATAGAATACGTAATTAAAGCTTAAGTATTTGCTTGATGTTATAAGGGGGAAAAGCGTAGCAGATCAGAAATATAAAGCTAATTATTTTCTAGAACCCAATTTTAAAACTTAGTTTCACCTAATTTACACTCTTTTCATGAACAGAGAAATTAAAGAGATGTTTCCATATTTCAAAAAGGCACCAATTTCAGGAAGCAGTTTGTCACAGGGATTAGTAGATGAATAACAGTTCAGTGATCATAAGCATAGTTCAGTTCTTTAAGGTATACTGAAAATCTCTGAGTCACCGAATAATTTTTGCTTTCGCTTTTTTTAAATGATGTAGTTAAGTGTATATCTGGCTACTTACAAAAAAGAAAAAAAAGTCTTTCTGTGTACAGATAATTATGAGGAGATAAGAAAACACCAAGGATGACCTATGACAAAGTATAAAACTGTAATCACTCTCTAGCTGATTATATTTTATTGAAAAGTAGTTTTTAATTTGGGTCAAGAAAGAATTATAAATAGTTGTTCAAAATAAAGCAAGAAATGTTTTCTTTGAGTGTGATGGCATTGCGGTAGGTACTTTGCCAAAATCAAGTAACTTGAGCTTTGTAACCAATCATTATACACTTTTCTTACATGGTTGAGGCTTTAAAAAGCTAAATAACTCAACAGGGTCATAGAATAGTAAACAGAGAAGGGATTCAAATACAGCTGTTTCTGTCAGTGTTTAATATGTGTGTGCTTACCTTTGAAACATTGCTTTCAATCAGATACATTGTAAATGATAAGTGTAAAAATAGTTTTTCATTTAAAAACTCAATTAACAAAGGACTTAATAAATTGACATAGCTAAAAATAAACAAATGCAGTTTTTCCTTGTATTCTTTGAAATATGGTTTCCAGAGTAGGGAAGGGGTTAGTCAGTCTCCAGAAAACTGGCTTCTAGCTGGGACCACAGACTTGAACAACATTGACAAATGCCAGAACACAGTAGATAGATACAGAGTTGCGAGATGATCACTCAGGAGGAACAGTGCAAAGGAAAAAACATGTGTAAGTTGCAGAATTTCTTGAAAAGTATGGCGATTGGGTTGATCAATTGTTTTAATGCTTTCTGAGGATATCTGTGTGGATAAAGTTAAATATTTTAATGTGACTATAAAAGACAGAAAGATGAATGACAGATTCTAGTATGAAGCAGTTCTAAGCTCAGTATAAGATAATATATATCCCTAAAATCTAATATGAGTAACTTCAGGACAATTTTGTTTGGGACTAGAGCTTTACAGCTTAAATATTTTGTTGTTGTTTATTCACTACTTCATGTCTGACTGTGAGCCCATGGACTGAAGCATACCAGGCTTCCCTGTCCTTCACATTCTCTCAGAGTTTGAACACATTCATGCCCACTGAGTCAATGATGCTATGAACTATATCATTCTCTGCCACTCATTTCTCCTCCTGCCCTCAATTTTTCTCATCATCGGGGTCTTTTCCAGTGAATCAGCTCTTTGCATCAGGTGGCCAGAATATTAGAGCTTCAGCTTCAGCATCATTCCTTCCAGTGAATCTTCAGGGTGGATTTCCTTTAGGATTGACTGATTTGATTTATTTTGCAGTCCACTGCTTATGCCTGTTCTATCTGTGACTTTCCAGTTTGTACTTAGATTTTGTATAATTCTAATGACTACTGTCAGGCTTGACAGTATATTTTATTAAAAAGGTTGTCTAGTATTGGTATGCATTTGGAGATGATAGGAGGGTTGGAAATGATTTTACCTTGGACAACCATCCCAAATGAAAGTTCCAAAGCTTCTTCCTTGTCATTGTTATTCAATGACTTTGGAAATGTTAGGGGTTCCCTGATACCTCAGTTGGTAAAGAATCCGGCCTGTAATGCAGGAGACCCCAGTTTGATTCCTGGGTTGGGAAGATCCACTGGAAAAAGGATAGGCTACCCACTCCAGTATTCTTGGGCTTCCCTTGTAGCTCATCTGGTAAAGAAGCTGCCTGCAATGTGGGGGACCTGGGTTGGGAAGATCCCCTAGAGAAGGGAAAGTCTACCCACTCCAGTATTCTGGCCTGGAGAATTTCATGGACTGTATAGTCCATGGGGTCACAAAGAGGTGGACACAACTGAGCATCCTTCACTTCTCTTGGAAATGTTGGGAAGCAACTTTACTTCTGTCCTAAGTAATCTGGTCTTATGGTGGTTTCACTATTTTTAAACATTAAACCATATTGTTCCTATTTTATAAATGGTTTCATCTTCTTCACCATCTGGACTATTCTTAAATGCCCACAGAGATACTCAAGGTGAAAATATAAAGCTTGGAAGTTGTACTATTTCACTGTACTGTTCACAAGAAAAGCTTCCATAATCTCTCAGTACTCACTTTCATGAACCCAGTCCCTTATTCAGCAAGTTGTTTGGGATCCAACCTAAATCCCTTCTCACTGTGGTCTCACCTTATTGCCTCTGCCCTTTTTCATTGCAGTTAAGAATTCTGTCTTAAACAGAATTCTTTCCTATAGTTCAGGTCTTGTGTTTATCCATAAAATTGGGTCCATGTTTTAATAGATACTGCAATTAAGACTGTTTACAGGTGGCTTATTTGTGTTAAGGTTTTTCAGTTAAAAGTTCAGTTCAGTTCAGTCGCTCAATCGTGTCCAACTCTTTGCGATGCCATGAATCGCAGCACGCCAGGCCTCCCTGTCCATCACCAAATCCTGGAGTTCACTCAGACTCACATCCATTGAGTCGGTGATGCCATCCAGCCATCTCATCCTCTGTCATCCCCTTCTCCTCCTGCCCCCAATCCCTCCCAGCATCAGAGTCTTTTCCAATGAGTTAGCTCTTTGCGTAAGGTGGCCAAAGTGCTGGAGTTTCAGCTTTAGCATCAGTCCTTCCAAAGAAATCCCAGGGCTGATCTCCTTCAGAATGGACTGGTTGGATCTCCTTGCAGTCCAAGGGACTCTCGAGAGTCTTCTCCAACACCACAGTTCAAAAGCATCAATTGTTTGGCGCTCAGCTTTCTTCACAGTCCAACTCTCACATCCATACATGACCACAGGAAAAACCATAGCCTTGACTCGATGGACCTTTGTTGGCAAAGTAATGTCTGTGCTTTTCAATATGCTATCTAGGTTGGTCATAACTTTCCTTCCGAGGAGTAAGCCTCTTTTAATTTCATGGCTGCAGTCACCATCTGCCCAGTGAAATTCTAACAAGTGATTTTGGTGGTTCAATGGTAAAAAATCCACCTGCCAATGCCAGAGATGCAGATTCAATCCCTGGGTTAGAAAGATCCCCTGGATAAGAAAATGGCAACCCACTCCACTATTCTTTCTGGGAAATCCCATGAAGAGAGGAGCCTGGTGGGGTACAGTTCCTGGGGTCACCAAGGAGGCTGACATGACTCAGCAACTAAACAACAACATTACACATATATTTAATGTGTTTATATGGGTATGTATAAACATATTTATGTGTATAATATATATAACAAGGCAATGGGCATATACCGTTTAAACCTATGACCATGCGCATGGGGGGACCAAGTTGTATCCTTACGTGTGACAAGTTTTTTTGTGTGCACTTTGTCTTTTACAAATTGACTTCTGTAGTGCTGACTGAAGCCCTATTCTTTCTCTCTGTTCTAAGAGAAACTTAAACATTTTCTAGTTCAAAGTCCTGTCACCCTGTGTACTCTGTGGCTTGCTAATTTGGGCAGTTATTCCTAATAATGTATTGCCCTAAATTAAAGCTATTAAATTAATGCCATACAGTTCAACTTGGTGAGTTTTATTAAGATTTTCTTCCCTTCAGTTCTCTGGTAGATGAGAACATAGACTAGGAGTTATGGGGTTTTTAAGTTGCCATATGATTTATAGTGTGGCATCTGGAATTTGACACCTGGCAAGTATATGATAATCCCCTACCTATAAAAGATAAATGAATCACTCCTAAGGCTATGTATTTTATTAATTTTCAAAAATAAAAATTAGGCTCTGGATGAATTCTGATCCAAGAAAGTATAGCAACTTCTCTTGTTTGAATCAGTTGGTTTATCCATCTTTATTAAAGTAACTATTTATCAAGAGACTTTATTATGAATTATGCCCTCTTCTAAGTGATGTGTATGTGGATACTGCAGTGACCAAAAGAAAAAAAAAATATCTCTGCTTTCATAACATTTACCTTCTGAAGGGAAAGGGATAAAAAGTAAAGAAAATAAATAAGCAAATTGTAGAGTGCTAGATGGCAATACACGCCATGGAGTGAGGGAGGAAGTGTGGCAATTGCCTGGCAGGATGAAGGGAGGGTACAATTTTAAAAAATGGTAGCCAAGGAGGCCACACGGAGAGAGAGTACGTTTGAGTATACACCTGCATAGGTGAGGGAACCAGCCCTTCCCTTATGCAGAGAAGGAGTGTTCCAAGAGAAGGGGGTATATGACATAGCCATAAAGTGGGAGATTACCTGAGATGCTCTGAGCACTGAAAAGAGCCTGTGTAATGGCCTCTCTCTCCTCAAAACCAGCCAAGGGCATCCTATCTCATACAAGTTAAAAGCTAAAATGTTTGCAATGACATATGAGGAAGGCCCTACAAGAGTTGAGTTAGACTGAGAATAGAATCAAGCAGAAACAGGGTGAACCAAAGGGTAAGCATTTAGAGGGCTATTGTAACTACCAGAGGACCAATGATGGCTGTTGGACCTGGATGAAAGCAGCAGAAGTTGCCACGTTTTCAAACTGTATGTGTTCTGAAGATAGTGGCAACAGAATTTGTTAATGAATCTCATAGGATGTGAGAGACGTCTCCCATGACTAGAGTTTTTGACTTGAGTAATTTAAAGAATAAACTTGGCATCTTCACTTACTCCAAACAAAGAAAACATGATAAGGAAAAGAAAAAAGGAACCATTTTTGCTTTTCAAATGCTGGATGCTGACCTTGAGCCATGATGAATTATATTAGGTAAGGAGATGACAGAAGGAGCCTGTGAAACCTATCCTATAGCTTTCTTCTTAAAAACACCTGACCTGCCGAATACATGTCATTTGTTTTTGCAACAACCTACTTATAAACTTCCCATTTCACCAGCAATCATTGTAGATTTTGGAGTCAGAAAAATCTGCATGTATATAAAATCTGCACCACTCATTGGTCAGTGGTGACCAATTTTCTGATTTCCACTAAGTATTATTTGCATTAAATGAAGTAGTTAATAACATACACGAATAAATTGGTTCTTAGCACATAATAGTTGCTAGTAAGTGGAAGCTACTCTCATTATTCCTATTACAAATATTATTAACCTCATGTGGGAAAGGAAAGCCCCTGGCCCAAACCCAAAGAATGAACTTGTAGACACGAAGTGCAGTGAGAAGCGAGGCTTAAAGGATGGTCTTGCAAGAACAGGTGTCTGGTGGACAGGCATACCCGGGGCAGCCACAGCAAGTGGACAGGCATACCCGGGGCAGCCACAGCAAGCACTTTTACCCCCTGGCATGCAGACCTCTCCCAGTTCCTCAGTGGCTGGGTGCTGTGTGGTTACAGTCTTCCCAGATGTTGCCTAAGGCTCATATGATATTCTTTCTTTTCCCTTTCCATCCTAAGTCCACATTTCTCAAGAAGATTTAGTTCATCTGTTCCCAAACATCCTGTTAGCTTAGGATCTCTCTGGTGTAAGCTATTAGGCAAGACTAGCTTGCCAGTAATTTTCCAAGACAAAAGTGGCTAGCTCTCAGTGGAAAACCATTGTTAATAATTTTCCACCCAAGACCAGCTACTTTGCCCTGAAAATGGACCACTTCAGGTTCCATTTCTTACATTTGTCATATGACTAAGATGAAAGATTTTACCTATTGCTTATCTGTAAAGTCCTTTTAAAGAATATTAGACTAGCACAGTCTGCTGAGTTTATATCATTACTATGTGGCTTATGATGAATTCATCCTTACTTGTTTTTTAAATGAGGAGAGAACTAGAAAACGTAAGTAGTCACAGTGTAGTTTTTCTGGTCTTATCAGTGAAATCTAACCCAACTGGGGACAATCTTATTTAACACGAAGGCCTGGATATTATACAAGTCATAAACACTGCATCCCTCTTTCAGTACTAACTCTATAAATCAGTAGATGGTTTAGAGCATACATCTTATCAATCAAATCCAGGCAAACTATGTAAACCTTAAATAATTTTATGAAAAGTGACTGCTGTGTTAAAAATCTATCTTTTGTTTTTTCTTCAATTGAAGACTTAGTCTTTTACTAGGGATGGGGGTGTTTTCCTTTCATCTTGGGAAGGCTAACCCCAAGGCTTGGAAAAATGACCTGTCATGGTCTCCTGATGCAAGTCAGTAGATATGCAATATTCATCATATAATATGTGAAATTTAATGTTATTAATATTATTGATAATATCCATATATCAACTTTTCATGGCCCCCAAACTGTTTCTTTTTATATTTGTCCTTGACTCTAGGAAAAGAAAATATAATCTATTAACTCTTTCAACATTTACCCATTCAAGCTTTTTATATTCATTCTCTATACGGGGCTGGGTGTGAATTATAAGGCAATTAATTAAAAAAAGAGTCCCCTGCCTTCAAGAAGAATGCTCTCTAGAGTTGTGCTTTCTAAACTGAAGTCAGAGGATATTGTTTTAGAAGATGAAAATTAGTGTGCTGAGGAAATAAAGTGGATTGTTTAAGCATTAACAATACTTTCTTGCTGGAAGACTTTTCAGAAGCTTTATAAGCTACAGGATATTTTGACTTTCCAAAGACTTGCTTAGTATAAAGCATTTTAAGCTTATTTAATCAAGAAACATTCTTCAATTAAGAGCTTTAGGATATTATTTGTAACTAAGAAATGCTAGTCTGATGTTTTTCAAGCATATACCCAGTAATTTACAAATTCAGTATCATGCTGACAATCATTTAGCCAATGAACAAGTTAATTTAATGAAATTTTTAGAATTACACAGTTGGTACTTGAAGGTCACTTGAAGATCATTTAATCATTATGCCCCTTTCCCAACATTTGCCTCTACTTGCTACACACAACTTATGAACCAGTTATAAAAGCTAAGTCTTCATGGTTAACTCCAATCAGAGTTGGTCTACTGATCCTACAGGTGGTCATTGGATCTGAAACTATCCTATAGAGGGCATTATTCGGTCCATCAGGATCCCCTACTGCAACTACTTGTACTATGAAGACAAAAGCTATGCTTCTCCTTTCTTTGTATGCAGTGCTGAATTAAGGAACTTATATTACAGTGGGCACATCAGACAATAACAATTAAGTAACTAAACATACAGTATAATGGCAGAGAATGATAACTCTGTAAAGAAAAAGCAAAGCAGAATAAAAAGATTAAAATTGATTAGAGTGGTTTAAGAGGGCCTCTCTAGGAGTAAGAATATTCAATTGAAGAAACAGTGAGTATAGAGGCTCTGAGATGAGAGAATGCATATTGACCTCAAAGAGCAGCAAAGAATTAACTCTAAAAATAGGGATTAGGGAGAAAAGTGCCATAAAACAATCAGAAAAAAAAGTTGATAGGGATAATTTGTTTAGTAAGATTTGAAAACAAAGGACTGCACATAATTTAGATGCATGATAAACTTAATATCTTGAGTGTTGTTTTCTATCTTTTTTTTTTAATTTTTAATGTTCTTGTCATCCAAAAGAAGTTGACTGGAAGTATTTTTCCCTAACTCAGTATCAATTGTGGAGCTGAACAATCAAGGGAAATGGAAGCAGTTATTTTTCCCCTTTCTTTTTAAAGTGTTTGTTGAGGTAAAACTCATTAATGACATAAATTTAACCATTACAAATGAACAGTTCATTGACATTTCAAACATTAACAGTGTTGTCCAACTACCACCTCTATCTATTTCTAACAGAGAATATCCAATATTAGATAGATATCCAATTCAATTTCAATTCAGTCACTCAGTTGTGTCCGACTCTTTGTGACCCCATAGACTCTAGCCTACCAGGCTCCTCTGTCCATGGGATTTTCCAGGCAATAGAACTGGAGTGGATTGCCATTTCCTTCTCCAGGGGATCTTCCCAACCCAGGGATCGAACCCGGGTCTCCCACATTGTAGACAGATGTTTTACCATCTGAGCCAGCAGGGAAGTTTATCTAATATTAGATACTAATCTATCTAATATTAGATAGATATGAGATATCTAATATTAAATATAGATGAGATATCTAATATTCTAATCTAATTCTCTTGCACAAAAGGAAACCCCATATCCATTAAGAAATTACTGTCCCCCACCCCTCAACCCCTGGAAGCCACCCATCTGCTTCTTATGTCAGCCAAGTTTTTTAAAGCTTCGATGGCAGATAATTTACTAATGATATGGTAAGATATTCAAAGTATACAACTTGATGACTTAATTTATAAGCGTACCTCAGAAATACTGCAAGTTAAAATCCAGATCTCTGCAATAAAGCAAATAAGGCAATAAAGGGAATCACACAGTTTTATTTTGGTTTCCTTGTGCATATAAAAGTTCACACTGCACTATAGTCTGTTGAGTGTGCATAGCATTATATCTTAAAAAAATGAGCAATTAACAATACCTCATTGCTCAAAAGTGCTAACCATCATTTGAGGCTTTAGTGAGTCATGGTATTTTTTTCTGGTGGAAGGTTTTGCCTCCATGTTGAAGGCTTCTAGCTGATCAGGGTGGTGGTTGCTGATGCTTGGGGTGACTGTGGCAAAGTTTTAGACATAAGACAGCAGTGAAATGTGCTACTTGGATTGACTCTTGGTTTCACAGACAATTTGCCAGTAGTGTATATGCTGTCTGATAGAACTTCACCCCCTGAACTTCTTTCACAAGAGGAGTCAGTCTTCTCGAACCCAGCCAGGGCTTTTTCAACCATCTTCAGAGCCTTTTCACTAGAGTAGTTTTGGTCTGAAGAAGTCACTTTATTTCCTTGTCCATAAGAAGCCACTTCTTACCTGTTAAAGTTTTATCATGAGATTGCAGTAGTTCAGTCACAACGCAGGCTGCACTTCTAATTCTCGTTCTTTTGCTGTTTCCACCACATCTACAGTTATTTCTTCCACTGAAGTCTAGAATCCCTGAAAGATTTCCATGAGAGTTGGTGTATAATGTTTCCAAACTACTCTAACATTGAGATTTTGACTCTTCTCGTGAATCAAATGTATGGGATCTAGAATGGTGAATTGTTTCCTGAAGATTTTGAATTAGTTTCTCCAGATCCATCAGAGGAATCACTGTCCATGGCAACTGTAACCTTACAAAATATATATTTTTTTCAATATGATTGTGATCTTTATTCATTACTTGGTCTCCAGTACATTGCATATAGAAGGCTCTACATATGTCGGTTGAGTTTGTTTTATAAGCTGCAAAGTTTTACTTTGAAACATCACATCCAAATGCTTATAGGGAAATTTTTTTTAATTTTTATTTTTACTTTATTTTACTTTACAATACTGTATTGGTTTTGCCATACATTGACATGAATCCACCACGGGTGTACATGCGTTCCCAAACATGAACCCCCTCCCACCTCCCTCCCCATAACATTTCTCTGGGTCATCCCCGTGCACCAGCCCCAAGCATCCTGTATCCTGCATCGAACATAGACTGGCGATTCGTTTCTTACATGATAGTATACATGTTTCAATGCCATTCTCCCAAATCATCCCACCCTCTCCCTCTCCCTCTGAGTCCAAAAGTCCGCTCTACACATCTGTGTCTCTTTTGCTGTCTTGCATACAGGGTCATCATTACCATCGTTCTAAATTCCATATATATGTGTTAGTATACTGTATTGGTGTTTTTCTTTCTGGCTTACTTCACTCTGTATAATCGGCTCCAGTTTCATCCATCTCATTAGAACTGATTCAAATGTATTCTTTTTAATGGCTGAGTAATACTCCATTGTGTATATGTACCACAGCTGTCTTATCCATTCATCTGCTGATGGACATCTAGGTTGTTTCCATGTCCTGGCTATTATAAACAGTGCTGCGATGAACATTGGGGTACATGTGTCTCTTTCCATTCTGGTTTCCTCGGTGTGTATGCCCAGCAGTGGGATTGCTGGGTCATAAGGCATTTCTATTTGCAATTTTTTAAGGAATCTCCACACTGTTCTCCAAAGTGACTGTACTAGTTTGCATTCCCACCAACAGTGTAGGAGGGTTCCCTTTTCTCCACACCCTCTCCAGCATTTATTGCTTGTAGACTTTTGGATCGCAGCCATTCTGACTGGTGTGAAGTTGTACCTCATTGTGGTTTTGATTTGCATTTCTCTAATAATGAGTGATGTTGAGCATCTTTTCATGTGTTTGTTAGCCATCCGTATGTCTTCTTTGGAGAAATGTCTGTCTAGTTCTTTGGCCCATTTTTTGATTGGGTCATTTATATTTTTGGAATTGAGCTGCATAAGTTGCTTGTATATTTTTGAGATTAGTTGTTTGTCAGTTGCTTCATTTGACATTATTTTCTTCCATTCAGAAGGCTGTCTTTTCACCTTGCTTATAGTTTCCTTTGTTGTACAGAAGCTTTTAATTTTAATTAGATCCCATTTGTTTATTTTTGCTTTTATTTCCAGAATTCTGGGAGGTGGATCATAGAGGATCCTGCTGTGATTTATGTCTGAGAGTGTTTTGCCCATGTTCTCCTCTAGAAGTTTTATAGTTTCTGGTCTTACATTTAGATCTTTAATCCATTTTGAGTCTATTTTTGTGTGTGGTGTTAGAAAGTGATCTAGTTTCATTCTTTTACAAGTGGTTGACCAGTTTTCCCAGGACCACTTGTTAAAGAGATTGTCTTTACTCCATTGTATATTCTTGCCTCCTTTGTCAAAGATAAGGTGTCCATATGTGTGTGGATTTATCTCTGGGCTTTCTATTTTGTTCCATTGATCTATATGTCTGTCTTTGTGCCAGTACCATACTGTCTTGATGACTGTGGCTTTGTAGTAGAGCCTGAAGTCAGGGAGGTTGATTCCTCCAGTTTCATTCTTCTTTCTCAAGATTGCTTTGGCTGTTTGAAAGAATGACTTGAAAGTCAAAGTTATACCTTGGTTCACGGGCTGCAAAAGGGATGCTGTGTTACCAGGCATGAAAACAATGTTAATTTTGTTGTGCATCTCCATCAGAGTTCTTAGGTAACCAGGTGCATAGTCAATCAGCAATGATATATATACATATATTTTTTTTTTTCAACTGGTCCCATTATTCAAGTTTCCATAATCATCCCACAAATGTTCTATGGAGTCCATTTTGGCTGCTGCTTTTCTGTTCTACCACTTCCAAGTACCAAGTACCATCACCCCAATCAGTGTCAATCAATGAGATTCTCTCCAGGGCCACTATGCAATTTGAACTCTAAACAATCTCCAACCCTCTAGAAACATGCCGCAAACCCTAATGCATAGCAAGTTTAGACCCAAAGATATTCTAGACCTTTGTTTTAAGAAGGAATTAAAAGTCTGAGTCATCATGTAAGTGTTGGGTGTGTTTGTGGGGGATAGGAGGACGTCTCTTTAAAATTTTATTTATTTATATATTTAACTTTATTTATTTATTTTTGACTGTCCTGGGCCTTCACTGCTGCATGGACTACTCTTTATTGCAGTACACGGACTCCTTATTTCGGTGGCTTTTCTTGTTGCAGTGGTTTTTCTTGTGCAGACTTCGGTAGTTGCCACACAGGGACTCAGCAATTGTGGGCTCTAGAGCACAGACAATGAGCAGTAAAGTGTGTGTGTGTGTGTGTTGTGTGTTTTCCTAAGCAGTAGGTCTCAGCAGTGGGCTTAAAATACTCAGTAAGCCATATTGTAAACAGAGGTGCTGTCATTCAGACTTTGTTATTCTATTTATAGAGCACAAGCAGAGTACATTCAGCACAATGCTTAAGGGCCCTAGGACTCTTGGAATGGTCAATGAGCATTGGCTTCAACATACAATCAGCAGCTATGTTAGCCCCTAACAAGAGAATGAGCCTGTCCTTTGAAGCCAGGCATTGACTTCTTTTCTCTAGAGATGAAAGTCCTACATGACATCTTTTCCCAATAGAAAGCTATTTTATCTACATTAAAAAACTGTGTTTCGTTATACCTATCTTCATGAATTATTTTAACTAGATATTCTGGACAACTTACTACAGCTTTTGTATCAGTATTGGATGCTTCACCTTCATTTTATTTATTTATGTTTTTAATTGAGGTATAGTTGATTGACAATATCATAAGTTTCAAGTATTTCATCTTTCACTTTTATGTCATGAAGATAGCTTCTTTTCTTAAACCTTATGAAACAAACTCTGTTAGCTTCAGACTTTTGTCCTGCAGATTCCTCAACTCTCTTAGCCTTTCTTGACTTGAAGAGAGTTAGGGCCTTGCTCTGAATTAGGTAAGCTGCAGCTTAAAGAAATGCTGTGGCTGCTTTGATCTTCTACCCAGACCACTAATCTTCCTATCTATCAGCAACAAGATGTTTCACTTATCTTTCATGTGTTTACTGGAGTAGCACTTTTAATTTCTTTCAATAACTTTTTCTTCACATTCACAACTTGACTAACTGGTACAAGAGGTCTAGCTTTTGGCCTCTCTTAGCTTTCAACATGCTTTTTTGCTAAGGTTATTCATTGGCAGCTTTTGATTTAAGCTTAGATATGTGAAACACTTTCTTTCATCTGAATACTTAGAGGCCAGTGTAGGGCTAGCAGTTAGCCTAATTTCAACATTGTTCTATATCGGGGAGTAGGGAGACCTAAGGAGAGCGAGAGAGGTGAAGGAATGGCTTGTCAGTGGAGCATCAGAACATGACTGGTTTTTGTTGTTTTTTGGAGAAGGAAATGGCAACCCCACTCCAGTGTTCTTGCCTGGAGAATCCCAGGGATGGAGGAGCCTGGTGGGCTGCTGTCTGTGGGGTCGCATGAAGTCGGACATGACTGAAGTGACTTAGCAGCAGCAGCAACAGCAGCAGTATTGTATGGGGGTGGTTCATGTAGCTCCAAAATAATTAAAATAGTAGCATCAAAGATCACTGATCATAGATCATTATGACAAATATAATAATAATGAAAAAGTTTGAAATGTGAGAATGACCAGAATGTGACGCAGAAATTAATTGGGCATCTGCTGTTTGAAAAATGGCACCAATAGACTTGCTTGAGGTAGAGTTGCCACAACCTTCTGTTTGTAAAACTCACAATCTTTGTGAAGCACACACACAAAAATGAGGTGGGACTGTATGTAAACATTGTGAACAATTCTTAGTTATTTTTAATTATAAAGTTCTAGACAAATTCATTGAGTTCCATCCCGTTCCATTCCATCCCATCCTATTCTATTCATCTATATTGTGGCCCTACTTTGTCAGAACTCTGTATAACCTGTCTCTCCTCCAAAAACATGACCAACTTAACTGCTCAATATAGTTTGCTTAAATTTTGTCAAATTTACACCCCCCCACACACACACACCCACCCACCTTAATCTGTACCTAGGTGGCTCAGCTGGTAAGGAATCTGCCTGCAATGTGGGAGACCTGGGTTTGACCCCTAGTTGGGAAGATCCCCTGGAGAAGGAAACAGCTACCCACTCCAGTATTCTGGCCTGGAGAATTCCACGGACTGTATAGTCTGTGGGGTCGTAAAGAGTTGGACATGACTGAGCAACGATCACTAGATCACACACACCTTAATTTTATGGAGAAGGACTTTGGGAAATTAATGGTTAAATAATTTATTAAAGATTACATAGCCCGTTATAAATCTAGGACCAAGTATTAGAGTACATCTCAGTTTTGTAGTTTATACAGGACTTCTGGACAGTGGATTTGGAAAAAGTTTGTACTTTCTTTATGTCACTTTATATCACCTAGTATAGCACCCATCCTTGCATCCTGGAAGTTTTTGATGAATATCTTGAAAGACCATTAATCTTCACTAGAATGTCAGCCTACATATACAGAACTATTCTAGAGATCTGTACTAACACTGATCTTACTAAAAATTAAGGGTCTAAGACAATATTGAGAAATATTAAGAGAAAATTAAAAAAACTAGAGATGAATGCAAATGCATGTGTTGCTTTCCTCCAGGGATCTAAATCAAATCCTCATTGTATAATTTGATTTGGTTACTCATTGTTTCTAATTAGAAATAATCACATTTACATGATTTCCCCCTCCTTTTTAGTTTCTCACCAAAATTGCTTTGCTCAATTATGCCACTTTATGGTTTCATGTAATTTGTATCTCTTGACTCAACAGTTCCCCACATCATTTGGAATGTGTTTATTTTTTTAAGAAGTGAAAGTCTGAGAGCTATTCTCAAACTTAGCATGAGACTTAAGTAGCCCAGTAAGTACAGAAGCATGCTAAGAGCAAACTGAGGAATACTTGAAAGTTCAAAACTAGGATGATGCTTATTACTAACTATATGTGAAATTAATTAAAGATTTAATTATTTGAGAAAAAATAAATTGGCAGTTTCTACTTTTTGAGTCATTAAAAACATGTCTATTGCTCTAGGGGTTTTGAGTGTGTGTGTAAAAAATAGACTATATGAGCTTTGATGTTGCAAGATTTTTTTTAACAGAATTTCAACTTGAATATATGCTACAGTTTTAGCTTTTTATCCCAAATATGCCAACCTATTTTCTCTTTATATATATATATATATATATATATATATATACATATATATATATCCACCAAGATGTTTAAAAACTATTAGATGATTTTCCCTAAAAAAAAAAAAAAAACACCACTTTTATAAAGCGGCACATAGAGTTATAGAGGACTTTCAGGCTCATTTATAAATTAAGAAACTGGCTAGTGAGTGTATTATGGCCCAAGGTTATATAGCTAGCTAAACATAAAACTAATAAGTACATGAAAGTTCCATAGAATAGTGTTCCTTCTGCTTGCTGCTTACTATGTGATTCAGTAGGTAGCAATAATGAGGTACATGTGGGAAGTGATAAAAATTGATGTATTAACATTTTCTTTTTCTTTAATTCTGTATATTTGTGTGTAATTATAACTTAAATGTGATAATATCAGAATACTTATTTCCTTCTGTCCCAATTTTCTTTTCAGTAGTCCATGCTTTAGTCAGTAAAACCTTAAAAATAAATTGAATCAGCAAAAGTCTACTATACATCTATTTTTACATCTATTCCAAGACCTAGGGCTACAGTGAAGTACAAGATAAAGCATTTACATCTTTCAGGCAATATACTATTTACATTTGCTATTTCTCAGTAAAATAAAAGTATTAAGCAAGTAAATATTTGAACATAATTTGATGGATGAGTAATGAAGAAACTAGATCAGTGAGTAGGATCCGTTGATAATTTTTAAGTTGACTGGATGTTCAGAGTGGTATCTCTGAAGAGATAACCTTTTTTAGTGGAGATCTTGAAGAGATTAGGAATCAACCTTTGGAAGACTTCGGAGACCAATGTTCCAAGAAGATACTGCAGCAAATATTTGCTAAGGCTCTGAGATGAGAATCAACTTGCCATCCTGTGGTCCCTATAGCTCCATATGGTTCAGTACCGCTAGAGTGAAGATGGGGAAAGCGTTCCAAGGTGCATAGCAGTAGGAATCGAGATAATGTGGGGCCCAGAAGGCCATGAAAATGCATCTGGATATTGCACATAATTTTAAAAGCCATCAGCCTTAATTTTATTTGTTTATATAGGCCATAGAATTCAGAGATAATTGTCCATAATTCAGGGTCATGTCATCCACAACCTAGAGATAATTTTTTGGGAGGGAGGCAGTGGGGAGTGTAAAGGCATTCTTCCCCCTAAAAATCCACTGAAAGGATTCTTACTTAGTAGATATCCATGTCTACGATCCAGTTAACTACATTTGTTTCAAATTTTAAATTAAATAATGTTAAAAGTAAAGTACAGTAAAATATCCTAATGCATTTTAACAAAGTGAAGACAGAGTATTCTGCTTGGTTTTTTTTTTTTGGCAATAATTTTATTTTCAAAATATATTTATTATTTTAGATAAAGAATGAGCATCCATCCATGGGCAATACAAACTTTTAAAAACAGAGATAATTAGGATAAACAGTTTTGAAAATAATAATCTGCATTGTATTGGCACCAATAATGGAATTTTCCATGAAACAGTCTGGGTATTTCTTACCTATACTTTTAAAAATAATTGTGTTTCTCCTGAACCATGGGTAAAATATGATCTGAGAGTGAAAAGAAAAGATTAGTAACAGTAACCTAGTGTTATCTTACTGTTAGTATTTCCAAATTTTAAATTAATTCAGATACTATAAGTATAAAATATGACAGTTAACTGATTTTAATTGAAATTTTATATCCACATGTATAAAGCATTGCTATTTCTCTTGAACCTCTTCCAATTCATCAATCTGCTCAGCTGCCTTGTGAGTTAAAGGATAAGTATAAATGTTTATATGAAGCCGTGCATAGGGGAGCAAAGCAATTAGGTGTACTTTAGTACTTTGAGTGAAGGTAAAAGAATAATAAACCTACAACCAAATAGTAATTTAAATAATTCCCAGCCAAATTAGATCTGGCTATTCCAATTCTGAAGTCAAACAACCTTGATCTGAATCTCAGCTCCAGTTGCATTGATCTTGGATAAGTTACTATCATCTTGAGCCCATGTTTACTCAGTTGCCAAACAGAACAAATAATACCCACCTTATATAGTTACTGTGAAGTGTAAATGATATAGAGAATTTAGTAGAGTATCTGGGATATACTATTTGTATTATACATTACTGTGTAAGGTCAAAATATCACAGTATCATTCATTTCCGCATTTGGGATGGCAAAGTGTATCAGGACACATGCACCTGGTTTTCCTTGGAGTCCTTTTTGGTTGTTGCTTTCCAGTGATTTTCTTTACCTGCTGCATACAAACTCCCAGATATCTGTCACTTGACAGCTGAGATGTTTAGAGGATTAGTGCATTGAATGGCAGGTTGACTTACATTACAGTTCTGCCCCTGTGTAACTTGCCTTCATGTTCTTAAAATACAATATATCAAAAACAAGATTGATGATGACAAAGAGGAAGAAAACAGTTCTCTTACTGTCAAGCTGAACAAACCAGCATAACTTCAAAATAAAATTTAGACTGGGATCTCAATTCCTTTGTCTTTTCAAAGAGAGAGATGCTTTCTTTCTGGATTCAAAAGTAAAAAACACATTTATCTCCCAAAAGAGGGAAAAAATATGAAGCACTTTTAATATTGCTATATTCTCTAAATTGCCAGTTTATATTTATCTACACCTGGAATAGCCAGGGAGAAGGCAATGGCACCCCACTCCAGTACCCTTGCCTGGAAAATCCCCTGGACGGAGGAGCCTGGTAGGCTGTAGCCCATGCGGTCACTGAGGGTCGGACATAACTGAGTGACTTCACTTTCACTTTTCACTTTCATGCATTGGAGAAGGAAATGGCAACCCGCTCCAGTGTTCTTGCCTGGAGAATCCCAGGGACGGGGGAGCCTGGTGGGCTGCTGTCTGTGGGGTCACACAGAGTCGGACACGACTGAAGTGAGTTAGCAGCAGCAGCAGCAGGAATAGCCAGATCTCAATCTGTTGGTAACTCTTCAAATTAGCCTTTGGTTCTAGACTCAGTATTGTTTTCCCTACATTTAAAGTGTCAAAAGCATCATCTAATTTTTGATTAGAGAAAGTGAGTTCTGTAGCAAAACTGAATACTAGAAAAGAGGTGGGGAAAAATAGCATTTGAGGTTTTCCTTTGTTTTTATTCAGGGCTTGGATAAAATTATATTACTCAAAAAATGAAATAATTATAAAATGATATATAATGAGAAAAGTAAAATGCTTTCTTTCCATTCATGTCTCTCCTCTGTCCATTTTTATTAGTCTACTCTGAGCCACTATGTTTTATTTATTTTATATCCTTCCTGAGCAACTTCATGACACCCAAGAAAATATGAATAGAGAGTCTTCATTTAGCCCTCTTTTCTATTCCAAAGATACGAGGTCATATGCAGTTTTATCTTGTCTTCTTTACGCATGTACAGGTATATGACTATAGTCTTCCATTGATGGGCTTTCTTTCTAATCTCTTGCTGTTAAAAACATTACTACAATGAATATCCATCACACAGACCATTTGATACACATGCAAGTATATCTGCAGGATACATTCACAGTAGCGGAATTGCTAGGTCAAAAGTTACATATGTTTATAATATTGATAACTGCTGTGCAGTTGCCTTATATAGATATTGAATTGACATTCTACTTTTCTACTAACTATATATAAAAATCCCTGTTTCTCTTAACAGCTTTTCCAACAGAATATTTTTACTGAGCTTATACTTTTCACTAATAGGTAAAAAATAATCATTCAGTATAGTGGTAATTTTTGTTTTATTAGTATTACTAAAATTGAGTATCTTTGCTTATTTTTCAAATGGTTTTTCCATTCTTTCTGTGAATTGAGTGTGCATATTTATCACTCAGTTTTTGGTTTGGTTAGTGATGTTTAGTTTTTCAATTTTCTAGTTATATATAGTGTACCTTAGAGGTATTATTCCTTTTATTATGCCAACACCATTAATTGATAATCTATTTTTTCCTCACTGATTAAGTTACTCCTTATTCTGCACTAATTTCTTGATTTTTTTTATTTTTGGATCTCATAATTAATTTATCTATGAATGAACTAGTAATATAGTAATTTAGTTTTGATTCTTTAAAATTTAGTGTCTATTTCCTCTCATTGAAATTTTTTTTGTCTTTAGAATTTAAAGTTTTTTTGCTATAGTTATTAATTAATTTTCTCATACATACCTAAGATCATCTTATTTAGCTTTATGAAATATTTTGATATCTTTATTGAGGTCTAGCTAAATTAATGAAATGAGAAATGGAGAATTAGCAAGTTTATGAGCTGCACTTTGCTATCAACTCAGTGTCTCTTTTTATTTATTCAAGTTTTACCTGTAACTTTTAGTTGTTGTTGTTTAGTCACTCAGTCTCACCCAAATTTTTGCGACCCCATGGATTGCAGTATGCCAGGCTTCCCTGTCCTTCAGTAACTCCCAGAGTTGGCTCAAACTCATGTCCATTTAGTCAATCACATCATCCAACCGTCTCATCCTCTGTTGTCCCCTCCTCCTCCTGCCTTCAATCTTTCCCAGCTTCAGCATCTTTTCCAAAGAGTTGGCTGTTTGCATCAGGCGGCCAAGTATTGGAGCTTCAACATCAGTCCTTCCAATAAATATTCAGGGTTGATTTCCTTTTGGATTGACTGGTTCGATCTCTTTGCAGTCCCAGGGACTCTCAAGAGTCTCCTCCACTACCACCGTTCAAAAGCATCAATTCTTCAGCATTCAGCCTTCTTTATTGTCCAGCTCTCACATCCGTGCATGACTACTGGAAAAACCATACTTTGAATATAATGGTTTATAATATATTTCAAATAAGCCTTGCATATTTGTTCATATTTGTTTCCATTTGTTCTTTTGCACTTCTCTTTGAGTATTATTATAAACTATTTGCTTCCACACTTCTGCATGCTATGTTATGGGCTGTATTTATTATTTTATATCTTCTGTCTTGTTTACTTCTTTTTTGCATATTAAATGGATGTGCTTTTTCCTTGTTTATAGCAGTTTTTCAGTTGCTTTGAGAGTGTTTATGGATATGCAATTACATTGTCTATAAGTACTGAGCATTTTACCTCATCCTTTCTCTTTCTGTGCTTCTATTTTTTAATGTTGTATAATCATCTAACATCTTTAGAACAGTGTCATGTTTCAGAGTCTTGTCTTAATTGCTTTGAATTCCTCTAAACATAACTATGGCTTTGGTTTGAATTAGATGGTTTGTTCATAATGTGGAAGCACAGATAAATCTTACTGTATTAAACATTTTTTAAAATGTTTGGACATTTTCAGTATGTATAGTGAAAGTGAAGTCACTCAGTCGTGTCCAACTCTTTGCGACCCAATAGACTGTAGCCTACCAGGCTCCTCTGTCCATGGGATTTTCCAGGCAATAGTACTGGAGTGGATTGCCATTTCCTTCTCCAGAGGATCTTCCCAACCCAGGGCTTGAACCCAGGTCTCCCACATTGTAGACAGACGGTTTACTGTCTGAGCCACCAGGGAAGTTATCAAATGCTTTCCCCTCCTAAGACATATTAATATGAAGGCTTATATTAATATGAAGGCTTATATTAATATATTTAATCCCTTGGAACATTATATGCAGTAGAAAGAGTTTGAACATTGCCAATTTCTTTTTTCTCTAATAATGTTATAATTTTGTAATTACTTGCTGTTTAATCATTGAGTAGGATTGTCTCAGAAAGCTGCTGAGACTGATGCTTTCCTGCTGCTGCTGCTGCTAATTCACTTCAGTCAATGTCCAACTTCCTGTGACCCCATAGACGGCAGCCCACCAAGCTCCCATCCCTGGGATTCTCCGGGCAAGAATACTGGAGTGGGTTGCCATTTCCTTTTCCAATGCATGAAAGTGAAAAGTGAAAGTGAAGTCGCTTAGTCTTGTCCGACTCTCTGCGACCCCTAGGGAGGCATATTCATCTGTCTATTGAATTCTACAGGCAAGACTACTGGAGTGGTTAGTCATTCCCTTCTCCAAAGGATCTTCCGACACAGGGATCGAACCCAAGTCTCTGGCACTGCAGGCAGATTCTTTACTGTCTGAGCCACCAGGGAAGTCCCAAAGATCTCTTCATTACTGGAAATTGTTCTGTTTACAATCTTTTTCCTCCTCTGAGATATAGTCTGGTAATTTATATTTGAAAGAGAATATACAGATTCTTCTTAAACAGAGTGGTTTCTTATTATTCTTTTAGCATGTTCTCTTTCTGTTTTTGGGTGTGTTAGTCACTCAGTCACGTATGACTCTTTGTGACCCCCTTTGTGGACTTTAACCCTCCAGGTTCCTCCATCCATGGAATTCTCCAGGCAAGAATACTGAAGTGGGTTGTCATTCCCTTATCCAGGGCTTTCTGTGGTTACCTCTCTTTAATCATTAACTAGCTTTTCACATTTCTCCTTTTCAATTTTATTTCCTTATTTTTTATCTTTTATTTTATTTTCTATCTTTTATATTATTATTAATAAAATTATATTATTTGTTATAATACAAACTTCATTATTTTGTATATTCCCCTATTGATCAAGTTTTTGAATTGCTATACTTTTCCCTTTTTGTTTCTAAACTCTTGTTTTGGTTTATGTTATTATTTTTAAAATAAAATCCAAATAAAATGTCTTCTGACATACAGTTGATTTATTTTCATCTTTTTTACATTTCAATTATTGTATAAAACTGTACATTTTCCTCATGGCACTTCATTAGGTAAATAATGTTTACATTATCATTACTTTCTAGAAATTGTGAAGCATTACTGATTTTCCTTTTTTATAGAGAAATGTTTTTAAAATGAATTTTTTTTTTCATTTACAAGGAGAGTGATCTTTCGTTTTTGTTTTGGTCTTTAAAATACCAGTTTATTACATTGAGATCAGGCCACAGTTTCTGCACTTCTTCCGTGTTTCAGAAGTAATTTAAAACTTCTTTTGTAATATGCAGACTTTTTGGTAAATGCTGTGCATTCACCTGCAGAAATTCATTAATGGGTTTGTATTACCATTGTTTTTTCCCATTACTAGTATTTCTCCTTATACTGTCTATATTTATGATCCATAAATGTTAAGCTGGTAGAAGGCATAAACTTTAGTATTATGAAGGATCCTTATTTGTTTTACATAATATTCCCTTTGTTTTCATTGTTCTCATATTACAACTATGTTCATATTATCTAGTTTTATTTCCTTGATATAATTTTACCTATTTATTTATTTTCAAATCCCCTGAAGACTTTTGTTCAGCTTTGTCCATTGTACACTGTATAGAGTTAGATTTTAGTGATTAAATATGAAAATGTTGCTTTTCCTTACAATTGACAATTTACACTAAAGTTTTTTCCATAGTCTCTTGAAATTAAGCACAATATTTCTGAACCAGAAATGTACTGTTATCACTTATAACAATAAATGCACATTGCTACCATCTTTCTCCTTTTTTAAAATTTTTATTTTCTTTCCCTGGTTTACTGTCATTTTTTTGTTAGACATATAGTTTCTTCCTTGTCAGGGTATATCACTTGAATTATGTTCTATCACATCAATTCATACATCTATTTTATTTTTAATTCTATGCTTAGAGAATTCAGTTGTTTTGACTCTTTTGCAACCCCATGGACTATAGCCCCCAGGCTCCTATGTCCATGGGATTTACCAGACAAGAATACTGGAGTGGGTTGCCATTTCCTTTTCCAGGCAAATATTCAGTACTTACCACTAATCCCCTTTGCCCTGATTTCCCCCCAACCCAATATCTTTTCAGTTCAGTTCAGTTCAGTCGCTCAGTTGTGACTGTTCAGGACCCCATGGACCACAGCATGCTAGGCGTCCCTGTCCATCACCAACACCCGGAGTCTACTCAAACTCATCTCTATTGAATCAGTGATGCCATCCAACCATGTCATCCTCTGTCATCCCCTTCTCCTCCTGCCTTCAATCTTGCCCAGCATCAGGGTCTTTCCAAATGAGTCAGCTCTTCGCATCAGATGGCCAAAGTATTGGAGTTTCAGCTTCAACATCAGTCCTTCCAGTGAATATTCAGGACTGATCTCCTTTAGAATGGACTGGTTGGATCTCCTTGCAGTCCAAGGGATTCTCAAGAGTCTTCTCCAACACCACAGTTCAAAAGCACCAATTCTTTGGTGCTCAGCTTTCTTTATAGTCCACCTCTCACATCTATACATGACAACTGGAAAAGCCATAGCCTTGATGAGACAGACCTTTTTTGGTAAAATAATGTCTCTGCTTTTTAATATGCTGTCTAGGTTGGTCATAACTTTCCTTCCAAGGAGTAAGCACCTTTCAATTTCATGGCTGCAGTCACCGTCTGCAGTGATTTTGGAGCCAAAAATAAATAAGTAAATAACTATTTCCACTGTTTCCCCATCTATTTGCCACTAAGTGATGGGACCAGATGCCATGATCTTAGTTTTCTGAATGTTGAACTTTAAGCCAATTTTCTCTCTCTTCTTTCACTTTCAACAAGATGTTCTTTAGTTCCACTTCACTTTCTGCCATAAGGGTGGTGTCATCTGCATATCTGAGGTTATTGATATTTCTCCCAGCAATCCTGATTCCAGCGTGTGCTTCATCCAGCCCAGCATTTACCATGATGTACTCTGCATATAAGTTAAATAAGCAGGGTGACAATATACAGCCTTGACGTACTCCTTTCCCTATCTGGAACCAGTCTGTTGTTCCATGTCCAGTTCTCACTGTTGCTTCCTGACCTGCATACCAATTTCTCAAAAGGCAGGTCAGGTGGTCTGGTAGTCCCATCTCTTTCAGAATTTTCGACAGTTTATTGTGATCCACACAGTCAAAGGCTTTGGCATAGTCCATGAAGCAGAAATAGATGTTTTTCTGGAACTCTTTCGCTTTTTCCATGATCCAGCAGATGTTGGCAATTTGATCTCTGGTTCCCCTGCCTTTTCTAAATCCAGCTTGAACATCTGGAAGGTCACAGTTCACGTATTGCTGAGACCCTATGGACTGCAGCCCTCCAGGTTTCCCTGTCCTTCATCATCTCCCAGAGTTCGCTCAGACACATGTTATTGAGTCAGTGATGCCATACAACCTTTCATTCTCTCTCAGTCCCTTCTCCCCCTGCCTTCAGTCTTTCCCAGCACAGGGTCTTTTCCAATGAGTCTGTGTTTTGCATCAGGTAGCCAAAGTATTGGAGCTTCATCATCAGTCCTTTCAACAAATATTCAGGGGTGATTTTCTTTAGGATTGACTAGCTTGATTTCCTTGTGATCCAAGGAATTCTCAAGAGTCTTCTCTAGCACCACAGTTCAAAAGCATCACTTCTTCAGTGCTCAGCCCTCTTCATGTCAACTCTCACATCTGCACATGAATACTGGAAAAAATCATAGCTTTTACTATGTGGACCTTCGTCAGCAAAGTGATGTGTCTGCTTTTCAATACACTGTCTAAATTTGTCATAGCTTTACTTCCAAGGAGTGTCTTTTAATTTCATGGCTATAGTCACAATCCACAGTGATTTTGGAGCCCAAGAAAATAAAAGCCTATCACTATTTCCATTTTTTCCCCATCTATTTGCCATGAAGCGATGGGACCAGATGCCATGATCTTAATTTTTTGAATGTTGAGGTTTAAACCAGCTTTTTCAGTCCCCTTCCCATGTTCATCAATAGGCTCTTCAGTTCCTCTTTACTTTCTGCCATTAAGGTGATATCATCTGCATGTGAGGTTGTTGATATTTCTCCCAGCAATCTTAATTCCAGTTTATGCGTCATCCAGCCCAGCCTTTTGCATGATATACTCTCCATGTAAGTTAAATAAACAGGATAACAATGTACAACTTTATCATATTCCCAATTTTCAAGCAGAAATAGATGGTATATTAAAATATAATATATTGATATATATATTTCTTTGTTGACTGATTACATAGGGAACAACATGATTAATTAAAAAAAATTCTTTAGATCACATTTCTTTCTCTTTAAGTTCTAAGAGGCATTACTCAGCCTTCAGTTTTGTTTCATCTTTTCTGTGGTTCTCTGTTTTTGAATTTTACTATATATAATTTAATGTCAATCTGAGTAGTTAGTGAAATGTTTGTTCTTTTTATGGCTCTGTTCAAAGGATTTGCTCTTTATCATTAAAATCTACTACTTCAGTAGAATGGCCCCATGTTGACTTCTGGGTCAACTTTTTCTGTCATATGGTATGTCTTTTAACTATGTGAATTTATATTGTAATTTATTCAGAAATATGTCATTGAATTGTACCTTCATTTATTTTTTCTATTCAAGTATTGGGTTTATTTCTCTGCCAGAATCAATTAAGAATACTGTGTTTCTCTTTTGCCTTATATATGGAACTGTATATTTTTTGTCTCTGAAATGTTTTTAACTCTTTCTTGTTATTCATTCAGTTTGGTTGTTCTTATAGTTTTCGTCCACTATATCCCTTATCCACAGTGTATGCTCTTTGATTTGTTTCTTCCTTTTTTTTTTTTTTTTGCTAAAGGTTGTGCTTTTCTTTTCTCCTCCACCCCCATTTATTCTTTAGTTTCTGCCAGTTTACTTTTATTTTCTTCCTTTTTTTCCCTTGTATATCTGTTATGTGGTTTTCACTGACGGAGGTAATTGCCTCATAAATATTTTTCCAATTTTAAGAGAAATACTTGGTCAGAATTCTCATCTGTTATGTGGGAGTATGTTTCATGCTAAAACTTGAGCAAGTTTTCATGATTGTTGCACCTTTTCTTGTAATTTTTTTTGTGATTATGCTGTGATGGCTTCCTTTTTACTATTTCATGGAATTAGCGGAATTTTCTCAGCCCATCTTCTTACAGAATCTTCCACCCCTCAAGTCTTTTCTTTTTTTTTCAGATTTTTTTTCTAAGTATCTTTTTTGGTGTTGTCCATATGAATTCTGTTCCATGGATTACATAACCAGTCACTCCAAATCTCACAGCTTCTGTTTCATGCAATAGATATTGACTATATCATTTCAGGACGTGCCCATTATAATTAGAAAGTGCTCTTTGGCTTGCTTTTTTGGCACTCCCTGACACTGAGCTGCCTCATTTTCACTTTCATCTCTAGAGTTGCTGAAAAAAAAACTACAAAATCAGTTAAAATCTGCATACCCATTATATTTCATTGTACCTCATAGCTATGAAGATATTAACAGCTTTTGTAGTTCTTTTTTTTAAATTCACATTTTTGGTTTTGTATCTGTTCAACTACATATTTAATTATAATACCAAAATATCGGTGACATCAGATCATTTCAGTTCAGTCTCTTAGTCATGTCTGACTCTTTGAAACTCTATGGACTGATGCTAAGTCGCTTCAGTCGTGGCCGACTCTGTGCGACCCCATAGACGGCAGCCCACCAGGCTCCCCCGTCCCTGGGATTCTCCAGGCAAGAACACTGGAATGGATTGCCATTTACTTCTCCAATGCATGAAAGTGAAAAGTGAAAGTAAAGTCATTCAGTCATATCCAACTCTTAGTGACCCCATGGACTGCAGCCTATCAGGCTCCTCCATCCATGGGATTTTTCAGGCAAGAGTGCTGGAGTGGGGTGCCATTGCAGCACACCAGCTTCTGGTGACAGACAGGGAACTTCACCAACTCCTTACGCAACCTCATGTCCATCGAGTCAGTGATGCCATGCAACCATCCCATCCTCTGTCGTCCCCTTCTCCTCTTGCCTTCAATCTTTCCCAGAATCAGAGTCTTTTCCAATGAGTCTGGTCTTTGCATCAAGTGGCCAAAGTACTGGAGCCTCAGCTTCAGCATCAGTGCTTCCAGTGAATATTCAGGACTGATTTCCTTTAGGATGGACTGGTTGTATCTTCTTGCAGTCCAAGGGATTCTCAAGAGTCTTCTCCAACACCATAGTTCAAAAACATCAGTTTTTTGGTGCCCAGCTTTCTTTATGGTGCAACTCTCACATCCATACATGACTACTGGGAAAAAACATAGCTTTGACTAGATGGACCTTTGTCATCCAAGTGATGTCTCTGCTTTTTAATATGTTGTCTATGTTTTTCTTCCAAGGAGCAAATGTCTTTTAATTTCATGGCTACAGTCACCATCTGCAGTGAATTTGGGTCCCAAGAAAATAAAGTCCATCACTGTCTCCACTTTTCCCCCATATATTTGCCATGAAGTGATGGGACCAGATGCCATGATCTTAGTTTTTTGAATGTTACATTTTAAGTCAGTTTTTTTCACTCTCTTTCACTTTCATCAAGAGAATCTTTAGTGCCTGTGAGCATTCTGCCATGAGCGTGGTGTCATCTGCATCTCTGAGGTCACTGACGTTTCTCCCAGCAGTCTTAATTCCAGTTTATGCTTCATCCAGCCTGACATTTTATGTGATGTACTCTGCACATAAGTTAAATAAGCAGGATGATAATATAAGTCTTGATGTACTCCTTTCCCAATTTGGGACCAGTCTGTTGTTCCATGTCCAGTTCTAACTGCTGCTTCTTGACCTACATACAGATTTCTCAGGAGGCAGCTAATGTGGTGTAGTATTCCCATCTCTTTAAAATTTTTCCAGTTTGTTGTGATCCACACAGTCAAAGACTTCAATGTAATCAATGAAGCAGAAGTAGATGTTTTTTCTGGAACTTTCTTGCTTTCTCTATGATCCAACGGATGTTGGCAATTTGATTTCTGGTTCCTCTGCCTTTTCTAAATCCAACTTGAACATCTGGAAGTTCTCAGTTCACATATTGTTGAAGCCTAACTTGAAGAATTTTGAGCATTATTTTGCTAGCATGTGAGATAGTGCAATTGTGTGGTAGTTTGAAAATATTTTGGCATTGCCTTTCTTTGGGACTTGAATGAAAACTGAACTTTTCCAGTCCTGTGGCCACTGGTGAGTTCTCTAATTTTGCTGGTATATGGACTTTAACAGGGTCATCTTTTAGGATTTGAAATAGCTCAGCTGGAATCCTATCACCTCCACTAGCTTTGTTTGTACTGATGCTTCCTAAGGCCCACTTGACTTATCACTCCAGGATGTCTGGCCCGAGATGAGTGATCTCACCATTGTGGTTATCTGGGTCATTAAGACGTTTTCTGTATAGTTCTACTGTATATTCTTGCCATCTCTTCTTAATATCTTCTACTTCTGTTAGGTCTGTGATGCTTCTGTCCTTTATATCAGTGGTTTAAATCAGTGAGTGTTTATGTTTTCCTCAAATAGTCCAATTCTGACATTTCTATTTTGGAAGCCCTTCTGGGCCACTTTGCTACAATCAATTATTTGGGAACATAGACATTTTCATATTAGACTCCAGTGTCTTAAATATGACTTCCAGTGCCTCTTTAAGTCCCCATTCCAGCCAGCTGGAAAGTAAGCAGATGAAAAAGTCTTAAAGGATAAGGCATAGGAACAATGTATACAAGTCTTATATTTCATTGACAAGATTAGAGTCATGCAGTCTTAATTTCATGCAAAGTAGACTGGAATATAGTCTATCCAAATGCCCTGTAGGATAAGAACATGAGTTTGATGATCAAATAACTCCCTCTGCCACAGTAGATTACTGAGACAGAAGTCCTTGGATGTTTCATACTACTGTATACATATTAAAAATTGTTCCCTATGCTTTTTCTTACTTTGATTTTCTAATACTAAGCCTAAGATGTGATAGCCGTTTAGTATATATTTGATGAATGAGTGCCTAGTTGAGAGTGACTAGCTGAAACAGCTGAATAGACAGATAGATGATTATTTCCTCTTTTTGAAGGATTAACAATGAAAAGACAAGTGAATTGATCAGAAAAGACAGGTAGTGAATGTAGGTAAGTTGTCAAAACTATCCTTTTATGCCATAGGGTATTCTTTTCTCAGTTCTTTTTTTTTTTTCCTTCTTTCTTTCTTTCTTGTCTAGTTCTAGAGGATGAACGTGAGACTTCAGGTATAGAGAAATACAAAAAATAAAAGTTAAACTCCATGGATTATATCCCAACTTTAGGTTCATAATTGCTCTTATATATTTTTTTCTCTTTTTTCTATTATATTTACATTTGTTTCTTATTCTGATTGAGACAGATTTCCGCATGTGATATGATAAAGTTAATAGAAAACAGCTTCCAAATGCGATATTTGGTTGGATTTAGGCATGGAATTTTTCAAAGTATCAACATGAAATTGTCCATAAAATTGCTATTGAAATTGTAAAAGTTTATAAAAAAAGTTCAAAGTGTTTATTTTGCTTTCATCTGGCTTGCAATGAGAAAATAAATAGGAATGTGGACCAGAAGCAACTTGAGAAAGGTCTCTAAAATCTTCCAAAGTTAAACATCCATCTTAGACCTTTAATAGTAATGCTTCAAAGTTTATGCAGCTGTACTAAGGTTTTTGAGTATTCCTCAGTGTAGTGGGCAGAATAATGGCCTTTCAAAGACATTCATGTCCTAATTGCCAAAATCTGCGAATATGTTACCTGATGTGACAAAGTAAAATTAAAGAAGCAAATGATATTAAGATTTTTAATCAGTTCCCTATGTTTCAAAATGGAGATTTTATCCTAGCTTATCCAAATAGGCCCGACATAATCAAAAGAGTCCGTAAGTGTGAAGGGGAAGGCAGGACTGTCAACGTCAGGGATATGATGAGAGAAAGACGCAATTGGTCATTGTTGGCTTTGAAGATGGAGAAGAGAAGTTATGCAACAAGGGAAGTGCATAATATCTAGAAGCTGAAAAAGTCAAAAAAAAAATAGATTGGATTCCCTTAAGGCCTCAGGAAGGAATGCAACCATTCCAGAACTTTGACTTTAGCCCAGAGTACCCATTTTGAACTTTTAACCTCCATGACCATAGTATAATACTTACGTGTTCCTTTCAAACTATTAAGCTTTCAGAAATTTGTTGCAGCAGCAATAGGGAACTATGACACTAAGTAAACCAAAATGCTTTTAGGCTATGAACTCTACATTTTTGCCAACTCATACAGAATTGTTTAGTTGATCAACATGAGGCCAAAAGTGTGAAAGTCTAAAACCATATAGTTGAATTATCTGATCATATTTGCTGTTTTATTTGACTTGTTGATCCCTACCAACTAACGTTACATTTCTTCATAACTAGCAGCATGTATTTTATGGAATCCTCTGACAAAAATCTGATCGTATGAGATGTCAAGATAAATTTTGGCAAATAAAAAACCTGAGTGGTCACATTAATAACATACAAGAAAAATTATGTTTTGAGAATGATTTTAACTCCCACCTCTTAAAAATAATTTAGTATTTGTATGAAATTCAAATTCACATGCATTAGTTGGTTTTCCTCTCAATTTTTAAAAAATTCGCTCTTTTCCCGAAAACGTATCTTAAATTTTTTATTAGGATAGGAAAGGCAAATAAACTTGACTAGGAGAAAACTAAAAAAAAAAAAAAAAAAAGTAGATAGGGAAAATTTATTTGTGACTAATTTCAATAAAAGTATACGAAGAAAATACTCAGAATAAAATTTTATTCTGCACCAGGTATATATAAAAATGACTGTTACTTTTAAGTATTTCTTTAATGAAGTGAACTGTTTTGCTTAGTGACCTATTGAAGATCTTGATTTTCATATTTGAATAGTCAACTAGGGGGGCTATTGGTTGGAAATGTAAAATGAGCAGAAAATATCACAATGGTATGAATTATCTTTTTGATAACTTTATTAATTAAATTGTTACAGGAAAATAACAATGCTGTGTATGCCCTATGGGAAGGTTTACTGCTTTTCTGAAGTATTCCAAAACAGAAACCAAACTATGAGCACTTAGGAAAATACCATAATGTGTAAGGCCCAGAGTTAGATTAGCCGAATTGTTTTGAAGGGGCATCAGATAATTGATCAGAAAATAAAACTGTGATTATAGAATAAAATCACAGTTGAATTGAAGCAAATAATTGCAAAAATAATTAAAGTCACAAATCTTCCCAGTAACAATGTGAAACAGTTCTCTTTAGTGCCCCACGGGGATGGAACTTGCTAGCTTTGATTGGGATTAAACCTGGAGGTAAAAGAAAAGGAAAAGTGTGATCTGGAAGAAGTCATATTGAGAACATATCATACATATAAAAAAAAAAAATAAAGTTCCTGAAAAGTGAATTTGGAAGTTATGTGATTTCCATTTCAAAGGATGCAATTTATTATGGTTCCTTTAATGATTTTTAAAGAAGTCAGCGTAAGCTTGAGCTTTCATATAGAGATAGGTTTTCAGTTCTCAGTTTATTTCTTTTTCTGCTTTGGTAAAATAGAATCAACTTATTTCACATCTCTCGCTGAAAGAAGAGGAACTTAATTAAGGGGCAGATTTTTAATCCAGAAGAATTATAGATATAATTCTTGTAAGTAGTGTTGACTCTGGAGGAGTAAAATAACTGTTCTTTTGCTTTTAGTGCTTATATAGCTCACATATAATGCATTATAATATTCACCATTGGATGAAATGTTAGCAATAGAATAAATGATTTCTGAAAATATATATTCTATCCTTTAAAAAAAAATCTATTAATAAAAAATGCAACCTGAAACACACCAACACATTGCTTATATTCCAGTTGGCCTTCATGGCAGCTACTCAGCCTTTCTTTTGATGTATATGTTATGATCCAAGTGTAAATATCTACCCAGGCTGTGATCTTTCAGTTTTCTTTGAGATTTACTAAATAGGATTGCCCAAGCAAAAGATACACCATAAAGAAAGCCTTCAAAGAAAAGATAATGTTATAAAACCCACTCTTGAATTTAAAGCACCTCGTTATAAGCAAGAAATTCAACTTCAATTTTTAAAAACTCCAGTGTTTTAAATCATATTATTTTATTAATTCTGAATTATTTACTGAGCCCTGACTATATCTTTTGCACTGTGGGGAATATTGAACACTTAAGGGATTTGTAATTATATAGTAAGAACAAAGACTCCACATGATAACACACTGGAATAATAAGACGAGTTGGTATATAGTTACAGAAATGAATGCAGCAGATAAATTACTGGATTTAGTGGGTTTTTAAGCTTCAAATTAATATTACCTTTTCAAATGAGTACACTGTTCTGATAAATCTCATAGTCACTTCATGTTGTGTCTAGACAATCGTGATCTCTCTTATTTAATAAATATCAATTCAGCATACACTTTGTTTAGACATTGTGTCATGAGATCAGACTAAAATGATGAACAAGTGAGAAAAACAGACATAAGTTTAGCTCTTTCAGAGCTGATTCAGTAGTGGTAGGTACGCAGAAGAAAATAGGTAATTACAATACAGTATGATAAATAATGTGAAGGAGTAAATCAGTGGCCACAAAATGCTGAGAGGGAAGCCAGTAACTCCAGCTTGGAGGGTCAGGACTGAAAGATGAATGAGAATTCACCAAGTGGCAAGCACTGGCTCAGAATGTTCTGATAGAGAACATAGCATACAGCACATGTCTAAAGGTGGAGAAATAGAGAGGAAGGGAAGGAGAAGAGAAAGAGAGAGAGGAAAATATCAGTGGTCTGTTAAATAAACAAAGAAATCAGTTTGGTTATGATGGAGTCGGAGCAGAAGTGTAAAAAGAAATGAAGGTGATAGGAAAGGCAAGAATTATAAACAACATACGTATACATACACACAACTTTATATAATCAGGACAAAAACATTTCCAAGTGGCTGACAACCTATCTGAAGTTTGTCCCCACCAAAACTAACAGATCACCTTATGCTTTTTTTTTTTTTTTTTTTAAAGACAGTTCCTGAATCTTTGGGCTTCCCTCATAGCTCAGTTGGTAAAGAATCCGACTGCAATGCAGGAGACCTCGGTTTGATTCCTGGATCAGGAAGATCCGCTGGAGAAGGGATAGGTTACCCATTCCAGTATTCTTGGGCTTTCCTTGTGGCTCAGCTGGTAAGGAATCTGCCTGCAATGTGGGAGACCTGGTTTCAATCATTGGGTTGGGAAGACCCCTGGAAACGGGAAAGGCTACCCACTCCAGTATTCTGGCCTGGCGAATTCCATGGACTGTCTAGTCCATAGGGTAACAGAGTCAGACATAGCTGAGTGACTTCCACTTACTCTATCTTTAGAATAATACTGTAGGGAAAATGAAGGGGCATAAAGGCAGTGGGAAGCCCTCTGGTCACATCTACTCAAACTCTTTGTGGAATGGTCCAGAGTAGGGATTCAGTCTTCAGAGCGACTATATCGTACATTCTCCACACCTTACTTTAGAACTCACAGTCTATGTTCTGCTAATAGATGTGTTTTGTTTTATCCACACAGTGATTTCTATTTTTCTTTTCTAGTGAGCATTTAGAAGTTTTCAAGTTGCCATGGAAAAAAAATTCATATTCCCAGGGTCCAGGGTCTTTTAAGAAGCCTGAAGCTCTGCCAACACTGGACTTTCATTTCTTCATGGCAGAAAGAGCAGAATAAAGCCATCCTCTGTAGGTAGGACAGGCGAACATTAATCTGCTGCAGTCCTAAACACTCTTGCATTTACCTAGCCTTTACAGATCTTTGAAATGTTGACCTAGAGTGTGACATTCATGGCTATTATCCTTCCCACTGGCTTACTTTAGGTCTCACCTTGTCTCCTGGGATGCTGGCTTAGTATCTTTTTTTCACTCTGCCCGGAATCACACTTCACTTTTTGGCCATGCATCTATCAGTCTTTTTGGATTTGAATGCATAGACTTTCTTTTCCCGTATATCGCCCCACTTGACAGGTCCTCACATAGTCTATTACCATTTGCAGAATGTCAAATAGCACTCTTCAGCTCCAAAATCTCCAAGAGCTGGCCATTTCCCTTAGAAGGAAAGTCAAATCCCCGCCATTGTCCCATGAAGATCAATGACAACATTTCTAAAGAAATCACCAAACTGTGGCCCCTCACCGACTCTTCCCCAGGCCATTGCGTGGTTTAACAAATGTCAGAATTACAGTATCTAGACTGAAACAAAGGGAGCAAAGCAACACATAAGAAAAAGGAAAAGATTGTTTTTGGAAATTGAATGTGTATCACTTCATCTAGAGCACCTCTTCCAAGCTGACTCCATGAAATGCTCATACACTTTACGTTAAACATTCTCACTCTGTACTTAACATATTTTAATGGATAAAAAGCAAAGGAGAGAGTGTCACCAGCCCCAAATTCTTGGCAGTAGCCTGATTGCCTGTAAGTAGCAATGAGCTAGAATTGCTGTTTCCTCCAGTCCGTTCCATAGTTAACGTGCTAAAACAAAAAGAAGAAAGCAAAAAATGCAACTTGGGCAGTTGTAGTCTGTGAAACCTAGCATTTTTAAGCTATATTTCCCAAATGATATTCAAACAATCATAGTAATTTGGCATGTTATATTCTTGATTCTGGTGGGCAGAGAGTGATTATGTGAGAAAATAAGGTATATTGTGCTGTTTGATATTGCATTTCAGCAAAGAAGCACCACCAGCTGACAGTAATCAGGCAGGGGAGAGCAATTAGGCAGAAATTGCCCAGAATGGGCCTGAGCTTAATGAAGGTAGAAAGGTGGTGATCACTTGTGGTTTGGTCAGCACAATGGAAGTTCCGAGTACAAAATGTTCAACTTAGAAAGTAGAAAGTGTGAGTGAACTCCACATATTCAGTGATCACTTTTAAATCTAAAGAGAGCCTGCCTGTGACCTGGGAGAGTGGAAGACTAGTTCAAATACTGGGGACTCTGTGTGTGGTTTCCCACAGAAGAGTAGGTTGAGAGCACAACAATGAAGAAATAAGCTATGATCTGTGAGATGATGGCTTCCTTCTAGGAAAACATAGACCAGGTTTAGAAGAATAGGATTACTCTATATGAAGTGAAATAACTCAAGAAGCAAGTCCAGGGAATGGGGACATGGCTTGAGTGAGAAAGGGACTCCGTGAGATGAAAGATTTTTATAAAAAGTTAAAGCTATATGAGAAAATAAGGGTTAGAAAAATAGGTCACAACCGCAGTGCCTCACTTTGTATAGCACTTTGCTGCTTGAATATAACTTATGGATAATGGATAAAGCATCTTAGTTGCCTAATGAGGTGACAGGGTGGATTGGAAGGAGAATTTGAAATCGTAGGCATAGATTTATTAGATTAGACACTTACTAACTTTTTCACCTCAGTTCTATTATCTAAAATCACTGACTCTTGTTTGTTTGTTTGTTTTTTATCTTTACAGTGGGGATAATACACCAAACGTATGGTTCACTAAAGTGAGAAATAAATGAGATTATATTCGAACCACATGAACCACCAAAGCTTCCCTAGTGGCTCAGAGGGTAGAGTCCGCCTGTAATACTGGAGACCTGGGTTCAATACCTGAGTTGGGAAGATCCCCTGGAGAAGGAAATTGCACATCACTCGTGTTCTTGCCTGGAGAATCCTATGGACAGACGAGCCTGGTGGGCAATAGTCCATAGAATCACAAAAGAGTCAGACCTGAATTAGTGACTAAATAACAATACTGTACAACCTAATGCTATGCTTAGTATATACATAGTGAACCATCATTAAATACTGGTTTTCTTCGTTGCTCTCTTGACTCATAAAATAATAAATGGTCTGCTACTAACAGATTCATTCTTTTCAAGTCAAAATAACAAAGATCGGGCTAGAAGAAATAGGGACATGCTGTAAAGGCATAAAACAAAATGTTTATAACATTTTGCATGTTTATTGTACAGCATTTAATTTTTTAACATCTTCAAATAACTTCCATTTGATTTTCACAGTTTTTAAAGTATAAAAAGTATTTTTATAGTTACATATTTTATACATTATACATCTTAAAACCTGTCGAGTGATAAAATACAATCACATTGCTTCAATTAGCATTTAAATTAAATTATTATAAACCTATTGTATTCAAATCATTTTCCTTACCTCTTTTTTAATCTACTTCATTTTCTTCTTCTCTACATATTTAATAATTCTGTGATATCAAGATTTTATAATAAGAAATATATATTTGGTCTTTCTCATCATTTATTGCACAGAGCTCCTAAAACCATTGCAGTTTCTGAAATGACAAAAGTATCTTTGTATTCATAACAAACCCCTTTTAACCACACCCATGTTTATGTTAATTAGATCACTTCGGGAACCCCCTAAGGATATGTGCATGCATGTGTGGAAAGTCGCTTCTGTCATGTCCAACTGTTTGCAACCCCACAGACTGTAACTCGCCAGGCTCCTCTGTCCATGGGATTCTCCAGGCAAGAACACTGGAGTGGGTTGCCATGCCCTCCTCCAGGGATCTTCCTGACCCAGGGATCAAAGCCATGTTTCCTGCAGCTCCTGCACTGCAGGCAGATTCTTTACTGCTGAGCTACCAGGGAAGCCTCCTCCTCACTACCCCAAGGATGAGGGCTGGTTATCATGGAAACAAACATATGATGGAGGGCTAGAACTTTCAACTCAACCTCCATGATCTATGGGGAGGGGAGAGGGGCTGGAAGTTGAGTCAATGCCAGAGGTCACTGTTTTTTAAGCAATCACACCCATTGTACTGATGCCTCCATACAAACCCCGAAGGACAGGGTTTGGAAACTTTTAGGGTGGGTGGAGGCTTAGGATGAGAGGCAAGTGGAGAGCATGGGACTCCTTCCCCATGCCTTGTGCTATCCATTTCTTCCATCTGACTTTTTCTGAATTATATCCCTCTATAAAAATCAATATATAGTAAGTACAGTGTTTCTCTGAGTTCTGTGGATAGATCTAGTGAATTAATTGAACCTAAGGAAGGGGTCACTGGAGCCTTACCTCTGTAGCTAGTGGGTCAGGAGCATAGGTGACCACTAGGACTTGTAATTGATGTCTGAAGTGGGAAAGGGAGGGGTCTTATGGAACTGAGCCCTTAATTGGTGTGACACAAGGGTATCTCCAGTTAGACAATGTAGAACTGAATCAATTGTAGGGTGCTTGACTAGAGAAAAACAAAACAACACGTATAGGAATTGCTGTCAGAATCAGACTTTCTCATCTTTTCCTTTCACTCTTATATCATTATTTTTTTCTAAACTACTAATGGCATTTTTATTCTCATAATATAATTTTAATCTATTGTTTTTATTTTTCTCAGTTTGATAAATATACCAATAAAAATTAAGAAATTTTAGCTCCTATAAATGTTACTATCATCCAGTTTTTATTTTTAAATACCTCCCTGTGATTGTTATCTAATATTGTGCATCCAATTACTCCTAAACTTACTGGCTTAAAACAATGAGCCTATATTCAGTTCAGTTCAGTTCAGAGGCTCAATTATGTCTGACTCTCTGTGACCCCATGGACTGTAGCACACCAGGCTTCCCTATCCATCACCAACTCCCAGAGCTTGCTCAAATCCATGTTCATTGAGTCAGTGAGGCCATCCAGCCATTTCATCCTCTGTTGCCCCCTTCTTCTCATGCCTTTAATCTTTCCCAGCATCAGGGTCTTTTCCAATGAGTCAGTTCTTCGCATCAGATGGTCAAAATATTGGAGCATCAGCTTCAACATCCGTCTTTCCAATGAATATTCAGGATTGATTCCCTTTAGGATTGACTGGTTTGATCTCCTTGCAGTAAAGGGACTCTCAAGAGTCTTCTCCAACACCATATTTCAAAAGCATTGATCCTCTGGTGCTCAACTTTCCTTATGGTTCAACTCTCACATCCATATATGACTACCGGAAAAGCCATGGCTTTGACTCTATGGACCTTTGTCAGCTAAGTAATGTCTCTGCTCTTTAATATATTGTCTTTTTTTTTTTTTTTTTTTTTTGCTAAGTCGCTTCAGGCTTGTCCGACTCTGTGTGACCCCATAGACGGCAGCCAACCAGGCTCCTCTGTCCCTGGGATTCTCCAGGCAAGAATACTAGAGTGGGTTGCCATTTCCTTCTCCAATGCATGCATGCATGCTAAGTCGCTTCAGTTGTGTCCGACTCTGTGCAACCCCATGGACAGCAGCCCACCAGGCTCCTCTGTCCACAGGATTCTCTAGGCAAGAGTACTGGAGTGGGTTGCCATTTCCTTCTCCAAATATGCTGTCTAGGTTGGTCATAATTTTTCTTCCAAGGAGCAAGCATCTCTTAATTTCATGGCTACAGTTACCATCTGCAATGATTTTGGAGACCAAGAACATAAAGGTTGTCACTGTTTTCATTGTTTCCCCATCTATTTGCCATGAAGTGATGGGACTGAATGCCATGATCTTAGTTTTTTGAATATTGAGTTTTAAGCCAGCTTTTTCAATCTCCTCCTTCACCTTCATCAAGAAGCTCTTTAGTTCTTCTTTGCTTTTTGCCATAAGGCTGGTGTCATCTGCATATCTGAGGTTATTGATATTTCTCCCAGCAATCTTGATTCCAACTTGTGCTTCATCCAGCCCAGCATTTCACATGATGTACTCTGCATATAAATTAAATAAGCAGGGTGACAATATATAGCCTTGACGTACTCTTTTCCTATTTGGAACCAGTCCATTTTTCTATGTCCAGTTCTAAATATTGCTTCTTGACCTGCATACATATTTCTCAGGAGGCAGGTAAAGTGGTCTGGTATTTCCATCTCTTCAAGAATTTTCCAATTTGTTTCAGTTTGCATAGTCAAAGGCTTTGGCATAGTCAATAAAGCAGAGGTAGATGTTTTTCTGGAACTCTCTTGCTTTTTCCATGATCCAGTGGATGTTGGCAATTTGATCTCTGATTCCTCTGCCTTTTCTAAATCCAGCCTGAACATCTGGAAGTTCTTGCTTCATGTACTGTTGAAGCCTAGTTTGGAGAATTTGGGGCATGTGTTAGATCATTGTTTCTGTAAATACAGAATTCTGTCAGGTTAGTGCTTGATGCCTCCAACTCAAAGTTTCTCATCAGGTTGCAATTGATTCACCATGTCAACTGGGACTTTGGTCTCATCCAAAGGTTCAGCTGGGAGTAGGAGAATCTGTATCTGAGTTCTTGCTGGTGACTGTCAGCAGATCCCGTACTTTTCTCAAATGGGCCTCTCCCCAGCACTGCTTCACAGCATGGAAATTTCCTTGTCTCAGGCAATAGTCCAAGAGAGATCACAAGACAGAATTTCTTCCTTTCATAATCTAATATTGGAAGTGTCATCCAGTCACATCTGCCATATTTTAGTCGTAGAAGGAAGTAAAAAAATTCAGCCTCCACTTAAAGGGACAGGATAACACAAGGGCATGCCTATCAGAAAGCAGTGATCATTGGGAGTCATCTTAGAGATTGTCTCTTATCTAAAATTTCCTTTTGATATTGGCAGACCACCTTAATTCAGGTCCTCAGTGTCATTGTAAACTCATTACTCATTAGGATTGCACTCTGAATTTTTTTTGAGCCACCTTCACTGACAAAATATTTATATATTAAAAGTTAGGTCTGTTTGAGTATTTCTAAATTAGGGAAGGAGGAGTTTCTTTTATCTTTAGAATTAAACAATTATAAAGCTTTAGGGCAGAATACAAGGTCTTTGAAAATCTATCTCCTGTCTTCCTTACCAGCTTCACATCACTATCAGTGTCTCTACTCACTGCCTCAGAAATGATCCTGAGGAGCAAGACGAGCTCAGGAAGTGATGCTGGCTCATAAAATGCTTTATATATTCCTGTGCTAAAAATCGGACCATTGGAAATGTACAATATAAAAATCCTGACATTCTTTAGATGATATTTTCCTAGATGAATCCTCAAATCTTAGCAAGTGAGTCTACTTCAAACATGTAGTGAGGTCAGTTCCCTAGGCATAACTGTTATTTTACATACCAACTCATCAAATCTTCAAAACAATGCATGATGCTTTCAGATGTCCTCAATATTTTCCCCAAATTTCCTCCATATCTTTTTTATACAAAATATTCTCTCTTTAATGTAACACTTGCACATTTATCATACAATATTTCCTAGCATCACTGCTTTGGACTAATTATAAAATGAAGCATTGAAAGTCTGGCCTCACATCACACAATCAGTGAGCGAAAGATCTAAAACCCCAAAGCAAATGTCTCAAATCCTCTCCTCCACAGAGCACTCTCTGATGTTGCTACAAGCTGCATCTCATAAAAAACATGCTAGGATAGATGTTTCATTTTTCCTCTAACAGTCTTTTTTTTTTTTTTTCAGAAATCAGAATGTAAGCACCCCAAATCTTAAGTATTCCATTTGTTTCTATAAAGATAATAAGATGTGCCAGTTGTGAAATATGGCTAAAGTAAAAAGGGAGGTTTGAATTATAAAAGCTGAAATTAACTATCAGTTTAACACAGAGCATACTAAATTTAACTATTAATTTAGCATATAATACATTTTTAATAAGAACAAAAAAATTTAAGAGGCAAAATCCTGCTTAAGTGAATACATGGAAAAAAGGCAGCTCAGATAATGAATATATTTATACTGCATATTTTTGTATAATTCTATTAGAAAGAAATGCTATTTGCTTAGGCCAACTTACAGCTACCTTTCCATATAGCACTAGAGAATTTTTTTTAAATGATCTGTACTGGTCCTTCCTGTGGCAAATATTGTCCCTTTGGCAGTCTTTAGTTATGTGTAAATGTGATTGTGAGCCTGAATCTGGATGAATAGAAGTAAAGCTATAGGTGAATCAGCATGTGAAATGCTGTTTTAATAAAAGGACACATTTTTTTTTCCTACTGGATAGGCCAGAGAAGAACTGCTATCAACATGAAGATGGTAAAAATGTAATGGTGTGCAGAGTTATCTCAGAGGGAGTGCATACAATTTTATCTCTCTGTCTCCAGGGGAGTATATGTAAACTAAGCATAAATATTTTTATGTGTGGCAGATTTTTAAAACTAATTGTTAGTAAACCATGGCCTCACAGAAAACCTCTAAGGGGCAATAAACTGCTCCAGTATTAAGAGCATTGTAAAATAAAATTTAGCTAGTGTATGTAATGTATTCAAAGGGAGTTGATAGAGAATGAAGCAACAATAGCATGTAATATTTGGTTGGCATGAGAACATTTTAAATATGCATTAGAGGACCAAAAATTTGGAACAAAAGGTGTTCAATTAAAAATAAAAGTTGTGTGGCGGTCATGTTTATTAGAGGGAAAAATTAAACTTTCCTTCATTTTGTCAGTTGATAAAATATGAATATATGTACCTGCTTTTAGGGACAATGAGGACAAGATCTCAATTAGCTGAACTAGATTGAGATTAATTTATGTATTAATGTATGTAAAAAATTATGTAAAATTATGTAAAAAATGTGTTAGGGAAAGAGTTTTAAAATACTCAGATAACATAGTAGCCCACCTCATAAATCACCAGGAAGAGTAAACCTATGTTTTTGAACCCTGAGTCATTTGGCTGGCAAATAGATACTCTGAAGGGAGAAAATATAAGCCACATTTCAATTATTTTTTATTAAAATTTTTGACAATTAGGCATTGTTAAACATCACATAAAGAAAAATGTATTTTAACCCAGCATTTAATGGATAATATATAGTGGCCTCAATGATGTATTTTCAAATTTATTGGACAGTGTAGTTTATTACATAGAATACATCATAGATTCATGGAAAATAAATCACGTTAGTCATTAGTATTAAATTAACAAAATTTGGATAGCAAAGGCATTCCCATTTTTGACTGTTTTATAAATTTGAATTGCATGTACTATTCTAAACTTCTAAAATATGGACAGTTCATTGTCATTTTAAGACCCTAATTGAATTTTTCTCTGGGTGTAAAGCAATAAAGCAATCCTCCCTTTCCCCAACTCCTGCAGTTGAGGACTGAAATTCAGGTGACTAGTGTTTGTTACTAGTTACTATTAATATTTTATTCAAATAGATGTTCTCAGTTTTACAGTTAGAAATAAAGTAAATGGAGTGACTACAGCAACAAAAAAATCTAGTTGTTTTGTGGAAAGTTCTTTGCTAAAGGGTTCAGGGGTGGAATATGAAATTTAATGAGTGTAAATGTCAAGTCATACATGTGCAGGAAAAGAAGAGCTAAGTTCAATTTAAATGGCAGTGAATTAGTTAACAGGGGTGAAGAGATAAGGATAAATAACTAGATCCGACGTTTGAATTCTCAGTGCATTATATAGGAACCAAGAAAGCTAATAAGAGGCTGACTTTTACCAAGACCAATATATTATCCCAAGGATATTGTTCTCTCTTATTTCATGGGAATTAGACCAAATCTGGAATGTACAGTGAAGCTTTACTGCTTCTTTTCTTTTTTTAAGAAATGTATAGTGAAGTTAAGTTTTATATAGACACAATTAACTGAGGCTTGCATATAACAAAGTCATTATTTCTCAAAAACATGCAAATAATTAATTTGATGAAGATTTAAGTAGTCTTTAAAACTGAGCTGGGATAAAAAATATAATGTAAATAATTTAGCTAAAAGATTTTTTTAAATGTGAAGCTAAAAAAAATATAAGTGAAATTATATATCCTGGCGATAATAGTTGAGTTGTATTTAATTTCGGTTTTATACAAGCTGTTTTAGAATGTTGCATGCATAACTTTTGGCCAAATAAAATCAAAAGTTGGCCTCTTAGACTGTGCCTATAATACTGATAATTCATTTGAAATGTATCACCCTTCATATGTATTATATTAAACAACATACACCAATATTTGAATATTTGTCTTGGGTGATACTCTTCCTTATATTATGTCTTCTCTAATACGATGTAAGCTACAAAATGTAAAAAAAAAAAATGTTTTTTTATCTTCTTCACAGCTCTTTCTCAGACTTCTAGAGCAGTACATGGCACAGAGCAGCTGCACAGTAACTATTTGTTGAATGAATGATTAAATAAATGAATGAGGTCCCTCTTCCCTATCACCCATGTGTTCATCAATGGTCTAGATTTTCTCGGTTTTCTTTCTTTTTAAAAATTTGAACAGAACAGGATTAATATTTAAAAAAAGAAAAGATTTATAGGAAATTAGCAAAGATGGAGTAAAAGATAACACTGAAGGAAATGCTAGGGCTGAGGGAGAGTAGTCAAGGAAAAAACAACTTTTGGAAGAGTGAATCTCAGAAGTTTAGGATTCAGGCTCATTGGCAAGAATGTGGCTGTGGCCCATTCTGGGGTAGAGAATTTGACTGAGTTGTCCCACATCAGAGCAGGTCCACAGTCCTTGGGCAGAGGCTGGCTGGGGTGCTGCTGGGGGAGCTGCTGAGCTAACAGGAAGCAGTAACCCACAGACTACCAGCAAGCAGGCTGAGGAGCCACAGGATCTAGATTTTCTTTGTGATGAATTTCCATCAGTAGCACCATGCGGAATTATACAAAGTAGACAAGGGAGGTATGCTGTGTCACTGTGTCCATCAAAGAATTAGAAATTAGATTTAGGTTGAAATTTAGGTACCCAGCATTAAAATTCCTTTTGCCTGTGTCCCAAAGAACCTTTATCTAATCTCACTTTTCTTGTCTGTACACAGAACTCTTTTGCGGATTAAGTGAAATAATGTATGCAAGTGCCTAATATCATATCTGATCATAGTAGGCCCTCAATTTGATTATTTCTACCTAGTTCCCTTTTTTGTTGTTTAGTCACTCTGTTGTGCCTGACTGTTTGTGAGCCCATGGACTGTAGCCCGCCAGGATCCTCTGTCCATCCCAGGCAAGAATACTGGAGTGGGTTGCCATCTCCTTCTCCAGGGAATTTTTCCTCACTCAAAGATCGAACTGACGTCTCCTGCATTGGCAGACTGATTCTTTACCTGTGAGCCACAAGGGAAGCCCTAGACCCCTTATATGACCTATTCACAGTTTCAACCAGTAATAAGGAAATTAGTTCATGCCCCTATACCTTGCTATACCTAATAACAAATAAATAAATAAAAGCAACCATTCTAATTCTGAAATAATCCCAATTCCTTCTCTATCATTCGTGGGGAAATGCTCTTTGGCTAAGCATACAGCAAGATGTTGCCTGGAATTTCTATTACAAAGCACGTAATGCTGTTTGTCACATCTTAATTTTCCAAAACAATTACCTATAGCTATAATCTGATTTGATCTGCACATCCATCCTTACAGGAATCAAAGAAGAGGCTGTGTTTCTTGTCCTCATTTAAAACGTGAAGAAACTGACCCCCAGAATAGTGAATGATGGGCTCAAAGATAGTCGCAATGGAGAAAAAGTCAGTGTCATCTGAGGGCTGGCTCCATCACTTTGCATGTAAAGTCACCATGTAGTAGAGTGACTTTTCAACTAGACATTTTTCTATTTTTCCAGATATCTGCTTATTTGTTTTATTTTGGCACTAAGACTTTTTTTGAATGAAATATTACAAAGACATCTGACCTTTGAAAGAATCAAACTGAGCTGTTGTGGTCAAGGTAGGAATGTGGAAAGAGAGTCCAGTCCTTGGACTTGCCCTTCTCAACTTCTACAATTGGCCCACTAGGTAAGAGGAAGCAGCCTATACCTTTAAATAATCAAATTTCTTATTTAAATCATAAAGCTCACTAAATGCTATAAAACAAATAGGAAGAAAAACACCTGGTTCAACGTCTAAGGTCCCTTGCCTTATCAAGATTTCCTTCCTTGAAATCTGCCTCTGCCACAAATCATACTATCCATTTACTTTGGTCTATTGTGAAAGATTGCTTTTTTTTTTTTTTTTAATATATTACTCGGGTAGGCTAGAGTGAGATCTACTTTCGTTACCGAAGATGCTGAATGCACACTCTGAGTGCAGTCAGGTCTCAGACACAATATAGAGAGGACACATAATTTAAACCTTTTAAGATCAGAATAGCCATATAACTGCTTTTGGCCTAAGATGATATTAATTTTAAATTATTATTTTTTAACTCCTCTGACTATCCCTCTTCCTCACTGTGTCTGCCATCTAACTTCCCAAATCAAAACTTAATCCTCTGAATGGAATGAATTTCTTAAAATGAGTCTTAGCTCTTAAGTGGTTAAGTTGTACCTTTGGGATCTCACAGAACAGTATCAGTCATCTTATGTCAAGCAAAAAATAATGTCTAATCTTTGACAGAAATGAATTACTTCATATAGGACAGCTACATTTGGTCTGATACTTGTTGTCAGGTTTCACTGGGAAACGAGGAACTAAGAAATAGATTTCATCAAATTCTGAGATGGGAGGAAATGAAATCTTAGCAAAGAAAACAAGTTATGCCTCTGAAATGAATTGTACGAGTAGGAAGATATATCAGGTGAAAAGTGAATGTTAAAATCATTTGCCAACAGATGACATAAAGCATTTTGGACAGATATTTAAGGGCAGAAAGCCTTGATATTACAAGTTCATAAAATATTCATGTATTCAAGAAAACTAAATGATCTCTAGATTTGGGCATTGCTTGTAAATATTCTCTAGTTTTAGCAATATTTTTTTTCATGATACTCCTATTTCTTTCCATGAGCTGCTATTTGATATGAGATGAAAAAGGTGGGGGGGGGGGGGACAAGGTTGTTGTGGAAAGTTAATTCTTGAATGTATCTAAAGAAACTTCTAACACTTCTTTACCTAAATTACTGCAGATTTAAATACAAGGACCACATGGACTGTCTTGCATCAGCAAAGAACAAAAGATCACATTTGTCAAAAAAAAAAAAAGAAGGCAAGAGGGCCAGAGAACTTAGCGATTAAGGGTAGGCAATGGAATCTTTCAACTCAAAGTCACTTCTCACCATCTGTTTGTGGTAGGTTGACTGTGACAGAAATCATTACTATCTAGAGGCTGTTCAGTTGTCTCCTAGTTGTCAAAGGCATGGCAGTCCTCTTCTAGCTCTTAATAGACAGATGTCCATATCACACAAAACCTGTCTTGATTAGCAGCCTGTGAATTTATCCCCTTAGGGCAATGTGAGACGAAAGTTTCCATCTCTGCCAACATGGGAGAGAAAATGCTGCCTCAGGTGCCGTCTACAGGCAAAATGTTTCTAATGCTTCATCTTTGTCTTCTCCAGGAAGATCATTTGGAAATGGATACTCTGCTCTTTTAGCCTTTCAAAAACAGTTGACTCCCCAAAGTTAAAGACCTTAAAAATGCAGTTTGCAAAATTTAAATACATAAACTTCTAGTATTCCTTACACAATAGAACATGCTAGTTTGGGAGAAAAGTGTATTTCTTGATCTCTCTCATCTCAAACCTTAAATTTAAGAAGACAGTAGCATATACATTGTTTTCTTTATTTATATGTAACATATAGGGATTTTCACAGAGTTAATACACATATGAAAATATGCCATGATCAACATCCCCAGAAAGCTCTTCTTGTGTCCTTCTCCTCTTAATTCCTAACTTTCCCCAGAAATATCCTATAACTGTGCTCCATTACAGTTGGTTTGGGGGGGGGGGGATGATTCACTAATATAACTTTCCTCTTGATGAATTATTCTATTATAACTAGCAAAATGAAAATGATAGGAACATTTGAAGGTGAGATTTACAACCTTTGAGGTTTGGGTGACCTCTGGCCAAAGTTTGTTATGGTTTGTACACTTCTTTTTAATGGTTTCATCTCATATTTGTCTGTAGATGAAGGTACCAAAATGAGGGAAAGGATTAAATGCAAGGCCTTAGGCCATAAGGAATAAGTTACCCAGAAACCTGCTAAAAGAAAGGTGAAGTATAATTAGCTCTGCATCAAAGGTAGTGTTTTATTTCTACCACTTAATCACTTTATAATTTTAGGTAGAATATTGAGCTCTTTTGGATTTCAATTGCTTGCTTCAGTTATAAATGGGAATACTAGTAACAACTTTATAAAGTCATTTTCATGGGGGCTTCCCAGGTGACTCAGTGGTAAAGACTCTGCCTACCAATGCAGGAGACACGGGCTCCATATCTCAATCAGAAAGATCCCTAAGAGAAGGAAATGACAACCCACTGTAGTATCTTTGCCTGGGAAATTCCCATGGACAGAGGAACCTGGCAGGCTACAGTTCATGAGGTTGCAGAGTCAGACACAACTTGGTGACTAAACAACAATAAAATCACTTCATACTACCATCTGTGGTTCTAGGAAGAGAGTCCAAAAAAGCATTTTTTCCCACTCTATACTCTCTTATCACTAGCTCTGCCACAAAGTTGGAGGATGGGCTCTTTAGATGGTTGCATAAGTACCAGTGGTAGATGGAAACTTCTCATGATGCCTGTTTTGAACTGGGAGGTACAAGATATAGGAATGAATTTCTCTTTATGCCAAGGTCACAGCCAAAATGTCTATTTTAGACTATCTCAAGTCATGAGGCTACACTAACTTTGTTCATTCTTAGCAAATATCTTTGAGAGGTAGGATAACTTAATCTTTCACATTAATACAGATAAGAAGTGAAATCACCAAGAATTCAAATGATTTATGAAGAGGCAGGTAAAACTTAGAAGAGGAAAAAGAGAAATCTGGCCTCCTATTTTCAGCACTCTTTTCAAGGACTTTCTGTTGCTCCTGGACTCCATATGCACTTTTGATAGTCACTAGTATAGATATTGGAGAGACTATATTCTGCTGAAGATAGAATGTGAAAAGACAAAAGGGTCCTTTCTTATTAAAGCCTTGACCTCTAGTGTTCATTTTTCCCAATATTAAGTGCATGGGCAAACTGCTTAATGGCAGGAATGTCACTGCCAGAACTTAAAAGAGGTTAATCAATACTAAGCCTCAATCAAAATTTTACCATGATGTTTCCAAACACTGGAGTTCTCATGGAGACTTTTACATATTCACAGAAATTCTTCTAGAGCATAGAGGTCGGGCTCTTTAAATTGTTTAAGTGTTGTCAGCCATCAGCAGGTCCCTGTAGATTATAAACAAGGAACAGAGCCGCTGTCCTCCTGTTTGATACTTGTTTTCCCCAAAGAGGCCTGGAGCTGCTGGCTGAAATGTCAGAATAAAACAAGACTTGCCTATTTTTAGATTCAGCTCATACTGTTTCCCTCCTTTTTAATCATATATCAAGATCTTAAACCAGCCACCTTTTTAAAAGTCCCAAGTTATGGAGAGCTGTGGTCAATAAATATGGAATACACTTGATATATTGCAACATAATGTGTTGTTTGATTTGCTTATTGTAGAAACATGCAATTTTGTTGTTGTGCTTTTGGGTTTTGCTTTTGCCTGTCCTAACCAGTACATGTGATTCGATCCTCGGCCATAAAAGTGAGCATAATACCAAGCGTTGTAGAAGGAATTAAAATAAATAAAAACATAATAGAAATAAAAATGTGAGAGGTCAGTGTCCTAACCAGAAATTTCATCTCATATAATATCCATGCCTCTTCCATTCTATCACATGATCCAAAAAAAAAAAAAAAAGTAAGAAAAGAAGTACTGCCGATTTCTAGCTCCAAAGATGAATATGTTGAATAGTAGAGAATAAGAATTGGAATAGCTTCAACTGCATCAAGGAAATCATTAAATCAGTAATAGCTCCTATGTTGGGTAGATGATGGTTTGGTGAAAATGTAAGTAAAAGTGAGAGTTTGAGCTGGAGGCATAGATAACGTAGGTACTCCATTCACTCACGCAACAAACATTTATTGACGCCTCTTATGTGCTAAGATCTGTTCTAGGTCCTGGGGATGAAGTAGTGAGCAAATGTTTGTGGAAATTGCATTCCAATGGGAAAAATAGATAATAATAAAAACATGTATGTGTCAGTGTTAACTTGTATGAGAGTTAAGGGCTGGCAGTAGCAGTAGTTGTAGCTCATAAAGCATAATTGTACACATCCTGTCTCTTGTTCAGTATCTAACAGGTAGTGTTAGTCACTCAGTTGTGCCCAGCTCTTTGTGATCATATGGACTGTAGTCCACCAGGCTCCTCTGCCCCTAGACTTCTCTAGGCAGGAATACTGGAGTGGGTAGCCATTTCCTTCTCCAGGGGATCTTCTTGACCCAGGGACTGAACCCAGATCTCCTGCATTGCTGGAGATTCTTTAGCATCTGAGCCACCACAAAGCAAGAGAGTGAGCCATGTATATATATCTGGGAAAGAGTGCATAAAGCACTGGCATAGCATATGCAAATTCACTGAGATGGGAATATTCCTGATGCATTATACAAAGAGCAGTAGACACAGTGAATCATAAGACAGATGGTAGGGCATGATATCAGAGGTGGGAGGGGGTCCAGAACCCACGGTACTTTAGAGGTCATAACAAGTATTTTGAGTTTTACTCAGAGTAAGGTGGAAGAGTGTTAAACCACTTTAAAGTTTTAAGCAATATTTGTTGCCAGATTTGCCTTTTGAAAGGATCATTCTGTGAGACTGGGTTTTTGGCTTCCCAAGATAGAAAACAGGGAGACCAGTATGGAAATACACTAATTTTGGTGATAGATGTAGGTGGTTTCAACTAGGTGGTAGCAGTGAGAGTGGATAGATGAAGCTTGGGTCTGAGTGTATTTAAAAGGAAATCTGGATGACTTGGTGATGGATTGAAAGTGAGATGCGAGAAGGAAGAGTCAAGGATGGTACCAAGGTTTGTGGCACAAGGCAGTAGTAACACGGGCTTGTCGTTTACCAAGTTAGAGAAGATTACAAAATAAATTGGTTTGGAGAACATGAGGGAGACAGGTTTAAGTGAACCATGATTTCAAGTTCAGACAACCTAAATTTGAGATCCTATTAGACATCTCAGTAGAGATATCAAATCAATGGCCAGAAATATGAGTTGAGTTCAAGGGTCAAGTCCAGACTAGTTTATCAGCTTATAGATGAATTTAAAGCTGTAGATCTGAGTGAGTTCACCTAAAGCAATAAGCAAGATGGTAGACTAAACAAAGTTATTTAGTAAAAAAAGATATAAATCATAGGTTATCTCTAAGGTCCTTTTAAGCCCTTTTATTCTTTTAAATCGAATACAAATTAGTCTTTAACATAAATTTGAAATCTATTTATAATATATTCTAAGTGTAAGTTCTTGAGAATCATCTCTGTTGTTGATCACACTTCAGACAGTGAGTTATAGTGCCATTATCTGGACTTTACAGAAGACCTGGTTAGAACATTTTTCACTTAGTCTTGTGTACACAAATAGAACATTGTCTTCTGTCCATTGTTCTTAACCCCCCTTCAATTGTGTGACATTCTTTCATCCATTCTCATAAGGTTGCTTATCAGATAGTACACTGCCCTTACAGTGAAATACTGATTAGTTTGTAGGAGTATTTTCTAAAGTTGATAAATCAATGTACAAAAAATACAGCACCTCATTTCCAAAGAAAGTTAGCTAAGCCAGTATTTTTCAAAGCACATTCCAAGTAATACTCATTCTCAAGGATTTAATTCTGGAAAATATTCTGCTAAACAGGTTTCTATACTGTAGGATTTCTCAGGCCCTTTAATAAACTAATCTAATGAGCATTGAGACCACAGAATACACGAGAAACTATATGCATTTTTGTTGTCTTGGATTTGTATTTGAATTTTTTTTTTGAAGCACTTGTCATAGGTCCAGTGTCATGAAGAGTAAACTTGCTTATTCAGTGGTTAAAATGCATAATGTTAGCTATTCAGTCTACTTTGATTTGGAGTAATAAAGGTGACAAGCATCTCTACAAGTAGTAGTAAAGAATGGACATTATGCTTTGTATGAATTTATACATTTATACATATAAGGTGTATAGTGAAATTCTCCCCATGTTGCAAATTCAGAAACAGCAATATAGGAACAAGAAGTAACAGCTTGTTCAAGCCACAGCACTAATTGATATTAATTGCTGCAGTTTCAACCCAGAGCCTTTCATTTCAGAGCCAGCTCACCAAATCAGTGGTTCTCAAAGTATGGCTCCTGGACCACATGCATTAGTATCATAAGTGAACTGATTAGAAATGCAAATTAAGTTCCATGAATCAGCAATTCTGGAGGTGGAGTTCCATACTCTGTACTTTAGCAAACCTTCTAGGCAATGCTGATACACACAGCTTATGAGAATCACTGGCTTAAAGCAGTACAATAAACTGAAATATTAGGTTGGTACAAAAGTAATTGCAGTTTCAGACCATGAATTTTAAATCATTATAACCAGACTCAAATATATCTTTATTAATCAAAATAGGAACCATTAGGACCAACACATTTTTGCCAATGAGAAATAAGTTGGTTTATTCCTGTAGCATAAAAATCCATGCTTCAGGATTTGATGAACTCTTAGAAAGCATTTTCTGCCTCCTGCTGGTTGTAGAGGCATTTTCCCTTCAAGAAGTTGTCGAGATGTTTGAATAAGTGGTAGTCGGTTGATGATAGATCAGGTGAATATGGTGGATGAGGCAAAACTTGGCAGCCTAATTCATTCAACTTTTGAAGCACTGATTGTACATGGTCAGCCATTGTCATGAAGAATTGGGCCCTTTCTGTTAATCGATACCGGCTGTAGACATTGCAGTTTTTGGTGCATCTCATTAATTTGCTGAGCATACTTCTCAGATGTGATGGTTTTGCCAGGGTTCAGAGCTATAGTGAATCAGACGGGCAGCAGACCACCAAACAGTGACCATGAACTTTTTTTGGTGCAAGTTTAGCTTTGGGAAGTGCTTTGGAGCTTCCTCTCCATCCAACCACTGAGTTGGTCATTGCTGATTGTCATATAAAATCCACTTTTCATCTCACGTCACTATCCAATCCAGAAATGGTTTGGTGTTGTTGCATCAGTTCAGTTCAGTTGCTCAGTCGTGTCCAACTCTTTGCAACCCCATGAATTGCAGCACACCAGGCCTCCTTGTCCATCACCAACTCCCAGAGTTCACCCAAACTCGCGTCCATCGAGTCGGTGAACCCATCCAGGCATCTCATCCTCTGTCATCCCCTTCTCCTCCTGCCCCCAATCCCTCCCAGCAGCAGAGTCTTTTCCAATGTGTTCTGCATAGAATAAGACAGATTGACACATGAAATCGATGCTTGTTTTTGATTTGCAGTCAGCTCATGAGCTCACCTTTCCAATTTGCTACAAATGTCAAACAACCATAGAATAGTCAATGCTGAATTCTTCAGCAACTTTTCCTGTGGTTGTAAGAGGGTCAGCTTCAATGATTGCTTTCAATTAGACACTGTCAACCTCTGATGAACAGCCACCATACTCCCCATCTTCAAGGTTCTCGTCTCCTTAAACCTTCTTGAAACCCCACTGCACTGTATACTCCTTCGTTAGCAGTTCCAAATGTGTTACTGATGTTGTGAATTGTCTCTGCTGCTTTACTATCCATTTTGAATTTAAGTATCACTCAGATTTGATTTTTGTCTAATATAATTTCTATGGTCTAAAATACATATGAAATGATGACTCAGATGGTAAAAAATCTGTCTGCAATGTGGATGACCTCTGTTGAATCCCTGGGTTAGGAAGATCCCCTGGAGAAGGGGATGGCTACCCACTCCAGTATTCTTTTTTTTTTTTTTTAATTTTAAAATCTTTAATTCTTACATGCTTTCCCAAACATGAACCCCCTCCACCTCCCTCCCCATAACATCTTTCTGGGTCATCCCCATGTACCAGCCCCAAGCATGCTGCATCCTGCGTCAGACATAGACTGGCGATTCATTTCACATGATAGTATACATGTTAGAATGTCATTCTCCCAAATCATCCCACCCTCTCCCTCTCCCTCTGAGTCCAAAAGTCCATTATACACATCTGTGTCTCTTTCCCTGTCTTGCATACAGGGTCGTCATTGCCATCTTCCTAAATTCCATATATATGTGTTAGTATACTGTATTGGTGTTTTTCTTTCTGGCTTACTTCACTCTGTATAATCGGCTCCAGTTTCATCCATCTCATCAGAACTGATTCAAATGAATTCTTTTTAACGGCTGAGTAATACTCCATTGTGTATATGTACCACAGCTTTCTTATCCATTCATCTGCTGATGGACATCTAGGTTGTTTCCATGTCCTGGCTATTATAAACAGTGCTGCGATGAACATTGGGGTACATGTGTCTCTTTCAATTCTGGTTTCCTCGGTGTGTATGCCCAGAAGTGGGATTGCTGGGTCATAAGTTAGTTCTATTTGCAATCTTTTAAGGAATCTCCACACTGTTCTCCAAAGTGGCTGTACTAGTTTGCATTCCCACCAACAGTGTAGGAGGGTTCCCTTTTCTCCACACCCTCTCCAGCATTTATTGCTTGCAGATTTTTGGATCGCAGCCATTCTGACTGCGAATGATGATAATAATGAGTGATGTTGAGCATCTTTTCATGTGTTTGTTAGCCATCCCTATGTCTTCTTTGGAGAAATGTCTATTTAGTTCTTTGGCCCATTTTTTGATTGGGTCGTTTATTTTTCTGGAATTGAGCTGCATAAGTTGCTTGTATATTTTTGAGATTAGTTGTTTGTCAGTTGCTTCATTTGACATTATTTTCTCCCATTCAGAAGGCTGTCTTTTCACCTTGCTTATATTTTCCTTTGTTGTGCAGAAGCTTTTAATTTTAATTAGATCCCATTTGTTTATTTTTGCTTTTATTTCCAGAATTCTGGGAGGTGGATCATAGAGGATCCTGCTGTGATTTATGTCTGAGAGTGTTTTGCCTATGTTCTCCTCTAGGAGTTTTATAGTTTCTGATCTTACATTTAGATCTTTAATCCATTTTGAGTTTATTTTTTTCTAGAGAGTTCCATGGAGAGAAGAGCCTGGCAGGCTATGGTACATGGAGTGGCAGAGTCAGTCATGACTGAGCGACTAAAACACTTTCAGTGTTATTAACAAATAAAAAACATAAAGCAAGAAATGAGAATTAAAATGATGTGTAACATAACCACATTTATTTAAGAACATATTCCAGTATCAAACAACCAAGGCAACAAATGCAAAGTCACAATTACTTTTGCCCCAATCTAATAATACTTGTGTATGGTAATTATGTCTAAGAAGGTGACTAGGTTAAAAGGAAATAATTACTTATCTCTTCTAAATTAGAGATTTCATCTTTTATTAATATTACAAATCAGAAATACCCATGGCACTCCTAAACCACCAAGATGACCTTGAATGTCCTTAGGTAAGAATAGACATAAAAGCTAATAAAAGCACCACAGGGGATTTTATGCATTTCCAGAATTGGAATATGTAGAAATCAATCAGGGGAGGGGCACGATTATTGGCTATTCCATATCAATGCTTTCCAAATTGATGTGCTTAAAAATACCCAGGGCATATTGTAAATATTTAGATCCTGGTCCAGTCTTCAGAGCATCCTGAGATGCTGCATTTCTATTAAGCTCCCACTTGACGGTGATACTGTTGATCCGAAGAAACACAGGTTAAATATCAAAGACCTAATTCATTCTTTGAATTTCTCATTTTCTCAAGCATTATCTTTAAAAACTATAAAATTTAAAACTTAGATTTATTTAGAAAACCTCTCTAGAGAATTCTAAGTACTCTGAGTGCAACACACTAGTATGTTATGCTTCATCTTTTGCTGTTTCATGATTATTGATCAGCCATCTTGGTCTTCTAGGAAGAGGTTTAGAAAGTAGAAAGGTTCAGTGCTAAACTGAGTAAATCCCCAATACTGGATGTCATCGTATAAGGGTATGTACTTCTACCTGTTATAGAGGGACCTTATCCTAATCTAAAAACACATGCCAGTCAAGTGACTGCTTCTAGTGTTACCCTTGTATGTAGGAAGATGAGGGAATGGATTGGGTTTGCAAACATTTGTTGCCCAGTGATTTTTGATGACCTTACATGAATCTAAGTTTCACAGACTGACAGGTATAGCCACAATCGGAACTCAAGCAGTCTGTCTCTTGAGCCTTCAATCCTAACCACTATGGTAGGCCAATTACTCCTCTAATGCAGTAAAGTATAATACGTTTCCCCTGTGGCTCAGGTGTATTAATAATTTAAATTTTATTTATATTAACTTTTCATCTTATCTTTTACAAATTATATTTTGGATGATTCTATGTGTCTTTTTTAAGTAAATAGAAAAAATGTTTGTTATATGTGTATATGTAAAAATACTATTGGGATATATGCTTTAAAAGAATATGGTGACCTTCACCTATGAAATATATATTATATATTTATAATGTATAATAATTTTTATATAATTTATATATATATATTTGCTAGTAAAATAAAACTGTAAGAACTCCTACTTTCCCATACAGCCACAGTGTCCTATTAAATTTTTTTAAGAGCCAAGTTCCTACTCATATATCTTTGAGTTCTTTTAAGGTCAAATAGCTTAATACTGAAAGACTATGCCTGATCACAATCCACCCTATTCCTTTTAAAACTCTCCTTTGAAAATCCTTTCATTTGTTGTTTTACAGCTGCTCAGTCATGTTCGACTCTTGTGACGCCATGAAATGCTGCACCCCAAGCTTCTGTGTCCTTCACCATCTCCCAAAGCTCACTCAAACTCATGTTTCTTGAGTCAGTGATACCATCCAACCATCTTGTCCTCTGTCGTCCTTTTCTCCTGTCTTCAATCCTTCCCAGCATCAGGGTCTTTTCTAACGAGTTGGATTGGCTTTGACTAAATTCTACAGGTCTTTTGAATGGCAAGCTGATAAACGAGTGCATCTTAATATCAAACTTCATGTATTGGAAACAGAATTGGTTCAAGGGAGTTCTAGGCTATTTTATTTTTAAATATTTAGTTTAAAATTATTTTATATTCTGATATCACATCTTCATGAGCTTTTAAGACATTGTTAAGAATTTCACCAACACAGAGTGAGTTTCAAATCCTATTCACAGAACGTAAGTTTGAAATGACTCCAATAGGAGATAAAACTCTTCAAACAGATATATTTTAATATGCATTGTAATATATATTGATATCTCTATATATGCATGTATGTATATCAATGTATATAAGATATACTAGAAATATTTTATAAAAACAATATGTCACTATTCCTTAAATTATTCTTCATAATCCAGTTTGTATTTATCACTCCAGTCATTTTCTATTAATACATCAAAGCCTTAGTTGATCCATTTGAAAACACATATAGTAAATTTAAGCAAGCTAAAATATTAATAGAGAGTATCCTAAAATGGACTTTCAATTAAGTTCTCTATTTTTTCCATGCAGATGATAAAAATTACATTATTCAGTACGGCCATTTTTTAAAGTTCCTTTAAACATTCATCACTTAACCAAACAGCCGGAGAGTTCCACTAGAATACTTTTCAATGCTGGTTAAAATGCTTTCCTAGAAAATTATGGCCTCTCTATTCAACAACAGGGGGGAAAAAAAAAAAAAAACAATAGTAGTTAAGTACTTAAAAGGCGATATGCTGTGTGTTTTACATGGGTTTTCTTAATTACTATTCATAGTAAAGCAATAGTCCTCTCAGTCCTACCACATTCTTCTTGCCATGCTTGCTGGCTTAGCCACTGTGACACCCCCATTCTCTGAAAGTAGCATCTTAATCTCCTTTTCAGGCTTCTTCCTTCTCCTACACTCAAACTTATAATTCTAGCCCATGTTATAGACTGAATAGTAACCCCAAAGTGATAGATCCAAATCCTAACCTGTGAAAGTGAATTTATTTGAAAATGGGCTTTTTGAAGATTATAATTAAGAACTTGAGATTGAAATCAAGCTGGATATAGGATGGGGGTGAAATTCAATGACTGTCATCCTTGTAAGAGAAAGGAGAGAGAGATTTAAGACCCAGAAAGCTAAAGATCGTGTGAAGACAGGTAAAGATTGAAGCTCTGTTGCTACAAGCCAGTCAATACCAGGAACCAGAAGTTGGGAGACAAGGAATGATTCTCCTTAGGAGCCTTCAGAGCAAGGACAGCCAGGCCAGTATCTCACCTTTTGACTTCCGGCCTCCAGAGGAGAGAGAATTCTGTGAGACAACATTTCTCATAACCAATTACTACAAGCCAGGTAGCCTAGAAAAGAGATAGTTGTACTCTCACAGAATTCTCTTCTGATATACCCATGCCTTATTTTTTTTCTTTTTTTTTTCCTCACTTTTTCCTTTTTTCCCTATCTCCTCGGACCATATGTGGCAAATATATGCTGAGGAATCAAAAGTTCTGTTTAGAGTATAAACCTCTTGTATGTGCTCACAATGTCTGTCTGCTTTGTGTTTCTGCTTGGCTAACATCTTAGCACTCCACAGTGACATGTCCCCCCAGAGCACTTGATTATTAGCTCCCCAAAAAGAAATTCAGGTTTATTTCTCAGTCTTCTTTATGTCAATTTGTGTCAATAATATCTCCCCCAAGCTTCTAGGGAAATCTAGAATCATTATTTTCTTCTGTTCAAACTCCCCTCACCACTGTATCAAGACTCTTGCGAATTATACATATTTCTCAAATCAATCCATCTCTGCTAATCTCCACTATCCTACACATGTGTTCAGTTTTTACTGCAACTTCCTTCCCTTTTTGGTTTCTCTGTTTTCTTGTCTCCCTTAGTAGCTCTTTTTCACACAGGAACCAAAGAAATTATTCAAACCATATAAATCAGATTATATCATCTCCCTGCTTAAAATTATGCAATGGCTTTCTTTTGCACTTATTAGAAAGTGAATAATCCTTACCATGGTCTTTGAGGGCCTAGATAGCAAGGAACTTGCTTGTTTTTGTGCCCTCATCTGTACCTCCCTATCCAGGTAGGATTCTTGCTCCGACCTGCTGGGTTCCTTAAAGCATTTACCACAGTATGGGTTCACATGGTTCAATTTATTTATGATCATTTTCTACTCACTATGCTGTAATGAAGTTTACCATTGAGTCTTCATTTCTTCACCAGTAAATTCCAATATAGAAAACAGTGCTTATTACTTTATAATTTTGAATGGGTAAAAGAATGAAAAAGATATGTATATCTTTGATCTATCTATTTGTCAGGTTCCCAGAAAGACTATCCAATCCTAGAACTTTAAAAAATGGCACGGTGTTCTTGGAAGCTATCTGCATACAATCATTAATCTTCATTTTTTATTAGCATTTGATACTTATTGAATACTTCCTTTGTTCCAGTAATATGCCCAACATACACATCCTGTGCCTAGCTCTTATCTATATAATGCTATTTAATCCTTCAACCATTCGGTGAAGTTAGCACTCAAATTACATCTCTCTAAAAATGTAATGCTCAAAATTCTCCAAGCCAGGCTTCAGCAATATGTGAACCATGAACTTCCAGATGTTAAAAGCTGGTTTTAGAAAAGACAGAGGAACCAGAGATCAAATTGCCAACATCCGCTGGATCATTGAAGAAGCAGGAGTTCCAGAAAAACATCTATTTCTGCTTTATTGAGTATGACAAAGCCTTTGACTGTGTGGATCACAGTAAACTGTGGAAAATTCTGAAAGAGATGGGAATACCAGACCACCTGACCTGCCTCTTGAGAAACCTGTATTCAGGTCAGGAAGCAACAGTTAGAACTGGACATGGAACGGACTGGTTCCAGATAGGAAAAGGAGTATGTCAAGGCTGTATATTGTCACCCTGCTTATTTAACTTATGTGCAGAGTACATCATGAGAAACGCTGGGCTGAATGAAGCACAAGCTGGAATCAAGATTGCTGGGAGAAATATCAATAACCTCAGATATGCAGATGACACCGCCCTTATGGCAGAAAGTAAAGAAGATCTAAAGAGCCTGTTGATGAAAGTGAAAGAGGAGAGTGAAAAAGTTGGCAAAGCTCAACATTCAGAAAACGAAGATCATGGCATCTGGTCCCATCACTTCATGGCAAATAGATGGGGAAACAGTGGCTGACTTTATTTCTCTGGGCTCCAAAATCACTGCAGATGGTGACTGTAGCCATGAAATTAAAAGACACTTACTCCTTGGAAGGAAACAATGTTATGACCAAACTAGACAGCATATTAAAAAGCAGAGACATTACTTTGTAACAGAGGTCCATCTAGTCAAGGCTATGATATTTCCAGGCTATGGTCATGTATGGATGTGAGAGTTGGACTATAAAGAAAGCTGAGCACCAAAGAATTGATGCTTTTGAACTGTGTTGTTGGAGAAGACTCTTAAGAGTCCCTTGGACTGCAAGGAGATCCAACCAGTCCATCCTGAAGGAGATCAGTCCTGGGTGTTCTTTGGAAGGACTGATGTTGAAGCTGAAACTCCAATACTTTCCAACCTGATGCAAAGGGCTGACTCATTGGAAAAGACCCTGATGCTGGGAAAGATTGAAGGCAGGAGGAGAAGTGGATGACAGAGGATGAGATAGTTGGATGGCATCACTGGCTCAATGGAGATGAGTTTGAGTAGACTCTAGCAGTTGATGTTGGACAGGGAGGCCTGGCATGCTGTGGTCCACGGTGTCGTGAAGAGTCGGAAATGACTGAGCGACTGAACAGAAAAGTGAAAACTGTTATTCTTAGACTCGTTAAGAGACTTGCCTGAGATCACTCAGCTAGTACAGGACAAAATCAGATCTATGGCCCCAAAGTCTACACTCATCACAGTTGTGTCATAGAAACTGCCTCAGAGTTTCAGCAGTCATTCCAAAGTTCTCTTGTTAATGACTGATTTTCCTAACAGCCAAGGACAAACCATATTTAAACTTAGACAAGAACACAAAATCCTAATATTATTAGTAGACTTCCCTGGGAGTCTTAGGATAGGAAATGATGACAGTACTTTCTTGGAAATATTTTATTAAATGAAATTATCCTTTGTAAGATATATTGTCTTGATTATCATTTAAATACTGACATCGTCAGATTTATGAGGTGGACATATATATGTACACCTTTGAAAATTGATACAAATGAAATATCTGAAGTCCTAATAACCAAAGCAAATGTGTTTGGATTCAGCCAAATTCTTTCATTGCTATGTCTTGAATTGATTTTTATTATATAACTGTTTTGATGTGATATTTACTCAGCTCATGTGTTTTGCTTAATTTTTTGTCAACTAGTCTGTGGTACTCAACTGTTTGGTTAAGCAGTGGTCTAGATGTTGTGAAGGTAGATTTTAGGTGTGACTTACTCTTAAATCAACAGTACAGTAAACCAGGTGACTCTCCCTAACATGAGTGGGCCTCATTTAATCAGTGAAATACATTAAGAGTGAAAAATGAAATACCCCAAGAAGGAAAGAATTCTGCCTGGAAACTGTCTTTGGTCTCAAAACTGCAATTTTCACTTTGTCCTGGGTTTCTAACCTGTTTGCCGACCTGCAGATCTCAGATTTGTCAACCCCCACAGTCACATAATCCAGGTCCTTAAAATAAATCTTTCTTTGTATATATCCATATATCTTATTGGTTCTGCTTCTCTGCAGAACTCTAGCATGCCACGTTACACTTATATGAAGGAACAGCTTCTAACAGTTTCACTTCTCTTTTTATGTTATTTGTTAAAGCAGTTGCGAAAATGTAGTGAGTTTCAAGAAAAGGAGAAATATAATTCACCTCTTGATAGGGAATGTCAAGGTTCTGGAAGAGCATGGGAACTCCTAAACAGGCGATATTGCCAAGGTCATTTTTGTAAAATACAACCTGACACATATCAAGTGTCCTGCTTTGTGATTCTTTTTACTCTTATTGAACCAAATACTTCTGTCTTTTTCTCCTTTCTACAGAAATTTCCACCTCCTCTGTGAAGATTTCATTGATCAATACTTCCCCTTTTTTGACGTTATTTATTGCTTATCATAAGTCATTTGGCATTTAAATAGCATCTAATATATTATGCTTTGTAGCCAAAGGTCATAGTAGTAAAAAAAAAAAAAAAAAAAGGACTGGGATTAAGAATTTGGTTGAAACCCACTTCTGCTATATCTTAGTGGAACAACTGGCAAATGAATTAGTCTGAGCTTTAGTTTTCTTGTCTGTAAAATGGGAAAATAATAGCATCTTCCTCATGCTTTAAAAATAAGTGAGAGAATATTCATAAAGAGTATTTCATGATTTTACCTAATATTTTTCAGCACTTTCTATACATGAGGTTTGCTGCTCTATTCAGCATATGATTCAGGCCACATGGCATTATATAACCATTTGAAATCTGTTTTGTTAATGTGGCATGGTCAAGATACATAATCTTTGAACAATTTAAAAGCTGAACTTTGAGTTCCTAATTATGGTTTATTATTTTTCACCAGATTATGATGTCTCCCTTTTTTATGCCTGCTATTATGTCTACCCATTGTAGCTGACTGACTGGTTAAATTAATGAATATTCATGTTTTCCAGCTCTACTGAGTATTATTGACAACTGAAATTATAAGATATTTAAATTATGTATCATAGTGATTTTATATACATATAAATTGTGAAAGGCTTCCTATCATTAGTTCATTAACATATTTATCACAGTGTGTATATTTTGGTGAGAACATTTAAGTTCTTCTCTTAGCAAATTTCAGTTACATAATACAGTCTTATAAACTATAGTCACTATGTTTTACATTACGTACTCAGACCTTATTCATCTTACAGCTAAAAGTTTGCATCCTTATATCAACTTCTTCCGAGTTCCCCCATCCTCCAGACCCTGGCATCTATTTCTGTGTGTGTGTGTGTGTGTTTGTGTGTGTGTATGTCAGTCACTCAGTCATATCCAACTCTTTGAACCCCAAGGACTTCAGCTCACCAGGCTCCTCGATCCATGGAATTCTCCAGGCAAGAATACTAGAGTGGGTCAGTTCAGTTCAGTTCAGTCGCTCAGTCGTGTCCAACTCTTTGTGACCGCATGGAAACAGTGTCAGACTGGAGTGGGTAGCCATTCCCTTTTCCATTTGATCTTCCTGACCCAGGGATGGAACCCCGGTCTTCTCATTACAGAAGTGATAGTTTCCAAAAATAAGTGATACCATGTAGCATCCATCTTTGGCTCATTTTGCTTAGCATAATGGCCTGAAATTTGATACATATTATCACAATCCCATTTTTAATTGGATTTGAGGGTGTTATTTGGTTATTGAGTTGTATGAATTCTTTCAAGTCCTATTTATAACAAATTGCAATGAATATTAATCATTTAGTCACACAAATAATATAACTATGTATATATTTGAAATCCCAATAAATAATTTAAAGGAATCTTAGAAATCTTGCTGATCTTAAGACTTGATAGAGTTTATGAAGTGAAATCAACTGTGTTTTATAGATATGTCTGGTGTTCCCAAGGATCTTTAGTAATGAAAGCCATTCACTCAAGATTTGTCAGTTATTAATACATGATACCCTAGGATTATATTAAATTTATAGACTTCTGTACTAAAACTTCTATGTTTCTTATTAAATAATACCTTTGCATCAGACATATGTATACATACCTTGGTTGTTGTGCTCCATTTAAATCAAATAGAAAATTATATGGTATAAGCAGGAAGGTTTAGGAACATTGTAGTGATAGAGATTTTTATGCAGTTATCATTATTTTCACTTGTTCTGATGAGCTGGATCCTAGAACTTTGAAAGAGGACTGAATTAGTATTTCAAAATACTCAAAAGAATTTTGGCATTTGACTTAATGGTGATATGATTTGCCACCATTAGCTAATTTTTCAACATGGCTAAATTTTAAGCATGTCATATGTGAAACATATATATTGCACAGATGACTTCTTAGGATCCTCAAAGTTCTAAAATTTAAAATCATAGACTACAGTCTAAGTAAAACTAGTTTTCTTTGCTCAACATGATATTTTAAAAATGAAATAAGCTGTTAGTGCATACGAACAGTAGGACTTATTAAATTAAAATTAGAAATAAAGTTTATCTTAAATAATCAGAAAACTGTCCAAACTGGAACCACATTCACATATTACCAAATAACTGGAATGGAGTACAGTTTTCCCTGCTATAGAAAGGGTGTATCCAGGTCAGGTTAGCGTTAGACCTGTTGTACTCATTAGCTACTTTGTCCCTGCGTTAATATGAGTTTGAGTCTCCAATTCTGAGAAAACGATCATCTTTCCTTTCTTATATCACTTAAAAAAGTAAATCTATCATAACATAATGTATAATGTCATAATATCTAACTTCAAAAATATAGACTTTTTTTGTAACATATCCAAATGTGGGTGTAGGAAATGTATTAATAGAATTACAATGCTAGTTTAGAGCTGTAGACTATCAAATAAAATTATTTCCTTAAATTACTTAAGTGAAATACTAGTAGAGAAGTTATGGATGTCTTCTAATAAGATGGCAGATCAGATAATCAGATAAGTCCTTTTATAATAAAATATCTAGATCTTCCCTGGGAATGGAAGTGAAAACATATATTATTACTATATTGCCGGGCTGACACAAAATAATGGAAAACTTTTTGGCCCTGTCCACCACACATCTACAAAAAAAAAAAATCATAAATCTTAAAGCAGATTCATGAAGATAGGATAGGTTTAAACTGAGGAGAAGAATGCCTAAAGCAGTATAAAGTTCAAAAAACTAGCTCTTTGACTTTAAACAAGGTGAAACTGTTGAAACAGAGATCATTTCTTTATATAAGTATCCTCAATATATACTCAAGGAGTACCAAGAAAATAGCATTCATTGATTTCTGGCAGAAGAAAACACAAAGCACATCTAGAAGAAAGCATTCCTTTACAGATAGTTATCATTCACTGAAATAAGTTCAAACAAATATGAGATTACCACTTAAGACCATAAAATACACAAAGGAGCAATGCCCATGAATGGAAGTGAACAGGCATAATTAAACCACAAATTTGTATATCCAATTAATTATAATATTGAATTTATAAGGCACAAAACCCTCAAATACTATGTAAAATGCTTTGATAGAATCCAAAATGAGAGAACAGTAAAGGTTTTCAGAAAGAGATTCTACTGAAAATGGAAGATATAAATAAAATGCAACTCAAGAACGAAAAAGTATTTTAAAATAGGAAGTATATAGGATAAATAAGAGATTAGACATAGGTGAGGTGGAATTTTAGATAACTGGAAGACAGACCTAGAGGAATTTCCTAAAATCTAGCCAGAGAGAAAAGGAGAGCAAAAATTTAAAGAGGCAAAAAAAAAAAAACCAATCTGGAAGAAAAAAATGAACGGGCTCAAAGATATCCAACTATATTCCAATAAATAGAAGAAAAAATTATTTTCATAGAAAATGTCTGAGAATTTTCAAGATCTGGTAAGAGAATTAAGACTATTAACAAGAAATATAGAAAACATCAAAACTTTTATAATTTTTTTTAAATGTCTAGGACTTACTTGCTGCTAAGTCACTTCAGTCGTGTCCAACTCTGTGCGACCCCATAGACGGCAGCCCACCAGGCTCCCCCATCCCTGGGATTCTCCAGGCAAGAATGCTGGAGTGGGTTGCCATTTCCTTCTCCAATGCATGAAAGTGAAAATGAAGTTGCCCAGTCGTGTTTGACTCTTAGCGACCCCATGGACTGCAGCCTACCAGGCTCCTCGCCCACGGGATTTTCCAGGCAAGAGGACTGGAGTGGGGTGCCATTGCCTTCTCCAAGGACTTACTTAAATAAAAACAATTATTATTATACATACCACAGATCTTAAATTTAACAATAACTATAGAAGCTAGAGATAGCAAATATATATATTTATTTAAAGTGCTGAGAAAAAAATGACTGCCAATATACACAGGTTTAAAAAAAATTATGTTTCAAGAAGAAAGATAAAGACATTTAAGATTAACTGAGAAAATTTAACACCATAAGAAAAATAAGTAATTCCTAAAGTTTGAGCTCCAGAAAGATGATCATAGAGAAAAGGCTGAAATAGAAGAAGTGCTGATCCAGGGAAACGGATATTTATAAGCAAATGTAAAAGAAAACATTATTTTATCAAATGATATGCAATATTAGCTAATCTGTAACATTAAAATTTTGAAAAATGTGTAAATCAGAAAGTGTTAATGTGGGATAATATATTGTCATGTCATTTTATTTTTAATAGTTAAGAGTTAAGATGTTAATTTACTTTTCTTTTTACATTATGGTATTTCAGGAACATATTTAAATCATAGAACTAGAATAGAAAAATTATAATAATAATAGGAATAGAATAATAGAACTTGAATAGCAAATAATAGAGATTAAATAGCAAATTTAGCAAAATAAATTGAATAGGAAACAAACAAGTAATTAATCCTCAAAAGCAGGAAGTGGGGGAGGAAGAGTGCTGGGAAAAATATTAAACAAAAAATGAGAAACTACAAAGATGGTAGAAATAAGCCAGAATAGATCAATATTCAAATCAATGTGATGGGTTAAATATATTAGCTGGAAAATTGATTGACAGTGAATAGCAAAACAAAAATCAGCTATGTACTACGTATAAAACACATACTGAAAGGTTAAAGTGATTTTTTTCATCATAAGTCATGTCAATCGTTATTATTATCATCATAATGGTAAATGTTTATGTAATGTTTACTTTGTCTCAGGCTTAATCTTAGCACTTTACATGCCTATTCCTATTTCCTATTCTTACTTTTTTAACCAGTTGTTATTAACAAAATGTTTAAATAGGCTTACCAAAGTTTTACAGATATTAAATGGTACAACTAGAATATAAAACTAGGAAATATTACCAGAACTTGAGAAGAGTTCACTGTGTATATAATAAGGACTCATATAATAGAAGTTTGATTCCCAATGAAGATATAGTGATTGTAAATGTATATGATTCTATAGAATTGTCTCAAATATTATAAGCAAATAATGACATAATTTGAGGGCAAAACTGACAAGTCTCACAGCCTACTTGTGTATTTTGACACATTTTTTACAGACAAAAACAAAAATCGTCCAATAAATGAATTAATAGATCAGATGAGAAATTACAATGTAATGTTACAATCTTATAGAACTTAATGATAATAAAAATAATGCAAACCAAAGTATCATTACAGAACGTGCAGTAATTTGAAGGATGTTTATAGAATCCAAGATATAAAATTAAAGAATAAAGGATAAAAGTTAATCAGCAAAATAAAAAGTTATTAAAAGAACAGCATATACATCTAAATAAAGTGGTTGGCAATAAAGAATAAGAATAAAACAATTGAAAGAAAAATAAAAATAGAGTACATAGGATCAAGAAGCCTAATATTATTTTTTCAAAAGGCTAATAACCTCAGATATGTAGATGATACCACCCTTAACGGCAGAAAGTGAAGAACTAAAGTACCTCTTGATGAAAGTGAAAGAAGAGAGTAAAAAGGTTGGCTTAAAGCTCAACATTCAGAAAACTAAGATCATGGCATCCGGTCCCATCATTTCATGGCAGATAAATGGGGAAACAGTGGAAACAGTGGCTGACTTTATTTTGGGGAGTCCAAAATCACTGCAGATGGTGATTGCAGCCATGAAATTAAAAGACGCTTACTCTTTGGAAGAAAAGTTAGGACCAACCTAGACAGCATACTAAAAAGCAAAGACAAAGGTCCATCTAGTAAAGGCTATGGTTTTTCCTGTGGTCATGTATGGATGTGAGAGTTGGACTATGAAGAAGGCTGAGCGCCAAAGAATTGATGCTTTTGAACTGTGGTGTTGGAGAAGACTCTTGAGAGTGACTTGGACTGCAAGGAGATCCATCCAGTCCATTCTAAAGGCGATCAGTCCTGGGTGTTCATTGGAAGGATTGATGTTGAAGCTGAAACTCCAATACTTTGGCCACATGATGTGAAGAGCTGACTCATTGGAAAAAAACCCTGCTGCTGGGAAAGATTGAAGGCAGGAGGAGAAGGGGATGACAGAGGATGGGATGGTTGGATGGTATTAATGACTCAATGGACATGAGTTTGAATAGACTCCAGGAGTTGGTGATAGACAGTGGGGCCTGGTGTGCTGCAGTTCATGTTGTTGCAAGGAGTCGGACAAGACTGAGCAACTGAACTGAACTGAATAAAAGTTATGCAAACCTCTGCTAAGATCAATTAAAAAAAAAGCTGTCTACTTTTAAGACATACAAACATGAAAAGATGCTCAGCATCTCTTATTATTAGAGAGATGCAAATCACACTGGTCAGAATGGGCCATCATCAAAAGTCAACAGATGATAAATGCTGGAGAAGTTGTGGAGAAAAGGTAACCCTCCTGTACTGTTGGTAGAAATGTAAATTGATACAGCCACTGTGAAAGACAGAATGGAGATTCCTTACAGAACAGGAATAAAACCACCATATGACTCAACATTCCTGTTACTAGACTTATATTCTGAAGAAACCAAAATTAAAAAAGATACATGTTCCTCAATGTTCATTGCAGCACTATTTACAATAGCTAGAACATGGAAGCGATCTAGATGTCCATCAACAAATGAATGGATAAAGAAACTGTGATACATATATATAATGAAATATTACTCATCCATAAGGAGGAATGCATTTGAGTCAGTTCCAATGAGCTGAATTAACCTAGAGCCTATTATACAGAGTGAAGTAAGTTAGAAAGAGAAAAAAGAATATCATATACTAACACATTTATATGTAATCTAGGCAGATGGTACTGATGAAATTTTTTGCAGGGCGGCAATGAATACACATAGTGAACGGTGAACATAGTGAACATTATGGACAATGGGTGGGGTTGTGGGGGGAAGAGAGGGTGTTATGTATGGAGAGAGTAACATGGAAACTTACAATACCATATGTAAAATAGATAGCCAATGGGAATTTGCTGTGCGACTCTGGGAACTCAAACCAGAACTCTGTAACAATCTAGAGGGGTCAGATATGGAGGGAAGTGGAAGGGAGATTCAAGAGGGAGGGAACATAGGTATACCTATGGCTGATTCATGTTGATGTTAGGCAGAAACCAACACAATTCTGTAAAACAATTATCCTTCACTTAAAAAAAATAAAAAACAAAACAAACAAAACATAGCTGTATACTCTTGTACATAAGGAGACATAATTACGGATACAACAAAGATTTAAGAAATGAAAAAAGGGAAAAGACTTACAGTAACAAATTTGAACACTTAAGTAAATTCTTAGATTACATACCTTCATATATAAGGTATTCATATTACATATATCAAAACTAAATTAAAAAAAAATACTAAAGACTGTAACAAGTAAAAGACAGCAAAATTAACCCAAATATAAAGTCATTGGGGCTTCCTTGATAGCTCAGTTGGTAAAGAATCTGCTTGTAATACAGGAGACCCCAGTTCTATTCCTGGATTGGTAAGATCCCCTGGAGAAGAGAAAGGCTACCCACTCCAGTATTCTGGCATGGAGAATTCCATGGACTGTATAGTCGATGGGGACCACATATTTGCTGACAGTTCTTCCAGACTTAAATATTATAGATTGTTTAATACAGACTCAAGTACTAGTACAAAAAAAAAGAAATAGGAGAGGAGAGAGAGGGAGAACAGGAGAGAGAGAGAGAGAGAGAGAGGGAAAGAGAGAGAGGAAGGGAGGGAGAAGCAATGAAGAAGGGAAGGAGGAGAGGACTGGCTGAAAACAACAGAAATTTATTCTCTCGAAGTTATGGAGTCCCGAAGTCTGAAAGAAAAGTGTCAGCAGGACTGTGCTTTGACGGCTCTAAGGCAGATTACTTTCCTTGACTTTTCCAGCTTCTGGTGTCTCCAAATGCTTCTTGACTTGTGACTGTATCGCTCTAATCTCTGCCTCTGGGTCATATTGCCTCCTCCCCTTCTGTCCCATCTCCTCTTTGTCTCTTTCATAGAATAAGTGTTCTTAGCTTTTAGGACTCACCTAGATAATCTAAGATGATCTTGTTTCAAAACGTTTACATCTACAAAGATTCTTTTTTTTTCTCAAACAAAAGCAAACTCACAGTTTCTGGATATTAGAATGTGGGCATATTATTTTGGAAATCACCATTCAATCATATATGCAAATTTATCAGGAAAAAACTGTGATGTGAGTCAGCTAAGAAAGAGAGATAATGCCCACATTCTTATTCTCATCTTTTCTTTCAAATGTCCAAAGTTGAGAGTTTATACCAATTCCATGAATTGAAATATCAGAAAGTAGTAGTTTAGTAGCTCCTTGGTAGCTGTCACAGACTGTTATTGCCTCTCCAATTGCCATTTTCCCCTCCATTTTTGCTCACAGATCCTTACTCGTTTTTAGTGCAGAAATACGTCCAGCAGAATGGACTGAATGATACTGAGGCAAGTCAAGTGTGACCATCCTTTGGTTGATATTCACTTTCCAGCCTCTTACCTGATTCAAGTTGCCCAGTGACACAGTTCTGACCAATAGAATGTGAATGGCAATCTTTGGGATTTCATTAAAAGGTTTTCCTTTGATGAAAGTAAATTCCTGTCCCTGCCTCTGCGTTGAGATCACTGGTGTGATGACATGATTCTGGAGTTGTAGTATCTCTAATGTGACTCTGATACAAGCCCATGATAAAAATTCAGTGAGAACAAAACGGGATATTTGTTGGACTAATCCCACAACTGACTCTCTCGTATTTCTTCAAAGTGAAATAATTAATGTCTCTGTTACTAGAGCAAAAATTGCTTAGGTATCCTATAGTTGTTCAGTCACTAAGTCATGCCCTACTCTTTGTGACCCCATGAACTGCAGCATGCCAGGCTTCCTAGTCACCTGAAGCCTCTACAACTCTACCTAAAATTGTAGGTGATAACATTTCAGATGCTCTTCGTTTCTCCATATTTTTTGTCTCAGTATCCACAGCAAGTAGCATCCTGGTCTTCTGTTGTACAAACTCATTTTTACAAGGCCAGAGACTAGAGGAAACATCTGTGACTCTTACTATTTTCAGTAACAACCAGTGTTTACCCACTAGCATAAAGGTAGTGCTATTTTAGAGCTTTTCTTGTACTTCTCACGCTCCTTTGAACAATTGAATAATGTCGAATGTGTTTTATTGTGCAAAGAAAATTAATCCTACAGGCATTAAATTTTTCTCCTCTGTTTTTCTCCTTTTTTTTTTTCTGTTTTCTGAGGATACAATACTGCTATTCGGCCCATACCTTTTTATTTTTATTTTTTTGACACATAAGACAATGCTTAGAGCTGTCACATTATCATATCTACCTGACAGATTTTCCTGGCAAATACAATGTTGACAGAAACAATTGACACCCAACATCTAAAATAAAAACATCTCTTCAAATTATTGACTTATGATCCTGAGAAGAACAACCTTCAGTAGCTCTGACAATCACAGCCTTGCTCTTTAAAAAGCACTCTTTTAAATGCCAGAGCTTGCTCCTATCGAGATTTGGGGAGTGTTACCTGATATGGAGGTGTAGTTTGGACACAGAAGGTTGTGTATCTCATGGTCCACAAAGGACCTTCCCTGTATGATACCTGTACATTCAGATAAGTCAAAAACATCTGGTGATTTCATTGTCCTGCTGCTTTTTATTACCTCACAGTATCATTGTGTCATTCTGAAAGTTATGGTAAGTGAGACAGTATTGTTGTTAATTCCCAAGCAATTATGTCTCACCTGGAGACAGTGAACAGATTCACAGAGAAAGGTCTTGCATTAGTAATCTGTAAATCACAATCAATACAGGTGCTGATGGACTCAAGACTTGCCACTTTTTGCTGAAATACAGTTAAATTGCGCTCAACATTTTAGAGGATTTAAATGTGCAACATTGGTCAGATCTGGTCTCAAGCATTTAGAAAGAAAGAACTTTCTAGAATTCTCAAAAAAAGAAGCTCATAATATTTAACAAGCAACAGATTTCTTATATCTTAAATTTAACTGTGATCCAGTTCAGTATATATTCTTAGTGTGCCATAAATGACTATTTGAAGGTATGTATATATTTACATATAAATATGAAACTGCAGATGTATTTTTAGCACATAGCATTATATCTCAGAACTCACGTCCTTTAAAAGTCTTGTATTAAGTTTCTGGTAAATATCATGTAAATAAACAGCATACGTGCTTAAAGAAATTTGACTTATTAAAAAGAGAAAAAAATTCTATTTATTTCTAGCATTCTTTTCCTTGGAGAACATTCCCAAAGTGATAAAGAGTATTTAAATTCTGTCATCACAACAAAACTGATTTTCAGTATTGAATGCACAATTAACCCACACACATACTCACACACAGATATTTATGGACCAACACATGGGCTTGCAAAGAATCAGACACGTTGTTTAGCAACTAAACAACAGCAAAATTAACAATTTGTAGGTAGAGGGCTCAAAATAGGCTCTGGAATTCAAATTCAAGCTCTGTTTCAGTAAGCAGATCTTCACACTTACATATATGTATATGTGTATGTATGTATATGCATCTATATTACACATACACAGATGGCATTCAGAAACATTATTTGACATTTCTGAGCTACAAGTTCCTGCTGTTGGAACAGGATATTGATATAACCTCTATCCATCTCTAACCATTAGGAATCCTTCTGATATACGTGGCAGATTCAGGAGCAACTCGATTCAGAATTCATGCTATATCCGAGTCCATCCATCATTGCTACTGCTTCTGGGTAAGTTCCGTTTTCCTGTCTGACTTTGAGTGAGTTTCCAGTTGTTTCTATGATAACAGTCTTTCAAGTTCTTGTGTGGTGGGAAAAGAGGAAGGTCTCAGGTTGGTTTTCCATTCAAAATTATATCCCTCTGGCAGTGATGTAGTCACAAGTTCATTCTGGAGACATTCTATACAGCCAAGTGATTAAGCTTATGTAAAGTCAAATTCAGGAGGAGAACTTGGGGAAAGAGGATAGTCCTCTGGAGGAATACTGAAGGATTATTAGAAGGAAAGGTGTTAAAAGATGTGGGAGAGAAAAAAAAAGATAGATATTCACTATAATTATTTAGACTTGTCTTGGGAGGCTTAGATATATTACTTATTTAAGATGATGCCTACATGTTGTCCAGAAATGGTAAGTATAATCAAGTTAATCACAATTAACAATATTTTAACACTAGTTAGGGCTTCTGAAATCATTTTTATATTTCATGATATCCAGTACTCACAACTACCAAACTCTTTTGAAGTCATCTTTAGAGTTGTTTCTTTGTTTGTGATTCAGGGAGGCTGTCCTGCCAGCCTAAGGTCATGGAGCTAATTGATAGGAAGACCTAGACTTACATCAGGTCTTGCATCTCCATCAGATCACAAGGACCTAGTCATGTATCCTATTGGCATGATCAACTTTCCTTTGTCTCAATGATTAGTAAAGCATTTTCTATCTGTTGTACATTTGCAAGATCAAAAATAGATCAAAGGGACAATTTATATCTTTCATAAGAGACAGTACTGTTCATCTTCTCAATCTGGTAGTTGTTCCTCCTTATTTAATCTATAAATTACAATTTAACTTGTGCTAACCACCCCCGCCCCTTTCTGAGTGAGGAATCAGATGTGGTGCAAACAAAAGGCCTCTGTTTACTAAGCCCTACTTGACAGCACTTGCTAGAAATGAAGTCCAGGACAATTTGAAAAAATTGAAAAAATATGAAACAGAATTTCAGAAGCAGTCAGTCAGCATGGGCAAGAATAAGGATAAAGATCAAAGTCTTAAGTATTTATAAAATCTTTTTAATCAGTAATCCAGTAGGAATCACATTAAAAATAATGTCAAGGAATCTGGCAAACGAAGTATCTATCTAGACTTTCCCTCAGAAGATCAAAGATGACTGGAACAAATAAGAAGTCATTTCACACCTTCGCCTTCTGACTCAAGGACTTAATATAAGCTCACTCAGAATATAGACACCTAGCAGCTATCTTGTTATATGTGACATAGATGAGGTTCAGGAGTGCTAGTATTCATCCCAACTTGGTATTTATGCATGGCTTTGAAACATGATACATAGGACAAACATCCTTTCCAATGTGGTAAAAGGGGTAGGTACTGAGTGTGGATATGGTTTCTGAGGAACTTGAGGTCCAGTAATGACTGCATTTGGTAGGGGAAGAACAGAGATTCTGAGAACAGTGTAAGTTCCTGGCATTCAGCTGACTGTAGGACCAGGGAGGAGTGAGAGGAAAAATCCCAGCCTCCCCATGGTATAGGCCCTGGAACCTGGAATGTTAAATTGCCCTCCAAATGCAAGTCTGAAGAGTGTATTAAAAATTGGCTAAGTGGAAAATGTTAATAACACTTGGGATAAATTCAACTCTAAGTGTTAATTAACATGAAATTTGGATAATTTTACCGCATTTGTTTCATCTTTCCGTAACAACCAATACTCCACAACTCTGTCATTGGACTTCTTTGCACTGATAATGTCTCCACCTGGCTGACCTTATCTGGTCCCATGGCTGTGAATACTTTCTACATGCTGATATAGAAACTCAAGTCAGAATCTAGTTTCTGTACTAGTTTCTGCCATAAATTTTGCACTCTTGTATTTGGCTGGTTCCTCAACATTTCTATTTGAAGGTATAATAAATATTTTAAATGTAACATATACAAAGACAAGTGTCTCCTCCTTCTCTCTAGTCATTCCATTTGCCTCAAAATATATTTTGTCTGATGTTAAGAAAATCATACTGGTTTTCTTTCTTTGTATTTACCTTACATATTTTTCAGTCTTCTATATTTGTATTTAATTATAATGCACATATAGAAAAATGCCAATAAACATATAGCTCCATGAATTACTACACACTGAATATCATGTATCCACCATGTTGGTCAAAAGGTAGGACGCTGACAGAGATCTAGAAGCTCTTTATACTTGGACCTCTTCTGCTTCTCTAAAGGTAGATACTTTGTCATGACTTCTAACACTCTATAGTTGTACATGCTTTTTAACTTAATATAGCTAGAATCATGCATGTGTTGCTTTTTTGTATCTGTTTTTTTTGCTCAGTATTATTTTTAAGTGTTTCATCCATGTTATTGCATATAGCTATATTTCAGTATTTTCCTTGAAGTATACATTGAAATACAGAGGAATATTGTATGAACATACTATTTAGAACATTTAGTGCAGATGGAAATTTGAGTTTTCTCCAACTTTTGTTTGTTGCAAATAAAACTGAACATTCTTGTACACTTCTCTTGTAAATATTCTTGTATGTGACTTTGGGGCATATGGGAGTATTTCGGATAGTCCTAAATGGGGTTTTGAGGATGTATTTTGTTAACTTGAGAAGATAATGCCTGACAGTTTTCAAAAGAGACTCTATCAATGTACAATACCAAGAACAGTGTATGAGTTTCAAGTTTACCATATCCTCTCCAACTCTAGGCCTTGTGAGTCTTACAGCAGTCATTCCGATGGGTGTAAGGTGACATCTTATTATAATTTTCCATTGTAGTTCTTTGATTCCTATTGAGGTTAAAGCCCATTTGTATATGTTTATTATTTCTGTGTGGAAGTATCATTCAAGTTACTCAGATTGTGCCATTTTTGTACTTACATATTTTGAATTTTGTTGTGGATATATTCTTCCATTTTCTAGATTGTCTTTTATTCTTTTGATGCTATCTTCTGATTAAGTTTTTCATTTAATGTAGGTTATCAATCTTTCACTTACCATTTAATAATTATTTCCCTACTCTTCAAGACCATAAGCATAGTCTCCTAATACAGTCTTTTGGGCTTCCCTGATTGCTCAGAAGGTAAAGAATCTGCTTGCAATGCAAGAGATGGGTTTGATCCCTGGGTTGGGAAAATTCCCTGGGGAAGGGAATGACTATACACTCCAGTATTCTTGCCTGGAGAATGGCAGGGACAGAGGAACCTGGCACATTGCAGTCCACGGGGTTGCAAAGAGTCAGACAAAACTGAGTAACTTTCACTGTCTTCTGGAAGTATAATGTTGCACCTTTCAAATTTAGGTCTACAATCCTCTACTGACTTTGTGCATAGAGTTAAATGAAAGTAAAATTTTATTTTTTATTCCCACATGGAAAAGTAATTGAGCCGATACCACTTATTACAATAACTGTCTTTTCTTTGCTATTCCATATCACCAGTACCATCTTTAGCATAAATAGTGTCTTTAAAGATACAGGTTTGTTCAGAATTTTCTAATAATATTAAATTGGTCCATATAAAAATTAAACAAATACTAAACTTTCTTAGCTATAGTAATTTTACAATAAGTCTTAACATCTGGTAGAACAAAATTTCCTTCTTTTTTTTGTCCCAGAAGACTGTCTTGACTATTATTGGCATTTTGTATTTCCGTATAAATGTTAAAACTACTTGAAATCTCTCTCTCTCTCTCTCTGTTGCACACACACACACACACACACACACACACAGAAGACTGTTGGAATTTTGACTGGGATTACATTGAACCTACAAATTGAACTGATATAATTGACATCTTTTCAATATTGAATCTCTTTATGGTCCATGAACATAACATTTTTCTCCATTTATGTTATTTTGGTTTAATCTATCTAAAAATGTGGGGCCTTCTTTCTGTTCCTCAAATATTATTTGTTATAAATTTTATGTAATTGACATATTTTATAAATCCTAATTTTTAGAATTTTATATTCTACTTCGTGCTTCTGATAAGAGAAACATAATCAGTTTGTGTGTATATATATATATTCACTAAGTAATAAAAATCTTAAAGACTCACCTTAATCCTAATAACTTTTTTTATTTTACTTTGCACTTAGGCAAATGCTGTAAGATACTTAAGCTAGCAGTCCATATTAAGGTGCTTGGTAAGATATATTTATATGTATGTATGTGTGTCATTAGTGGGGAGGGAAACTTGTTTCATGGAAACATGTACTAGGACTTTTACAATTTTAGTATTACATGCTTAATAATCTTAGTCAAATGACTTAATTTCTGAGATTTCATTTAATTACTGACAGAGTGGGGTTAAAACCAAAGCTGTCTGACTTGGTCTGCCTTCACTAAGAAACTCACCCCAAAGACCATCTAAGACTTGTGACCTTCTTCATACAAGCTAGAGATACACAGACCCTGACAACTTCAGCTGTGATTAGTGTTAAGATTTAATAACAAGAATACAAGGCCATTAACAATTATTTAATATGTCAGAGTATCAGTTGCCTAGGACTGCCATAATAAATTGCCATAAACCTGGTGGCTTTATACAGTTGAAATTTATTTATTTATTTATTTTTACCTGTTCGAGAGGAGGAGACTCCTTCACAAGAATCTATTTCATGCTTATCTCCTAACTTCTGGGCAAACTTTGCCATTCCTTGACTTATGGCTGTGTGATATAATTCCAGTCTCTGCCTCTGTCTTCACATGGATTTTAGTGGCCTCTTTTTCTCTTGGTCTTTGTGCCTCAAATCTCACTCTCTTTTCTCTTATGAAGAGAGCAGTCACTGGATATAGGGACCCCTAAGCCCAGGATGATCTTATCACCAGATCCTTCCTGGAATTGTTGCTGTTGTTCAGTCGCTCAGTCATGTCTGACTCTTTGCAACCCCGTGGACTGCAGCATGCCAGGCTTCCCTAACTTGCACCATCTCTCAGAACTTGCTTAAACTTGTCCATTGAGTCGGTGATACTATCAAACCATCTCGTCCTCTGTCCTCTCCTTCTCCTCTTGCCCTCAATCTTTCCCAGCAATCTTTCCCTCATCTTTTCTAATGAGTTGGCTCTTTGCATCAGGTGACCAAAGTATTGGAGCTTCAGCTTCAGTATCAGTCCTGCCAACGAATATTCAATACTGATTTCCTTTAGGATTGACTGGTTTGATCTCCTTGCAGTCCAAGGGACTCTCAAGAGTCTTCTGCAACACCACAGCTCAAAAGCATCAACTATTTGGTGCTCGAACTTCTTTGGTCCAACTCTCACATCCATACATGACTACTGGAAAAACCATAGCTTTGACTAGACAGACCTTTGTTGGCAGTGTCTCTGTTTTTCAATATGCTGTCTAGGTTGGTCATAGCTTTTCTTCCAAGGAGCAAGTGTCTTAATTTCATGGCTGTAGTCACCGTCAGCAGTGATTTTGGAACCAAAGAAAATAAGTCTGTCACCGTGTCCATTGTTTCCCCATCTCCTTGCCATGAAGTGGTGGGACCGGATTCCATGGTCTTAGTTTTTTGAATGTTGAGTTTATCCAATTTTTCACTCTCTTCTTCATCTTCATCAAGAAGTTCTTTAGTTCCTCTTTGCTTTCTGCCGTAAGGGTAGTGTTAGCTGCATATCTGAGGTTATTGATATTTCTCCCAGCAATCTTGATTCCAGCTTGTGCTTCATCCAGTCCAGCATTTTTGTATGATGTACTCTGCATATAAGTTACATAAGTAGGGTGACAATATACAACCGTGACTTACTCCTTTCCCAATTTTGAGCCAGGCTGTTGTTCCACGTCCTGTTAAACTGTTGCTTCTTGACCTGAATACAGGTTTAATATCTACAAAGATCCTATTTCCACATAAGATTACAATCACATATAGTGGAGGTTAAGACTTGAACATATTTTTTGTGGAATACTATTCAAACCACTACAGTCAGTAAATAAGTAAAATTTGTTATACTTGGTACTTTGAAAAAGAAATTTAAATACTAAACATAAAATGTTTTATTAAATTCCTTTCATAAAAAGTGATCTAGCAAAAATGGAATTACTATATCACTATAGAATTATAAGAAATAAATATCATATGTATGCATAAGCAGCTATTCCCTTTAATGACATTTTTCCAAATCAGTGTTTATTTACATAGCTAATTGAATAGGCATTTAATTTTTGTCATTCAATGTTCTGACTTTTGCTTCATGTTCTAAAGTAGAATTCCTTTATCATTAGATATGAAAATGTGTTTAGAAAGTAAAGTTGTTTTCTTCACTTTGGTCTCATTTTATCTTGGATATAAAACACTTATGCCTTTTCAGTTATTCAATGTCAACTGTTTTTGTTTTTTCTTATTTCTTCTCCATCTTATGAGACATTCTATTTCACTTTATCATCAATGGCAGTTTCTTCAGCACTTCCTCAGGCAATCTTGGGAAGTCCCTGAAATTTGCTCCCTTGTCCTCATTATTAGTGGCATATCCAGAGCTTCGCTCATTCTCAGAATTTCCTTGCAGCTCTTCTGTTACAATATACTGTTGGATTAAACATTTGTATTTATGATACATGATCAACTCATTTTAAGTTTGGGGAATGTTTTGCTTTTAAGTTTGAGGAATGTTTTCTCTTTTCACAGATTATTGGAGAAGTGAGTTTAATACATCAATACTTATGACATTTCGTTACTTAACAAGAGGGAAGAGTGAATTTGAGTGATCAGATAACTTAAATATATACAGAAATCTGCATACATTTCGAATAACAATAAATTTGCTTTAAATGAATTTCCCAAATGATAAAAAGCTGATAAGAGGGCAACTCAAAGATGAATTAAGAGTTACCAAAGCATATTCACAATAAAATTCAGAACTAACTCCTTGTCAGTCAGTTAGAAAGGGTCCATCCTCTACCTTCTCCAACACTTTCTTTTAGGTCTTCTCCTTCAAGCCCTTAGGTAACATAGATTAGTAATATGACAGAAGGAGATAATCTGGTTAGTGGAATCTTGGGCTCTTGTGGTATCTCCTAAACATTCATCTTTACCCTGGGCCACTGCATAACCTGTAAGTTAAGGTGTATCACACATAGAAACTGCCATGAAATTTTGATAATTTTCAAATTTACAATAATTATCTAAATCCTGTCCTGACAACCCTATCCAACCCTAATATGATATGATGGGAAGTGAAAGTGAAAGCTGCTCAGTTGTGTCCGACTCTTTGTAACCCCATGGACTATACAGTCAATGGAATTCTCCAGGCCAGAATACTGGAGTGGATAGCCTTTCCCTTCTCCAGGGAATCTTCCCAACCCAGGGATCTAACCCAGGTCCTCCACATTGCAGGTGGATTCTTTACCAGCTGAGCTACAAAGGAATCCCAAGAATACTGGAGTGGGTAGCCTATCCTTTCTTCAGTGGATCTTCCTGACCCAGGAATCAAACCAGGGTCTCCTGCATTGCAGGTGGATTATTTGCTAACTGAACTATCAGGGAAGCAGTCATCTCCGTCAATAAGCAAAATGGAATACAGAGAAAGGTTTCCATGGTATTTAGAATCTCCATCTTATTTCCTAGTTACTGAACATCCGTTTATTATTCTGAGTATGACCAGGTAGGGGCAAAGATATATTCTTATCTTTCCTACATTTAATCTTATCTATAGATAGTATTGACCTGGTTCAGAATTTGAAAGCATGTTATGCAGTGAAGATAATCAAACATAGTTGATTAGCAAGAAAGGAACATAAGAAAAATATTTTATGATATGGAATCATCAAAAACAATCATCTAAAAGCTCCCTATTAGTAAACTGAGGAAAAAGTAAAGTTTATGTGTTTCTTTTTTTCCAAGTCCACAGCTAATTTTATTCATTATTATGCTGATATTAAACATTCATATGATTGCTTGAATCTGTTAAACATTTGTATAAAATTTTGCCATTCAAATTTATTGTATGATATATTTCAAAACTTGACAATGATGACTGAGGATTCAGAATCTGGTTTTGGAGATAAGAAATAAGACAGAAGATAGACACATAATAATTGTATGAATTTGAATATATCTCTTATGTATATGTTCATCATTATGATATTATTATAATGTTATAATTATATTAATGTTTTGAAAGGAATAATTCAAGTGTTCATGCTATACTATAAAATTCGTGAGTTTAAATATCAAAGGTATATTGAAAGATCTTTCATTGTATTGTATCTGTTTCTCTCATTTGATAGAATATTCTGAATATGACAATATGGACTATGACAAAATTTATATGACCAACCTATCAAAAAATGTAACAACTTTTTGAGTATGAAAGTATTTGGAGTAATTTCCACCAGCCACAAAATGTTGTAAAAAAAATTAACAAATTAAAGGGAATTCAAGTAGGTTAGAAATATTAATGAGAAACTTAATTATCAAAATATTGGCAGCAATTTACTAATATATAGCAGGGTATTTTTAATTACTGTGAGGTGAACCTTACCATGTCTTACTAAGAAATGATGGTAGTAAAATGTCTGAATATGAGTTGTGAAAAGAATAGAGTAGAACATACTCTACCTTCATACAAGCAAATTTCCACATGCCATCACGTGGGACAGAATAGTAGAAAGTTTGGTTTGAGTTCACATGACTTTCAGAAGCGGATTCATTTGAAAGTGAGAAAAATGCCATTTTCTGCACAGCTGTATTTTCCATGTGAATTGCTCCATGGATCCCATTCACAAGTCTTTTGAACACTAAGTACTCTCTTTGAGTGTAGGTATTGAGATAAACCTCATTAGCAAGTTGTCCAGAGTGAGAAAATACTCTTCCTACCAGTTTCCTGGCTCTTTCTGTCTACTGGCAGCAGCAAAAATAGCTAAACAACTTGAAAATGTTTCACATGGTAAAGATTTTTTAAACAATATAATGGTACCCAAGTGAGAATGTGAGATTGTCTCATCAGGGGGTCTTTGTTGGTATGCTACCTCTTACTTGCTCAGGGAAAATATCTGACTCAGATCTCTGAACCCAGTGATTTTTTAATAATGGTGCAATTCAGAATCACATGGGAAACTTTTTCCAAAATGTATGTACCCAAACTGCACACTTAGAGCATCTAGTTCAACTGGTTTAGGATAGGATGGATGTTTTTTTTTTTAATGTTTATTGTCACAAGCTGATATGAACCACTGCTTAAGGATTACTGGCTTACAAGTTCTCTTTATGCTTTGATGGTTTCCTGGTTCTAAGTTTTCAGTGCATATTTGTTAATATATCTCCAGTGCTGAAATAGCAGCTAGATATTTTAGATGACTGTCCAATATTTTTATATAGATTTATAAGTATATTTTCATTTTCAACAATATCTCATAGTGTCCTAAGAGACTGACCTTTGATGGCTATTGATAGAGATCCAATAGCCGTTCTAAAACTTCAAGACATTAGCTGCCTGGATCTCTAAGGGTGAATTTGGTAATTTGTCTTAGAGTCAGGCTCTTCCTCTGTTCTCATTAGAGTCAAGACATACTACCTGAGTCAACAAATTATTAATATCTATTATTATCTCTGAGGTAACTTATGTAAGTGAAATAATTCAGAGGCATAGACTTTTGCTTGGGAAAGCTTCACTCTGAAAATTCAAGAGATAGCCCTTTTGAGGATATTTTAAAGAAACGATTTTGAGGTGGTTGTTTCAGTTGTTAAAGTTATGCTTATGTTCCTGCAAAATGACAGATTCACTTATGGTTCAGAATAAAAGGTTTAAGGAAGTCTTTGTAGGAGGGAGGTGGGCAGAAGGAAGAAGCAGAAGAAAGAATGAACATTTGGCCCAAGATAGAATTGAAAGGGCCTTATTTGTAAATACAGTTTAAGAAACTTATTTTGAAACCTATATACTTCTATGTGACTTATTCATAAGTTAGCTCCCTAACTCCATCTCCAGGTTTGCCCCAGGTATTACAGTGTTGATTCAATCCTTGGACATGAGAATGTAAACCCTATTGTCCAGTTCTGTTGAAACTATATGACAATCAAAAATAGTTTGATTGTGTCTTCGCCATATAGCAATTACATTTATTTGTAACTTGCCTTAAATAATTTTAGTTTCTGTAGAGGGTAAAGGGGTATTTCTTTTTAGTTCTGTTGAAATCTTGATTCAGATGATCTAGTTACTGAAAGCTTCCCTGGTGGCTCAAATGGTAAAGAATCCGCCTGCAGTATAGGAGACCTGGGTTCCATCCCTGGGTTAAGAAGATCCCCTGGAGGAGGGCATGGCAACCCACTCCAGTATTCTTGCTTAGAGAATCCCCATGGACAGAGGAGCCTGCCAGACTACAGTCCATATGGTCGCAAAGAGTTGGACACGACTGAGCGATAAGCACAGCACAGTCACTGTAAACGGCCTTGATCAAAGGTCTGCAATCATGTGTGAGTGCTCACATTCTTTATTTCCTTATTTGATTATTATTAAGAAGATAAATACTACAATGCAATGTTACAAACTTTTGTTCATTTATACCTCAAAACTTTGGTATTCCTGATACCAAAACTTTCTAAAAATTTATTTCCATACTTCTAATAATTAATAAACTTTCTATATTCCCCCGTTCCTCTACATTTTCATAACAAAAGTCCAAAGAATCCTTTGGCAGTGTCAGATACCTACCTGATGGGTAGTAATGAGTGTGAAAGAACAGCAAGCATGAAGCCTGAATCCTTTATGCTAGATTACAAGAAAAGACTAGTAACACCCACACTTTACTTTGTCCTATCATATAATTAACACCTGATTAAAGTTGACAAGAGAAAATATTTTTATGTATCCAGAGAATGTGTTTTTTGTTTTTGTTTTTTTAACCATAGTAAGTAAACCTCTTCTTGACTGAATCTGCTATATTTTTTCTCTTCTCTTTCTTTCTCTTCGGTTGGGGAGATTCAAGCCCCTATATCTCTTGTTTGATGGTATCATATTTACTTGCTAATTCAAAACTTTGAATTTTTCTCAATCTTTTAGTCACACGTCAGTCCTTTAAGTACTACCAGGTCTATACAGTTAACCCTTAAACTAGGCAGGTTAAACTATCCAGGACTACTTATACATGAATATTTTTCAGTAGCAAATACTACAGTATTACATGGTCCATGGTTGGTTGAATCTGTGGATACAGAGGAACTGTGGATATTGAGAGCCTAGTGTAATTGATATGTGAATTACCCCTCACATTGGTCAAGGATCAACCACTGTTCATGACTCTTCTCAACATAATTCCAACTGTATTGTTCAAGTCTTCAGAATCTGGGAAATATGAAGAATGATGGCTTCCGTCTCAGATGCCAGGTGTACTTGTATGTGAATATGAATTCACTAACTACTCTGCACATAAAATTGAATACACTACTTCATCTCCTAAACATCAACAGGTAAATGAAAATAATAATGTTAAAAAAATATAATTGATATGTTATAAGCATTCAATGAAGTAATACAGAAAGAAATTTAGCATATAGTTTACATATTATAAACTTTGGTAATAATAGTTAATACTCCCACAACTAATAATCAGTTCAGTTCAGTCACTCAGTCATGTCCAACTCTTTGCGACCCCATGTATCGCAGCACGCCAAGCCTCCCTGTCCATCACCAACTCCCGTTTACTCAGACTCGCATTCATCGAGTCAGTGATGCCATCCAGCCATCTCATCCTCTTGTCCCCTTCTCCTCCTGCCCCTATCCCTCCCAGCATCAAAGTCGTTTCCAATGAGTCAACTTTTCGCATGAGGTGGCCAAAGTACTGAAGCTTCAGCTTTAGCATCATTCCTTCCAAAGAAATCCCAGGGCTGATCTCCTTCAGAATGGACTGGTTGGATTTCCTTGCAGTCCAAGGGACTCTCAAGAGTCTTCTCCAACACCACAGTTCAAAAGCATCAATTCTTCAGCGTTCAGCCTTCTTCATAGTCCAACTCTCACATCCATACATGACTACTGGAAAAACCATAGCCTTGACTAGACGGACCTTAGTCGGCAAAGTAATGTCTCTGCTTTTGAATATGCTATCTAGGTTGGTCATAACTTTTCTTCCAAGGAGTAAGCATCTTTTAATTTCATGGCTGCAATCACCATCTGCAGTGATTTTGGAGCCCAGAAAATAAAGTCTGACACTGTTTCCACTGTTTCTCCATCTATTTCCCATGGGCCTTAGAAAGCATCACTATGAATAAAGCTAGTGGAGGTGATGGAATTCCAATAGAGCTATTTCAAATCCTTAAAGATGATGCTGTGAAAGTGCTGCACTCAATATGCAAGCAAATTTGGAAAACTCAGCAGTGGCCACAGGACTGGAAAATGTCAGTTTTCATTCCAATCCCAAAGAAAGGCAATGCCAAAGAATGCTCAAACTACCGCACAGTTGCACTCATCTCACACACTAGTAAAGTAATGTTCAAAATTCTCCAAGCCAGGCAGAGTTCCAAAGAATAGCAACAAGAGATAAGAAAACCTTCTTCAGCGATCAATGCAAAGAAATAGAGGAAAACAACAGAATGGGAAAGACTAGAGATCTCTTGAAGAAAATTAGAAATATCAAGGGAATATTTCATGCAAAGATGGGCTCGATAAAGGACAGAAATGGTATGGACCTAACAGAAGCGGAAGATATTAAGAAGAGATGGCAAGAATACACAGAAGAACTGTACAAAAAGGATCGTCACGACCCGGAATAATAATATGATAAAATCAGTATCACGTGGACTATGGAAATTATTTCCCCCACTGTCTTTTCTTTTTCACATTTTGTGCCTTTAGATTTGCTGGATTGTATTTCTCATGACTACCAAATGACTTTTCTAAAAATCCAAGTCACTTGCTTGTTTAAATACTTTGAATATTTTCTGACTAGTTATACATCACTGATTCTAAAATTTCCCACCACATGAAAATGTATAAATATTATTCAGCACATACACAAATACTTACACACTCCAAAACACACACATTTACATAAAGTGTCAAAACTAAAAATATAGTAGCAACCATAACTGGATTGTTCAAAGATGCAATAGAATGTGTTTGGGGTTTTCTAATGATAATATTGCCTTTGTATCCTCATTCCTTCTTATCTCTCTGTCTCTGTCTTTACTCATCCCTACTTTCTATCCCCCTCCCTCTCTTTTTCCCTTTTTATTCTCCTCAGGCAATCATCCCAGGGGTATCTCTCAGAGCCACTTCCTCATACTCTTCCCATGGTGAAGCATCCTTGGCTTCAGAACACAACAGATTTGTTCTAATTTTGGTTATAATCAGTCCTGTGCCAATCACCATGCCCAGAGGACTGCCTTGACTAGAAACAGTATATGTGCCCTTGTGACTAGCATGACGGAGTAGTGTGAGTAATGTGATGAGAAACTCCTAGAGCTGTGGTAGTGAGGAAGAGGGAGGTCTCTGGAACGAAGGCATTTATTGCTAAAGGAGAGTGAAAAAGTTGGCTTAAAGCTCAACATTCAGAAAATTAAGATCATGGCATCTGGTCCCATCACTTCATGGGAAATAGATGGGGAAACAGTGGAAACAGTGGCTGACTTTATTTTTCTGGGCTCCAAAATCACTGCAGATGGTGATAGCAGCCATGAAATTAAAAGACGCTTGCTCCTTGGAAGGAAAGTTATGACCAACCTAGACAGTATATCAAAAAGCAGAGACATTACTTTGTCAACTAAGGTCCGTCTAGTTAAGGCTTAGGTTTTTCCAGTGGTTATGTATGGATGTGAGAGTTGGACTATAAAAAAAGCTGAGCGCTGAAGAATTGATGCTTTTGAACTGTGGTGTTGGAGAAAACTCTTAAGAGTCCCTTGGACTGCAAGGACATTCAACCAGTCCGTTCTAAAGGAGATCAGTCCTGTTCATTGGAAGGACTGATGCTAAAGCTGAAACTCCAATACCTTGGCCACCTGATGTGAAGAGCTGACTTATTTGAAAAGACCCTGATGCTGTGAAAGATTGAGGGCAGAGTAGAAGGGGATGACAGAGGATGAGATGGTTGGATGGCATCACTGACTCAATGGACACGAGTTTGGGTAGACTCCAGCAGTTGGTGATGGACAGGGAGGCCTGGCATGCTGCGGTTCATGCAGTCGCAGAGTCGGACATGACTGAGTGACTGAACTGACTGACTGCTAAGAAGAGAGATCATAAATAAGGTGTCATGGGGAAAGCCAGAAAATTTGGCATACAGCAGATAATGTGGTGTACGTATTGTGTATTCCCATTTACAATTTTCAATATAACAACTGACATATCAGCTCTTTATTACTCAAAAGACAACTGGATATAAATGATATAAGAAGAAAGACAAAGAGTCAGCTTTAAATTACCAAACTGAAAAGAGAGAGAACATTAATTGTAACACCTGTCACACAAAAGTGTGTCATGAGACTCCAGTGTGAAACAGTTTCATGACTGAAAACAGCAGCATTGAAGGATGAAGTCCTAAGCCTCCCAGGTTATGTTGCAGCCTTCTAAATTTATCAGTAGTTTCCTTCCTGCCTGGAACCTTCCCACTACCCCATTACTATGACTCTATATTCACAGCACATGTACAGTGGTCCATCATGACTCTGATTTGCACATAGAGTTTATATTAATTAACATTGTTTTCTCAGAACCTGGCGTAGAGCCTGGATCACAGTAAATTCTCCATTATTATGAGTTAAATTATTTTGATGACTAGGAAACAATCCCATTTCGGTACACTCATGATGTTAACAGATTAAATGAATATTTGGCTGTCATAGATACCGGAGACAAAGGAAAAATTCTAGCAGAATGAAAAAAAGAAAGGTGGAAATACTCCAGAATTGTTAAACTACAAACTCATTATGCTACTTTTATAGTTGTACTAACAGAAATATATGTGGTTGGGATCTGAAATGTAAACCTGACTTAGGTCAAATTTCCCTGGGATCTGAGGATTGCTGACAACTACTGATATTTATTGCCTTTTTAGACTGATCCTTGAAGGCCTAAAAATAGAGACAAGATGTATAGATTCAGGAGTACTTCAGCACAGCTCTCTTTATTAGCTGTATTTTTGTATATTTCTTCCCATCATTCACATGCACATAACCATATACAGAAATGCAAATATTGTTTCAGTCAATGTTTAATATTTTTATATTACAATTCACAAAGAGTCAAGTGAAGCTGCTCTTTGGTCTAAGTCATGTTTTGGGCAGTAAATGAAAATCTTTAGTTCTCCCTGCAGTAGTGTAATGTCAAGCTCAAGTATTCTCATTTCAGTCTAGCAAGATAATAGTAATAGTTTGGTTTCCAAAAAGTTCAGTTATTTACTCTTAAAATTTAAAGGTATGTATTCTCACTATTTTGGGGTTTGGATTAAAATTAATTACCTTGGAATGAATTGAAACTTTCAGTTAAGCCCAACATAAGATTTGGATAATCTTCAAGGTTGTTAATTGAAAATTAACGGCTCTTTTTTAAAATCCATGTAGTAGAAGCAGAAGCCATCTTAGTAGTACCTAATAATTGTGGCATAATCTTGTCAACCCTTTCATATATGGTAGGATTAGAAATAGCTTTCCAGTTTCAAGGGTCTGGAAAGCCCAGATTATATGGTCTCATTTGAAAATGAATATTGAATTGAGACTTCTAGATTTTGATTTCAAATTCTGAATCTGCCTTTATCAACCTGGGTGAAAAAAGAGAAATAACTGTGGCTCTGTGATGTTAACTTTTTGTTTGTAACATGTAGCAAAAAATTCAATAACTATTATAGATCATATATTTTATGTTTTATATGTATCAAAGTTACATATCAATGTGATTACAGCATTTAATAATTCCACAAAATATCCTACCCTACCCTCCATTCCCTCTCCATAAAAGCAATTATTTTCAGCTCTTTCCACTGATTCTTTTGTTGCTTATTTCCATTTCTCTAATAAATTGAATATTCTTGAATATTAATTTTTTTTTCCACGTCCAGTTCTAACTGTTGCTTCCTGACCTGCATACAGATTTCTCAAGGGGCAGGTTAGGTGGTCTGGTATTCCCATCTCTTTCAGAATTTTCCACAGTTTATTGTGATCCACACAGTCAAAGGCTTTGGCATGGTCACAAAGCAGAAATAGATGTTTTTCTGGAACTCTCTTGCTTTTTCCATGATCCAGCGAATGTTGGCAATTTGATCTCTGGTTCCTCTGCCTTTCTAAAACCAGCTTGAACATCAGGGAGTTCACAGTTCACGTATTGCTGAAGCCTGGCTTGGAGAATTTTGAGCACCACTTTACTAGCATGTGAGATGGGTACAATTGTGCGGTAGTTTGAGCATTCTTTTGCATTGCCTTTCTTTGGGATTGGAATGAAAACTGACCTTTTCCAGTCCTGTGGCCACTGCTGAGTTTTCCAAATTTGCTGGTATATTGAGTGCAGCACTTTCACAGCATCATCTTTCAGGATTTGAAACAGCTCAACTGGAATTTCATCACCTCCACTAGCTCTGTTCATAGCGATGCTTTCTAAGGCCCACTTGACTTCACATTCCAAGATGTCTGGCTCTAGATTAAATTTCATTGTTTATTATCTTCCTTTTAGGAGGAGTACATTTTACCTCCAGCCTACAATCACCATTCTCTTCATTCTTCCTCATCATCTATATCAGTTAGTTCAAATCCTTTTCCTTCAACTCTGGTAGCTCAGACAGTAAAGAATTTGCCTGCAGTGTGGGAGACCTGGGTTTGATCCTTGGGTCAGGAAGATCCCCTGGAGAAAGACGTGGCAACCCACTCCAGTATTCTTGCCCAGAGAATCCTGTAAACAGAAGACTGTTAACAGACAGACCGTGGGGTCACAAAGAGTCTAACACTACTGAATGAGTAACACTTATCTCTTTCACTTCCTGCACAATATCTTGTTTAATAATTATCTTTCATTGTTGTTTTTGACATAGTGTGTTAATTTGCTAGGGTTTCCATAACAAAGTACTACAGACTAGGTGATTTAAACAACAGAAATATATTTTCTCACAATTCTTGAGACTTAAAATCTGAGATCAAAGTGCCAACAGAGTTGGTTTCCTCTGAAGCCTCTTCTTTGCTCATAGGTTGCTATTTTCTCCCTGTGTCTTCCCGTGGTCTTCTCCGTGTGCATGCCTGTGTCCAAAATTCATTTTCTTATAAGGACATCAGTCATATTATATTAGTGTCTATCCAAATGAACTCATTTTAGCTTAATTACCTCTTTTGAGACCTTGTCTTCAAATAGGGTGACATTCCGAGGTACTGAACATTAGGACTTTGGCATAGCAATTTTGGTACATAATTTAAACATAGGACACAATTCAAAATGTTTTCTAAGTAATGTTCTTGAGCTTTGGCTTAAGGGAATATTGTGGCTGGTTTGCTCATCTATCTAGACTGCTAAAACTTTCTCCATGTCAGCAGTACAGCTCTTTCACATTTTTATTTGTATGTTCCCCAGAGTAGCATTTTTAATTTCCTTCAAGAGAATTTCCTTTGCTTTCACAACTTAGCTGACTGTACAAGAGGCCTAGCTTTTGGCCTATCTTAGTTTTAGGCATGGCTTTCTCACTAAGCTTAATTATTTCTAGCTTTTTATTTAAAGTGAAAGACATGCCCCTCTCCCTTTCACTTGAACACTTAGAGATTAGTGACGCATGATTATTTGGCCTAATGTTGATGTTATTGCATCTCAGACAATAATAGGCCAAGGAGAGAGACCATGGGGGAATAGCTGGTCAGTGGAGCAGTCAGAACACACACTTTTGTAAATTTGCTCTCTTATATGGTTCTTGGTGCTCCTAAACTATTATAATAGTGACATCAAAAAGCATTGATCATAAATCAACAAATATAAGAATATGAAAGTTGGATATATTGTGAAAATTGCCAATATGAGACAAAGAAATTAAGTGAAAAACTCATGTTGGAAAAATGGAGACAATAGACTTGCTTGATGTATGTTTGCCCCAAACTTCAGTTTATTTAAAAAAAAAAAAAATGCAGTATCTGTGAACCATAATAAAGTGAAGTGCAATAAAATGAGCTATACCTGAATACCATACCACTTCCTTTTGGCTTGCTAAATTTCCACTAAGAAATCTGCCTAAGAATGCCTTGTATGTGATGAGTCACTTTTCTCTAGGTGACTTCAAGGTTCTTTTTTTCTCTTTCAAAATTTTGATTATATCTCAGTGTGAATTTCTTTGGTTTTCTTCTCTTCAGAGTTTATTGAGAGTCGAACTTTGTATGTTTTCTCAATTGGAAATTTGGGGCCATGGTTTCTTTAAATAATCTAGATCTTTTCCTTTCTTCTTCTGTGACTTCCTTAATATATATTAGTCCACTTGACGGTGTCCCATAAGATCCTAATGCTCACTTGTCTTTATTAGTTTTTCTTTTATTCCTCATTGTTGTGAATGTAACACACCCGTCTTCTCCTTCGCTGATTCTGTGTTCTGCCTATTTGAAACTCATGTTGCACACTTGTAACAAGTGTCTCAGCTCAATTATTGCATTTCCTCACCCCAGAAATTCTGTTTTTATATTATCTATCTGTATTGATATTTTTATTTCCTTCATAACTTTCCCATATCCCATAGTTCTTTGTTTCCCTTTAACACTTTGAGCATATTCACATTGTTTTAATTTTTTTCCCTAGTAACTCCTATGCCTATGTTTCTTCAGGAACAGTATTCAGTGATTTATTTTGTTCCTTTGAATAGGCCATATTTTCCAATTTATCTGTACACATTGCAATATTTTGTGGACATTGCAGCAGATTTTGCCAAAATCAGATCTTGAAAATTTTGAAAAAGCAGCTTCTTATTTTAGTTTTTAGACTTATTCCCATCAGAGAACCTCTTCACTATTCAGCCTGTTGTGAAAGCTTAAGGTCTTCTCAGGCAATATGAAGACATATTTTTCTTTTCCCCTAATCTTTTGATTATGATTTTTTTTGTCCTCAATTGCCCTATGCGCATGACTGATTTTAAGTGTCTTGGATTCCCTAAGCATCTTATCCTAGCTTCTTTGGGTGCCTCCCCTGTTCTATTGTGTTCCTTAATCAGTAGTCTGTTATGGGTATCTGAGTTCTTGTGGTATCCTTGTGATTTTCACAAGCCATGACCACTGCTTCCTGCAGTTCCTGCTCACCTGAAATTTGAACTTTGCTGCCTCGGCTACCTCATCTCTGAGTTGGCTGACATAGAGACCAATCTGGCAAACTCTGGAAAAGTTATAATGTTGCTTGTTTGATTTGCTCTGTTCTTTCTGGCTGACAGAAGGGAACTGGGATGAGGCCACTGCTATTGCCAAACTACACTGAGCCAGGGGGTAGAGGGTAGGAAAATTACAAGTAAAAATGTCACATAATGTCCTATCACTTTGAATGTTCCTTTTTCTTTTCTGGATATTAATTTGTTTTCTGTAAAGTTTTTGCCACCAGTCTCTCCTTGTTTATTTAATATTTCCATAGGTAAAAATAGTCTGGAGCTTTGTACTCCACCATTTTGCTGATGTTCTCATTTTCATAAGTTTTACTCTTTTCACCCCTTTGTTTCAAAAGTATCACATTATGTGATATGAACCTGGTGTATTATCAACCTTTCCTATATAGTTAGCAATAGGCTCTTTTTAGATTTTTGAAGTCATTTTTTAGATCTTCTAAGCCACTTATTTTCTAGTCTTGTTTTTATTGCTGTTATTGCAATACCTGACCTACGGATTGTTATGTGTTATATATATTTTAATTACATTTCTTTGTATTTATGGCATTTCAAGTGAGAAGGAATGCTTGTAAAAAAACTTCCAGTTTTTACTACATGTCTAGTACATAACATCATTTTTTTTTAAACAGTAGTCAGTATTGTTGCCAAACAGAAATGGTTTGGGTCTTATTTAAAAGCTGGAAGTACATTGTATAGTATTATAAATTGCAGGGATTTCTTCCATATGTATAACCCGTTGACCTTTGATTCTGTTAAATTCAGTAAAAGCATCATTGACACACTTAGAACTCAACACTTGAGTGTCAACAATGAGTAAGGAAGCAGGCATGACTGAACCAAGAGAAATGAATGCTGGCCTATGGGGATAAGAAAAAACAACAATTAGAGAAAATAGAAAAAAATCAAGTATCAAGATGGTTGAAAACACCAGAAAGATGGAGAGAAGAAAGCATGAGAAGGGGTATGAATAGGGAGAGTGACTTGAATTACAGGTACTGATTATCTAAGCCCTTTCTAAGTCTCTGAAAGCAGTAGAATATATTAAAAGCGAGAAATAGCCAAGTATAACTGAAATTTCAATAATAATATTTCATAGGAAATTCATCGTTTATCAGTTCTATTACACAAATAGAGATGACTCAATGGAGATTTTTAGATGTCTTTTCAAATATAAAACCTTGTTGTTGTTTTTTTAACTTGCATTTCTATATCATAAAGGTAGACTTATACAAACTGGAGATAGGGGATACAATGTTTACATTAAAGCATCTTTAAAAATGAGACTGAATCTATATTCTCTAATCATATGGTAGGTAATTCACAACTGGAAAATATTTTTTAAAAACTAGATACAGTATGTTTTTTGAATAATAACTATTTTTATTTATTAGCACAATAGTAATTATCCAGATATGTTAAATTCTGTTAAATATACTATGTATTGTAAAAGTGATAGTAATTAGTATTCAGAGAGTGTTAAAGTTAACACACATTGGTATTACTGTAGTAATTTGATTAGATGGCATGCTACCTATTACCTTAATTATACTGCTTATTGATGTAATGCCAAAATTTCTGCTCTTTTATCAATTGGAGTACCTACACCACAATTACTCTATACAATACCTGAAACCGCTATCTTTCCTCATTGGTACAATGCCTCCTGACAGCATGATAGCATGCCTCTCTGAGTTCTGGCAATCTGCCATAAAGCAATGCTGTTTTTTCAAAAGGAAAAATCTTGTCTCTCTGTATCTATATATACTTTATGCTCGAAAGCAGAAAATCATTTACATATTCCTAGGGCGTGCTGATACACTCACAGGATGCTTTGAGGTTTAAAACTTAAAAAAACTACTACATAGAAGGGACACACATTTCAAAATATCATGTGATTTGAGGTACTGTTGAAGTGGACCTGTTGTTGTTTTTCTTGAATATTACACCCCCCACCAGGTTTATACGGCTTTAAGTCACCCAGTTGATAGCAATTTGTTATAGCACTCACAGGACACTAATACACAACTGAAAATACTAAAAAGATTGCTAAAACACAAATACTGTCAATGTGTACAATATGTGGGGTTCATTTAAAAAAGTGACAGCCTAGCATAGGAAACATGAAAAGCATAGAAAATTGCAATACTGCTTGAAAGAGTATTTTAAACATCTGTTTAGAAATTAAGAACAATTTACTACAATTGATATGCATTTAAGAAACAGAAAAAATTGTTTTGAAATTGAGATGTAATGTATATATATATATATATATATATATATTTTTTTTTTTTTTTCTAACACAAGAAACTAGTAGTAAGTCTTGATGGGGTTCCCAGGGTAGGAGGGGCCTTTCCCTATGTACAGTTTTGTTTTTAGTTTTTTTCTGGATAAAACTATTGTATTCCAAAATCAGATGTTATAATTCAAATGGTAAACACCAGGGAGAGAGCTATGCCAGGCAGGAAAAGAAGCTATTGAGGAAAACTGTTTGTGCTCCTGGAGAGAAAGCTACTTAGAATATGTCATGTACCAGAGATGAGACTTAAAAATGAAATATACCTTTAAGCATAACTTAAATAGTTTGTGTTCTTGCTGAAGGACTCTGGAGGAATATTACTGTAACAAATTGCTATATTTAATTCTTGGCTAGCAGCCAGGTATAGGTCAGACAATTTTTTTTTCTATTAAAATAACCACTAGCAAGGGAAAACAGAACCTCATGCTTAGAAACACACACATACACAAATCATACTGTATGTAACCCTGTGGTCATTATTTCACAGTGACCATATAAGACAACATGTGACCAAAAAAGCACCCAGGGTCTCTTGACTAGTGAGTGATAACAATGGGTTGCTGTTGTTGAGTCACCGAGTTGTGTTAGAATCTTCTGTGGCCCCATGGACTGCGGTCCACCAGGCTCCTATGTCCATGCGATTTTCCAGGCAGAAATCCTAGAATGGGTTGCCATTTTCTTCTCCAGTGGTTCTTCTCGACCTAGGGATCAAACCCACATCTCCTGATTTGGGAGGCAGATTCTTTACCCCTGTGGTGGTGGTTTAGTTGCTAAGTCATCTCCTACTCTTGCGACTCCATGGACTGTAGCCCACCAGGCTCCTCTGTCCATGGGATTCTCCAGCAAGTATACTGGAGTGGATTGCCATTTCCTTCTCCAGGGGGTCTTCCCAAACCAGGAATCAAACCCAGGTCTCCTGCATTGCAGAAGGATTCTTTACCAACTGAGCTACAAGGGAAGCCGATTTTACCGCTGAGCCACCAGGAAAGCCCAGCAACAATGGGGCACTCCTGTAATGGATTTTTCCCCATGAAGTTGCCGCTGCTGTCATGGGCTGTAGTATTTCCGAGCATTCAGGAGAATTCAGAAACCAGTACAACACAAGGAGTACAGCCAGACAGAGCATGGTGATGCGCAGGGAAACCAGAGGAATCCAGTCCCCAGCAGGCAACTCTGTCCCCCTGCAACCCTTCTCTGATGACATGTTGCAAGTCTTTCTCCTGAGGGTTAACGTGTTAGACATCTGGGACTGGTTATTGATTAAAAATGGAAACCTGAATGATTCAACAGCTGTCTTTCTTTTCATATCTATTACCCCCTTTTAAACTGAGATGCTTTTGATTTTGTTGAATTAAATAGCATAGGAAGCAATCTGCTGCTGTCACCTATAGTGCTTTTGTTAGATTAATGATTATCAACAGGTTGTATAGACTGGTGTTCATTAGAATAATACTGGATATTACAAATAAAAGAGTATGAAGCATTAAAACATATCCTTTGGGCATCAATGTTCACCTTTGTCTAGAAAAGTATCACTTGGCTGACTAACTGATATAGGTTTTGTATAAAACTTAACTAACATGTTAGGAAGGACTCTCAATTCCCAGAGCTTTTATAACCTAAGTAAGGAGCTGCATTATTAGATATGGGAAATCATTACCAAGCTTAAACTGCCATTATATAAGAAGACATAGGACAGGCTCCTTGATCATTCATAAAACTTGCCATATACCAGGATGGCTATTTTGTTTATGTCTGAGATATCAGTGGAGTCCTATGATTAAATCACAGTTTGGAAACCAGCAATAGTAGGTTCATCGGGGCCTGAAATTGTATTTTGTTTTATCCGAATTATTTTTTGTAACTTGCCAGCATCTAAAATGATCAGATGTGTTCATCTCCAAATCTGAAATTCCAGCTTCTTTTGAGCAAATCAGAAAATCTGGTTATACTAGGGTCACATGCTCTTAAGAATACTATTGGCTGGAATTCCATGGTGGCTCCCACTTTTAAAAATAGCATGTTATTTGTTTATTCACCACTATCCCCTTACTCCTTGTCACATTATGTGACTTGGACTGCAAGGAGATCAAGCCAGTCAATCCTAGAGGAAATCAGTCCTAAATTTTCACTGGAAGGACTCATGCTAAAGCTGAAACTCCAATACTTTGGCCACCTAATGCGAAGAGCTGACTCATTTGAAAAGACCCTGATGCTGGGAAAGATTGAAGGCAGGAGGAGAAGGGGTAGCAGAGGATGAGATGGTTGGATGGCATCACCGACACAATGGACATGAGTTTGAGCAAGCTCCAGGAGTTGGTGATGGACAGGGAAGCCTGGCGTGCTGCAGTCCATGGTGTCCCAAAGTGTCGGACACAACCGAGCAACTGAACTGAACTGAATTCCTTCCTTGGGAAAGTCCTTTTGGGTAAAAAAAAAAAAAAAAAAGTTGAACACAACAGTGTGCCTAGTGATATAATTAATTTACTTCTTAACACAATCTCTTGGCAGACTAATAACTGTAAAGTCACATTTACACACAGACAACTCTTTCTGTAGAACTGGTTTACACATATTTTTTAATCCAATTTTAAAAGGACACTTTAATTATGAAGTAGATTTTAAGAGAGAAAATATCTTCATGATAAGGGTAATGATATTTCTATGGCAGTAAGTTTCTTTGTGAATCTTTTACACTTCTGTGGAAATAAGCCCTCCATCAAAAGGAATGATAAGTTAAACAGATTTGGGCAGAAACAGGGATGTAAGTAGAAGAGCCAGGAAACAGAATGGACTTAAGAAACACTGGTGGCTCAGACAGTAAAGCGTCTGTCTACAATGCGGGAGACCCAGGTTCGAGCCCTGGGTTGGGAAGATTCCCTGGAGAAGGAAATGGCAATCTACTCCAGTGCTCTTGCCTGGAGAATCCCATGGACAGAGGAGCCTGGTAGGCTATAGTCTATGGGGTCGCAAAGAGTCGGACACGACTGAGCGACTTGTCAGTCAGTCAGTCAAAGAGAGTATACTCAATTAAAACAAGTAATATGATGAAAGGAACTGACTGAGCTGTAATAATTTTCAGAAGCCATATAAAGTTATCCTGTAGCTTGAAAAAAATCAGTTGAAAACTGAATCTGAAACATGTTTTCCATACATGCTTTCAACAGAGTAAACAGATGAGTTATTTTATCTGTTTTAAGAGTATCAGAGAAGACAAGCTTAATTTAACCTTCAATAAAAACCCACATTTTACTGATAGCATTGTAACAAAGCTGAATACATTATTATTCTTGGCCAACTCTGATCCCTTAAAGTCTTGCAACTGTTTCTGTAGCAAAGTAAGTGTATGAGTAAGGCTTGGGTAATTCAACCACATTCTTTTCTAACCTATCCTTTTTTTTTTTTTTTTTTTTTTTTGAAATTCTTCAGGATTGCCTACCAAAGAGGCAGTGGCCTAAAATATAAAGTTTTCTCTTCTCTCCATTTTATATTTTCTCTGGTTTTCTGGATAACTGTGAGAATGTTTCCAACTGGTAAATGTTCTCAGAAGTCAGAGAACCAGTAGAGAGGAATTAGGAGCTTGGGAAGCTAGCAAGATAGGACATTTCCAAATACAAGTAATAAATGAATGAAAGTACAATCAAATAGACTTTTTAAAGTCAATTCCTTTTTGAGAAATAGATTATCTGTCTAAGTGAATTCCCGTTTTAACATTAAAAGCCAGATTGCAGATAGGCCTGATCCATTCATTCACTGGCTACTGAATGGCACTGACAAATTACACTTTCTAATCACCAGCATTGGCAATGATAAATCTCTTTGATTTCTGGCTTTGTAAAGAGATTGGATTTGGTGAAGTAGCTGCTACCCCAACCATATCTTTAGAGATGCCAGCAGGCTAATGCTCTGCTTTTGAAATACTAGCTCCTCTTTATTCAGAGTTCTGATGAAATCAAACTCACTATTTTGATTTCTGAGAAAGCATATTTAATTATGGACCCTGAGTGTACCAGACCCCAGCTGGTCACCTTAGAAAATGTGTTCCACTGGTTGCAGAGTATTTAAAGTGTGGATTCTCCAAGATAAATCCTATTGATTTGTCAGGAAAAAAAAGAAAACCTTTCTGTGCTACTTTTCTTTTCCTAGTATACAAATATCTTCAACTCTTTGGGTTAAGAGAATACAGACACAGTAATTTTCCACGTGTCTTTCTCTTCTCTTTTTTAAAGTAAATTTATTGCATATTTTCGGATTCATTCCATGTTCTGACTTATGAAAGGGTGACAGTCTGTAGTGGCCTAAATGAGGCAGAATAACTACACCTTGATTTAAATGAAGAGGTGAATTCTCAGACAAAACAAAGCAACACAATTTCTTCTTGTAGCAACCGATGCAAAATGTTTGATTGGTTTTCAAGTTGTCTCGTTTTCTTTGTCTTCTTTGTGGATTGGTCTCATGTACAGTGGCTGAATATGGAATTCAGACCTAGTAGTATGATAAATTACTATACCAAGGAGTCATTATCTTTCTCCACTGGAACTAATGGGCAATAGCCACAGGGGTTCAAAATAACAGTCAACCAACCATTGCCATGGCCAAGGTATGCATAGGAAATACAGATTGCTTTCCCTTTATAAAATTAAGACAGTACAGAACACCTCTGACGCAAGCAGGAATTCCAGCATAACTTTAGGATTATGTAAGATTCAGCTTTAGAAATTTGTATTTCAGGGGATAGAATTAAAATAGACATTTCCTAACTACATAATGGTCTGTTAATTTTTTTTTCTGTTTTACACACATAATTTTTAGAAAAAATGACAGATATGTGGATCCTCAAAGATTATTTAATTTTTTTTCATATTTAACAGATTCAGATTATAAAGGCAAAAATAACTTGCCTATCTTTTCTATCCTTGAGTAAGTGCATTGTGGTTTTGTTTTCTTTAACAAAAGAAAAAAAAATACTGTTTATGTGGTGTTTTAGAGAATTAGATGGATGTGTATGTTTTAAGTAACCTTAAGAAAAGGTTAGTGACTCATTAATTGGTAAATTAAATAGGTTCCAGTCTTGGGTGACACTGTCAGAAGTCCTGCCTTTCCCATTACACTTCTTCAAGGACACTATAGGTAAATGTAAGAGATAGCATTTTGCTTTGGCTGATTATAGGACTGCCTCTATTTCTGAGCAGACGTTTATATTTGCCTTTTCTTACCTCTGAGTATAAGGGCGAGAGTGTATGAGCTGTGTAGTTTTGATTTAAAACCTGGTGCGTAGCAGCAGGCTTGGTTTTATAAATGAGTGGCCCCAGCAGGGGACGAATTGTTTTCGACTTCCATCATTTGTCAATAAATAAGAAAAGTGAGAGATTTATCATGTGTGTTAAAGACTCTGGCAATATTCTCTATGATGCAAAATAAAATTTAATAAAACAGCATTTTTAAAAATGCATGCAATCACTGGTCTCACTTGTATAGGATGTAAATTCCAGAACTCTGTAGTCTTTCCACAGTGGGGAGTAGGGGTGGAGGGGGTGGACCTACTTGTCCCGCATCCGTGTAGTGACCATTTTGCACAGCTGGTGAAGGGTTCCTGCCACGTGCAGAGCTGAGTGGACATCTTTGTATGTGCCTCCCTGTGACCCTTTTATAAAGCACCTAGCTGTGCTCAATAGCGAAATGGATTCTAATTGATCACAGCAGGTTAAGTGATTTAACCTGAAGCAAAGCAATAGTTTTTATTTGAAACTGCCAGCACCTTTGCATTGACTCCCTTCTACCTCCAAAAGCCTGAAACCACCACCCTGAAAATAGAAAAACAATACCAGAACTAGTACACTGAATTTTCTCTCTAGCCACAAAAATAGAGGAGCAGGTGAAGGGATGTCCAGAGACAGGAAAATTGGAAAGGGACTTGGCAACTACCCAGTTCAGTGTTTAATTTTGCAAGTGTAGCAATGATTTGTATGTACTTGTATTTATTCCTTGACAATCTAGAGTCTTCCAGAGCTGCGTGGCAGCAAGTGACTAATTTTGAATGGAAGCAAATCTTTGTTTAAGATAAACACAGGGCTAATTATTTTGGATTTCTCTCTTCAAATATGTTTTGAGCCCCTTTAAGTACTAGTCACTGGGATAAATCCCGTGGGGTGTGGAGAAATAAACCAGACATGGTGTCTGTCTCAAGGAGCTTACAGTCTCATTAATGTCATGCTAGGGACCAAATGTCTGACTGGCACAGGGGCAGGAGGAAATCATATTAAATATTAATACGTGTCTTATTTTAGATCAATTTGATATTCTCCTAACCTTGAACTTCCAAAGCAATGATTACGTTTAGAAATAGTGTTCTTTGGCTCTCTGCCTGAGTTCACATGATTTTCCCGTTTTTTTTCCCCCTCTTTTCTCTTTTCCTAGTACTTGTTTAAAGGAACCAAAATAAATTGGCAGAGACCTGATTGTAAGAAATGGGATTATTTCCCTACTCAGATTCAGGATCATGTAATAAACTGAGACTATTCTGTCTCCGCTCTGTGTGTGTCTACATTAATAGAAAATCCTGTCCTTAGTTCAGGTGATGAGAACCTGTCTTCATATCTTATCCCTTCCCACCATCTGCCACCAAATGAATTATTTGAGTACTGTGACCACCATTTTGGAAGTATCCAGTTAGCAAACCTAGATTCATTTTTTTATCAGATTCAGTCCTAGTCTGTATCATTCAAAATGGGAAAACATAATTAATTTAGTTAAAAGTACAGACGTCTTTTATTTTAAAAACACAGATCATGATTGCACTTAGATCTATATCGAGTGTTTTATTATAACTATGTAAATATTGTGCTTCGGTTTCCTTTTCTGTATGACATTTTGTTTTCTTTGTAATAAATAATTATCTTGTCCTTATATTTGCTTAGCTTTCTATGTATTTGTATTTAACAGAAGCCTAAACTCTTCACCAGTTGTCTTAATTGCTTCCCAAACTATTTAGATGCATCCAGTTCTGTTAATTTCATTGTTTTACAGAAGTGTCCCCAAAGTCTCCTGACCTGCTCCCATCTGGGTTGGACTGCCCTCTGGGGCCTGAAGTTCATATGTTACCTTGGAGTTTCCCTTCTCCACCATCCTGAGATCTTAATCACTTCTTGTCTGTGTTGATTCTCCTGTTTATTATGTCCTATATCTGCCTCATTTTTTGGTTTACTCCCTCATTTTTGTGGAGCACATCCTCTAGTGTCTTCCTTAGGATTCATCACAGGTAAAATATCCAAGGCCTTGCATGTCCAAACAAATCTTTATTCTTAACCCTAACACTTGATTGATAGATTAGCTGATATAGAGCTCTGCACTGTAAATCTTTCTTGTTTTTAATTGTGAAGGCTTTGCTCTGTTATCTTCTAGTTTCCAGTTACTGTTGAGAAATGCAGTGCTATTCTGATTCCTGATCTTCTGTATGTGGCCTGTGTGGTTTTTTTTTAGAAGCTTATTGTCTCTTCAGCTTCCCCCTTGTATCTCAGTAGTTCATGGTGATAGGCTTTACTGCAGGTCTATTTCCCACCATTATGTTGAACACTCAGAGGGCCTTTTTGATCTGCAAATGCATGCTTTTGAGTTTGGGGAAATTTTTGTAACTAATTTTTTTTTAAATTTCCTTCCTCCACTTTCTTTCTTCTTCTTACAGCTCCTTTTATGCATATGAAATCTGGATGTGTCCTCCAGTTTCCTTTCCTCTCTTTATTTCCTTCTATTTGTCTTCCTATTTTACTCTCTGAGAGAGTTCCTCCACTTTATCTCCTAATCCTTCCAATGAGTTTTTCATTTCTGTTGCCATATTTTGTGAGAATCTTTTTTAGGAATCTTTCCTTATGTCACAGTTGAAATTTCTTCTCTTTTCTTTCTGAAGAGATCATGTATGGGGTGAAAAGACAGCTAAATATTCATTTTCTATAGTGGGAAGTTATTAGCTGATGTCCAAACCTAATGTCAAGAAACAGCAATACAAGCACGCTGTTTAGCGATACAGAATTAATTGCCAAATGAATCAGGTAGAAGAGCTGAAAGTGGTTACATCTGGAGACAGTAAAGTGTAAGAGGAGGTGAACAAGGACCTGCTCTTTTTCCTAATTAACTTTATACAACCATTTGACCATTTAACTCAGTATATAGAATTTTGATATAAAAGAATAAAATAATTGGATGATAAAAAATAAGTAAATAAAAACGCAGATATTTGAAAATACCATCCCTCACCCCAAATCAGAATCCTACTATTGAACTCTGGCTAGAATCCTCCAGAAACACACACCTTGGCAGAGCCAACACACGAATTAACTGCACTATACAATTGTAATGTTTTTGCTTTTCTCCCAGGCCATTTTCCACTCCTGGCTGATAAAAATCTCTAATGGGCTGTTGTAAATGTTCTACTTCTATACTTAGTCTAAATAAGAAATAACATTTATGTCTATTAGCATCCACAGAAACATTTGTCAACAGCAAGTTGGAGAATGACATAACTTTTTTTAAGTGCACCCATCTGGGAAACTTTCCAAGTTGGGAGCTACCCAAATTGGCAAAGATTCTAAGAAATCCATTCACATGCACTATGCATGACAACAATTTCTGGACTTCTTTTGTATTTCTAGCTATTAGATTTGGAAGTGCAGAAGATGTGACAAAAAAATAAAAATAAAACACACAACCATAAGATAAAATAAAAGCAGGTAGATAAAAGTTCTAATAGATACCTATGGTAAACTTCAAGAGCAAGGGAAAGGTCAGGTTCACCCTTCCTTGTTAGTCAATGTGTCTCTGGGCCTGGCCCATTTTACTCAAGGACAGAAACTATAACAAAACAATTTGCGTTCTACCTCAAAAACCAATCCTTTCCTATCAAGGACTCTCCAGAAATGCCAACTTGTTCTCTCCATTTTTACAATATCAGAGAACATACCTAAGGTTTTCTCCTTTTCTTTTTAAAATTTGAAATCCTTCTGTCTTTGGCTTTTGCCCTGTGATAACATATCTTACTATTTTAAGTGCAACTGGCTACGGATGAACTGTTTGGTAACTTTTTTCCTAGTACGCACAACTAATGTCATCCTTACGTATATAAGAGTCACAAGATAGTTCTACATTTTTGTCTTAGTAAATACACTTTGCATTGCAGAATGTCTTCATTTAATTAGTAAATGACCTCTTTTGTCTCATTGGTTCTGAGCTGTAGCTTAGACCTTCATTTATTTAACACATTTGATAAAACCTTTATATGATACTGTCAAATTCCTTTAAGAGTAGAATTTTATTTATAAACAGAAGTAAATAAAACAAGCTATTGAGTAAAATTGTTAATAATTATCAAGCAAACTGAAATTGGCATTTTGTCAAGCCAGTCATTCAAAATGAATATGTTCAAAGAGAAATATTTATCCTGAATATTCACTGCTTCAAATTTTAAATTGGCAGGGTCATTTTATCTAATATTACTCATTTTTTTCTGAGAATTTTAAAGGATTATATTGTTCTTAATCTAGGAAACATGAAATGATATTACCCCAATACCCATTTTTAATTTCAAGCACCCAATTCTATAATAACCCTAATTGCAAGGTAATCTTTAAGATACACTTAATGTTTTTTAAATTGATCATTGATATATTTTAGTATTTTTCATGGATATATATGTGTGTGTATGTATTATATATATATATATATATATATATATACACATATGTATAAAACATTATTATTGACATCTTCTGGTTTAGGGCTTGCCTTATGGCTCAGCTGGTAAAGAATCTGCCTGCAATGTGGGAGACCTGGGTTCTATCCCTGGGTTGGGAAGACCCCTTGCAGAAGGGAAATGCTACCCACTCCAGTATTCTGGCCTAGAGAATTTCATGGACTATGTAGTCCCTGGGGTGGCAAAGAGTCGGATATGACTGAGCGGCTTTTTACTGGTTAAGAGCATGGAATTTGGAACCAAATACATTGGGTCAAATTTCAGCTCTGCACTTACTAGCTGTATGATTATGGCAAGTTGTTTTGCCTTAGTTTGTTCCTCTGCAAAATGGAAATAACAATAAGCTCATAAGGTGGCTATTAGAATTAAATGAGTTAAGATGTGTAATGCATTTTGAACAGGTTGTCTAGTAAGGTTAGACAAGCATTTATTATTGACAACATTATCATTATCAGGATACCAATGGAGATGTCTAGCAAAGAGAGGAGTTTTTTTAATATTACATAAAATTTGAAACTAATTTAAAACTCTGTTTTTCTCTACTTGAAATAAAATAGCTGTGTTGTATTTGCAACTGTACATAAAATATGTACAGAATATTTTTCTGTCTATGATTCTACCAGGTAAGATATAGCAATGGCTCGACGAGTAATCTGAAAATATATCTTCAGTACTTTAGAGAGAGAAGGAAATAAAGGCAACTTTTCATTCTTATTTTTAGTCTAAATGCTCCAAAACTGTCCATAAATGTAAAGTATAAGTAACCATTTCAAATGTAGTGAGTACTCTGTGTGTGTGTGTGTGTGTGTGTGTTTATTTTTAATTTGAACTACCCAAAATATATTACTCATCTGAGATGTTTAAATACTTGGTGTGTTATTGCTATCAAATAGATACATAATTTCACAGCTGATGGTCTAAATACCATGCTGCTGCTGCTGTTAAGTCACTTCAGTCATGTCTGACTCTGTGCGACCCCATAGACGGCAGCCCACCAGGCTCCCCCCTCCCTGGGATTCTCAAGGCAAGAACACTAGAGTGGGTTGCCGTTTCCTTCTCCAATGCATGAAAGTGAAAAGTGAAAGGGAAGTCAGTCACTCAGTCGTGTCAGACTCTAAGTGACACATGGACTGCGGCCCACCAGGCTCCTCCATCCATGGGGTTTTCCAGGCAAGTACTGGAGTGGGGTGCCATTGCCTTCTCCGGGTCTAACTACCATAGATGTGATCAATTCAGAGTTACTTTCATAGTAGGAATTGTCCTGAAGCCAAAGTGTTCTTATTTATAGTGTCCATTTAACTAATTTCAATGTGATGGATATGTAACATATTGAATCATGTATCAGCTTTGTGCTGGGTGATAAAGAATCAAAAATGAATAAAATATCCCTGCCTATGCTATAGGAAGTAGTCAGTTTCTTCAGTTCAACATGGTACCTTCTATCCGATCCTTCTTGAAAATCACTGTTGCTTCCCCTATCTCCCAGGTTCTGATTTGGAAAACTAGATTAAATTTAGTATTCCCAACTAGAAATTAGGATTCACAGTTCATTACCAAATATGTAATGAGGTCCCTGGTTCATATCCGGGTTCCCCCTTGCTTTACTGACATTTTGGGTTTCCCCTGTGGCTCAGCTGGTAAAGAATCAGCCTGCAATGTGGGAGACTTAGATTCGATCCCTGAGTTTGGAAGATCCCCTGGAGAAGGGAAAGGCTACCCACTCCAGTATTCTGGCCTGGAGAATTCCATGGACTGTACAGTCCATGGGGTCGCAAAGAATCGGACACAATTGAGCGACTTTCAGTTTCACCAAATATGCAATAGGATGTTACTCTGAACAAGAAGAAAGGATATTGACTCTTGTGTATTCTGCATAAATCTTGCAAAACCAGTATGGCATTTCCTCATGTGAAAACTTTTCTTAGATGATTTTGGTTCTTAAACACATGTTTTCATATCCCTGACCCATTTTAATGTTTTTATACTGAACAACAGAATGCATGATTCAAAGCAGAGTTACAAAACCAAATCTATTGGTGATCAAAGGAGAAAATATGAATGAAACATAAATTTCAAAAAAAATGAATTAACTTAAAAAACTCTCAGTATATTATCATTTCTGCATAAAAAGATTTTATCTTTCTTCCTGCCATCTATAAGCAAAATCAAAATATTCCAACTCTCCTTCACACAGTTTCATATTCTCATGATAATCAACAGTTTACAAAAGTATATAGGACTTATCTAAGAAAACAAAAATTAAAATTCATAGTGCTGTGTAATTTTTTATTCTAAAACAATATTTTCATATTTTATAAGATAAATATCCAGAAGATAAATATATCTGAATTAATATCAGATTAATTTGGGAGCTTCCTGATGGCTCAACAGTAAAGGATCTGCCTACCAATGCAAGAGACACAAGAAACGTGGGTTCGATCCCTGGGTGGGGAAAATTCCCTGGAAGAGGAAATGGCTACCCACTCCAATATTCTTGCCTGGAGAATCCCATGGACATAGGAGCCTTGTGGGCTGTAATCCATGGGGTTGCAAAGTGTCAGGAACAATTAAGTCACTCAGCATGCAGCACACTAACAATTTTCCAAAGATTTTACTTAAAAATAAATCTATTTAGTCATTTACCATCCCTCCTACTTTCCACAATTTTTAACATTTTTCTGAATAATTTAGATACTTTTGTCATTTTTCATTTTTATAATAAATGTTCCCATATGTTGAACATACACCAGAATCTAGAGAATATCATATTAATTAAAACAGTGATGATGATGATAGTGGACTTAGGTAAAAATATTGGCTTTCAGAGGGAAAAAACTTACAAAATATTTGCAGTGTTATGCCTGAAGTATTCTTGGTAGATTCCATTATCTTTCTCTGAGAACTATGAATGTGGGTTATAAGAAAAGACTTTATAGATGCCATCAAATAAAATCATTTTTTAGAACAAAATTAAATTAGAGTCTAATTTGGCCCTTCTTATTTATTTTATAAAGCATAGAAATCCATCCCAGAGAAAGAAAATGGGTATGGCCCCAAGGCACAGGACAAATAAAATATAGAGTCAGAAAGAGAGTTGAACTGCATGTATTGAAACCTTAGTCAAGAGTTATCTTTTTATCTACATGTTTTCATCTGTCTTTACCAGTAAACTCTCCCAAGGATATTTAAGATAGGTCTTACTTGCCCTTCTGTATCCCAAGACTTGACTGAAGGTTTTGGAACACTGAAAGTGCTTAATAGGGCCTTGCCTGATGGCTCATATGGTAAAGAATCTGCCTGCAATGCAGGAGACTCAGGTTCAGTCCCTGGGTTGGGAAGATCCCTTGGAGAAGCGCATGGCAACCCAATGCAGTATTCTTGCCTGGAGAATTCCATGGACAGAAGAACCTGGTAGGCTACAGTCCATGGGGTCTCAAAGAGTCAAACATGACTCAGTGACTATTACTTTTTTCACTTTTCAGGTGCTTGATAAATAGTTGTTGAATAGAGGGTAGGCGTTTAAATAAATAAATAACTACCTAACCGAAAATTCACTTTGCTAACCAGACACTATTATTCCACTAAATGCACATTCAATCTTGAATTAGCATTTCTGATTCATACCTACAACACTTTCTAGTAATCCACAGATTATAATTTTCTTTTTTATTAGGATTATAGTATTTGATGAGAGTTGAACTATAAAGAAAGCTGAGAGCTGAAAAATTAATGCTTTTGATCTGTGGTGTTGAAGAAGACTCTTGAGAGTCTCTTGGACTGCAAGGAAATCAAACCAATAATCCTAAAGGAAATCAGTCCTGATTAGTCATTGGAAGGACTGATGCTGAAGCTGAAACTCCAATACTTTGGCCAACTGACTTGTTGGAAAAGACCCTGATGCTGGGAAAGATTGAAGGCAGCAGGAGAAGGGGACAACAGAGGATGAGCTGGTTGGATGGCATCATCAGCTCAAAGGATAAGACTTCGAACAAGCTCTGGGAATTGGTGATGGACAGGGAAGCCTGGCGTGCTGCAGTCCATGGGGTCACAAAGAGTCAGACATGACTGGGTGACTGAACTGAGCTGATAGTATTTGATACACTTTGCCTTGTATCATCAAACTAGAATATTCAGTTGCTGTTTCCCTTTTCCAATTCTATATTCTGTCCGTTTGAAATGAAACCCTGTGACAGCATTTCTCTTTAGGACTGTTACTCCTTAGCTTTCATAAGTTGAGCCATAGATTTGCCTGAATTTTAATTGATCCTGCATGCATTTATTTTTCCTACATGTAAGATAGCAATGTTAATATAAAAAGATGTACATGCCTCAGAAAAGTATTTGTCAGTGTTTCACAAACAATCAGAAATACTTGCCAAGCTTAAAATTTAAAAAAAAAAAAAATGGGAAGGCGTCACAGATGATGTGGCAGTGTATTGAGAGGAAGCTAAACCACACTTTAGCTTTCAGAGGCACTTGTTATATTTTTTCACTGGCTCTGTTTTATCTACATAACTTGGGTCTTCAGATTCTCTTTCTTTTTTGTGTGGATAATTGCTTTGTTGTTAGTGCTTTGACACTGAGTGACAGTGCTTTTGGGTGGTTGACAGCCAAATCTATTGGCAGCCGATCATCCTCATACACAGAGAGGTGCTTTCTTTCTGCCTAGTGACAGTAAGAGCGTCTGGGTTGACAGAGGAGGTCTCATCCCTCTCAGGAGAGAGACAAAAGCAAAAGCAGGGGGAGTGAGATTCTGCCAGAATAAAACCATCTATTTAATTCTGCTGTAGAGAGAAATACAACAGGCAGTGCCTATAATGACTTCGAGTTAAAACAAATCATTTTATTTTTGTGTGTTGCCTATAGAAAATCGTATCACTTAGTAAGCTATCAAGGTCGGCGTATCTTGCCTTTGGAAATACCGCAGACCAAAACTGAATGCATTTTCTCTCAGTGGAGTTCGTTAAAAGGAGACAATCAGGAACAGAGTATAGAGAGGGTATAAATGTAGTCTTGTTGCATTTCATATCACTGACTTAAAGTCATGCAAGTAAAAATATCCCTAACAATGGTTAACAGAATTATGTTTCTGAGAGGTGGAAAATTTTTTTTTTGCCAAATGATTTGAAAGTATAAGCCAGTGGATTTGATTTGCTATTGATCATTCACAGTTGAAGATTGTACAGTTTGAGATAAAAAACATTTTCCTGTTTTTCTTGAGAAAGATGTTCATCATATAGGTTCTAAACTACCATATGTGCTACAAAATAAAATTATGAAGCAAAGAGAAAAGGAAAAATAGGGATGGCTCTTGCCCATCTGTAGAGAAAGGGTGCCTTGAAGATTGAGATTATATCTTGAAACATCTTATTTATTATTTAGGGCATTTATATAGATTTGGGGGTATCTGTAAATCTCCTGAAATTGTATATAAATGTTTGCTTGCATGTTTAATTTTCTGATGAGAAGATTTGTGTCTTCATGGGTTTCACAACACTTGAATCCACAAACTCAAGGAAGGTGAAAATCACTGCTCTGGAGACACCATAAATATTGGGTCTCAACCACCGTTTCAATTATTAAACTTTTTAAATTGTTTTAAAAATGCAAAATGTCTTGGTGACTAGGAGAGAGAATGATAAAGGATTCCAGCTCAAGTAACGTGTTGATTGACTCACATAGAGGTTTCAAATATTAGAATGATCGGCTTTAAGATAGAGTAGCCTTGTCAGAGAAGGCAATGGCAACCCACTCCAGTACTCTTGCCTGGAAAATCCCATGGACGGAGGAGCCTGGCAGGCTGCAGTCCGTGGGGTTGCTAAGAGTGGAACACAACTGAGCGACTTCACTTTCACTTTTCACTTTCACGCATTAGAGGAGGAAATGGCAACCCACTCCAGTGTTCTTGCCTGGAGAATCCCAGGCACAGGGGAGCCTGGTGGGCTGCCGTCTATGGGGTCGCACAGAGTCGAACATGACTGAAGTGACTGTAGCAGCAGCAGCAGCCTTGTCAGGGGAGTCTGATAAACTGTAGGGTGGCAGAGTCTAGCTGCAAAACTAGAAAGGCTTTCAAACAGGGGCCTCTAGGAATAGAGTGGATTCCCTTGGAAAATAATGACTATAGCTTTGAAGAATGATTAGTTTAATTCAATAACATGCAGTAAATAGCAGTAGAACTTCTGCCATATGCCTGAAACTGTCCTTATCAATGTAAGTACATCAGTGAACAATCTACACACAGTCCTTATTATTTTGGTTATTACAGCCTACTGTTTAGAGAGCAACAATAAACAAACAAACAAAAAAAACTAGTAAATAATTGATATGCTGTACAACATAAGCATGATGAAGAAACTAAAAGAGAATAAAGTTATATTAAATTATTCCAAAGGAGATCTGATTTGGAAGGCCTGATCAGGGAAGCCCTTAGGTGAAACTGGAGAAAAAAATCTGAATGACAAAATGTATCAGTCATTCAACTATCTGGAGGTTAGCAAGGGCCTGCCAAGGACTTTGCAAAAGAGACTCTTTCTGTGGGAAGGAAACAGAAAAAAATGGCCCTCTAAGGTGCTTTACAACTCAATAGTATAATATCGAATATGATCTCAACATCTAGATTTAATCATCCCATTGGCTCTTGTGTGTCTCCTTAGTGAGATGGAATTTATGAATAATTGAGTTGAAATGAATAGATAAATTGGTTCCTTCAACTGAACACTATCACCTACTGTGAAAATTCAACTGGGAATGATGAATAATGATAATGTTGGCTATCTTAATTGTCAATATAGGATCCAGACTCACTTATCCGGTACTTTAAAAATGTTTTTCTTTGTTCTTGTTGTTACTCCAACTGGCTGTATCACAGCTAGTTATCAATTTTTCATCCACATTTTCCTCACCAGTGAATTGCTGCAGGTTTATAAGCCTGCTTTTTGAAATGTTGCCCAAAAGCAGAACATAGATCATACTGATGTGTTTTTTAAATTAAATTTGCGTTGAGCTCATGGCTCAGGTCCTGCCATCTGCTGGTGTCCCAAAGACCATGGGGATACTTCTGATGTGGACCCATGCCCCCGCAAACACTGAAAAGAACAGTGAAAAAGAAGACATTGTGATATTTTAAAAAAGCAAAACTTCCAAAATGAACAATACATCCCCACTCATAATTTCAGTCTAAAGTTTTCCTAGGAAGACATCTTCAGTGTCCTAAGCTTTCTCTAGATGGTGTCCTATGAATATACTGAGTGATTCTCATTCTTTTATTTGTTTATCCATGTGTTTCTCTCACAAATATCTATTCATACAAGGAGTAGGATACCATGCTACTTGTGTAGGTCTTAAAAGTGACTGAGAGCCATTCACTGCTCACAAGTGCCCAGCTATCTGATGTGTGAAGGTGAGAGATGGACAGCGGGTAAAGGGTGATCTAAGTCTGGTAATACAGCAAAAGGCAGAATTTAGGAAGCAGGAAAGCATCACCAGAAAAATCAAACCAAGACACAACTGGGCAGGATCTGACAGCCTGGTGGACAGGATGAGACACATTTTCTTTAAAGCAGTAGCACTTACACTGAGCTTTCAAGGATGAACTACAGTTTCAACAATGGAGATGAAAAAGTAATACACAAGCAAAGATGTAGGGTATCGTGGAGTCCAAAATAAATAATATAGTCTCCATATAAAGCAGATTGCAGGTGGAGGAGTGAAGTCTAAAGTGTGCTAGTTACGGCTATTTTGGTTGTGAGGGTCAGAAACACCTTGAAACTGGTGGGAGTAATGCTCTTTTTATAATGATAGAATTAGCAATCTCGTTGACATCTAAGGACAGGAAATGAAATAGAGCTGAGCTCATGGGTCCAGAACCGCAAAGGCAGGAGCAACAGAGGCTGCCCCATGCCTTTTCATAACTGATAGGCATGGAGCACAAAGGAGACGTAGGAGTCAAAGATAACACAAAGCTTTTGAGATGGATGAGGGAATTCAATATCCTGGCAGAGAGAGCACTCAATAAAATTACCCACTCTTAACTGACTGTCTCACCGACTGGAAGATTTCTTTCAGAAGGAAGAACATCTTGCAGGCTTTTTGACATCAGATTTTGATATTTGATCCCAGGTTGTAGGAGTCAACTTTTCAGCTACTTTGTAAGGATTTTAGTAATAATAATAAAAGACTGCAAGGATTGTCCTGATGAATTTTAAGTTTGGACATTATAACAAGGTTTACAATTGTGTTTACTAAGAACTTTGATGTATTTTTATATAGGTATACATACACTTGATTCTCTTCACACCGAGTTTGAATAAGTACAGTTTGCAATTACAGATGAGGATGCTGATGCTGAATTCCTTATCCAAAGTGAAAATGTTTGCTTTAAACAGAAAAAGACATAACCTAAAAGTCTTAGACTGTATATTTCCTTATTTTTTATAAAATATCAATAGCACTGGTATAAAGCACAAATCTCTTTCAATTTAGTATTGCTTTTTTATAATGCTTCTTTGCTTCAAGTTTCCTCCGATTTAGTAATTTAAACTCTAGCTCAATCTGTGTGAATTATAAAACACATAATTAAACTGGCCAATGAGATGGGACTGTACTTTGCTGATTGGAAATATCTTTCATTCATGATAAATATAGATCATTTTAATTCACTGTACTGACAATAAATGAGACTTAAATGGAGGAATATCTTATAAAAACCCAAACAAACCAAAACCAAACAAAAAGTAAGAGCTTTCAATGCTTAAAGACATTCAGCTTAGTTCCAAGCCTCACAAAGTAATATTGGATCAGATCTTAGGTTCACAAATAGGCTATATAAATTTATTCCTAAATTTAAATTACTTACTAACCAGAATTGAAATTCAGCTAATATAGACAACAGACAGCTTCCTTTTTTATTTGAGCTGTAATCCCTTCTAGCTTGGTGATGCCCACACTTTTTTATTTAATATTTTTAATACACCCTTTAATTATTCATGATAACTAATAGGCATTTTAAGGTATAATATAACAGGTTTTCCTCAAATTAACTACATCAACAAATTGGAACTATGCATATTTACTTAAAATGTGTGTTTTTTGAAAACTACTTACTTTGATTCCGACACAATTGAAACCCAGATAAACTGAAATTTTCTGTCTTTTTGCATACATTCTACTTTTGCCTTCACTTACTGATGGTTTTTAGAAATTAACTTGAGTAGAATTTTAAAGGCAAAGCTATTCATGTAAGGTGCCAGGAGAATAATCAGAAACTTGTTCAAAGCCAGATAACCATCCTTATTAAAGCATTGTTCATAAAAACAAAAGTCCCAGAAAAAATGGATTATAAAAAGTAGTAGTGTAATTTACAGTGACATACAGACATTCACTAATAATATGATGCAATCTAAATTTGTTAACATGAAATATTGTATGTGTGTGCTCATGTGTCTGTGAATTTTTAAAAATTCAAATTATGAAAGATACTATTTAGAAAATCCCATGTTAAACATTTTATGTGCTCACACATATGCTCACCAAAAAACAGCAGAAGAATATATGATATTGTATTAGGCTTCCATCTCAGTGGTACGGATTTGGGTACTTTTGCCTCTTTTTTTCCAAATTTTGTTCTTATAAATATTTCTTATACTGATATCTCATACAGATTTTGTGAGAATAATAAAAGGTATATTTAAAAAGGAAAGCATAAAAGGGGAAGATTTTTTTAAAATAACCTTCAAATCTGATTTCTTTGCTCCTTGGGGATTATTTCTTCATCCAACCAAATTCTAGCATCTTTTACTATATCCCTTCTTTTTCTATTTACTATCCTTAGTTCCACTTTCACACTGAAAAGTGGAAATGGAAATATACATCAGCTTCTACTAATATTTAAGTGTTTTTAAAATATACATATCTGAAGGCCATTTCAAGTGGCTTATTTCAGGAGTTTAAAATATACTGCTGTTATTAATATTATTAATGCTACTATAATTGTTACACTATTGATGTATTAAAATTAAACTGATGAATTAGGGGTGACTTTCAGTTCAATTCAGTCACTCAGTCATGTCCAATTCTTTGTGACCCTATGAATTGCAGCACGCCAGGCCTCCCTGTCATCATCAACTCCCAGAGTTCACTCAAACTCACGTCCATCGAGTCAGTGATGCCATCCAGCCATCTCATCCTCTGTCGTCTCCTTCTCCTCCTGCCCCCAATCCCTCCCAGCATCAGAGTCTTTCCCAATGAGTCAACTCTTCGCGTGAGGTGGCCAAAGTACTGGAGTTTCAGCTTTAGCATCAGTCCTTCCAAAGAACACCCAGGACTGATCTCCTTTAGGATGGACTGGTTAGATCTCATTGCAGTCTATGGGACTCTCAAGAGTCTTCTCAAACACCACAGTTCAAAAGCATCAATTCTTCGGCGCTCAGCCTTCTTCATAGTCCAAATCTCACATCCATACATTACTACTGGAAAAACCATAGCCTTGACTAGACGGACCTTTGTTGGCAAAGTAATGTCTCTGCTTTTGAATATGCTATCTAGGTTGGCCATAACTTTTCTTCCAAGGAGTAAGCGTCTTTTAATTTCATGGCTGCAATCGTCATCTGCAGTGATTTTGAAGCCCCCCCCCCACAAATAAAGTCCTGTTTCCACTGTTTCCTCATCTATTTCCCATGAAGTGATGGGACCAGATGCCATGATCTTTGTTTTCTGAATGTTGAGCTTTAAGCCAACTTTTTCACTCTCCTCTTTCACTTTCATCAAGAGGCTTTTTAGCTCCTCTTCACTTTCTGCCATAAGGGTGGTATCATCTGCATATCTGAGGTTATTGATATTTCTCCTGGCAATCTTGATTCCAGCTTGTGCTTCTTCTAGAATGAATAAATAACCCACTTAATTAATAAATACTTATTGAATTGCTATTCATGAAAACAACTTGTTCAAAATTCTAGTTGAATCTGATTCATTATTTTCCATTCCCTCTCCAAAATATAAGGCACTGTTAATACCTCTACTTCCAGTTTTCCTCTATCTTCATTTTTACTATTCTCACAATCTTAAACCTATATAGTTATTAAGTCCCAAAACTTAAATCTTTGCATGTTTAGAAAGCAGCCTTGATAGAGACTTTTTCCATTGCTTGAAAATACAGTAGTCAAAGGTTAGAAAATATTATCTTTAGGTGGATAAATATAAAAGTTGTGATTTGGCTCCAATTTCACCAGTTTTGCAGTACCTTTGCATTGTTGGGGTTATGTAAATATTAAAAACTAACCATGTTGACAATACTTACCTGAATGAATTCTTTCCAGCTAGGTAATATAAATGGTGATTCATTTGGGCAAATGAAATAGAAAATACTATAAACTCATTGAACACTTTGCTGGAAATTGACGCTGTACTGAACAAGTCCTCAGAGCCATATATCTATGCTTATACATAGACATATGTGTATATATCAATATATACACATCTACATACACATATGTGTATGCATACAAATATACATGCCTGTGTATCTATGTACACACCCACATACTCATTATGTATATAATGTTTTGCCAACCACTTTTTTTGTTTTACTTTTCATCTGTCATATTTTATTGCACTTTGTCATTATATCCCTTAACAATTTTAAGTTCCTTCTTTCCCCCAACACACTCTGGATACTCCCCCTTGTGTAGCCTTCTGATGTCCCATTACATCTTCACAACAGTCATGATAATACCACATGGAGATTTGTGAAAAATTTATTCGTAAAGATCAGATTGCAGGAAACCCCTCTGCAGGTTTAGTTCCTACAAAGTAATGATGTTATTTAAGAACCCTGAATCTCTTCATACCCATCACTTTGACATATGCCATATTTCACTTGGTTAGAGTCTCCTAAAAGGGACTGCTGGAAGCAATGTCAGTGCTGATATGGGCATATTTGTAAGTAACAGGACAATTCCTGTTTAAAGCCCCTAGGTTCTAAATGAAATTATTTTGAGGACTTTCACAAATACCAAACTACTTGCAGCATGAATCCCTGTTTCTATAAAATTCTCCTAAGTTTTCAAGCACTCTTAAATAAGATCTTGGCAGAATGGCAGGCAGATGAGATTAAAATGGTATAAATTTACTTCTTATGCATTTTATTGGTTTTCATTTAAAAAATAGAGTCATCTTTTTAAAGATGCTTTGGAAAGGCCAATCATTCTATGAAATACAAATTAGGGAAAAGGAAAGAAACAAAGAACAGAAGAAAATGCACAGATGATTATGATTAGACAAGCCATAAAAGAGAAAGCTAAATGGCATATTAATTTAGAAAATAATTCTGAGCATTACTAATGGTCAGACATACAAAACATCCACACAAATAAATGACTAAAATAAGGTATCGTTTTCTACCCATCATGTAGGTTACTATTTTAAAATCTAAAAGAAAAACACCAATACAGTATACTAACACATATATATGGAGTTTAGAAAGATGGCAATGACGACCCTGTATGCAAGACAGGAAAAAAGACACAGATGTGTATAACGGACTTTTGGACTCAGAGGGAGAGGGAGAGGGTGGGATGATTTGGGAGAATGGCATTCTAACATGTATACTATCATGTAAGAATTGAATCGCCAGTCTATGTCTGACGCAGGGTACAGCATGCTTGGGGCTGGTGCATGGGGATGACCCAGAGAGATGTTATGGGGAGGGAGGTGGGAGGGGGGTTCATGTTTGGGAACGCATGTAAGAATTAAAGATTTTAAAATTAAAACAAATAAACTAAAAAAAAATCTAATAGTATTGAGCATTGGCAGTAACTTTGAACTTCCAGTTCTGTTTGTAGGAAGACAAACTGTAATAACAACTTTGGAGAACAATTTGGCATTATCAGTAAAAGTGAAAATGAACATAACCTGAAATTCGTCTTCTATGTTACACTCTAAAGAACATTTATGCAAATTCACAAAAGGAAGATGTACTTCTCTGTTTATTTTAACATGATTTGAAATAGCAAAGCACATAATGTTCATAATGTGCGCAATAGGTAAGTTAAAAGTGTGTGTGTTTATGTATAAACAGGAAAGTATGTTAACAGGAATAGAATATACATGGAAATACACATTGATACATTACAAAACTATAATTTTGAGTAACACGAGTTTTGCACACATACTGATAGTCTCTAGAACTGCAGTTGTTGTAAAGTGAAAATGTTAGTCATTCATTTATATCCAGCTCTTTGCAACTCCATGGTGTGTAGTCCACCAAGCTTCTCTGTCCGTGGAATTCTCCAGTCAACAATAGCTATTCCCTTCCTCAGGGGATCTTTCCGACCCAGGGATTGAACCCAAGTGTCTTGCATTGCAAGCAGATTCTTCACCATCTGAGCCATTAGGAATACCCCAAAAGCAAACTACTATCCCTGATGGTTCAGCTGGTAAAGAAGCCACCTGAAATGCGGTAGACATGAGTTTGATCCCTGGATTGGGAAGATCCTCTGGGAAAGGGAACGGCTACCCGCTCCAGTATTCTGGCTTGGGGAAATCCACAGACAATTCCATGGGGTTGCAGAGAGTCTGACTTTCACTTAAAGCACTTATAAAACGATGTATACACTAGAATATTGTTTATGTAAAATGTTACAAAATATATACAGAATAGATCTATCATGTATAAATATATGTGATAATTTATAAAAGTAGATTCAACTAAATTCATGATAATAATTGTCTTTGAGGTAAAGGCATAGGAGGGTATGACTTTATCTCAATAATATTTTATTTTTTAATGAAAAAATGAAGCAAATGTAAAAAATGTTCTAGGCATCAAGTATATGTATCTTTATACTAACTTTTTATCTCTTATTAGTTCTAAAATTGTCTCAATATCACAAACAATAATTTTCTCAGTATCTCAAACAATAATTTATCTTACTATTTTCAGTCTTCTACACTAACTGTTAACCTGAGCAAATATTTTCTTTTTACCAGCAAGTTGTTATGGCTATATATTTAATACCAATTCAAAAACAAAAATACTTTTTTTAATAGGGTTATGTTTACCCAGAGTGATTTTAAATAAGACAGTTAATTCTTCTACTGTTATTGTTAGACACTAATTTGAAGATTCTTTGATTTGAAATGTCTTAATAATTTACCTACACAAGATTATGATTTAATTTTAATTGCATTTCAGACATAAGTTTTCCTAAAGCAACACACAATATGCACCATCAATTATCTTAGAGAAAGAAACACAGAAAATATATTAATTATAGGTCATGACCCAGTAAATTATGAATTTCCAACCAGAAGTAAATTATTGCCACTAATTAGCTTTCTTGTTTGCCAGACTGGGTTAAAGTCTTCATTGCATTAGTCATTTCATAAATCACTTTCTTAATATGCAAATCTGGAAGGAAGGAGAATTTGAGAATATACTAAGTGTTTATTAATAATATTCAGTCACAAGGTTTCATTGGAGAGTTTCTACCAATTTAAAGAATTTGATTCAGTGTGGAATATTTGGGAAGAAAAGATATTTTATTTTCTTTACTGATATAGATTGTTTATGATGCCATTTATTGTTCTTTTACCCAGTCAATTAAGTTTTAGATAAACTGAATCTATATTCAGTGAAAAGAGTGTAGTGCTCTGAATGTTTAACAGGTCCAGAATCACAGAGTGTGATACTAGTAGGATTGGATTTGCTTCCAGGCCTCAAAACTTAAACTGGTGATTCCAAATTCTCAATGTTTTTAACTGCCATGAATAATAGAAAATAAGCTGATCTCTTTTGTTCTGTCATTTTCCCAATCCTTTCCAAATTCTGCCCACTTCCGCTTTCAAAACATATGCGTCCCTGATCCCACTTCCATTGGCTCCCACATTGTGTTTTAACCAGATCATCTGAAGCAGAATAATTCAGTTCAGTTGCTCAGTCATGTCCAACTCTTTGAGACCCCATGGACTGCAGCACTCCGACTCCCTGTCCATCACCAGCTCCTGGAGCTTGCTTAATTAAACTGATGTCCACTGAGTCAATGATGCCATCCAACCATCTCATCCTCTGTTGTCCTCTTCACCTCCTTACTTCAATCTTTACAAGTATCAGAGTCTTTTCAGATGAGTCAGTTCTTTGCATCAGGTGGCCAAAGTATTGGAGTTTCAACTTCAGCATCAGTCCTTCCAATGAATAATCAGGACTGATCTCCTTTACGATGGACTAGTTGGATCTCCTTGCTGTTCAAAGGACTCTCAAGAGTCTTCTCCAACACCACAGTTCAAAATCATCAATTCTTGGGTGCTCAGCTTTCTTCATAGTCCAACTCTGACATCCATAATATGACTCCTGGAAAAACCATAGCTTTGACTATACAGACCTTTGTTGTTAAAGTAATATCTCTGCTTTTTAATATGCCGTCTAGGTTGGTCACAGCTTTTCTTCCAAGGAGCAAGCATCTTTTAATTTCAAGGCCTGCAGTCACCATCTGCAGTGATTTTGGAGCCCAAGAAAATAAAGTCAGTCACTATTTCCATTGTTTCCCCGTCTATTTGCCATGATCTTCATTTTCTGAATGCTGAATTTTAAATCAGTGTTTTCACTCTTGTCTGTCACTTTCATCAAGAGGCTCTTTAATTCCTCTTAGCTTTCTACCATAGTAGTGGTGTCATCTACATATCTGAGGTTATTGATATTTCTCCCAGTAATCTTGGTTACAGTTTGTGCTTCGTCCACTTCAGCATTTCTCATGATGTACTCTGCATATCAGTTAAATAAGCAGGGTGACAATATACAGCCTTGACATACTCCTTTTTCAATTTGGAACCAGGAACTTCTAACTGTTGCTTCTTGACCTGCATACAGATTTCTCAGAAGGCAGTACTAATGAGGTAATAAGCATAAAGAATTATGGGTGGGCTTCCCTGGTGGCTCAGTGGTAAAGTATCCACCTATCAGTGCAGGAGACACAGGTTTGATTCCTCGATGGGGAAGATCCCCTGAAGGAGGAAATGGCAACCCACTCCAGTATTCTTGCCTGGGAAATCCTATGGACAGAGGAGCCTGGCAGGCTACAGTTTAGGGAGTCACAGAAGTGTAGAACATGACTTAGCAACTAAATAACAAAAATAAATTATAGGCCAGAGCACTTACTCATTTACACTCACAAAGTAACATATTTGGGAAATGCATGATTGCCCCTTTTTTTTTCTTTCTGATATGTGTTAAGCTTCTTCCCACTTGAATGTAAGCCACTTGAGAGTAGGCTATTTTGTCTCTTTGGTTGATGTCCCTCACACTTCCTCAGTGTATGACAGATAACAGATGTTCTTCAGAAATAAAGAATAATAATAACAGTGAAATATTTCATAAGGAAAGAAAAGGGCAGGAGAGATATTTGAATATGCCTGTTTTTCCCCTGCTTTTCACTTTTCGGCATAAGGACTGCCCCTAAGGCAGGGCCTGTGGAGTTGATTTCATCAGCATTTTGATAGCACCCTAGGATTTGGAAATCAAATCAGCCTACTTTGCACTCTAGAAAAAAAGGAAATGCTGTTTTGCTGATTAGCAATTTTCCCTGAGGAATCAAACTTTTAAGAAAGCTTTGTCTCTCTTGTTTGATTTCTACAAGAAAGCCTGTTTCAACACTAACATGAAATGAGACATATTTTAGTTATTATGAAAACTTCAAGAAACTAAAACCAGGACAGTCCCTTGGCAAAAATATAGCAAGATTTTGTTGTTAGCCCCACCACTCACTTCCTTCTACCTCTGACCCCAACTTCACCTTACTCCAGCTATATATCTAAAAACCCTTTTGAGTTCTCAGAGGTCTCATGGTCCTTTAGATTATCATAGTTTTCTATGAATTTTTTAACCAAAAGTAAACATAGGTACCATAAAAGAGTTGAAATTGTACCATGTCAGAAAGATGGAGTTTTGCATATCAATAACAAGGTGGATGAACAATGGTTTTTATATTCCGCTTCCCGATGTCAACACTTTTCTCTCTAAGGTTACCAGAAGCTTCCACCCCTTTATCCAAAGGTCCATTTGCAGTCCACTGTTTACCTGACACTTTTGCAACTTTCTTTTCAGTAGAAATGACCTCAGCGGAACTGAACTCCACTGATTTTTCTCCTGACTCTCTGCCTTTTTTTTTCTGCCACCTTTTCTTTCTGGCTCCTCCTCCTTCCCTCACCTGAAAATGTTGGAATCCCTCAGAGTTCTGGTCTACAGATTCTTCTATTTCTCTAACTCCCTCCCCAGAACTTGTCATCCTGTAAATAAAATATAAAGGCATATATTTCCCATATTTCCCTCTCTCTCTAGCCCTGCTTCTCTTCTGAACCATGGAATTTTATATCAATTTGTCTTCTTGGAGAGTCCTCTTAGATGTCAGCTGATGCATTGCACATGTTAACAAGTCCAAAACTGCCTTCGCTCTTACCTCCCCCATGAACATCCTCCTCCTCCTGTAATTTTATGACATAAACCTGGAAGTCAACCTTCATGTTCCCATCTCCCACAAATGTAGTATCTGGAACATAGAGAGCACTCCGTAAATGTATATGTTGAATGAATAAATGAAGAAGGAGCTAAAGTGGTCATTTGAGCATCTCTGGAGTCATAATCCACAGGTAGTTTCTGGTTTCAACAACAGACATTTAATGCACTTTCTTCACAGACATCTAATTTAGTAGGAGATTCAAAGTGCTAGTTTGTTTTAAGCTAATAATTTCACCTGCACTAGTAGAATTCTATACTTAAATCATTTCATTTTATCCTAAATAACCTTGAGATATAGGAGAGATAAGTATTGTTTTTCTCATTTCTAGATGATGAAGATGAGGCTTAGAGAGTTTATGTAAATCTCTAAAAAGGTACCCAGCTAGTAATTGACAGAGCTGTGATAGAAATTGAGATTTTTTTTTTCTTCTTTTTAAACATATGATTCCAGGACATTGTAGGATTATGTATTTTTTTTTCATTATGTAAAATGAGGTCAACGGGAGATTAGCCTCAGTTTCTTCATCCATAGAATAAGGGTAATAATATCTACCTCAATGTGATAATTAAATGAGATAATGCACGTAAAGTACTTAGTTAGAGTGATTGGGCCATGGTAAGCCCTTGTGATGGGCTAGAGTTTATTAATATGAGATTTTAAATCTCTTCCTCTATGAAATGCAAAGCAATTAAAGGCTTTTGAGCAAGATAGTGTTACAATGAAAGCTACTATAGGGGAAGATTAACCTATCACTTGGGGGAAGGTTATATTAAAGTAGAGAGAAACTGAAACAAAGCGAATGGTTTAAGTTCTAGCAGAATGGCTCAAGCACAAAGCACTGACTACCTAACTAAAGTGGAAGTCATGGGGGGTTCCCATCTATCACCAGACTGGGGTGAACCTACAGGAGTGCAGCCCAAGAAATGAAGTGTCAAGGTGGGACATCTCTGGGTTCAGGCAGAGCCAGCAAGAGGAGCCAGAAGAAGCCTTCAAACAAAGAGAAAGATGGGTGTCACAACTGTAATGGAGGTAGAGGTGCTGTTTGTCAAACCAAAAGGTCAGAAACAGGAAAACCTTGCTTATTTTCCATCTTAGACTAAATCTAACCCAAAGAAGTATTTCTAAATGTATTAGGTATTATTTTTGCAAGACTCTAGAGTTCTGGCCTTTTTCATCAATTAGAAGTGGTAGCAGCTCAAAATCTATGTTCACACTACACAATAATTTCCATTAGACACCATTGTCATTAAATAGTCCAAATCTCTGCAGATGCCTGTTATGTTATGCCAGGCCTGCTTTATTCATTCACAGGATATGTCCATTCCTGGACCGACTTGATCTACAGAAAACCAAAAGTCAGGGTGAGTCTCAGGAAGATCAGGTTGCAACAGCATTGAGGGTTCAAGAGAAATGTTTCAGGTATGAGCCCTCCACAGTGACAGGGTTCTTCCCTTTGTTTAAATGAAATAGAACTGAATTTCTTGATCCATGGCGGAAGCATGAGATGATTGCAAAGTCTGTGCTGGCTTAAACACTAGCATTGATTAATATGAAAATAAAGGATGAAGTGGAGAGCTTTTTAAAAGAATTAAATACTTGGTTTTCTAGCTATTAGGATTGAAGTGCAAAAAAATTAACAGCATTTCTGAAAATTAAAACATATATGTTATATAGATCTTTAATATAGGCAAGGTCATTTTTATTTGATATATCTTCCTGCCTGGAAAACCTAAGAGAAGCTAAGTACTGTGGTTTAAAGATAAAGCTTTCTGGAATGAGAATTAAATATCAGGAATCAACAATGTATACTTGGTACATTGCCAAGAAAGAACTGTTAATAAACCCCTCCCTCAATAAAAATGTTAGAATTTGGCATGTTTTCTTTTTTTTTAATTGGACTGTACTATTTTAAATTTCTTTATTGAAATATCTCACCAAACAATAACAAAACTCGTGGAGCATTATGACTGCTCAGTGAAGTAATAACCACTTGGATTGGATTCTCTGCTTCAGCAGAATCTAGGTACATGTACAAGAGTGATATACAGCCGGGCCAGAGATACTGTAGAATGTCTTCACAGCAGACTGAACATTGGAATTGACACTAAACCTTGTGTCAAGATACACACAAAGACTTTCAGACACAGAGCACACCTAAGGTTATAATCTGTCAAGATTAACAAAGAGTGAATACCTGCTAAAGCAAATAGACTGTGATATAAATGTCATCTCCAAATCAGTGAAAGAAGATTTTTCTTCCCAATTAACATTCAAGTGCATGAGAATGAAATCCATTTACTCATTTTCTGATAATTTATGCAGCAATGTACAGAAGTAATAGACATGGTTACATGGCACATTTATACAATATGTTTCATCCCTAAGGATCCTAAAGCTCTTTACAATTATAGCTAATGTTTGTTAAAGTACCTTTAAGGGGGAGAGTGCCACAGATGTTCCAAATATTATGATTCTAAAAGGCATGATACGGTATGTACAGGAACACTTCATTCTCATAGAATCGTTGCCAGTTCTAGCATAGGAAATAGAATTCCTTTATGAGACTGATGAGCCAATGTTTATAAAAACTTTTCTTCAAGCAGCTTAAAGTCAACCTCTTTTCTCCTATAACTACCTGAGAAATCACATACAATTTGGCCTTAAATTATTTTCAGAATTTTAAGGAAGGAATACCCTTAATAGGAAAAAAAAAAATCTATCTTTTGGTCAATAAATAGTGTCATTATTTCCAAATGACAAAATTATAGCATAGGAAGAATAATAAGACCCTTTAGCTCAGAAGTGGTAGAGATATTATTTCATTAATTTTGTAAGCCCCAGCTTTGAAAGCACCTTTCCTTACATGAATGAGTCAAAGAATCCAGAGATGATAGGGTGGAAGAATTAGATTCCTAAATGAATAGATAATTTTGTATACAATAAGGTTTTAGTTACATGTGTGCAATTAAACTTTTATTAACAGATGTTTGATGTTTTTCTTTTATGCAGTAAAAATTTAAGCCTTGAACTGAATGAGAGTACTTATGAGTGTTTTCTGGCCCAAACCACGGCCACACAGGCCTCCTGCAAAGACCCCTGGAGTTCTGCCATCAATGGGGTGGACCTTGCCTGAGGAGGGATGTGGTCTGATTTGGAAAGGTTATAACAAAGCCTAGGCCAGGAACCCAGGCAGAATACCCTCCTTTACTGCCCTGGGCTCTCATGCTTCAGTCAGGGAGGCCATGGAGAAGATAGGCAACCTTCACAAGTTATATTTATATGCCAAATATTTGAGTAAACAAAAATTGAGTTAGCATGCCTTGGACGTATAAACAGACATGGCTTTTTGCTCAATAGTGCTTCTAAATTTTAAGGACAGTTTTTGTAGTGTCTAATAATCTAGGCTTTGGCCCAGACAAACCTGGATTCAAATCATGTTTCTGCTGAGGACTAACTGCATGACATGGAAACAAAAGAAACTCATAGAAAAAGAGAACAGACTTAAGATTACCAGAGCTGGAGAGGGGGAGGAGAAATTGGAGGAATTTTGGTCAAAGGTCCAAATTTCCTTTTTAAAAAAAAAAAAAATATTAGTATTATCATTTTATGGTAAAGAATCTGCCTGCAATGCAGGGGTCCTGGGTTTGATTCCTGGGTCGAGAAGATCCCCTGGAGAAGGAAATGGCAACCCACTCCAGTATTCTTGCCTGGAGAATCCAATTGACAGAGGAGCCTGGTGGGCTCAAGTCCATGGGGTCTCAAGAGTCAGACATGGCTTAGCGACTAAACCACCACCACCATTTTTTTCACTGAAGGATAATTGATTTACAGACTTTTGCTGTTTTCTGGAAAACCTCAACATGAATCACTCATAGGTATACATATATCCCCTCCCTTTTGAACCTGCCTCCCATCTTCTTCCCCATCTCGCCCCTCCAGGTTGATACAGAGCCCCTGTTAGAGTTTCCTGAGCCATACAGTAAATTCCCGTTGGCTATCTGTTTTATATATGGTAGTGTAAGTTTCCATGTTACTCTTTCCATACATCTCACCCTCTCCTCCCCTACCCCCATGTCCATAAGTCTATTCTCTATGTCTTTTTCTCCACTGCTGCCCTGGAAATAAATTCTTCAGTACCATTTGTCTAGATTCCATTTATATGTGTTAGAATACAATATTTCTCTTTCTGACTTATTTCACTTTGTATAATATCTAGATTCATCCACCTCATTAGAACTAACTCAAATGTGTTCCTTTTTTATGGCTGAGTAACATTCCATTGTGTATATGTACCACAACTTCTTTATCCATTCATCTGAAAACGGACATCTAGGTTGCTTCCATCAAACCTCCATTTTTAAGATAAGTGTTAGGGATGTAATGTAAAATGTGATAACTATAGCCAACAGTGCTGAATAGTTCACAGGAAAGTTGTCAAGAGAGTACATCCAAGAGTTCTCACCATAACATTTTATTTTCTTTTTTCTACTTAATTTTTTTTTTTCTATAAGAAAAGATCTTTGTTAACTGAACCTAGTCTGGTAATCATTTCACAATAGTTGTAAATAACACCGTAAGCCTATAGTGATGTATGTTAATTATATCTCAATAAACCTGGGAAGAAATGAACAAATAAACTAAGAAACATAAACAAAAATAATAATCAATTTCACCTATTCTTTAGAATAAAAGCAAACCAATTAAGAAATGAATCAACTCTGTATGACCTGATGGTGAAGAAAATATAATCCGTGTCACTATTGTTAAGTATAAAAAGCAAGTTGAAGAACTGTATGCATTTTCTAATCCCACTTTTTAAAGCATGTCTGTTTAGGCATTTATGGGTTTCTGTGGTGGGTCAGTGATAGAAAGAATCCAACTGCCAATGCAGGAGACACAGGTTTGATTCCTAGGTCATGAAGATACCCTGAAAAAGGAAATGGCAACCCACTCCAGTATTCTTGCCTGGAAAATCCCATGGGCAGAGAAGCCTGGTAGACTATAGTCCATATGGTCACAAAAGAGTCAGCACTACTTAGCAACCAAACAACAACAACAATATAGATATTGGTGTGTATGTGTTTGTAAATGTATCTAAAAACTGTATACGTGTGACATTAGTTCTCTCTGGGGAGAGATAATGTGACTGGGAAGAGATAAGAGAAACGTCTCACTTTTATTGTACAGATTTTTCTTCTGTGTGATTATATATGCCTTTGCTTACAAGTATGTGTGATTTTTATACTGAATAATTAAAAATAGTAATGTTTTACATCCCCTTTATTCAATAATGCCCTCCAAGTTTCACACCAATAATAAGTGCCAATTTCCATCCATAAATTATGCATATGTACAAGCATATTCCTTTTTTATATGCCTAGAATCTTATAATATTATCTGTTGGTCATGTATAAAGAAGTGTCTCTCATGCCTCTATTTTCTTGTCATTTGTCCAACTGAAAATTTATTTATGGAAAGTTTATGACTTTACTGTGTACCATCCCTTCAAAAACTGTGGTTAAGATAATCAGATGCCTTTTCCTTTGAAACAATGCAGTACATTCTTGCCTTGCTCAGGTTGGTTTCATTTTTCTTCTTTTACCCAGGATGAACAATACGTCCTTCATTTTCTCTCAAAATCAATAGGCAATGGATTGATGAAGTCCATGTGTTTGCTCTACAGCTGTTTATTGCATGTCAAACCTGTGGAAGGAATTATTTCACCTACAATGCAACAATTCACTTGTATCTCACTGGTATGGACGGTGGGCAACAGATTGAATTAAAGCCTTCTGTCCATATTTAGTTCATTTATTTTGGACAGAGAAATGAGAGTTCAATGTAGTAATGTCCTCTGTTGACCAATTATAATTTGAAGTCATCAAACCAGGTACCCTTTAAGCAACGGTATAATAACACACCCCACTCTGTGCAGGTTTAGATGATGGATGACTAGAATCTGAAGTAACTGGACAGCTGTCTGAACAGACTATTTCATTATACGTGAAGGGATGCCATTTCTAACTATGATGATAATTAGAGTAGATGAAATGCATAAATCATTGTGGTTTTTTATAGCTTTGGTTTGGGGGAACAATTTTTAACCCTCCTTATGGGCTCAATGCTTTGGATTAGGATCCAATGCATATTTCTATAATTGGAAGGATTTGATATTCTTACTTCAAGTGCTTATGTGATATGTTTTCTCGTATCTGAATTCATACAGTAACACACAATGCAGTAAGAATGTCCTGTAGCGATCAAGGGATTGAATAAAAATGCCTGATGATATCATTATTGGCATTATTTTTGCTCTTGTAATTGCTATTCTTTTGGTCGGGTTATTTCTGTAGTTCAAAGTAATTCCTTTCTTCTTTTCTAATATCTCACCTATAATGTTCCCTATTTTAATTATCTATTATCTACCAAAATTTTCTGAAACTTAAGAAAATTAAAACTGCCATTAATTATCTTTCAATAGTCTATGTTGTCTGGGAGCAGTTAGGCAGTTACTCAACTAATCTTCACTGAGATTTCTCATGTTATTGAAGGCACATAGTAGATGGGGCAGATTTTATCTGAAGCCTTGCCTGGAATTCTGGGGAACCTGGGCCACATTCTCTCTTCTTGTAGTCTGAAGCGTTCTCTTTCCGGATTATCTTTCCACGTGCCCTCCCCATGTGGAATCTTCGTAGTGAGACTTCTTACATGACATCTAAAACTAGAAGCTGACTGTGTTGTTAAAGGCTGGGCACATACAAGCATAGGTTGAATTTGCCATATTCTCTTGGTTAACCCTAATTCCAGGCCAGCCCAAAATCCATGAACAAAGGAATTACAAAAATACAAACAAACAAAAAAACACATAAATACTGGAAGGTTTAATTCATCTGGAGCCATCTTTAAAAACCAATAATTTAAAAATAAAAAGACTTTATGTACTCATAATCTTCAAATTATTTTGATTAAATCTATGATTATATTTTCTTCTAATGGTATCACAACTATACTCAACTCTGTCCAGTTAATGTTTCCCATTATTTTCTTTTAAAAATATTTGATTTGTCTCAAATTTTGATCATCCCCAGTGTTTCCAAGTGTCCTAGATATTTGGTGCTCTATGAGCCATAGTTCTAGATATTTGAATTGAATGTTTGCACATTGTTGTATGGCAATTTAGTATTGAGCTGGAAATAGTAATTTTAAAAATCACCACAATTTCTTCTTGTGGAAAAGAACACAATAATGGTATAATGATGTGACCATTATCTCTGACTCAAGTCACCAACTACCCCTAGACTCTAAATTTTTGGTAATCAATAGTAATGCTTCAAAAAAGAGTAATGCTTCACTTTTCCAGCAGTGTTGAGTGCTAAACAGCATCTCAATAAATTTTAAATTCATTGGTGGTTCCAGTGTATCCCTATCTATCTATTACCTACTCATCTACATCAAAGTTCAGATTACATTATACAATATGATGTTGTAGTAATTAGTATGGACTTTGAATAAGATGTATTGGAGTCAAATCCTATCTCCCTCACCCATTATATATGCTAAGCTAATTTTCTGTAAAATGTTTTATAATACTACTTTCATTGAGACAGTGCATAGAAAGTGATTTGCCTAGGGCATAGGAATTATTAAACATTCAATAAATGATAGCAGTTACTCTGTATTTCAACTGTATATTTGTAGTGTCTTCTAACTATCCAACTTTCTCCAGACTCACCTACTTAAAATTCACAGTGCTATCAAATTAGTGGCCCTACAAACATATGAAAGATCATATCACTCTTATTCTCAAAAAATTCACTGATTCTTCCCTCACAGTCCAGTCCAGATTTTTTTAGCCCGGCCTTATCCTCTGAAACTGTGTACTTTCTCCTCTACCTCTTCTCAAATTGCAGCCAGATGATTCAGCTACTGTTTCTCCAACCATTAATGTGTATATTTTCATATCATTTTTTCCTTCTTTTGTGTTTCCCTTTGCCTGGAATTCCTCACTCCTGCCCCACTGCCCAAGCTAAATGAAGCTGAAAGAATTTGCTTCTTGGAAGTTTTCATGAATATTATATTCAAGAACCTTTTTATGTGGTATTTTCAGCATACACTCAGATACCTGCATGACTCATGTATTAGTTAGACCAGGCTTTTTGTTATAACAAATAGATCTCAAAATTACAGAGGCTGAATATACCTTACAGCTATTTTTTAATCCTTGTAAGAGATCAGAATAGGTGTTCAGAACATCTAGGCATGGAAATATATGGAAAATGGGCCAGGTTGGAAGTGGCTCACTTTACCTGCATTCACATTGCACTGGAGGGGACCGGATTCCATGCCCCAAGTGCAAAGAAAGCTGAGAAATAAAAGCCACCATTCATCCCCAAGGGGGCAATACATTTGGGTGAACAGTTAGTTTCCAATAGGTCACTCACCTTAAACAAGTGACACAATCCAGATGTTAGAAACTAGGGAATTGTGAAGTTTGTGGCAAACTAGTAAAGCCTTGATTGAACTACACACGGAAATGTTAGTCAGTCTAGCCAGCTTCTCCCATAGAGGAATGCTTGTCCACTTCTGGCAGATCTTATCATTTTTCAAGGAAACCAAAAACAAAAACAAAACAAAACAAATTTGTACATGAAATCTTCATTTAAAAAATATCAGCAACTATTTCAATTAAAAAAAAAAAAAAAGAACTGAAAAAAGTACTGAGTTTCACTGTGAGCCAAATAACCATCTACTGAATCTGGCCAGCTGACCACTTGTATGTAACATCTACCTTAGATACTAACTGTTAAATTTTGATAAGTATATACCTTTTTGTCCCTGAAGCTTTGATCTATGTCAGACTCTGGGACACATCATAAGAGAATTGGATTCTATAAATCTGACTCTAAAGAACATTTCCTAAATTCTCTACCTATTTTAGGGAATAAACTTGAATTTTCCAGGTTCTTTACTTGTTGAACATGCTGAGAGAGTTTGGGGGCAGGAGGAAAAGGGGACGACAGAGGATGAGATGGCTGGATGGCATCACTGACTCAATGGATGTGAGTTTGAGTGAACTCTGGGAGTTGGTGATGGACAGGGAGGCCTGGCATGCTGTGATTCATGGGGTCGCAAAGAGTTGGACACGATTGAGCGACTGAACTGAACTGAACTGAACATGGAAAGGTATTCATTATTTATATTCATTTAAATATGTCACATTCTCTGAACATATGGTAGAATGTAACTTTTTCATCTCTTTTGGAGTTAGATGTGGCCGCGTGACTTGTTTGGCCAATGAGGTGAGACAGAAGTGACTTGTCACTTGCAGTAAGTAGCTTAAGACCCACAAGATGCTTTGCCCCTTTCTCTCACTCTTCCTCATGCTGACTGGCACAGATCAAGATATCGGCTGTTTTGTCAGCCTAAGACCTGATATAATATACAACGCAGAGCTCCTAGCAACGCACAGCAAATATGAAACAGGAAACGAAGAAAAATAAAATTTAAACCATAAAGTACTGGAAGTTGTTTGAACAGCACTACCTGATTGCTCCTGATTAATTAGTTTGTTAATACCCATTTCCAGTCACTGTTAATTTTTTGGAGGAGAAATTATGAAGATTTGGATTAGGAATTACAAGACTTAAAGTACCGTGAAGGGGCAAGTAATAAGCAGTATGAATCTTGGTCACATTACTTCATCTCTTTGACTCCCAATTTTGTCATTTGGAAAGCAAGGAGTTTGGATAATGTTAAAGGTGGTTTTTTTTTTTTTTTACTTAAAATTCAGCTAAAGTGGACCCTCACCTGTTTAAAATGATAAATCCTTACTTATCTACTAATTGACTTGGACCCTACACTAAGCGATAGTAAATTTTTCCATTATATTTATTATCACAATTTTTGGATATGCTTAAAGTTCATATATATAAGATGGGTTCAACTAGATGTCATTCATAAGCAACAACACCAAAATTCAAAGTGACTTGCTCCAAAAAAACACAAGAATATTTGGTACAAAAGTCTAAAACCTAAACCTGGTATTTTCTGAACATATGTTTTTTTTTTCTCTTACCATATTTGCAATCTAAATTAGATTTTATACAGGGAGCTTTACTTATTTTATTCATGTTTGGTATTTGTTCTGCCAACATGTATAGTGCAATTAGGCTAGATCTCAAAGACCATAGGTCACTTAACCCTACTCCCTGAAAGAAATATGAAAGAACACTGGGAGAATGTGCTTTCCTTTGAGGGGGAAAAAAAAGCATAACATTTCAATATGTCTTTTCATGGAGAAAAAAATGAGAGAAGCAAGTTCAAGATGAGAAATTACTAGCCAGAAAGCATATTGTGATAAATCAGCCATAACATGATTATAGCAACTTCCTTGGGAAAGAAATCAATGCTGAATCAGACTTGGATAGACCAGGGGGATCAAATAGAGGTCAAAGGTACTTCTCTGTCTTGAAATTGGATAATTATTACTGCTATTATTGTCAGTTGCTATAATATAATACTGGCAGAAATACATGGAGTCCCAATGCCGCTTTTATTGGCTGGCTAGACAAGTCGATCCATTACAAGGGAATAAATTCAAGTATATTAATCCATCTAAACATCAAGTGAATTAGGGTAATTAGAAGAAGGCTACTTGTGAGTCTCCTTGTGATTTTTGTGTGTGTGTGGAAAAATAGGCAGAAAACAAAAAGCAATTTTGAAAGTACAAATTGCATACATTCCTTTTGCCTTAAAAATTGAACAGTAAAGCTTGCTTTAATAGAAACCTGAAATGATGGATTTGAGGCTTGCTTTGTCCTTTTAGTCTACCTTGCCACCCAAGCATAGTCAATAAAGTTTTTTCTATAGCACCCAAGCAGAAACCAGGAAGCAATAGAGAGACCTCTTTTGCTCTTATTCACAACAATCACTCAGTCACCACATTTCCTATAATGTTCTTTTAATACTCCTGAAGAGGCTTCCCTGGTAGCTCAGTGGTAAAGAATCCACCTGTCAAAGCAGGAGACATGGGTTAGATCCCTGGGTCAGGAAGATCCCCTGGAGGAGGAGATGGCAACACACACCAGTATTCTTGACTGGGAAATCCCATCAACAGAGGAGCCTAGTGAGCTACAGTCCATGGGGTTGCAAAAGAGGCAGACACAACTTAGCAAGTAAACAACAAAAACAAATAGTCCTGAAATCTTTCCCCTGCTCTCATTCTGCTCCCACTTCCTGCATCTTGTCTATAGACTTCTTGTCTGTTTTTCTGCACTACCCTCCTCTTTCATCTCCCTGCCTTCAGCTTCACGTGTTCCTAGAATATTCTCTTTAAATTTACCTAAGCCATCTTCCTGAAATGCAAATCGAATCATAACCCTCCAGTCCTTTAAATCATTCCATAGCTCCCTCTCATAAGTAATTCTTATACAAAGAATAGGACTGTGCCTTTTTCTTGCCAGACTTCTGTCAAACTTAGTATCAAATGAATCACTTTCTACTTAAATGTATTTTCCACTTAATGTTTTAGTAAACATGCCTGATTGCCCTTATTGGACTCTAAGCTCTCTGCTGGTGTGTTCTTTGTTTGTTTTTTATTTCAAACATGTGTCTTGGTTTATGGGTTGGGGATGACCAGAGATGTTCTGAGCACAACACGGCCATTGCCACCCTGGGGAGGTACATGGGCCATCTTGTACAACATAGACTAAAAAATTTCTGTTTCATTTTGAAGTGCTGAGAAGAGCTTCTTGTATGCTTCAATAAAGATGTCAGAAAATAGGTGCATAATTTCACAGAAATATATCTACTGAATAAGTGTGTGTGTGTGTGTGTGTGTGTGTGTGTGTGTGTGTGTGGTGTTTCTGCGTGCCTATGTGCTAACTTGCTTCAGTCATGTCCAATTCTGTGAATTTGTGGACTGTAGCCTGCCAAGCTCTGTCCATGGGATTTTCCAGGCAAGAATACTGGAGTGGTTGCCATTTCCATCTGGAGCTTGGTAATCATTCCATTTTCAAAAAATAATTTATATGAGTCCCAACCATGAAAGTGGAAGGGCCCAGTCTTGTCTATGATGCTCCCTATTAACATGTTAAAATCCCATTCTTTTAATAACCAAGAGTCTTGAGCCGCATGGATTTTCTTTTGTCTCTTGATCAGCTCAAGAGCAGACGAACACAAGCTTAAGGGAGTTAATGCCCTAAGGACACCCTTCAACCAGTGGAATAAATAGATCAGTGAAAGAATGATGGTGCCTTTCATTCTTTGGGAGGGCATCCAAGCTATCTACAAGTAACTCAAAGTGTTTGCAGTGGAACTATGCACAGTTTTGTTTTTGTTTTTTTTTTTTTGTTTTTTCATAATGGCACCCAGCTCATATTTACTCTGGTGGTTTTCCCTCTGTCTCTTATTCCGGCTGGGGGACCACCTTCCTGATAAGCTGACAGAACCCAAAGTCTCGTCTCAGACTCTCCTTTCAGGAAGGCCTAAGCCAAACACAGTAATGATCTTTTCTAAGAAACAACACATTATTGATTCTATAGCCAGATATGTAAGGTGTTTTCACTTGGTGAAATCTTAGATATTCCTCAGTTTAAAAAAAAAAAAACAACTTGAACCATTGATATGAAATGGAATTCCAGGTAATTTCCTTAAGTAGTGGTTAATTAGTGGTTGATATCTTCATTTGCTCTTTGGAGTAATTTTAGCATAGGACTATATTCATGTATTAATTATTCATATGGATTATTTTTTTCCTATGACTTTTCCCTAGTTTCGTAACTGGTTTGGATTAAAAAAAAAAGTCTATTGTGAAAAAGGCATAGAGGTTGAAGGTTAAGGCTACATATCTCTATTTATGTACCATGAAGATGAGGAACAATAAACATGAAAGGATTTTCTGTTACCTAGATACCAGGGGCTTTTGATATTATCACCAGAAGTAGTTTCTACTCTACTTCTGAAAATAGCCACACTTTTTTGTAGTAATGTTTCATCCTCAAGGATTAACAAGAGAGAACATTTTGCTATCTCTATAGAAAAATAGGTGTATATATATATATATATATATATATATATATAATTCATAAATTATATCAATTCAAGCAGTATATTTACTTCTAAACATAAAAGATCAATTCTAATGCAATGGTAACTATTTCTTATATAAAGCACATTTTATGTAACAAAGGTTAAATATCAACATATGGAAATTAAAGGTGGTGTAACTAGTTTTAGTTCAGTTTGCCCGAAATAACCATTGTTTGCTCTTATTATATATGTACAACAAAAATGTTAAAAAAGAGGAAAATTCCTCAGTGTCTGTGAGTCAGTGAAAGATCCCTCAAAGTCTTATCTTATTCATTAGAATAATGAAGCAAAACAGAGAAACATTGGCTTCTGTTTCTAGCATGTGAGTTTCTGATAGGGAAAGGGAAAGGATGCAGATTTCATTTACTTAGCAAGACTTCCTAGAGGTATGAGGAGAAGGGGAGAAGAGAAGTACAAATGTTTCATCTTATTTGTTAGTCTGTGATAACTAAGATTTCGTTGTCTTCCATCTCTTGTTTTTGAAGTAGTACTCATCTTGATATGCATATGTATGTACGTGTATATTCAATTCGGCAAATATGTTGAGCATCTCCTACTTGAAATTTCAGTGGTGTTGGGGTGCTAGAGGACCTACAGAGGTGAATAAATTAGAAGTCTCATTTTCAAAAAGCTTTTGGATGAATTGATAACTAAATAAAATAACCTCGTGTCAGATCAAGCCAGGCTTGCCACCAAATATGAGTTCAGCTTAGCTTACGTTGAGTTTTGCCTGAACATGAATTACAAGAGAATTTTCAGTCTTTTAGCCCAACCTGATCACATCTGGAGGCAAACCTGCCCTGATCTGACATGAGGCTGTTAATGGCTTTTATTGATCTTTGATGATGTGACTGTTCACACATATCTGAAGAAATATTAATGTGTTTGATTATAGGATGTTATCCCTAACACATGGGCTTCCCTTGGGGCTCAGCTGGTAAAGAATCCACCTGCATTGTGGGAGACCTGGGTTTCAATCCCTCGGTTGGGAAGATCCCCTGGAGAAGGAAATGGCTACCCACTTCACTATTCTGGCCTGTAGAATTCCTTGGGGTCAACTTTCACTTCACCCCTAACACTGTCACATATACAAAAAATATGCTTCTAATTACCTTCCTAATGTCTAAATTCTGAAACATGTCTGGCCCCAAAATTCAGTTCAGTTACTCAGTCGTGTCCAAATTTCTGTGACCCTATGGACTGCAGCATTCCAGACTCCCCTGTCCATCACCAACTCCAGGAGTTTGCTCAAACTCATGTCCATCAAGTCAGTGATGCCATCCAACCATCTCATCCCCTGTCATGCCCTTCTCCTCCTGCCTTCAGTCTTTCTCAGCATCAGGGTCTTTTTCAATGAGTCAGTTCTTTGCATCAGGTGGCCAAAAAGGATTGATAAAAAATTTGTCCTATGGGTTTGGTTTAGGAGTAAGTGAGTTTCGTAGCCCAGCCCCCTCTGCTTCTTCTTCCAGAGTTTTGTTAGCCTGGAGAAAGCAACCTGTTTCAAATTTACAAAAATAAGTTCTTTTCTGGAAAAGTACTGCCTGGGAAGGCCAGTATGGCCCAGGGGAGATACTTCTACTGATGTTTCATGAAAACTGTTGAGGCTTTGTAAGAGATGAGGTTTGTATAGGTGTGGTCACAAATTGGACAGGGTTCAGGATGTGTGCTAAATTTTTTGAAGGATTTATGAAGGATGTTCCTGGAAAGCATCCATTTAATGGCAATGGCAAAAAAGCAAGGGGGAGGGGGAGGGAAGTGACAGAAAGAATTATTGCGGCAGAAAATTTTGATTAGAGTTCTCAAAATTTCTGTATCAGTAATTGTGACCACTGTGAAGTCTTTGTTGGGGCAAAAAATGTGTAAAGGACTGAAAAAGCAAAGTGGAGTCAGACTGAGAAAGGAAACACACTAAAAACATGATGCTATTGAAGATTCTGAGGAGAATGGTGTGATTATAGTCTTTCCTCCCAGCCTGCATTCCATAGATAACAATGTCTAAAAAAACAAAACATAGCCTACCAATAAGCATTATTATTTATTTTAATTTCAAAATGTTACTACTGACATCTTTACTAATTGGATTTCTGAATGATACATATTTGTCCCTGGGACTTGGGAATATAATCAGTAATAACTTCCCAATTTTATTTATTTTTTTTTACTTTTTGTCAATCTGTTTCCCCCTCCCTCATCCCCCCCCCCCACCTCTGGCAACTTTTTGCCTTCTATTTCTGTTTCTATGAGTTTGCCCTTTGTGTTTTTTGAGCTGACATCTAAGTGACACTATGCAGTATTTGTCTTTATCTATTTTGCTTATCTCACTTAGCATAATGCACTTCAAATTCATTCATGTCACAAATAATAGGATTTCCTTATTTTTGAAGTTGAATAATATTTCATTGTATACATGCATGCTTGTATATGTGTGTATGTATATGTATATATATGTATATGTGTGTGTGTATATTTGGGCATATATATATATATATATATATATAATTATTTTATTTCCTTTGGATATATAACCAAAGTGGAATTAATTGCTCATATAATAGTTTTACTTTCAGAATGTTATAGACAGCACAGTTGGGATGTCCATGCCAATAAATCTATGTTGAGAAGCTACAAGACATAGTATGGTATCTTTAGAGCCAGTTTTTAAATGAGCCATGTCATCTCTTCACCTGTCAAGTCATGGGCTATTCATTTTCTCTACACTATCACCTTTACTCCTTACAGCAAGAGTATAAAGTAGGTACTCATTATTCCTATGTTGCAGACAGAAAATTAATATTTAGAGAGTCATTTTTTCTGTTGCCACACAGCTATAGGTTGCAACAGCAGGAATCTTAAAGGTCAATATCATTTCAAAGCTAATACTCTCATTACTCTCTGTAAGTGGCAACCCACTCCAGTATTCTGCCTTGGAAATCCCATGGACAGAGGAGCCTGGCAAGAGGCAGATCATGGGGTTGCAAAGAGTGAGACACAACTGTGCAACTGAGCACCCACTCTCGTTACTATATCCTGGAATACTAGACTGGGAACGCACTAATCCGAGTTTGTTGCTAACTCTGCCATCTCCTCAAGGAAGTCATCTTCCCTACATGTTGCAGAGTAGCTGGGACCAAACAAAACCCCCTAACAGATACAAAAGCATAGCTGTGAGGAATAATGTTCGTGTGTGTGTGTGTGTGTGTGTGTGTGTGCACTTTGTGGTAGAAAACCCAGTTCTCGTGATCCCAGTTCTAACTGCAATTCCCAGTTTGGTTTCTCTACATCTCAGTCTCATGAATAAGTCAGTTAAACTCTGATCTCTGACTCCTCATCTTTTCAGGAAGAGATTGAAATAATGGCATTGTGGTGCTTCAAGTTCTTAAGTGTACAAGTCTCCCACCACAGTCATTACTAGAAGAGCTTAGTATAGGTTGGTTTGGGTTCTTATGACAGTTTACTCTCATCTTTTCTCACATTTTTAACATCTTTGGAAATTTCTCCTTTACCTTTTGTTTGAAACTGTTAGTTCTGTTCTCCGTTGCAGAAGTTTTCTTCTTAACTACCCTAGTTTTGCCATTAGAGTTGACATGCAGAACACAGTCACACCACATTTACTTTAAAAATTTCCACAATTGAACTAACTTGAACTTGTGTTCCAATGTCAGTTTGACTTCCTGAATTTTCAGTATGGCTTTCAAAATATTGATTCCATTCATTCATTCACTCAAGTAGACCAAAATATATTGAGCTGTTACTCTGTTGCAGGAAATCTATGAAATACTCAAGATGTAGAGATGAATAAATCATGATGTTTAGAATCTAAAGCTTAGTAGGGTGTTGTTTTTGTTCAGTTGTTAAGTCATGCCTGACTCTTTCCAACTCCATGAACTGCAGCATGCTAGGCTTCCTTGTCCTTCACTATCTTCCAGGGATTGCTCAGACTTCACGTCCATTGATTCATTGATTCCATCCAATGAGCTCATCCTCTGTCACCCCTTCTCCTTCTGCCCTCAATCTTTCCCAGCATCAAGATCTTTTAGTAGCATGTATAAGTTTTTCAGTGAATCTTAAAAAGTGATGCCAGGGCTGATGATGACTAAAGTACATCTAGGAATGTGACTGAGGTAGTCTTGGTAAATAAGGACTGAAAGGCTCTTCCGAGTAAAAAGAACATTGTTTCTTTTTGCCATTTTATGCCCTATAATGATAGGTACCCTCATTATTCTTCTTACAATTATAGGAAGGCAGTTCAAAGTAGTGAACTGATCTTCTATTTTTCATTATTTTCCATAAAAATTAATTACAGAGATTATCCTGAAATGGCTACAATTTGTAAGTCAGTTAATTCATATTCTCTTAAATTGTATATATTGTAGAAACTACATAAGCTATGGATAGTGTATGTTGGTTATATAAGTGCTGTGAATCAATGTCTATAAAATAACTTTCCACTTTTACACAGCTATACTACAAATACAAGTCTCTACTAGTATACCTCATTTAAATCTCTTAACAATAAAAGTGTACTCTATTTGTGTTATTAAAATATCTATCTCAAAGGATTTCTAGGGGGAAAAAAAGGTAGCATTGAAGCATGTTCGACTGATCTTTTAGAAGTAATGCCACAAATCCCACCATAGAATTGTTCAGATGAGAAAAAAATCTTTGCTGTTGACATAGAGTTCTATTATAATTTGAACTGTTGCCATTTTGGTTCATGAAATTTAGCTTTACTGTAACTCATATTACCAGAATTAATATCACTGAGGCTTTTGATTATTATCACTGCTACCTGTAATAATCACCTACATGTTCCTCAATCTCTGAATTTATTCTGCAGAGACCAGAGTAATGGCTTACTTTTTAATTTATTCCTTTTCAACTTCTCCAAGGCAGAGATAACCACTTCCTTGTTTATTCAGTATGTGCTCATTAAACACTTACTATCACCATGTCAGTATTAATTTTTGTGACCAATATATGCACTTTGTTTACTGTACCTGTTCTTATCTAAAGTGAAGTGAAGTGAAATTGCTCAGTCATGTCCAACTCTTTGTGACCCCATGGGCTGTAGCCTACCAAGCTCCTCCGTCCATGGCATTTTCCAGGCAAAAGTACTGGAGTGGGTTGCCATCTCCTTCTCCAGGGGATCTTCCCGACCCAGGGATTGAACCCGGGTCTCCCACATTGTAGGCAGACTCTTTACCATCTGAGCCACCAGGGAAGCCCATTCTTGTCTATGCTTATATTAAAAGTGATCTGTACAAGGTATACAGATTGTTCAAAAGTCTGAGTAATCTTCCTATGGATAGTCAATGTAAGATTCATTGAGGAGGAGATTCTTCATAAGAGGGAGATTCTTACAAGATGAGTAAGAAATTGTCATCCTGGCAAAGGAGGAGGGGGTGTTTAAAGCTAAAGCACTAAAGCTGGAAAGAATATTATGTTCAGAATTCTAGAAGTTCCATTTTTTGTGTATCTCAATATTAACATTTACTATGTTGTATAATAAGTATTTAGTTTATTTTTCATTCAGTAGACTATTAAAATAATTTTGTGAATATTAATATCCAAGTTTTCATTTAAAAAGGCAGACATATCTCTTTGAAAATCCAAAGTTGGTAAATGATGTAATTATTTTTTAAAACAACTGAAGTTTGTTCTGCCACAACATGCTTCTGTAATGTAAACTAGCTCAAAAATCATTGGTAAATAGACAAATTCTGTCTTTTTTTTCTTTTCAGCTTTGTTCATCTATAATTAACAAATAAAATTGTTAATATATTTAAGGTGGACAACGTGGTGATATATGAATACACTGTGAAAGGATTCCCACCATCAATATAATGCCATCCATCACTTTGCATAACTTTTTGTGAAAGAGAGAGAATACTTAAATTTCAATTATATGATATAATATTATCAACTATGGTCATCATTTTATACATTCAATTTTCAAAACTTATTTACAATTGAAAGTTTGTACCCTTTTACCAAACACCTATCCCCTTGTTTCCTCCACCTCCTGGCAACTGCCATTCTACACTTTCATCTGTGAGTGTGACTTTATTTTTTTTTTATTACACATATAAGTGATACAACACAGTATTTCTTTCTCTGTCTTATTTCATTTAAGGAATGCCATTTCTTTATGTGGATGTCACAGTGGTCCATAAACAATTTGGGGGCTAAATTATTGCTTTAACCACCATATTACAGCAGCTGACTGAAAAATAGACTAACAAAGCTGAATGAAACAAGGAGCAGAGGGATTGAACATATGCTCATCTCTTTTTGGTTTATTTTGTTCATAGGCTGTTTTTTCAGAAGTGTTGCTGTGTTTTTTCCTCTCCGTGTACATTTGTACCTAATCTTCACTGTTTCCAGCTTCAACCATTTGTTATGTCCCCCTTTTATCAAATCACCCTACGTCTTTGTTTTTTTTTTAATCATTTCCTTTATTTACAAAGGTATTTCTTTACATTTCAGCAGTTCAAAATTTTCATTTGAAAGTGCAATATTTTAAATATGTCTTATTATTTTTAATACTCTGGTTATGTTTTGAAAGTTCTGATCAACTTCATTTTGCTAATATGCTTTATAATTTTAATGTATGACTTTTAAGATAAAAAAGATTTTTCCTAAATTCCCATACTTTTAATTTTTGGGTGAACTATTTTTAGGAAGGAAAGTCAGCTAACTCATTTATGAAATATTATAGTATCATATTTAAAAGATGGCTTATTTCCCCTAGCATATGCTCAGTCACTCAGTCATGTCTGACTCTTTTGAGACCCCATGAACTGTGGCCCACCAGTCTCCTCTGTTCATGGAATTTTTCAGGTAAGAATGTTGGAGTGGGTTGCCTCTTCCTACTCCAGTGGATTTTCCTAACCCAGAGACTGAACCACATCTCTTTCATCTCTTGCATTGGTGGGCAGATTCTTTACCACTAGAACCACCTGAGAAGCTATGAAAAAATTTAAAAAGTATATTTTCCTTCATTCCCAAGACAGTTCAATCTACTATTCATACAGGACACAAATGTCCCCTTTTCTCAACCAGTAAGACTATAACCAATGCCAAAGAAGAGAGTACAAAACCAAACAAATGTTAGAATATTGAATAGTAATGTAGCCTATCAATTTATTTTGGTAATTGACATACCCAGTGCTATAATACAGGTTTCTCAAGAGGCAGGTCAGGTGGTCTGGTATTCCCATCTCTTTCAGAATTTTCCACAGTTAAGCAACAGTTAGAACTGGACATAGAACAACAGACTGGTTCCAAATAGGAAAAGGAGTATGTCAAGGCTGTATATTGTCACCCTGCTTATTTAACTTATATGCAGAGTACATCATGAGAAACACTGGGCTGGAAGAAGCACAAGCTGGAATCAAGATTGCTGGGAGAAATATCAATAACCTCAGATATGCAGATGACATCACCCTTATGGCAGAAAGTGAAGAGGAACTAAAGAGCCTCTTGATGAAAGTAAAAGAGAGTGAAAAAGTTGGCTTAAAGCTCAACATTCAGAAAACAAAGATCATGGCATCTGGTCCCATCACTTCATGGGAAATAGATGGAGAAACAGTGGGAAAAGTGCCTGACTTTATTTTTCTGGGCTCCAAAATCACTGCAGATGGTGACTGCAGCCATGAAATTAAAAGACACTTGCTCCTTGGAAGGAAAGTTATGACCAACCTAGACAGCATATTAAGAAGCAGACATTACTTTGCCAACAAAGGTCCATCTAGTCAAAGCTATGGTTTATGGATGTGAGAGTTGGACTATAAAGAAAGCTGAGCACCAAAGAACTGATGCTTTTGAACGATGGTGTTGGAGAAGACTCTTGAGAGTCCCTTGGACTACAAGGAGATCCAACCAGTCCATCCTAAAGGAGATCAGTCCTGGGTGTTCATTGGAAGGACTGATGTTGAAGCTGAAGCTCCAATACTTTGGCCACCTGATGGCAAAGAGCTGACTCATTTGAAAAGACTCTCATGCTAGGAAAGATTGAGGGCAGGAGGAGCAAGGGATGACAGAGGATGAGATGGTTGGATGGCATCACTGAAACAATGGACATGAGTTTGGGTGGACTCTGGGAGTTGGTGATGGACAGGGAGACCTGGCGTGCTGCAGTTCATGGAGTCGCAGAGTCAGACACAACTGAGTAACTGAACTGAACTGAATGCTGTTACCATAAAAATTCAGCTATTATTCTTATGCTACTTTTTCTCCTGTGCTCTCTGTTGCCTTTGTCTTTCCAACTAAATTGAAAACTACTGAAGGGAAGAGACATATTTTATGCCTACATTTCTTAATACCCAACAAAGTGTCAGGCAGCGTGTAGGTAACCAATAATTGTTTTCTCATAATTGACTTATAATGATTTGGGTTACCACTGAGTTCCATTAAACTTTGAGAAAAACTCTTGAAAGAATGAACTTTTTAACATTTGAATTAAAATATGACAAGGCAAAAAGAAGAAACATGACCCATTTGTTCCTACTATATAAGATATGTTGTGGTTGTATCTTTGGAAAAGTAGAGAGAATTAACATTTCTCCTTGGTTACAAAGGCTTGTTTACTTTCAGTCTCCTTAGAAGACAAAAAGAATGTTTTTCCTTGATGTCTGTATATTTTTATCAAGCCAAGAACATCAGCTTTAGAAAATAATTATTGCAGCAATTATGGCTTCTGTAGATGAATAAATCGCTGAAAACTCATACATTGACATGTCACATCCGTCTTTTCATAGCTCAGAGGTAAAATGCTGTCATTCCCCACATTGTTTCCTCTACGTGGTTACATTTATTTTCTTTACTTAAGCAAAAATAGGAAAAGTATATATTATACACATAGTATATACATATATGTGATCAGTTGCTCAGTCCTTTGCAACTCTTTGCAACCTTTGGGATGGTAGCCCACAAGGCTCATCTGTCCATGGCATTTTTTAGGCAAGAATACTGGAGGGGGTTGCTATCCTCCTCTAGGGGATCTTCCCAACCCAGAAATCAAGCTCTCATCTCCTAAGTGTCCTGCATTGCAGGTGAATTCTTTACCACTGAGCCATTGGAGAAGCCCGTACACATATTTACTATGTATATATGGATATGCACACGTAATATATATAGACAGTAGGTAAGTGTGTGCATGTGTATGTGTGTGTCTGTGTGTGTGTGTGTCAGACACAGTGTTGATGCTGCCCCATTTTTATCTCTAAGGAATACCTGGAAAATCTAGTCATATTCATTTTGGTCTGCATCCATATAAATGGATAAAACCTAGTGAGAATATACCTGGAGGTGGTAATCTGAGATTTTACCAGTCATCTCAAAAGACATTTCAAGCCTTTGATATCTTTTGTTAAAGGATTTTAAAAGAGATGTTATTTGATGGATTTAAGTCTGTTTAGCATGTCCTCTGGAGAAGGAAATGGCAACCCACTCCAGTTTTCTTGCCTGGAGAATCCCAGGGACAGGGGAGCCTGGTGGGCTGCCGTCTATGGGGTCACACAGAGTCGGACACGACTGAAGCGACTTAGCAGCAGCAGCAGCAGCAGCAGCATGTCCTCTATTCGAGAAAGCTAGATGTGCTCCAGTGGACAGCTGTAAGACTCTGTATGGTTAGTTTCATCAGTAAGTGGATTGTAAGAAGGACCCTTACAATCTAGTGACCCATAGACAGTTACAAAGGAGAAGAGGGAGTGAAATAAGCTTGCTTCCTCACACTTGGATTGAATCTCATCCCTTGAAATTGTAAACTAAAATTCCTAGCTAAGTAGTAAATATAGAATTATGTATCTTTGCAGTAGCAAATATTATTTGTGAATTACGCTAAGCACCACCTTTTCTTGGCAGATGCATATCTCATAATTTTCTGAGAATCTCCTAAATTAGAGGAACTTCGAATAAGTGAGTTACTAATATTTTGTTGCTGTTGTTAGAGCTATGGAATGTTAGAAGTTTTGGAACTGATACACAAATGAGTCATTGTGTAAAATTATCTACTTTCATCTCAAAATTTTTTTTTTTTAGTTTTAGAGGTTATAAGGAAGGAAAAAACAAAGTGGCTTTAGAAGAATTCTTAAAATCTTTTTATCTCAAATTACTTAAGTATCACTCAGTCCTAACGTAGAATGCAGTCAGTCACCATCACCAAACAAGAACAGCATCCATAATCCTGTGTGGTTCTCTGAACCTCCCTGTCAACTCTGGCTCCCCACATGGCCTGTCATAGATGCCCCAAATTTAAATATTATATAACTTGTTTTAGTCAAGAAGTTGCCATTCCTTGGCATTTCACTTTAAAGTGAAATTTATTCACAATAATCATAAACATCTTATTTCTTAGTGAAAATTTTGTTCACCTTTTTTATTTCCAAATCATGGAGTCTGGGGCAGGATGAATAAGTTAAAGAAATAGCGACACTGAATGACTAGAGGCCAATGGAATCCAAACAAAAAAGTAGGAAAAGGGAGCAAAGTTTACCTATAACTACCTGCGCTCTCTCACCTGATCTTTTTTATTGGTCACAATGTGCGGAAGATCGACTGCCCAGTTCAATGGTTTCGATCACAAGGCACTGTACTGGGAAGCAGAAGATTTGAATACAGGACATAATCATGGTTTTATTGATCAACTTTTATTAATCCCTTGAGTATCTCTGTGTTTTTTTTTTCTGAAGTCATTAAAAAAAGGAAGTGATAAGAATCATTCACTTAATGTGTGACAGATGGGATAGATTTTAAAAAGTAGGTCTCACGTTGTAAACTGATATTTCATAGATAACTCTGAGTCAGAAGGTGGGTTCTCTAGCTGGCATAATAAAAAAAAATTTTGAATATTTATTTTCAATACCAAAGAGTTTACGTAAAAATGTGGATATTTTGCCTCATGAAAATGCACAAGTTCTGGAGGCACCAAGCCAGGCAGCGCTGGGTGGCTTCTGCCCAGGTAGAGAGAGGATGCTCCCCAGGTGACATCCTCTCCACTCTGAGCTATGTGCTTCCAGGCTCCTCTGCTTATGTATGTTACCTCCACGACCCTATAGATTTTTGAGTTTGTAAGACCTACCGCAACTCTTATAACTTATCAGGATATTAATATAAAATATGATAAAGTAGAGTGTGAAGGGTGTAGTCATGCAAAGAAATATAAAATAAGGTCATGGGGAGTATTTCGTTTCCCTTTCTTATTGACTAGTATTTTCTTGAACTCAAAATTGGGAAACAGAATTTTTAATAATCTCAGCATTTATTCTTTGCATTTTCCCCTGACTGAAACATCTCTGTAAGTATCAAAGAAGTGTGTAATATTTCTGGTCAGGTTTAGGGTTGTAAGACCGAGGAAGATGCCCACCAGGCAGAAAAATACATAACACTGTATTCCCATTTTTCAAAGGAGAAAAGTGTTCACGTTGCCAAATTTGAATAGTTTTCTTTTAAACTAGAAACTAAAATGTGCTACATTATTATTATTATTAGATTTGTTTTTATGGTATAATGCCTTTGGACAATTAAATATTTGACACTAGTGTGAAAGCCAACAGTTCTGAGAGAAAATAGGTATGAGTCCTATTCATACTTCATTAACATTTTTTGAGCAAAAACAAAAATTTTATTTTACTAAAAGAACAAATGTGATATGATATCTTTGATTTGTAAACAAATAATATTTCTCTGACATTTTTCATATTTTTTAAAGTGAAGCTAAATCTTATCTCATTTTTGAGATAGAGGAGATTTCTGTGCTTTTTAAATGTTAAATAAGTGGTATACTGGTTGGCAAAAACATGTAAAAATGAATAAGAATGAGCTCTGTCCCTTTACAGCTCTCTACTTAAAAACATTGTTTATGACATAAACAGAATTTAACAGGTTACAGAAAAAATTTCAAATGCAAAATTTGTATTAACTGACAGGGAAAATCAAAATATTGAAAATGCTAACTTTCACACATCTCAGAAATTATCATTACCATGTTTTCCTCTCTTGTACTTAAAAATAATTACTTTCTTAGGATAATGTAGTAATTACAAGAATTTGTTTGAATGTGTTTTTGTAGTTGTACAAATTGAGCACAAAGGTGTGCAAAAAATTGTAATTTTATTTTTCTGCAGCTGAACTTAAATTTCTCTCAAAGCTCATTTCATTCATAGCAGATATTTTTTAACTGAGATAAAACTTACATGCACAACTTAAGAGATCTGAAGTATGTCATTAGTATGGTAGTAGTAGTGTTAGTTGCTCAATTGTGTCCGGCCCTTTGCGACCCCATGGACTGGAGCCCTCCAGGCTCCTCTGTCCATGGGATTTTCCAGGCAAGAATACTGAAGTGGGTAGCCATTCTCTTCTCCAGAGGATCTTGCCACCCCAGGGATCAAACCCTGGTCTCCTGCATTGCACACAGATTCTTTACCATTTGAGCTACAGGGAAGTCAGTATGTGATTAGATACATTTATATAAATTCATATTCTGTGTAATAGCCATCCTGATAAAGACATAAAATATTTCCACAACACCAGCGTGTTCCCCAGTGCTTCCTTTAAGTCACTCTTTGTCTCTGTAGACAACTATTGATTTGATTTATATCATTCTATCAAATCTTTTCTTGAAATTCATGTAATTAAATTATATGGTATATAGTATTTGTATCTGGTTCTGTCGCTTGATTTAATGCTTTGGATATTCATGCATGTAGTTAATGTGCAACTCAGAAAGATATTTCTCTGGGTACTGTGATACGTGTGATATGTGTGATATGTGTGCTTTATGCGGAGAAGGCAGTGGCGCCCCACTCCAGTACTCTTGCCTGGAAAATCCCATGGATGGAGGAGCCTGGTAGGCTGCAGTCCATGGGGTCGCTGAGAATCTGACACGACTGAGCGACTTCACTTTCACTTTTCACTTTCATGCACTGGAGAAGGTAATGGCAACCCACTCCAGTGTTCTTGCCCGGAGAATCCTGGGGACGGGGAGCCTGGTGGGCTTCCGTCTACGGGGTCACACAGAGTCGGGCGCGACTGAAGCGACTTAGCAGCAGCAGCAGCAGCAGTGTGCTTTATGTGTGCACCAAGTCGCTTAAGTTGTGTCCAATTCTTTGTGACCCCATGGACTGTAGCCCACCAGGCTCCTCTATCTATGGGATTCTCTTGACAAGAACACTGGAGTGGGTTGCCATGCCCTCCTCCAGGGAATCCACCATTTAATTTATCCATTCTTCTGATGATGGCATTTGTATTGCTATTTTTAGGTTTTGCCTCTTGTAGACTAGGTTATGAAATTCTTATCAAATACTCTTCACGAGCATATTTGTCCATTTCTTTTATTTAGGTAAAAACTTAAGAGTAAAATAATAAGTAATCATAGAGTAAATACATTTTTTTAAGAAGAAACTGCCAGTTTTCAGAAGTGATTCTGCCATTTTACCTTCACACCAGCAATGTAGGAGAGTAAAAAATTGTTCCATAATCTTAGCAAGATTTGGTGGTCAGTCTTTCTAATTTTAGCTGTTCAAATATGAATGTTTCAATTTGTATTTCCTTGATAACTAATAATGTTGAGCTCCCTTTCATGTTTTATTGTCTGATATATATATATAATATAATATTATATTATATTATATTTTATTATGTTCTTTGGTGAAAGACTTGTTCAGCAATTTTGTCCATGATTTTAACTAAGGCTTTGCTGTTCTTATTGTTCTTATTATTGTTTTATATAGATATTCTTTATATATCCTGTTTATAAGTCCTTCATCAGGTATATATATTGCAGATATGTATTCTCTGTCTATTGAATATCTTTTCATTTCTCCATTTTGATGACTTTTGATAAATGGCAGCTTATCATATTAATGAAATCAAATTTATCAATTTTTTCCTTTACTATTTATTATTTTCTGTGTCCTGAGAAGTTGTAACTTGCTCCAGAGGCACAAAAGGTGACTTAGTTGGCTAAAAGTGTAAAAGTATTTCTTTCCAGAGACTTTTTCATTTGAGGTTTTACAGCTTGGCCTGTGAGCCAAATACAGTTACTTTTTGTCTGTGATGTAAGATAAAGATTGAGGCTCATTTCTTCTCATATGTTTATGTTTGTTCAGTTTGATTTGTATGAATTGACCTTCCCCCACTGAACTCACTTGGTAATTTTGTCAAAATTAATGGATTATATAAAAATGAATCTTTTCTCTGAAACTCTCATTTGTTTCTTTAATTTGTAAGTTTATGATATACTTATTGTCCTGATTGCTATAGTTCTATGGTAATTTCTACAACAATGTGTTTTGTTTAGTTTGATTTTATTTTTTTGGTTCCTTTATATTATTTGAAATTTTGTGAATTTTAGAATAAACTTGTCAATTTTTTCCAGAAAAATAATGTAGGCATTCAAATGGAGTTAAATTTGAGAATCAATAACAATATTGATTTTTCTAGTTTGTAGAAATGGCATAGCTTTCCATCTGTTTAAATCTTTTAATATTTCTCGCTATAATGTTTTATATTTTTTGGGATGGTGTCCTTAAATTCTTTCTTACGTATATCATTAACCAGTTTAAGTTATTTGATGATACTATAAATAGTATTGATTCATTTTTTAATCTCATTTTTAGTTGTTTATGGATGGTATATAGCATTACAATTAATTTTATGTACTGATCTTTACCTGTGACAGTTTTAAACTGGTCATTAGTTCTGTTGTTGTTTTGTAGAATCCCTTAGGATTTTTTTTACCAAAATTATTTTGTTATCTGTGAATAATGCTTGTTTTTTAAAAAGATTGTTTATTTTTGCTTGAACTGGGTCCTCGTTGCTGCATGTGGGTTTTCTGTAGTTGCTAAGGGTGGCGGCTACTCTTTGTTTCATGCATTTCTGGGATAAACTCCATTTGGTGAAGGCTGTTATTATCTTTTTATATAATGCTGAATTCCACATGATAATATTTCATCAAGGATTTTTTAATCAATGTTGATGAGTGCTTTTAGTGTTGAATTTCCTTTAAACACAGTCTCTTTTTCAAAGTTTTGGAATCAAGCTACAATAGGAATATAAAGTGAGTATGTCTACGATTGGTATTTTTTTCTTATTTAAATATTTGGCAAATTCATAGTCTAACTGTATTGACAAGAATATTTCTTTGTGAGAATTTTTTTTCTTCATTGCTATTTTGTTATATTTAATAGTTATAGGTTCTTTGGAATTTCTTTTTTATCTTATATCAACTTTTGTAAGTTGTATTGTCCAAGGAGTATGTCTGTTTCATCTAGATTGTCTAATTTATGGTCCAAAGTTGTTTATATTACTTTTTTATGATCTTCATATCTGTAGAATCTCTTATAATAAAATTACTTTATTCCTGATACTTATATACTGTCCTTTATATCTTTTCTCTTGAGCAGTCTTGGAAGATTATTATTTTATGTAATTTCCAAAGAACCAATGTATGGCTTTGATTATTTTTCCTTTTGTCTTTTTCTACCTCATTGATTTATCTTTTACATTATTTCTCTCTACTTATTTGGATTTAATTTTTTCTTCTTTTATTATTAAGGATGAAACATAAAATAGATTTTCAACTTTTTTTCTTTTATATTATAAGAATTTAAAGCTGTAAACATTCCTTTAAGCAACACTTTAGGTGCATCCCATAATTTATATTAAAAAATTAATTTCATATACTTAATAATTTTTTCTTCTGATATTATAACTTTTGGAACCATGATTATTTATAGGCATCGATTAATTTTTATATTTTAGGAAAACTTTGTAGATATATTACAGCTATTGATTTCTAAATTAATTCTCTTGTGGTAACTGGTTTCAGCTTTTGAAATTTGCTGATGTTGATAATACCTTTTTATGACCTTTCCATAAGCACTTGAAAATAATCTGTTTTCTACAGTTGTTGGGTTCAAGGTTCTATAAATTATAATTAGCTCAAATTTCTTTATAGCATTGTTCATGTATTCTGTTTTCTCACTGATTCTGTATTCTATGATTTTTCCTTTATCATTTATTGTGATTGAGAGGAGTGTTAAAATATCCAACTAGGTTGTGTATATACCTATTTCTATGTTTAATTTTGTCTGGTTTAGTGTCATATATTTAGAAAATCTATTATTAGCATATATATATTTTTTTACATTTTCCTGATGAATGGATATTTTATCATTATTAAATCATATTCATTGTATCTTATAATATTCCTAGTTTTCAATATCTGATGAAACATAGCCACACCAATTTTCTCATTCTTACTCTGAATAGTAAATAATACTTTTTTTTAACATGCAAACAATCTGTGGCTTTATTTTTAAAGTATCTGACCCTTCTGTGGTTTTAATGTTAAGTCCAATGTTTTTATCCAGTGTTTCTAATTAAGTGGATTCCAATCTCAGTATCCTCTGTGGTCAGTAGTAGCTGAAATGTTGCCTTAGATTTCTTAGCGATCTAGTGTTTTGTTTTCTACTGGGCTTTCTCGAGTATTTCCTATTCATATGTAGTTCAGAAATCAGTCAAGTATTTTACAGGGATTTAAGCTCAGGTGAGGCGTTCCTTCTTTTGAGGGTTTGTCCTTCTGAGATTTCTTTCTTCCCAGTTTATCTCTAGTCTTTCTAGTAGAATCTCCTTCCTCTGTTACTCATGCCACTGAAGATGACGGTTTTCTGCTTGAGTTGTAGTAGCCTTGACTTTTATGCAGTGAGGTTGCCCTCAGGTTGTACAAATTCATATAGGTGAATCTTACATGGTTCCTTTCTTTCAAGAGTTATTAAAAAGGCTGGGGGTGCTTCTTTAAGATATTTCTATCAAAACAGTTCATTTCATTTCTACAAATTCTTCACAGCATTAGCAAGTCAGAATGGCTTATCTTTCAGACTGAAGAATCTTTCAATCAAGAAATAGACATTTGATTCCTCATAAATAGATATACAAGTTTCCTAACATATCATTGTTCTTTCTTCTCCTTTAAGTAGCTTATTTTCATTTACCAAAATCTCTGGACATACATGATTGTTAACAGTCTTTCTATTTATGTTTTTCAGAAAGAATGTGAGTTTTATAGGCACATATAATAGCTTTGTATTAAAAGTTAACTGGTGTTTAAAATATTAAATTCTAGCTTTAGTGTTTCTTTTGTAAGTAATATTTGACTCTTGCACAAAGCTTATTTTCCCTTCCATGTTAATCAAACAGTCTTTACATTCTTCCTGATGGTAGTGGAAGCTCCAGAAGGTCCAGCCAATTTGAAAACAGTTTAAATATAGTTGCTCTTTCAGAAGAAATATTCTTTGTGTGTTGCAAAATTTATTAGATGAGGCTTATTTTTACTATAATGAAAAAATTACTTCTAACTTCTAATTGAATAGTACATTTTCCCTTGAGGAAAAATGTAAGTTGAGGAAACTTTAATCCATAGCACTTGTTAAATACAAACACTTGTCAAGAAGTTCCCACATATAGGTTGTGTTCATCTTCTCCTAATAGGCATAAGCTAATAGTTTCCCTTGTCCCAATTCACTTGCTGACAAGGAACTAAGTAATACTCTAAATTGAGAAGGAATTGACATAATTTGATTGATTTGTATTCACTATCTGCAGGCAAGCACAACCTGTAATTACCTGCCTTGAGGTAGATCTGGATTTTAGCAGACCAGCAGTAGATTTCTTTCTTCCATATGTGGGAATACTTCTTATAATTCCCAGCATCAAGATCTATGCTTTGATCTGTTTTCCAGTGTTTACAGGTTTTCAAAGCCAGTTTTCTGAGCACCTACTATTCACCAGACATCATGTTAGATTTTGAAGGTAAAAAGATGAATAAAACACATTCCATTTTCTCTCTTAATCAGAAGGAGGATAAGTAGATTCAATCACAACACATAACAATAATAATCTTTAATAGATTTTCATAGCTGAACTATAAACCAGAATGTTATAGAAGTTCAGAAGTTTATACTAGAAAAGCATCCCAGAGGTGTGGACACCTGAGTGTTTCTTAAGAGCTGAGTGTGTTTTGGTCAGGTAGAGAAATAGTTTGGATTCATTATAGGTTTAGATAATAGTGTGACAAACCATGGGCACCTTTTGCTTCCAAAGGACATGGGTATGCTGAGAAAAGAGATGGGAAGGAGAGGTTTAAGCTAAACTTTCAAAGTCACTGAATGCCATACTGGAGAGTTTAGAACTTCTGCAATCATGGAAAGCAAATGAAGATTTTTGAATTAATGGTAAATAATATCAAAGTCTATAGTTTTAGAGGTACCTTTGACAGCACCTTAAACATTTACTAACGGAGAGACTCAACTTGGGGCATCCAGTTGGATGGCTACAGATAAAAGTTGTGACATTTTCAAAGTTCATTCTATGGCATGCAAGTCCCACTTGATTAGAAAGGGATTTTGAATAAAATTATAAAGCTTTACATATTTGTTTCATTTCTCAAAGCTTATGATACATCCTTGGAAATTGAAATGTCCCAGGAGACTTGCAATCAACATAGAGGTCTTTTAACTTATTATTTCCTAAGCTTATTTCACCACAGCTCCTAGTGAGGACTTTCATAAATGTTGAGGTTGTAGTAAAAAGATTGCTCTATCCAACACAATGACAGAACTCACTGATTAGTGTAGCATGTGCCAGACACATGTCAAACTTGATCAACATGTATCATGTCCTTTATTCCTCACAATAACCCTAAGCATTTATAAAGCACACCTTTCTGTGTTTCAACATGTAATCCATGAGAAAAATCAAGGTTTCAAGAGAAGAAATAGTTTGCAAAGGCTGTAGATTTAACAAGCGATGGGGCCAGAATGTGAGCCCAACCTTTAGCCACAGCTCTCTTAATAGGTATATAATTCTGTCCCCTTTTCCTTTTGCTTCATCTTTGTTCTTCTTGAGGAAAAAAAAAAAAAAAAACGTAGAAAGAATTTCTTTAAAAAAAAAAAAAAGATCTGAAACCTGTTCATTTACTGTGAAAACACTGCTAGAAAGTAAAAGGATCCTAAACATTTCTCACCAATTACTTTGCCATTTTTTATCACCTAGAGAACATTTTAGAACATTTCTTTGACTAGATAAAATACTTTGTCCTCTTCTTTATTAATTGCTACTTTATCGAAGTGTCTTACTGAAACTGTCTTAATGATCAATATCTTTCTATTTGCTTTCAATGTTGGGAATGTCCCAAATTTAGTATTAAGCTTTATATATCATGCTTATACTTCCAGGCAGATTTTAGTACTATTGGCTCAATGAAATAATCATGTAACTATTTGTTTATTTTCAAAGTTTTAATCAAACCTATAATCTTTTCAACAGAGTAAGTCTAAAAGGATATAAGAATATTTATCAGTAATTTATTGGATACATTCTCTTCATGACTGGGAGGTTATCACGAAGAAACAGGGAACTAAGGATTCAAAACTGATTGTTCTCAGCCCAGGAAAACAGAAAGGTTCTTATATTATCACATCTAGAGCTCTACTGTTTTCCTATTTATGGTTTACCAAGAATGATTGGAAAAACACAATGCTAATTGTTAAAATTTTATTTTGTGCTTTCCACAACAACATTAAGCAAAGTGTTAAATCATTTTTATTTTACAGTTTATATATAGTTTATCAGAAAGCACAGCAAGAGATGTGATTTAAGTAGATAGATTAAAGCACGAGGCAGCCAAACCCAGAGAGCTTGGATAATATTTCCAATGTCAGGAATACCTGAAGGATCCTGCTTTTGTCAGTAAATCTGTCAGAAACACTGGTGTCTGTGCTACAAGCAGATCAAGTTTGGTGGGGCTCTGGGTGCAGGCGTAAGACATGCATGGATGCATCTGGGCAGTTTCTACATTTAACGAGGGCTTGCGCATTTGTCCAGAGCTGTGTTCTGCCTGCTCCTTACATTGCTCATTGCTTGCCTTGCCCTAGGGGATTTCTGTCAGTAACAGTTAAACCACTCACAGTTTAAGTATTCCCGGGCAACCTGAAGCTATTTTGGGGCAGGTTCCTAACACAGTTCTGCAGAATTCCCACTAATAATCATTTCTTCTTCTATTCGTTATGACATTTTTTCTCAGTGTTTCCTGTACTCTAGCATATACACATGCACATACATATGCCCCTTATATCAAGAAAAGACAGTCATGACAGCAGACGAGGCTTTATTTTTTAAATTGAAAATAAAATGCAAGTTTTTTCTTAATTGAAGCTGAAAATCTTATGTAAAAGTAACACAACTAAGTTAATAATCTAAATCCACACTAAATAGCCAATTTTTCTCTAAAAGCTTGAGTTTCTGCTTCAGCCCTCACCCCACTTCCAGGTTCTGAGCAAATATGTTTGGAAATCTTTCCATCTTTATCTGTATTCTCATTCGGAGAAGGCAATGGCACACCACTCCAGCACTCTTGCCTGGAAAATCCCATGGATGGAGGAGCCTGGTGGGCTACAGTCCATGGGGTCACTAAGAGTCGGACATGACTGAGTGACTTCACTTTGACTTTTCACTTTCATGCATTGGAGAAGGAAATGGCAACCCACGCCAGTGTTCTTGCCTGGAGAATCCCAGGAATGGGGGAGCTTGATGGGCTGCTGTCTCTGGGGTCTCACAGAGTCAGACACAACTGAAGCAACTTAGCAGCAGCAGCAATAGTTTCATTGATATTCCCAAATTTGTATTATTTGTAAGGTAGTTTACTAATTCTTTTGTTTTCATTTTTTTCATTTCAAAGATGAGAATTTTAGTTATTCAAAAAATTTTCAAAAACAGCTGAGGCTCAGCAGGTTAAAATGTGATCAAAATCACAATTGTTAAGTAGGTGACTAAAAAGGAGTAGATGCTATATCATTTTCTATTGAGTCTTGTAAAAAAAAAAAAAAAAAGGTGCCCTTAGTTATCTGCATTTGTCCCTAGAAATATGAAGCCTTGTACTTGAGTAAAATGTAAAAATGCATACGTGTGTCTTCAGATGTTCATTAAGCCAATTTTGTACCTCTGAGTTATTAAGCATTAAATGAAGAGATATCTCTTCATAGTCATACTTAACTAGGGATTTCAAGGAGAAAAGTATTTTAGTTTATAGACTAGAATTATATTACTTCTTCAAATCTGAATCCAAAGTTTAAAATATTATTCCTTTAGTTACCCTGTGAAACAAAACACTGTTTTATGAAAGAGTAGCATCAGCTGAATGGATTGGACAGACAGACAAAAATAGTTTAAAAATATTTCAGGTGCAAATAGATGTGATAATATTATAAATGGACTCCTTATCTGAATATTTCTAACATGACCGTAAACAAAACATATCACCAGCTACAAGGATATACTTCAATTAAATTGGTGAAAAACATTATTGCCTCACTTATGGCAAAATTACACGTGACATCTTTCAAGGAAAACCTCTTTTAGAAGCGTTCCCCTTTTTGCTTCGGAATCCATTTACCCTGGTGGCTCAGACGATAAAAACTTCTGCTTGCAATGCGGTAGACCCAGGGTTCAATCCCTGGGTTGGGAAGACCCCCTGCAAAAGGAAATGGCAACCCACTCCAGTACTCTTGCCTGGAAAAGTCCATGGATAGAGGACCTTCATAGACTACAGTCCATGGGGTCACAAAGAGTCAGACGTGGCTGACCGACTTCACTTTCACTCTCTTTGTTAGAGAAAGAAAAATCAATAACTGTGTTTTAAGATGCTTTTTAAGGTGGTGGAAGCCAAGTCCAGAAACAAATTGCTTCATGTTCATGAGGTTTCCTCTCTTATTTAGCAGGTAATTGGCAGGGTTTTACAATGAATAGTAATTCATCAGCAAAGTGATATAGAACTTCAAATTCAAGTCCTAATTGAGAATTTAAGTCAGATGAGATGATGTTTCTTTGCCATATCCTCTTTGGGTCAGTAGATATTTAAAAGTTGTTTATGTTATTTTAAACAATCTTTATTTCTCAGTGGAAATTCACCTATTGTCTAGTTAAGAGAGAAGTATTTCAGCTTTGCTGATGTATTTACTCAACCACCATTTGGTACTTGAGATCCTTTCTGTTTCACACTCACTTATTGATCAGTGGCTCAGATGAACATTTGTATAACTCCAAAGCAGAAAGCTTCTTCTCCACCCCCACCCCCACCCCCAGGTCTTATAGAGTGTGCTAAGTTTCTTTTTGTTTCTGTATTACAGTAGGCTACATACACTGCTTAAGGGAAGGTTCAGTTCAGTTCAATTCAGTTCGCTCAGTCATGTCCGACTCTTTGCGACCCCATGAACCACAGCACGCCAGGCCTCCCTGTCCATCACCAATTCCTGGAGTTCACCCAAACCCATGTCCATTGAGTTGATGATGCCATCCAACCATCTCATCCTCTGTCGTCCCCTTCTCCTCCTGCCCTCAATCTTTCCCAGCATCAGGGTCTTTTCAAATGAGTCAACTCTTCGCATGAGGTGGCCAAAGTACTGGAGTTTCAGCTTTAGCATCATTCCTTCCAAAGAAATCCCAGGGCTGATCTCCTTCAGAATGGACTGGTTGGATCTCCTTGCAGTCCAAGGGACTCTCAAGAGTCTTCTCCAACACCACAGTTCAAAAGCATCAATTCTTTGGCACTCAGCTTTCTTCACAGTCCAACTCTCACATCCGTACATGACCAATGGAAAAACCATAGCCTTGACTAGATGGAACTTTATTGACAAAGTAATGTCTCTGCTTTTCAATATGCTGTCTAGGTTGCTCATAACTTTCCTTCCAAGGAGTAAGCGTCTTTTAATTACTTTGTGTTTATATCTGTGTGCTTGGTGATGGTTCAGTGCCTGGCCATGGCATGAAAAAATAGAGCGGAAAGAGAGAGGAAGAAAGGAGGAAAGGAAGAGAGATAAGGAAGGATCTGGAGGGAGAGAAAGAGGAAAAAGTATTTTTTAATTTTCTTTTTTCTAGTTTTACTGAGATATACTTGAGATATAGCATTATATATTACCTGGAACAGGTGTACAACATAGTGATTTAATAAATGTGTCTATTAGAAAAAGATCACCACAGTGACTGGTTAACATTCACCTCATACATTTTTTTTCCCCCTTGTAATAAAAACTTTTAAGATCTACTTTCTCAGCAACTTTCATATACATAGTACACTCTTGTTAGCTATTATCACCATTATAGGAGCCATTTCTATTGATTCTTATTTATCCCAAATGTTTATGGAAGTCCAAAATGAAAAATAAAGGTGGCAAAGTTTAAGGATAATCTTGCTAAATCTTCACCAGAGTAGAAGTACAATTAAGATATAATGTTAAGCCAAGCACTTGTGATTTCAGCAAAACTCTCCCTGATTTTTCCAAGTACAAGGGCTAATCATAAAAGGTCCTCTTTTTTTTCATCATCCTTATCCCCTTACCCTTTCACCCCTTTCCTATTCTTGACCACTTCATTTTTCAGCAGAGTCCCGCAGGAATAATAGCTTCTGTCACAAGAAGTGGGAGGAATATAATGTAATGTTCTGGGTAATTTTGTTAAACCCACTTAGCACCTAATCCACTCAAGTCAAAGCTGGTATTGGAGTTATCACTCACTAAACTGGCTTTGTGCATGGAGCAATTCACTACCGACACATCTTCACAAATTACTGGTGCACATCCTTAGACACTGGGCTGCCGCAGCTGAAAAAGATACCTCTTCAACTCCTAATTTTCTATATTTTTATTTCATTCTTAACACCTCTTTGCAGACAATTAGTTTTTTTTCTCTCTTTCTCTTTTTCTTTCTCAGACTATTTTAAATTAGCCCAATTTCAGGCTGATGAATGAGCCACAGGTTACAGCCCATGAAGGAATCACTAGCTGAATGCTAAAGTGGTGCTCATTACTAGAATGTGGTACAACACATTGTATTTTCAGAGGCAAGCATTTGGAATATTCACTTTTATATATTTTCAAATCAATTTATTTGAGTAAATGTGGGATATCTTAATATATTGCACATTACTTAAGAACTCTCTAAGACCCTGTAGGTGACTAGAATGCCCCTAGGTAAGTTTTTCACTTTTAAAAATATGTTTAACCTTTTGGAATGGGTCTTACTGCTTTGCACTTTTGCTTTCTCTAGTGCAGAATGCTATTCTTACAAAGTCTGCTATTCTTACAAAGTCAAGGTGAAAATTAATTAGAAAAAATTTGAATGCAATGAAAAAAAAATATTATTAAAACATTGTTTACATGCCTCACCAGAGCCTTTTGTTCTCTCCAGTGAGATAACCTCTCTTCCTTGACTGCTGACCCTGCTGGTTAAAAAAAGCAGAGCCATCCTGTTTCGAGGCTTTGTTTTAGAATACTGAGATCTCCTGCGTCCAGCATATGCTGCAAAGATATTCACATTTTCATATAGTCCAGACAACTAAAGCAACTCTGTTTAGCAGCAAAGCTAAGCATTTTGATGGAGGTCCTTCTGAATTGCGTCAAACATTACATTGGTATTGTTATTATTTATTTTTAAACACAGAGTACTAAGTGTCTCTTGATGACTCAGAGCCATCATTTTGAATACCCATTGTTGTATTCTGCAACATTATAGTAATGCCTTCATAAAATTTTGAGGCCCTTTGTCCTTTTCCTAAGCTATAATCATGGCAGTAGTTCTTTGTCTTCCCATTTTTCCTGTCGATGGCCATCTTCCAATCCATTAACATTCTTTTAAGTATACCAGCCTGAACAGCTGCTGCTCCCTCTTGCCTTTGTAGTAAAATTCATGGGCTCTAGGACAGATATTTTCCTTTCTCCAACATTTTTAATCTATGTTAGCTCTATGACTATTTTAGCTCTATGACTATGCCCTAGAAAGTGTTTATTACCACTAGTAATACATTCGTTGATGGGGCAATTTGGAATATCCATTCTGGAAAAAAAAGAAAGAAATATCAAGAAACACATTCCAAACCAGAAACTTCAGATGTTCCAAAGAACATTTGACAAGAGCGAGGTCCTAATTTGGAAAACAGAAGTAAACATGAAGTCAACTTCTCTTCCACAAGATTCACAGAGTGCCATGCCCATAGATTTAAACATCATTCTAAAGTTCTTCTGTAATAATCTAAGAGTTTACCAATATGAAATACTATGGACGTTTATTTATGTATGAGATTTTTGTTCAGTGATCTCAAAATCTAAGAAAGATTATTTCTGATTCATACACCTATTTCACTTATTTCATCTGTCTTGAGTATCCAGACGAGAATGTTGAGTAATTTTATTTAACAGAATAACTTCATGTTCAACAGTATTATCACGTTATACACATATAAAACCTATACTGTACAGCAGGGCTGTGAAAAATTTTTTTCTACTAGAGAGCCAGAAAACAAATATTTGTGCTCTCTTTGTGAGGCATAGATTCTCTGTTGTAGCTACTCAAATCTTTAGGTGGGGCCATAGATGAGTAAAATATCTAAAACTTTATAGACCCTGCAATTTGAATTTTATATAATTTTTATGTCATGAAATGGTCTTCTTTTTACTTTTTTCAATCACTAAGAATCTTTTTTAGCCACAAACCACATAAAACTAGTCTACAAGCCTGATTTGGCCTGAGGGCCAGTTTCTGTCCCTGCTAGAGAGGGCTTTAACAGTAATGGAAATGGCATTTGGGGAAAAAAGAAACTTAATAACATTAAAATTTTGTAAATGGCTTTACCAAATTAAGAATTGCCTTAAAAGCTCACACTGTTTAACTTGCTAAGTGCCAAATATCCTGGATACTACCAAAGAAATCCCTTATGTGTGGACCACATTCATCTTAACTCTTTAAATATTTTTCACCATTTTGGTAGATGTTTTAGCACTTACCAAAGTCATGAGTAATTCAGTTACAACTCTAAAGTAGAAGGATTATTGGTATGTACTCTGCAGACTTCCATGTTGCATTTACTGGGTTCACACATAAATATGCAAGTATGTATCATGTTTAAAATGCATTCAGTTAGAGGGTTTCTAATGTCAAGTTTCAATCCCATGCAAATGAAAGGGGCTGAATATATAAACCTGTCAAAATCATGATTTTAATGGAAATGTCAAGATACTTCTGGAAGCCAATATAATAATCCCTTTTATGCAGTGCTTGGAAGGAGGCTGTGATCCTAAAAGAACTAACCTGTCACCCTGCACTATACATTTCATCCTATTACCATCCTCAGCTCCATTATCTAAATGACCAATCACTCCTTCAATTCTAGGGCTAAATGATGTCATGACATGACTATCATCATATTTATACCTCATAAAATTAGAAAGGTTATTAAACATAATTTGACCTTTGGTATACTCTAAAGGAATCCTGATTTTTGCTGCTTTCTTTCTTCCCCTCCTTTCCCTCCTTCATTCACTCCCATCTCTCATTACAGTTCTTTATACTCTCTTTATTTTTATTTTTTTTCTGCTTTTAAAACAAGCTCTTTCCCACTTACAGTGACATCAAGTTGCATGACCAAACAGGATTTTGTAAAACGCAGCTTTATTCCAGTGCTTCCTAATTATTCTTCAAAACTGCCACTCAGGATAGAGAAGTTACCTCCATTCATACCTGCATTCAATGTTAAGTACATTTGCCCTTGAACATTTTCTAAAGCAATGAGCGATGTGAGGTCTGAGGTGTCTTACTGTCTCATAGTTGCTATTGTCTTTAACTAGCTGGTACTACACAACAGAAGGTTATTAGCTATGTTTATATTTGTTTGTTGGCTCTGATCAAAACATATTCATGGAACAGATGTTCTGAGATAGACAAAGGTCATGCATTGGATATGTTAGGCAATTAAGAAGGAAAGATTATTTGCTAGAACTTTTATCAACTTCTACTCTGTGTAACAACGTACTCCAGTAAGTCAAGATACTTTTAAATAGACTGAGCAGAGAAATTATGTTTTGCAAATGTTTTAATATAAGGACAATGATCTTCTTTGTTATATGTATATGTGTATGTGTGTATTCCTACCTTTGGAGTTCAGTATTAATTTATCTTGACTTGCTTATATATGGTTCTATAAAACGTTTTTTGTTCCAAAACTTTTCTCAATACAGAATCTTAATTTTCAGTCTCCTTTAGCATGTCTGTTAGTTTTTAACATTCTCTGAGCTTCTTTTATAAAGTCCCTGATGACAAGGACTCCCAACTGCTAAGACTTTTCAACAATTAGTTTTCGAGTCAAGAAAATAGTCTTTTATCCCAAACCATAGCTTCTTGTTTTCCGTTTGATTTATTATATCATTTATTTACACTCAGTAGCTATGTATGGAATACTTGCTAGATGGTGGAAAAGCATAGGTCCCCCTTCAAGGAATTAGTAGTCTGATAGATATACAGGCCAGAGAATGGATAATAAAAATATGATGTGACATGCTAGTTTTTAAATCTGTGAATCAATCAATACATATTTATGAAATAAATACTAGAGATCATCATCAAGGATTTACTAGACATAGATGCAGTTGTGGATATAATTATAGAAACAGATAGAGTTATTGGCCCCAAAGAGAGAGGAAACAAGTAGAAGAAAATAACATACAGAGAAAAACCTGCTATAAGATATTATGTGATAACTGTCATCTGTTCTTAATAGAGGCAGAAAGTCTATCAGAAATCATCCTTTTCTAGTAAGACTTCTTTTCATATCTTGTGTTCAGTATTGATAATACTGCTTTGATTCTTTGTCCTATATTTGCTTGATCACAGAATAAATAATTTATCTTCTTATGTGTCTTAAAAATCGAATGCAGATGTCACTATTTCTTTGGTCTTTCTTTATGCAATTTCTTTAATTTGCCTCTATTTTTGTGAAGTGATTATGTTGGTCTGTCCAGGTTACCATTACAAAATACCATAGATTTCATGCTTTAAAAAAAAAAAGAAAGAAAGAAACTTACTTTCTCTGAGTTCCAGAGGCTACAAGCCCCAGATCAAGGGGCCAGCTGATTCACTTTCTGGTTTGTATGTAGCTGATTTCTCACTGTGTCCTCACAAGGCCCTTCCTCCTTGACATATGAGTACAGAGAGAGAGAGAGCTCTGTGTTTGTTCTTATACAGAAGCAAATGCTGTGAAATCAGAACCATACGTGTATGGCGTCAGCTTAACTTAATCACTTCGTTAGAAGCCCCATCTCTAAATACAGTTACCAGCCATACTGAGGATTACAGCTTCAACATATAGATTTTTGAAAGATACAATTATTTAGCCCATAATAGTGAACAAAATATTTATGTAACTCTTTGCTTAATAGTTACAGTCTCAATAGTTAAACTTCCCAGAATGAAAACAAAATGTCATATTCCAGTTTTGTGTTTCATTATTTTGTCAGCCTTTTGATGACAGTTAACATACATTCTGGTAGATACAAATTAAAAATTACTAAAAGCAAAGCATGTAACAAGCAGCAATTTTTAAAGAATATAAATGTCAGTCGATAGAGATCACACGTGTGTTATGTCACTTTACCAATGAGAAAAAACTAAGGAAGAGATTTATCTGTATGGACAGAAACTATAATACAAAATTTCATAAATACATGTTCATTAAATACATTGTGTTTTACCTCATTCTACGTGTTTTGCATAAGTATATTCTTTTTAAAGTTTGTACTTGGAATAATATCTGATAGATGAAGTTATTTAATTTATATTCACTCATTTCACAGATTTGTAGTTGTAATCAAATAACAATGGTCCTATCTAGGCTAAGATAATCACTATTGTTCACAAAAGAACTAGAAACACTCTTTATATCAAGATACTATGTATTTTTCTGGGTTTAGTCATAGGCTCTTATTTTAACTTTAACCAACAGACAGACACACACACACACACACACACACACACACACACACACTTTGCCAAAGGGCTGGTTTATTCTTGCACCTTTAAAATGTATCTAATCTTAATAAGCTTGAAGTTCAACATTCAGAAAACTAAGATCATGAAATCCGGTCCCATTACTTCATGGCAAATAGATGGGGAAACAGTTGAAACAGTGGCTGACTTTATTTTGGGGGCCTCCAAAATCACTGCAGATGGTGACTGCAGCCATAAAATTGAAAGACACTTACTTCCTTGGAAGGAAAGTTATGACCAACCTAGACAGCATATTAAAAAGCAGAGACATTACTTTGTCAACAAAGGTCCGCCTAGTCAAGGCTATGGTTTTTCCAGTGGTCATGTATGGATGTGAGAGTTGGACTAAAGAAAGCTGAGCACCGAAGAATTGATGCTTTCGAACTGTGGTGTTGGAGAAGACTCTTGAGAGTCCCTTGGACTGCAAGGAGATCCAACCAGTCCATTCTGAAGGAGATCAGCCCTGGGATTCCTTTGGAAGGAATGATGCTAAAGCTGAAACTCCAGTACTTTGGCCACCTCATGTGAAGGGTTGACTCATTTGAAAAGACCCTGATGCTGGGAAAGATTGAGGGCAGGAGAAGGGGACGACGGAAGATGAGATGGTTGGATGGCATCACTGACTCAATGGACATGGGTTTGGGTGGACTCCGGGAGTTGGTGGTGGACAGGGAGGCCTGGCATGCTGCAGTTCATGGAGTCACAAAGAGTCAGACATGACTGAGCGACTGAATTGAACTGAACTGAATCTTAATATGCTAGAAAGACAACGACCACAAAAAAACAAAAAAATGAGAGTGTAAGTACACTGTTTCTTCTATTTAAAAAAATGCACGAGTGTCTTCGTCTACCCAATTTGTTTTCACGCTTCCTGTCTCTCTGCTTTGCAATTTTTGTGATCACTGTCTTTCTTTCAAATTAGTCATGCTATAACCCAGCACTTTTAAGCCTATTTTATTTTTTTATTATATTAAAATACACAAAACAAAATTTATTCTCTTAATCATTTTGTGTCCAGTTCAGTGATATTAAGTAAGTTCACTTTGTTGTACTGCCATCACATCCATCCCTGTAACTCTTTTCATCTTGTAAAACTGAAAACTATACTATTAAGCAATACCTCCATATTCCTTCATGCATCCAGAAACTACCATTCTACTTTCTTTCTCTTTGATTTTGTGTACTCTAAGCACCTCATATAATTGGAATTATATAGTAGTCTTCTTTTTGTGACTAGCTTGTTTCACTTAGCATAATATCCTCAAGCTTCATCTGCATCATAGTATATAACAGAATTCCGTTTCTTTCTAAGGCAAATTAATATTCCATTGTATGTATGTACCACATTTTGTGTTTTGTTTATCTATTTATCCATGGATGGACACTCAGGTTGCTTCCATGTTTTAGCTTCATTGTGAAAAATGCTTTTACGGACATGGGTATACAAATATTTCTTCAAGACCTTGCTTTCAATTCTTTTGGATATACAGGTTGTTTTTTTAATATTCACTAGGAATTGATTCCAGGACCCTCTTGGATATCAAAATCCTCGAATGCTTAAATATACTTAACCCTTAGTATCTACAGATTCAGAAACCATGGATACAGAGGGCTGACTGGATATACAGAAGTAGAATTGCTGGGTCATATGAAATTACATTTTTAATTTTGAGGGGAAACTGCCATAATATTTCCCACAATGACTATACCATTTCACACTTTGATTAGCAGTGTACAATTGTGCTGGTTTCTCCATAGCCTTGCCAACACTTGTCTCCTGTTTTTGTTTTTTCCTTGTATTTTTTTTTAAACAGTAGCCATTTTAATCAGTATAAGATGGTTATAACATTGCTTTTTAAAATTTTTTGCTTACTTACTTTTGGCTGCACCTGGTCTTCGTTGCTGCACGCAGTCTCTCTCTAGTTGTGACAAACGGGGCTACTCTTTGTTGCGGTGCACAAGTTTCTCATTGCAGTAGCTTCTCTTGTTGTAGGGCACAGGCTCTAGCGTGCTCAGACTCAGAAGTTAAGACACATGCCTTTGTTGCCTCGCAGCATATGGGATCTTCCCGGATTAGGGATCGAACTCACGTCCCCTGCGTTGGCAGGCGGATTCTTAGTGACTGGACCACCAAGGAAGGCCAACTCTGCAATTTAATCATATTTTTTCTATTTTTCAAACCTTCCCATGGCTCTGCATTACTTTGAGATAAAGTGCAAATGTATAATTTGTATACTGTCAACAGCAAAGCTTTTAGAGTTGTATCGCCCTACTGCTGTACATAAAGCCCCTTGCAATTTTATTGGTGTCTACATTTTCTCCTAAATGTTTGTATCTCCTCTTATATGCATGCTGTTTATTGCAAGATTTCTTCCAAGTGACACAATTCTTTCCACCTAACAAGGTGTTTCTCTAGAGAGCAATATTGACATTTGGGGCAAGACATTTTTTCTGCTGTAGAATTTTCCTGCAGCTTTACAGAACATTAAAGGAACAAAACCTGTTCCTTATCCACTGAATGCCAGTAGAACTGTCATAATAACAACCAAAAATGTCTCCTCAGGTTTCCAAGTGCCACTATTTAGGACTCTCTTGGTCATAAGTAGCAGAAAATCTCAATTTGGCTTAAGCAAATAAGTGAGTGTACTAGTCAATGGAATTGAAATGAAAGTCATGGGAAGGTTTATGACTTCAGGTGCCTATGAACTTAATGTCTAAAATATTCTCACTCTGTATAACTGTTCTACTGTCCAGTTTATTTAGAGATGAGCCTTCCTTTAGGTAGGCTTACAGTAGCATCACACATACCTTCACAAATATCCCTTTCCCAATCATCAAGCAAAAGTTCTATGTAGGTTCTGAATTATCTTTGCTGGGGTTATGATCTTTTATAAGTGTATCACCTCGGCTGGAGAAGCATACCATGTTGTTGTTTTTTTTCTTTCTTTCTTTTTTTTTTTTTCTTTTTGCACATTCCTAATTCGTAGGATAGAATACGGACTACCATTTGGAGACAAGTAGTTCACCAGAGAAAGAAAAGTACTATTGCTGGAAGAAAGACTAATGGATTCTTGAGAAGCAAAATAACAAGAAAAGCTCTATCAAAAATATTAGTTACTTTAATCTTAGTCAAACAATTTCAATCTGAGCCACTTCTCCGAATAACTAAAATGTAAATAATGACCACTGCTTTGTAGATGGGGTTCCCAGATAGCACTAGCAGTGAAAAACAACCAAACAACAACAACAAAAAAAAATCCCTGCCTCCCAACACAGGAGACATAAGAGATGCAGCCTCAATCCCTGGGTTGGGGAGATCCTCTGAAGGAAGGCATGACAACCCGCTCCAGTATTCTTACCTGGAGAATCCCATGGACAGAAAACCTGCCAGGCTACTGTCCATGGGGTTGCAAAGACTGAGGTGACTTAGCATGCACTCATACTTTGTAGGGAGATTGTGTGAGATTCAACATGGAACGTGGTGCATGGGGATGACCCAGAGAGATGTTGTGGGGAGGGAGGTGGGAGGGGGGTTCATGTTTGGGAATGCATGTAAGAATTAAAGATTTTAAAATTTAAAAAATAAAAAACTAAAAAGAAAAAATAAATAAATAAAAAAATAAAAAAGTCTTATTTCCTTGGAATTCCCCTCTAATAAAGTGCTAATCAGTAAGAGTTTTTTAATATAATTAATAATTGATAAGCATAAGAATCACCCATTCAGGTTAGGAAAACTCACCTGCCAAAATAGAACTCAACTAGTACACCACACTGCTTTATACAGCTGTTTATCAGATTTGGTACCAGTAAAATCCTTCAGGATATTAATTATATCTGCACTCATCTTTCTCTATCCTTCTAATCCATGGTGGAACTTCTAGTGATTTCTGTCCTAAATCTTCTGTCACCAAAGACTACTTTCATATTCCTGTTTTGTTAGTTGTTCATTCGTGTCCGACTCTTTGTGACCCCATGGACTATTAGCCAACAAGGCTCCTCTATCCATGGAATTCTCCAAGCAAGAATATTGGACTGAGTAGACATTCCCTTCTCCAGGGGATATTTCTGACCCAATGATAGAACCCAGGTCTCCTGCATTCCAGGTGGATTCTTTACTGTCTGGAGTCACCAGAGAAGCCCCTTTAATTATCCCTACCCCTCTACTTTCATCTTTTTAATTATTTTGACTACGTGCTATTTGCCTTTGTTGTGTAAAACCTATTTTTAATCATTTTCTTGTTTTAAATAATGAAAGACATATGCTTGTTAGAGCTATATGAACACCTATTTTGCATAATTTCTGCCTACAACAGTGGCATGAGCAGAAGATACCCTGTACTCATTATACCTCATATACTGGAGAGGTTTCAGGGGCTCTGATTGAAAATGGCTTGGTGTAGAGCTGTACGGAATAAACCCCTCCACTCTTCCTAAAGTCAGTAGTCTCTGTGCACATGGATGAAAAAATACTGACACTGGATTAAGATTACAGTTTTAAAGTAAGGTCCGTAGCTTTGAATTAACTAGTTTTGAGATGGGTAAACTTGAGTAAGTTTTTTCTCCTCACTGATCATCAGTTTCTTCATCTATAAAATATAGTTTATAATCCCTAGTTCTCAGGGAGGATTGAAAATTGGAAATCTACCCAAATCCCTAAAAAATAGCTATTCAAAAAATGAATATTCTCATTCTATGAAGGACAGTTGTTTTTGTGACATCTCTGCTACCTTTGCTGATCATTTAGCCATTACCTTTGTATCATTCTTGCCACTCGGTTTATTCAGAAACGTTTGATGTCCATGAGCTCCTGTTCTCTGCTCAGTCTCCCACAGTTCTTTATAGGCATTAAGTATAGATGAATGAGTGCATGAGCAAAGGAGGTTTGATAAGTATACCTTTGAAAATGAGAATGGAAATGCTTTGGGGAAATCCTACATGAGACAAATACAGCTTTAGGAAATTTTGTATACATAAGCTTAAGTTCTTTTATCTATACAACAAAGAAAAATTCAGATTTTTTCAGACCTTCAAAAATAAGCGACATCTAATTTTCAAAATGATCATTTTAAACAAAATTAATATTTTTACTAATGCCTGTTTAATGTGAAATCATAATAGATTTTGATATGTTGGAGAAAGGTTTGAAATAGGAACCAGAAATGAGTGTCTGAGTCTGCCCTTTCAATTCAGCATTTTCAACTGTAAAACAAAATGGACTAGGTAATCTTGCGGATTCCACTATTCATGGATTCTATGATCTTTTGCCAAGATATTGAAAGGACTTTTCAACGCATTACCAAGTGGACATGCTCAGTGGAAAACAGAACATTCTCAAAATGCATCAGGATCAGAGCAACCTTTTTTTTTTTTTTTTTTTTATGACCCAAATAAAGGTATACAAGGGCTACTGTTCTCTGGAGCTCAAATTCTATTGATATGAAAGTAGGCAAAAATATAATATCATACAAAGGACATAAATCAGAGCCATGCGATAGAGTGAGGGGCAGTGGCCAGACTAGTTGAGTGGTCCAGAAACGTCTTTCTGAGGATGAGAAATCTCAGCCATGCTTGGAAGGAAGGAAGGGTCCAAACATGCGAAGACTGATGGTGAGTGAGAAGGAACATGGCATGAGAAGGACTGCAGACGCTGAGCCTGGAGACTGCCTGGGCCTGGCAGGGGAGAGCCAGGCAACAGCAAGAAGACTGTTTGGAGTAGAGCAGGACAAAGACAGGGGTGGAAAGTGGCCTAGATGGGTCAGGTAGTAGCTACCTCACAGAGTTTTATAGGTCATAGAACTACAGAGTTTAGATTTCAGATTTTATTCTAAGTGCTTTCAGATTAATGTTATAAATCTCTGCTGTGTCAAAAATTCACATTCCTAAGAGCTAAACGTTTATTTTTTTCAATGGTGAGCTCCTGATCCAAATAAAAAGACACTTGTCAAAGAATGATTTGGTATTAAACATCTCTTCCAAGTAATTGCAGCTATTTTACCAGCACACCCTGATCAGTACTCAAGGAACAGGTTATAACGTCATTTAAGGAGTCAGCTCCTGCCTGGCATAGCCGTTGCCGACATGTTCATGCGTTCCAGTTGTTTTTTAAACTGCATTTTATACCAGGGGAGATTGCACACAGTAAATGTCAAGGATTCACTAGGGGCATTACAGTTTCTGAGGCATGAAGCTAATACATATTTGTCTCATTACTGTCAGCCGATCAGCTTTATGCTGGGGATGGTAAGGGCTCCTATCTCTTAGGAGATGTAGTTGCAAATGACCTTTGGGAGGTCACGGAGACCACAACTTCCAAAATTCACAGAAGTGTCATGTTATTAAAAAGAAACTAGAGAAATGATGTTCACAGACTTTTTGATACTTGACTTCCTCATAAAAGCAGGTGTGATTAGGGGGTCACATTTTTCAGCTCTGATTCATTAAACCTTAAATTGAAGGCAGCACAGAGCATTTGAGTGGGAAGCTTAATCCACTCCTGTGATTTCCATATTGCCCAGGAATTTTCCTGAGGTAAACAAGTTTTGCAGGATCATCAGGCTGTTAATGGTGTTTTGCTTCAATAATTCCAAAAAAACGGAGGGAAAGAAATCCTGATTCCTTGGTGAAGGCAATTATGCAGATGGAAATCATGTTTTGTTTTTAATCCAATCATTATAGATTTATTTTTTAATCAGGTTTCAAGATTTTTAGGAATATATTATTTAATTGTATTTTCATTTTATTTGAAACTAAAATTCTCAAAGTCCTTTTTCTCCAAAGGATTTAATATTTAAAACCATGTATAGGTGAGGTGGGGCTTCTTTGGTGGCTTAGCAGTAAAGAATCAGCCTGTAATGAAGGAGATGTGGGTTTGATCCCTGGGTCTGGAATGAATGTCCCCTGGAGGAGGTCATGGCAACCCACTCCAGTATTCTTGCCTGGAGAATTCCATGGACAGAAGAGGCTGGTGGGTTTCAGTCCATAGGGTCACAAAGAGTCAGACATGAATGAAGCCACTAAGCATGTATGCACGCATAGGTGAGGTGACTTTTCTTATTTTTGCTAGAATATATTCATAATCACTACTGCTGCTGCTAAGTCACTTCAATTGTCCGACTCTGTGCAACCCCATAGACGGCAGCGCACCAGGCACCCTGGTCCCTGGGATTCTCCAGGCAAGAACACTGGAGTGGGTTGCCATTTCCTTCTCCAATGCATGAAAGTGAAAAGTGAAAGGGAAGTCGCTCAGTCGTGTCTGACCCTCAGCGACCCCATGGACTGCAGCCTACCAGGCTCCTCCGTCCATGGGATTTTCCAGGCAAGAGTACTGGAGTGGGTTGCTATTGCCTTCTCCAATTCATAATCACAGGGCTTAATATATCATAAGCCTTCAGTGAATAATCATTGGTGATGAGTAGAAGAGTTCTAAATAGTATGGGCTGCTGCTGCTGCTGCTGCTGCTGCTGCTAAGTCGCTTCAGTCGTGTCCGACTATATACGACCCCGTGGACTGCAGCCTACCAGGCTCCTCTGTCCATGGGATGGGGGATATCTTCAAATGCTTCTGCTTTACTTCTGTCCTGTTTTGACCGTGGCTTCACTGCCTATGTTGGAGAGATAATAGGCAGGGGTATTTGTAGCATTTGCCAGTGTTCTTGGTATAAATATTCTACTGTTACTGATAACAAGTGGTTGGCAAGATTCCTGAAAATTTTACAATCATAATGTGGGCAGAAAGGATAAGGAAAAAATCTGGCAGGATTACTCCTCAGGAAATTTCCAGTGCAAAGTACAGGCAGCTATGGAGGAGAATGCTCCCAAACAATGCATAAAGGGGAGGACAGCTAGTGTGATCCTGAGCAGGTGGAAAGAGGGTGATCCCTTGAATGGTTAAGGATTCACCTGGGGGGCCATTGGCTAGGTTCCTTTGTAGCTTTGTTACAGAAAAAGCTGGCCTCTGTTCACAGGTGATGAATAGAAAAACACAAAGACAGAGCTTTGGGGACGTAGAAAGGAGTAGGTTTATTACTTGGCCAGGCAAAGGGGGACACAGAAAATGAATGCTCTCAAGACTGTGTGCTTGTAACTGGGAAGTTTGAAGAGGCCTTATAGTTTTAGGGTGGGAAATAGGGCTGTCTGTTGATAAGAATCAGGGCTGATATAGCCTTGCAACTCTTCTCCTCCTCCTGGGGGCACTGAGATCATTAGGGCTGGCATCAGGTGATTCCAGAACAGCTTCTGGTGGTCTTGAGATTATGGTCCTATGACATTCTTCCTGGAATCAAGAATGGTCCCATCAAAGGGGAGTGTTAGGGAGTGTTGTCTTGGAGCACTAAACATGTACAGTACAACCTTAGCTAGAAGGCAATCATTTTCAGAGTGTAATTAAGCAAGAAAGAGGACAAAAAAACATACATAGGCTGAATGGGTGGAGAGAATAGAGGCTGAATAAGGGCTTAACATGGGCTTCCCTGTTCGCTCAGCTGATAAAGAATCTGCCTGCAATGCAGGAGATCCCAGTTCAATTCCTGGGTCAGGAAGATCCCCTGGAGAAGGGATAGGCTACCCACTCCAGTATTCTTGGGCTTCCCTGGTGTCTCAGATGGTAAAGAATCTGCCTAAAATGCAGGAGAACTGGATTTGATACCTGAGTTGGGAAGATCCCCTGGGGGAAGTCATGGCAACCCACTCCAATATTCTTGCCTGGAGAATCCTATGGACAGAGGAGCCTGGTGGGCTATAATCCATGGTATCTCAAAGAGTCAGACATGACTGAGTGACTAAGCACAGCACAGCACAGCAGGACTAATATAATGGGGAGCCTCAACTAATTTCTGCTACAGCAGCTTCCTGTTGGTAACTCTGGTGACTGCCCTTTTGGGCAAGGGCAGGGCATACTCTCAAAACACCTCCACTGTGGTGTTTCCAAGGCTTGGTGGCTGCATTGGCCTCCCTTCTCAGGCCCCCTCTGTCTTCTGGTATTATACCTATGCACCCCACTCCAGTACTCTTGCCTGGAAAATCCCATGGGCGGAGGAGCCTGATAGGCTGCAGTCCATGGGGTCGCTAAGAGTTGGACACAACTGAGCAACTTCACTTTCACTTTTCACTTGCATGCATTGGAGAAGGAAATGGCAACCCACTCCAGTGTTCTTGCCTGGAGAATCCCAGGGACGAGGGAGCCTGGTGGGCTGCCATCTATGGGGTCGCACAGACTCAGACACGACTGAAGTGGCTTGGCAGTAGCAGCAGCAGCAGCAGTCTTTTGTCATTTTTTTTAAAAGTGTTATTGGAATATAGTTGCTTTACAAAGTTGTGTTAGTTTCTACTGTACAGCAAAATGAATCAGCCATACATACACACACATTCTCTGCCTTTCAAACTTCCTTCCCATTCAGGTCACCACAGTAAATTAAGTAGACTTCCTTGTGCTACACAGTATGTTCTTGCCTTATCCATTAAGAACGAGACTCCAACCTTTCCCATATCACCTCAAAAATAATACCCAGGTGCTTGCAAATTAAAGTACTCCTTTTTTGGCATGTTTTCCTTGATAAAGATTTATAGAGCCTACTTTTAGAAACTAAAAGCTCCCTATTGACTCATCTTTCTCCTTACTTTTTATCTATGTCAATCCTATATTTCCCTGAGGCAAAAGATGATTGTAGCCAAATAGGAGACATGGTGGGGAGATCTCATCATTGATATTCCAAGATAGTATCTCGCTGCCAGTAGAACATTGGTAACCCCAATCTTTCCTGTTTCAGATGTAGCATTTTGGCACACAGTCAGAGAAAAATTGGCTCAAATCTTACATAACTAGATATCAGCATATCGATACCACTCAATAAATAGCTACCTCCGCTCAACCAAAATTTAGGTTACTATTTACAGTACACATGATTCCCTGACATACTATCAAACATGGCTCCAGAACTCACCATGGATGCTGTGCTAAGGTTCCTTCAGTCATGTCCTACTCTTTGTGACCCTATGGACTGTAACCTGCTAGGCTCCTCTGTCCATGGGATTCTCCAGGCAGGAATGCTGAAATGGTTCTCATGCCCTTCTCTAGGGGCTCCTCCTGACTCAGGGATTGAACCTATGTCTCTTACATCTCCTGTATTGGGGGGGGGTGGGGGGTGCTTTACCACTAACGCTATTGTCATTGCTAATCAATGCTAAGATTACTACTTACTGAGCTAGGACTCAGCCTCAGACTCTTTCTCAACATGTTAGTTACAATAAACCTCTTGAATTTGTCACTGTATATGACAAATTAACATGTTTACATACATTAATTATGGTAGAAAATTAGTTCTCTCTTAACACCCATAAGGAAGTATTTCACTTTGTATGCTATTTTGTGATCCAATTCAAATATCTACAGTAGTAAAAATAGGCCATATGTATGTCCAGATACCTAAGTCTAGATTTTCAAATGGAAGAAATAAATACCCAGTAATCTCAACAGATAGTCACAGTGAGATAAATAATGAAAATTTATATGTGTGTGTTACTTTATTTTTCCTCAGAACTCTAATACTCAGAGTTATTACCATACATTCTTTTTGGGCAGTTCAAAATCTTATAAAAGAGATGCCTATCTATGAATCAATGAAATGTAATGCCTTCTAATTAACAGTTTTAGCCTGAGAACCAGTGATTGGTGTTGGGATTATAGCATTTAATGGTCTTCAGATAAATGCTGGCTAAATTAATTGTTTCTTAAAAATTTTGTAGCTAATTGAGAACCCAAACCTATATCTACCCCTTTAGCAATAACTATAAGAGGTTAAACATGTGAAAGGCAATAAAGATATTGCAAGGTATTATGTATTATAAATCAGTAGGCTTTCATCACTCTGATATATAGGTCCTATTTTGATGTTTATCTCAAATCACTTTCTTTGAAGTTTATTTGTTTGATTAGCAATCAAGTTACACACAACCTAAGGAAACTTGCTTCCGTGTAATCCCTGTATTAATTAATGTGAAAATTGCAAAAGCAGTGTTGATTGGATGTGAACATTTCTCAGAAGCTCAATGCATATGATGTCCAACCAAATAACCAACTATATAGTATATAAGTTTAAAAGTCCAGGTATATCCCTGCATAATGTTAAGAATGTATTTCTTTCTTAAAGGTTTAAGTAAGTAATATTATTTAGATTTTTTTTTAATTGGGTATATAGTGGGTGGGAGGCAACCAAGGGTATGGGAAGGCAATTCAGGATCATAGTTTTAATTTAGCAGAGAAAGTTTTGTGCTCTACTCCACTCACTGGGACCCAAGATGGCAACAGTTCTGCCATTTTCAAAAGGTGGCTTCAGAAAACTCTAGCCTGTTGCCATGTAGTCAGTAGGAAGTGTGAGAGCTTATGGAGGAATGCTCAGGGGAAGGTTCATGGGCCAAGACATCAACTAATATACATCATATTTTTTTCAACTTTTTATTTTGTAATGGGGTATAGCTGATTAACAATGATTTGATAGTTTCAGCTGGATAGTAAAGGGACTCAACCACACATATACATGTATCCATTCTCCCCCAGTCTTCCCTCCCATCCAGGCTGCCATATAGCATTGAACAGAGTTCCCTGTACTGTATAACCAAAAGGTCCCTTTTGGTTATCCATTTAAAATATAGTAGTGTCAGAGAAGCAATGGCAACCCACTCCAGTACTCTTGCATGGAAAATCCCATGGGCAGAGGAGCCTGGTAGGCTGCAGTCCCTGGGGTTGCGAAGAGTCGTCCACAACTGAGTGACTTCACTTTCACTTTTCACTTTCCTACATTGGAGAAGGAAATGGTAACCCACTCCAGTGTTCTTGCCTGGAGAATCCCAGGGACGGGGGAGCCTGGTGGCCTGCCGTCTATGGGGTCGCACAGAGTCGGACATGACTGAAGTGACTTAGCAGTATGTGTATGTTCATTCCAAACTCCCTAACTATCACTCCCCCGCCCCCATCCTTCCCAACCAACAACCATAAATTTGTTCTCTAAGTCTGTGAGTCTGTTTCTGTTTTGTCAATAAGCTCATTTGCATAATTTCTTTTTAGATTCTGCATATAAGGGATGGCATAGGATATTTCTCTTTCTCTGACTTCACTCAGTATAACAATCTCTAACTCCATTGATGTTGTTGCAAATGGCATTATTTTATTCTTTTTAATTGGCTAATATCCCATTGTACACATGTACCAAATCTTCTTTATCCATTCCTCTGTCAATGGACATTTCTAATATACAATCATATTAATGTACATTCATTTAGAGGAAACTAATGATATGGCCACACCTAACCACAAGGAAGGCTGGGAAATTTGGTGTAACTTGAACTTTATGACCAACTGCTAAGAAATAAAGAGATGACAGATTGTGGTTAAAAGTGGCTCTGCCATTGGGTAGTAGGGTAACCAGATGGGACATTAGGTAAATTCAATTTACTTGGTTAAACTAGTGTTGTTCAAGCTTAGTTCATCATGGAATCTCCTTTAGAGGACACCTATTAAAACATTCCTCAAGAAATGCTGGCCGAGGGCAAAACTTACACAGTCTATATCATGCCTTTAATGAAGATGCAATTTCTCATAAAACTTATGGGATGAAGCAAACCCCCTGCCATTACATGTTAAAATCCTTGAATCTATGTATTACTATGCTTTAGTGTCAGTTTACCTCTTTGCTAAGAACAGACTTGGCATAAAATTGTTAGAGGGCTTCACCTATGTTAGGAACCACTCACTCCCTTATTTTCATCCAAAGCTTTTATACAACATAGATAGATCTTTTTTCTTAGTATCTGCTAAAAATAACAGCACAGAAAAAATGACAGAGCATGTTTTAAGACGGCATAATAGAACCCACTGCTGGGAACATGTCACTCGAGGCAAAAGCAGTTAATCTGCCGACTGGATGCTCTTCTGATGTTTCTCCTTAAATAACTTCATTATTCAATGAGAAGTGTTTTAATTATTTAAGTGACATAAAAGATGAGGTTGTAGTATTTATATCTAGGTTGTGTTTACTGATTTTACGTCTTTTTGTCTATTTATATTGCAGTTGTAAGCACTTACCGAACCCCATCTGCCAGGGAATTTCTCTTCACATTTAGAGAAACAAAAGGTTTCTTTGCCTGAAAGTCTCTGTGTTTCTTAACAGAATTTTTGTGATAACTCTTTGACTGTCAAACATGATCCTGGCTCCATTAAAATAATTTTGCCCCTTACTTTTGCAAAACTTTCTATTACTTCTCATATCTGGTGCAATGATATGTACTGGTGATGGACTGTTCCTCCACCAATGTAATGCACTATCATTAGGGTTTGTTCTCATGACAATATAAAAAAAAGTTCCAATATTAATCAATATCATTCTCATTACCTCTACAAAATAAGTGAGCCTTATGTATTAGGTACTAGAGAGTTTCATTACAAAATGTCACAGCAACCCTGAAATAAGAATTATAACCTCAGTATCATAGATGAGGAAACTGAAGAAATATGCCCACTATTAAAACAATAGTAGCAACAATAGAAATGAAAGGTGAAAACTTCATAATGCTTTGAGTCAAGATTCTAACAGAGGTCTGATTAACTTCAAGTCATATGCTTTGTTTTTGCATTACCCATGTTCTTCCTAATGACTGATGTAAAAACACATCCACTCCCTTCCTTCCTTTCATCTACAAGCTATACGTAAAGGTTTTGATTCATGCAGTTGTACCTTGATCTGAGACTATGAGACAGTAGTCTTGAGCTCAAATTAGCAGTCTGTCTACAACTTGGAAAACAGTGTCGAGAAGACAGGAGTGAGACTGTCCACCATAACCTGAGAGGTAAGAGATTGCAGAGTTGTCGTTTGCATTCACAGTAACTGAAGAGCTCTCAGCAAGAACCTTACCCTCTGGGACAGCAAATTGGTTGTGCTTGCTACACTCCAGGGACTCCCAGGACATTATATGCCCTAGAGTTGTGGGTAGCAGAACCCGCACAATTGAATACAGATATTCCATTTACAGCTGATGGATGGGCCAAAGATATCGCTGAGAATTGTGTCAGGAAAAAATGGAGGGAAAAAGTGAAAGAAGAAAAATGAAAAGATAATAAAAATATAAAGTAAAAAAGCTCTATTAAGAATATAATCAAAATCTGTGCATCCTGACCAATAGATATATAGATAATTAGTTGAGAGATATAGGAAGAATAAAAGGAAGGAGGAAAGAGGGAGGAAAATTATAGGATATGATAGGGCAGAATATACATCTATGGTTTGGCTTCCTTGTCCTGTATTATGCATATAGAAATGAGTTGAGTTCCCATTTTTCATGTACCCATTATGGTCCTTTAATTGCAAGCAGCAAAGTGTGAGTAACGGTTAATGTAAGAAAAAGTAATAAAGTAGGTGAAGAAGGAAGGCAACAGGGTAGCTTGGTAACTCAGCAAACAGAATGAACTTAAAAACTACATTTCGTAATGTAGTTTGAAATCTGGAACTGAAAGAGTTCCTGTACTCTAGCAAGAAAAGATTAATGAATAGTCTCTTCAAATGACTGACACAGGGATGGATTTGCTTCAGCCATATTCTGTCCTGAGGCATTCAATTAAAGACTCAAATACCCTTGAGTGTTTCATAATTCTAGCTCCCCCATCCCAGCCACAGGTCCATCAACTGGCAGGGAATGGGGAGATTAGGCAATGGATGTTGAATGACAGTTCCCGCAAGGTTCTATACTGTAGAGCTTTTAAAAGTGAAATCCTGGGGTGATACAAGAAAAAGAATGAGTAGATGTTGAGCAGGCAGTGCTAACTAAGGTCTACCATACCACGTGCTGCACCACATCCAAAGAACTCCTCAGCTTCAAATAATTCCTGGAGTGTTTGATTGACATTTGCCAATATCAAAGAGCAGTTACACTGGACACATTAAAAATAGCAAGAAATATTTTATTTAAGACTACTGTATACTACATGTTGATGTATGGCAGAAACCAACACAATATTGTAAAGCAATTATCCTCCAATTAAAAATAAACTAATTAGAAAAAAAAGAAGAAGAAAAAATACTACTGCAGGGAAGAGAGACTGAATTCAACTTCCCTGAAATGAAAATGGAAGGATTTTGAAGCACTGGGGTAAATTAATAGGAAAATACCAAGGGCATTAGGTGGAAGGTTAGGCAGTGTGATTAGACCGTCTGTATTTGCAGATTGGTACTCATCAGAGTTAGTTAGACATATTACTTTGCACAGAGACTGGGAAGCAGGGGCAAGGAGTTTCTCAATGATTACCTTTCAAAGGGATAGATCCCAAGCTTGAGAAGTACCTTTCTGGATTGTAAAGCTGACAAGGGGCTGGGAGGAGATTTATACCTCAAAGGGGCAGAGAAGAATTTATACTTAAAGTTTTCTCAACTAAATGCTCTAAGAAAAGTGAGGTCAGGGACCTAGAGTCAGAAAGAAACCTGTCTAAAGTTTAATCAAGCTGAGGGAAATGTTAAGGTCTTCTGGTCACTAAACATATATTCTCTTTTTTTTTTTTTTTTAATTTTAGTTTTTTATTTTTTAAATTTTAAAATCTTTAATTCTTACATGCATTCCCAAACATGAACCCCCCCTCCCACCTCCCTCCCCATAACATCTTTCTGGGTCATCCCCATGCACCAGCCCCAAGCATGCTGCATCCTGCGTCAGACATAGACTGGCGATTCAATTCACATGATAGTATACATGTTAGAATGTGATTCTCCCAAATCATCCCACCCTCTCCCTCTCCCTCTGAATCCAAAAGTCCGTTATACAGATCTGTGTCTCTTTCCCTGTCTTGCATACAGGGTCGTCATTGCCATCTTCCTAAATTCCATATATATGTGTTAGTATACTGTATTGGTGTTTTTCTTTCTGGCTTACTTCACTCTGTATAATCGGCTCCAGTTTCATCCATCTCATCAGAACTGATTCAAATGAATTCTTTTTAACGGCTGAGTAACACTCCATTGTGTATATGTACCACAGCTTTCTTATCCATTCATCTGCTGATGGACATCTAGGTTGTTTCCATGTCCTGGCTATTATAAACAGTGCTGCGATGAACATTGGGATACATGTGTCTCTTTCCATTCTGGTTTCCTCGGTGTGTATGCCCAGAAGTGGGATTGCTGGGTCATAAGGTAGTTCTATTTGCAATTTTTTAAGGAATCTCCACACTGTTCTCCTAACACCGCACACAAAAATAAACTCAAAATGGATTAAAGATCTAAATGTAAGATCAGAAACTATAAAACTCCTAGAGGAGAATATAGGCAAAACACTCTCAGACATAAATCACAGCAGGATCCTCTATGATCCACCTCCCAGAATACTGGAAATAAAAGCAAAAATAAACAAATGGGATCTAATTAAAATTAAAAGCTTCTGCACAACAAAGGAAACTATAAGCAAGGTGAAAAGACAGCCTTCTGAATGGGAGAAAATAATAGCAAATGAAGCAACTGACAAACAACTAATCTCAAAAATATACAAGCAACTTATGCAGCTCAATTCCAGAAAAATAAACGACCCAATCAAAAAATGGGCCAAAGAACTAAATAGACATTTCTCCAAAGAAGACATACGGATGGCTAACAAACACATGAAAAGATGCTCAACATCACTCATTATTAGAGAAATGCAAATCAAAACCACAATGAGGTACCACTTCACACCAGTCAGAATGGCTGCGATCCAAAAATCTGCAAACAATAAATGCTGGAGAGGGTGTGGAGAAAAGGGAACCCTCCTACACTGTTGGTGGGAATGCAAACTAGTACAGCCACTATGGAGAACATATATTCTCTTAATGAAAATGTATCACTGTTGCTTCAAACTCCTGTTCCTGTTCTTCTCCAGTTATCGTATATATCATATTGCCTCTGCAGGCTGCTACAGCTCATTCTGGTCATTTTCTTTCCAGACAGGACTGAAGTCTCCTGTTTTCTCATTCTCCAGAGTGTCAATGACATGTATGATGACATACATTAACTCTCAAGGAAAACCTGTAGATAAAGGCAGGGAATTATAGCACACTGGAGGAAACAACTTAAAACTGAATATGGGACAGTCATGCTTTCTAGGTCACACCCTCATTACCCTTTCAAGGAACTTGTCAGAGGCTCTATTACTTTAGACCTCTCTCTGCTGCCTCATGGTTCAGCACCCACCCATCTCCCCAAAACTTCCTTCTTTCTCTTGCTTTTTTGAATCCTAACCCTATTTCTCACAGCAACCTTCTTCTCAAGCCTTCAGGGAAAAGAGTAAATTACCATTATCTAATTTTGCAAAGCAAATTGCCCTTTCTTTGTTTCAACCTCTCCAAGCCTGGCTAAGCCTCAGGATATATTCATACTTGTATTCAAAGAAGTTTTAAATAAGTTTCCTAAACAAAAGAGCTTTCCAGACTGGTCTTCACATTTAAAGGACTAGCAGAAGTTTCCAAGTTTTATTTTTTTACATGCCTCAGATCAAATTGTTATGCTGGATTCGAAATCGGAGTACCAGTGCTTTCATCTGAGGGTATAAAAGAGGAAAGAGGAAGAAAAAAAGGCAATAAAAGATTTAGTTTCTCCTTCTGCCCAGGAAAGTGCTGAAGACTTATTTATTTATTTATTTATTTATTTATTTATTTATTTATCTGAACAGAGGGAGAAAGTGAGACAGCCAGAGACGAAGAGAAAGAAAAACTCGTCAAACCAGAATGATTATAATGGACTTAATTACTATGATTGTGAGATTTTTAGATATTTGTTTTTTCTACTTATCTGTATATTCTAAAGTTTTATATCTATTATTATTATCATTGAAAATAACATAAGTCAAATCAAGATAGAGTGCAAAGTAGAGATAGAAATAAGATGCTCAAAATATCATTAATAGACTGTCAAGCAGATTGTTCAGTTGCTAAGTCACATCTGATTCTTTGTGATCCCATGACTGCAGCATGCCAGACTTCCCTGTCTTTTTCTGTCTCCCTGAGTTTGCTCAAACTCATGTCCATTGAGTTGGTGATGCCATCCAACCATCTCATCCTCTGTCACCCCTTTCACCTCCTGCCCTCAGCCTTCCAAAAAGATAGGCAAAAATATAGAATTGCCAATCGATCATATGTGGCATCAGTATCATAGACTATTTGGCCATTGAACAAGTGACTGAATAATGGCCTGAAAAATCTATTTTAAAAGTATATTATAGAGAGTACTAAAGAGCAAGTTTCTACCTATACAAAGTGTAAAATATTTTAGACCAAAAAAAAAAAAAAAATTACATCACAGGAAACATTCCTAACAAAGAATGGGATATTCATTTGGGAGGGAGGAGTCTAGAGTCATATTCCCTGATTTTCATCCCAATTGTACATTCCCAAGGTGGGGAAGGATTTTAGTATTTACTTAGCCTTGATCAAAAGTGTCCTGGTGTAGATACATGTGAACATCTTATCTACCAGGCTAATTTTATTGTGGGCATAATGAGCAAAATGTTACATTCAGGTGCTGGGAATACTTGTTTTTTCTCACCATTCTTTGTCTGCCTCTGGGACCCCTGTCACCCAAAATATGTGGTTTCTTGTCAGCCTGCAGATTCCTAGTTTTTTCTCTCTGCCAAGGGACCTCCACTGCTTGCAAGATATTTGGTTTCCTGTCACATGGCCCGTATCATCACCCAGCCCCCCTTTCTTTGCTCATATCTAGCTGTCTTACTGTTCTAAAAATAACAACAGGCTAAACAATATCCTTCCCATTGTAGACAAGGCAGGTGAGGTGAAGTTGCTCAGTCATGTCACTGTCAGACTCTTTGCGACCCCATGAATTGTAAGTAACCTACCAGGCTCCTTCACTCATGGGATTCTACCGGCACAAATATTGGAGTGGATTGCCATTTCCTTCTCCAAGACAAGACAAGGATGTTCCAGTTAGGTAGATACATTTGGCAGGTGGCAGAGCTGGAACATGGCATTAATAACTCTGGATGGGTCAGACGTTCAAAGGATTTTTCTTTTCTTTTCCCTGGGAAAAATGTTCCTAACTCCCTTGGAGTCTCTTCTACTGGAGAACTCTGGGTGCCTTGGCTCAAACTTTCTCCTCCATTAGCCCTCTTACAAGTCTAAGTTACACAAAGTAGTCCACCTCTACTGGGGTCTCTTGGTAGGTGTTTTCTCTTGGGCAACACCCCTTTGAAGACACTAAGGTTGTCTCCCTTCCTAAGAGTCCACATTTGGCCTTTCCTCTATTAATGATGACTTCCCTGGTGTCTCAGTGATAAAGAGTTCACCTTCCAATGCAGGAGATGCAGGTTCAATCCCTGGGTTGAGAAGATCCCCTGGAGAAGGAAATGGCAACCCAGTCCAGTATCCTTGCCCGGGAAATCCCATGGGCAGAAGAGCTTGGCAGGCTACAGTCCATGGGATCACAAAAGAGTCAGACAGGATTTATCGATTACACAACAGTTACCAGTGGTAGAAGGACAGTTTGCTTCCACTATAGCCCCTTCTGATGCCTACTGTCTCTGGACTTTGGGCCTCCATAGACACTACCAAACCATGAAAAGGATCTCATTTAGCTTCCTCTTCATTGGCAAAGATTGGGTATCTTTTCCAGTAAGTATATTCATCCACTGCTCTGTCATATTTATCACAACACTCATCTAGTTACTTGATCCAAGTACTTATATTTGTTTTCTCCTTTGGTCTCTAGCTCTTGACCTATGAATCAGCTGATCTCTTAATATTCTGGTAATTGCTTCAGAGTCCACTGGCTCCAAGAGGCACAGCAAGTCAGAGGAGTTAAGTCTATGTCCCCTGTGCATTTGAGCCACAAGGATTTGGCACAAACTCCTAATGCAGGAACAAAGACTCCAGTGCCATTCATTTAAGAATACAGGGAGCATAGAGAGACCTTGTTTGCAGAAATGATGATTTGTGCCTGGTTAACCACCTAAGCCAGTTGTGTTGCTACATAATGACGCTCCACTTCTCTGTTGAGTAAAAAGTTGAGTTGAGCTGGTAGAGAAAAATGTGCCATAGCAAATTGACCATGAATAAAACAAATTTACAAATTTCTCCTGGGTGTCTGATTATCTAAAAATCTGCCAGGAAATGGAATTGCCTGTCAGCCACCCAAATTATTTCACTAGCTGCTATGAAATTCTTGGTGGAGTAGGCTTTTTAAAAGGAAAAACAGGAAATGAGTTGGAAATGATGGATCAAACTTGAAAACAACAGTATATAGAGTAGCCTCTCTCATGCAACAAGGACTCCGTTCACTGCATTCATCTCTCATCTCTCCAAAGAAGGGAGAATCAAAGTCAGAAGACTCATTTTAAACGGCTCCATTGTTTTTGTCTGCAGGTTTTTAAAAAGCTTTTCTTTTCATTGAGAATTACGAATTGCAATCATTTTAGAATCTGACTATATTTTTCTCCAGTTTAAATTAAGGGTAAAATTAATCCAACAATGAAATATGAATTAATGTAAAAAGGAGTAACATGGAGACATACCCGCCTCAATGTATACTAAATTTGGGGTTAAGATGTTCAAATCCTAACAACAAGCTTTTTTTTTCCTCTTTAGATGGTTCCATTACCCACTTGTATTGTCTGCCTCCACCCTAAGGACACTATCGCCCCTAACAATTACTTTTTGTCCTCATTTGCCTGGTCACACACATGAGACAAATGTCCTTCTTGTTCTCCAATAAGAAAGTTTCAGACTAGTCTCCCTCACTTTTCCTTAAAAGCCTCACTTTGAAACTCAAACTGTCAGATCATAACACCAGTATGTCTCATTGTTTCTATCAGCCACAGAACCTTACATAATTTCTTCTCACCTCTAGGTGACCTTATTCCCTGGTGCCTTGTCATTCTCTCCAGCGCTACTCTTGTTTTAATTTATGGTGATAGATGTTCCTTCTAACACCTTAGATCCACATTTTTGAAACTAAGCTTTTTCACACTTTTTTTTTTTTTTTAATCTTCACTTTACTTTAGTTACTCACTCCCAAGGTCAGACCTTGAGAGTATGTTCTAATCATACTTCATCAACTAGTGTTGATGATAACTGCAACCCTTTAATAATGATATTTATGTCCACTCCATTCTCTGAATTCTACCTTCAATTTCCCTCTAGGACAGCTTCTTTAAGACACTAGCACATCCAATCAATGAAGTCAGTTAACTTCTCACTGTTCCTCATTATTTAATCCCTTCCCCCCACCCCAACCCTTCCCATACATAGTAATTTTTGGTCGATTTTTAGAAACACTTGCTAAGATTTTGACTTCAATTCATCTCTCATTTCATATTCAACAGGTAAAATAAAATCCTATAAAAATGAAACTTCCATCTATCCCATGCTTGCAGCTGTGCAACTTAAATACAATAGAGAACACACAACCACTCTGACAGGTCTTATTTAATTTCACAAAGAAAATCTCATTTGGGATTATAAGGTGCCTGACATTCATACTGAACTGGCCAAAAATCAGATGTTTTCGGAAAAACCCAAATGAACATTTTGGTCAGCCAAATACTTTAACTTCCTAATCATTCTTACATTTTCTTAGTTAGCAATTCCACAGCTTCTCTCTTGAATCCCCGCAACGTTCCTTTTTCCATCCTCATTCCCAGCTGTTGATATGTTTCTCACCTTACAGAGAAAACTGAATCTGAATATCTCCACCCTGTCCCTCCAACTTACCTGTCCACCTACTAACTCTTATACCCTTTTATTCTGTCTTGCTGTCCTTTACCTCAGCTTTATCTAAAGCCAATCCCTGCCTAGTGAGTTAGATTCTACTGCTGCCTTCCCCCCCTCTGTCTCCTCTTGAACCCATACGCTTACATCCTCCAGGAATGCTTCCTGTCTTTACCTCCAAAATATTTATCTAGTAAATAGATAAATCTAGAAAATATTTATCTAGTATTCTTTCTCATCACCTCCAGCACAAACCACCACCATCTGTAATCTGAATTATTATGAAAGTCTCCTAGCTGTATCCTTTGCTTCTATCTTTGCCTGCTCCCCATCCCACCCCCTACCTCTACTCTTTCAGAGGAAGTCCATGACAATTCAAGTTTGATCATGTGGCCCCTCTGCTTAGCTCTGAAATGGCTTTTCTATTTTGGTTAAGTGCTTCCAATCTAGAATGGCCTCATCTTCCACACACCTTGATCCAACACCAGAGATACTCCCCACCCTATTTTAGAGCTTATATCACCTGAATAGCTACATGGCAAATTCCTTCACCTATTTCAAAACTTAGATTTTGACCTTCTCAAAGACCACCTATCCTGATGACTCTATTGTGTAGCCAATCACTTATCTCTGTCCCCACTGCTTCTATTGTTCCTTGTTTTACTCTATTTAAAAATGTTTCATAACACTGACAAAACTCTTCTAGAGTATCAAATATGTTACTTTTTTTGTTTAGCTTGTTATTTGCTTACTATTTTCCACTGCAGAATATAAATTCCTCAGGGTTAGGGGTCTTTATCTGGTTTTCTCACCAATTATTCCCAAATGGTCTAAGACACAGATCTATAAGGGTCAACTGGTATAAAGCAGATCAATAAATATTTACGGAGTCTGTTAGCACTTTCTTATTACTGGTGCTCTGAACTATCATGTGAGTAACTTTTGTTGGTTGATAGTTTTGCATTATAAACACAAAGGTATTAATATTCTTCATCAGTGTGTAAATTTAATAGTATTTCTTTTTCTTAGTTTGATATGCTTTACTTAATATGCCAGTTTTTCTTCAGTTATGACTCTTTATTTTTTGTTTGTTTGTTTTCACTCTTTTTCTTAAAATTCTTACCTCCTATTTAACTTTTTGTGAAATCTCATGTTGGCCCAGGGCTTCTTTGGTTCACCTCATAGACTATCAAGATAGATGAGATCTTTGAGATAATATACTTTTTACTCATAGGTAAGAACATTATGACACAGAAAGGTAAGAATTTTCTATTTAGTGATATGATTCAGCTTCAATTCTCCTGGTTCTGTTGCTCATTCAAGATGATATACGCATAGCTTATTCCATTGTCCCTCTTCCATGAGACTGACATTGCTTATCCAGCACAGCAGTCTTTTACAGGCAGACTGGAGGAAATAGGTCATAGAAATAGAGACCAAAGCATAAATTCAGCCTTTTTTTTTTTTTTTTTTAATAACACAGTGGGAGTCGGACAATAAACTCAAGACTACATTCCCTGATATCAACTCAGAACAATGGCAAGCAACTGAACTGGGACTGAGGCACAGTGGTAAACTCCAATGACCTCTTTAACAGGAAAACATTGTTTTCCAGGTCTTATTTGAAGAACTTAAGTTATAGGATATAAGATCTTTTGTGCCTATTGTATAGCATAGTCTTCTAGGCCACTCTTGAATAATAGTTATTTTCTTTGAACTGCCATTTACTCAGCTCTAACTCTGTGTAAAGCATCATTTGCCCACACTCAATGCCTTTACATTAGGTACTACTACTCTCCTCATTTTGCAGATAAGAAAGAGCAGATCTAAATAATTTAGTGATTTATCAACTGTTAGAGATATAGTAATGATGTGCATGCGTGCTAAGTTGCTTCAGCAATGTCCAGCTGTTTGTGACTCTATGAACCAACCATAACATGCCAGGCTTCTCTGCCCATGGGATTCTCCAGGCAAAAATACTGGAGTAGATTGCCATGCCCTCCTCCAGGGGATCTTCCCAACCCAGGGATCGAACCCACGCCTCTTATGTCTCCTGCATTGGCAGGCTCATTCTTTACCACTAGTGCCACCTGGGAATCCCAAAAAGTATGAGCCGAGCAAATCTGACAACAAAACACTCTGCTGCTGCAATGCACTCCTTACATTTAAGAAGCAGATAAAATTAAAACTCCTTTAGTATTTTCATCTTCAGTTTTGGTTGGTTTGAGGATTGGGACAGGATCACCTAGAGACAAAAACTCATGCGCGTATTGAAGAGGAAAAGCTAAAGTAAGCAGTATTAGAAATAAGATAGGATGCCAATAAAAATAGTTTATTTTTAAAATTTTCCCAAGCTGTACAAATTTGAATTTTTAATAGTATTTGATTGAAAGACTATTCATGAGATGAGACCTAAGTGATATTAAAAATAACATTTTTCACAAATACCATTTGGGGATCAGTGACTTCATTAAGCAATTCTTAAGATTATTATTATAGAAATAAATAAATTTTGGAATATTAGAGAACTGTGGGGGATGACCTGTGTCTTTTAAAATCATTTTCCTTTATCTAATGAGAGGGACTGTGTTCCTACCAGAAAAGCAGTCAGTTACACATCAAACCGAATGTGGAATGATCAGGATCGCTGAAGATTTGCCCGCCTAGCAGTGAATTAGTTTTTCCGTGTCCTCAGGGATAGACTGCCCTGTGAGAATGTGAACCTATCAGTTAGCTGTCAAATTTCATTTGACACCTCATCCAAAATTTAAAAAGGGGCTGCCATCTGAAGTTGGAGATGTTCTTGGAGGAAAGGAAAGGCTATTTCTTTATGGGTTAGCAGGATCGAAGCTGCCAAGCGCTTCTACTGAGGGCAGCGAGCTGGCAGCCCTATGCCAAGCCAACTTCACAGATATTATGGCTTCCTAATGTAAGCCCCTAAACTCATTTTTTCCCCTCTCTCTCTCTTGTAGACAGAGAGCCCCCAGAGGCATGAAATCCCTAAGGGGACATTTAGAACACCTTGCAGAAGTGCCACTGGAGTGTCAGCCGATAGAGGTTACAGCTTGTAACTGCTGTTTCTGATTCACGATTGAGTTTTCTACACTCCTTTGTCATCTTCTGAGCATTTTTATTATTATTATTTTCACCCAGAATATCTTGCAGGCCTGTCCCATCTTGCCAAATGGGAAGTTTCCATGTATTTAGTTAGGGATGAAGTTCAGAGTCAGGTCCCTGCTGCACATCCTGAGCAAGTGGTCCTCACTGGATGTGTGCTCCCACTTGGTTGACAGGTCGCCCCCGAAGCTGATGTTTTCTAGTGTTCCCCATACCCGACTCTAGCCTGACTCTTGCTAACTGCTTTAAATGACTTATTCGAAAGAGGGCTTCAGCAGTTTGGAAACTGCCCTGAGACAAGGACCCCTTGATGGATTCATGATTGACCTCTTGATTAGCCGCGGCCGTTCGAGGAAGATTAAAAGGGCATGGCAGGAGAGGTACATTAGCTGCAATCAATCTGCTGCCCCCCTTCCCTCCTTCTCCCTTTCTCCTTCACACAGACTGATTCATCAAAGGACATTTGCAATGCCTCATTTCAGAGATCCTGGCTTCAAAGCCAGGCTTTATTTTACAAAGAAAAAAATACTAAAGTCTCTGGATAGATCCCTTCAGGGCCAAAGGGGGGGAAAAAATCATCCTCTAATTGTCACTTCTATGCTAGCTCTGGGAAGTTAAAAAAAAAAAAAAAAAGATAAGTGCATCTGTAAGGACAATCATTTGAAAAGAGAAAAGTAAAACTACTGACTTTTGTTTCATCCCACTATAATTTCTGGGTTCGTTTCTCTGGGCTAGTCATTGGTATCAAATTTGGACTCTTAGAAACATACAGAGGGCATACAAAGGTTTTAATTTAAAGATTGGATTCTTAGGTAAATGAAGCCAGGTTCCTGCCTTTGCAATCTAATTCACACAGGGCCAATTTTATTCTTGTTCCATTATTTCACCGAGCTTCTGTGATCATAAGTCTCCCTTTGAAGTTGGTTGGAACTCAGAGCACAGACAGATTCCCTGGGTCTTGGAGTAAAATGAGTAATAGATCTGTAACCTCACAGTGCGTTAAGGCTCACTCACTTTCTCTCCCTTTCCCTGAGGTCCTTGTTCTGTGCTCTGGAAATGACTGGAATTTGTGTAACCTCTGAAATTTGATATGCCACACTAACTAGTTAAATGATAGGAACCTCAGAGAACAAAACAACATATGTACAAAACAGAAATCAAAGTTGTATTATTTACCTTCAGGTTATTTTTTTAGACAGATTAAAACTATATAAATTCATTATCAGACAGAGAAAGAAAGGAGGGGAGGCATAAAATCAAATAATCATATGAGTCTCTCAATATGTGACATCTTGAGGAAGTGATTGGTGGGTCAAAACTTCTGCACCAGAGCTAGTCATTCAATCTACCTGTCTGTGGCTCCTTGTCCCATTTCATTCTGTCTCTAGCTTGGTAAGAAATGTGTTCAGTAGCCGCTGTTGGTATTTGGCTTCCCCATCCCTACATAGAATTACAAGGACCACAAGCTCAGTATGTGTTTGTCTGATGGGAATCAAGAAAGGTTGTGGTGGGGGAAAAAAGAAAAAAAATCACTGAATTGAGAGTCTAGAATAGGTTGACACACTGTTCCAATTTGCCCTGATCAGAATGGTTGCCTGGGATGTGAAGCTTCAGAGCTAAAACTAGGAGTCTTTGGCAAGCAGAGAGTTTATCATCCTTGTCTTAAAGCTTGGATGCCAGCACCAGTTCAAATGTTTCTTCTTTAGTGGTTTCCCATTCCTTTTCTCTATATTGAGTGGGTGGGACTAGATCAGAGACTTTATAATGTATGATCAGAAGCCAAATGCAATCCATGTATCAAGTTTGTTTGGGCTGCACCATGATGCAAAAAAAAAAAAAAAAAAAAAAAAACCATGAGCTTCTTCATATGTATCTTGATTTTTTTTTTTATTTATTTATTTTGAAGTTTGTCTTGAAAAGCAAGAAGGTGTGGTAACAAGGGGTCCACATGTATACCATCTGATCTTGAACATAATCTACTCACAGGATATGGACAAAATGTGCTTTCCTACTTATTTGCCTTAATTGCTCAGCTCCTGTAGGCTCTGGAATATATAGCCTCTGGACTAGATAACTGGCTGGTAATCAACCTGCACTAGCCCCACCTCATCTGGGATAATGGCCCTTGTGCAAATTTTAGGAAGAAAATATTGCTTCTCTCTGATTCTTAGTTGCACTAATATTCTTAGTATTAATGTCATAATAGCCTGTAAAACAAATGTCTATCTTCTCCTTGGGATCCCCAGTGGAGACTTAATAAAGCTTTGAGGATCTCAAAGATCTCCTGTAGCTCTAAGACCCTGTAAACGAAAAGGTGGAAATTGCTTAGTTTTCACCTCATTGAAAATACTTGTTGTTTTATCCTTTTAATCACTGAAATACTTCCTACTTAAAATATGTCAGAAGTGTAAGCCTACCCAGTTTACACTGATTGCAAATCAAGTGTTTCCTCCAATATGCTTTTCTGAATTGGGAAAAATGGGGCTCTTAGAGATCAATACGTGGCATTCTGCATGTTGTGATCAATTGGTGATTAAGTGAAAACGGGTTAGCTTAATTTGCTTTGAAAAGCTGTGCTTGCGCTGATAAAGTGTAGAAGTGTTTCTGAGATGAGATACAAGGAACAGATGTTTAGTATAAAATATTGATAGCACAGAGCAGAGATAAGCTTGGTATTTAATTTGTCTTAATATTTCCATTGCTACAAATTCAACAGCTTTTATCTTACTGGATAATTACAACTCCCACCCACCCACCCCCCACCCACCCTGGCATAAGATAAGATACACTTTTTTTTTTTTTTTCAGTTTTCTGTCACATTTAAACTCTCTATGTTCTGTCCCTCTCTCTATGTTCTTTTTTCTTCCACTAGATACTGGTGTCTTTATTTTCATTTCAATTGCAATCTTCAGTCAAAAGGTTAAATACCTTGTTGGAAGAATTTGACATTTTCCTTCCTTTAGCTTAGTTTTTAGGATATCTTGTCATGCTATCCCTAACAAGGACATATATGTGTTAGGATGGTATAGCTTGACCGCTGTATGAGGCCATAGAATGTGGAGGAGTTTATTTGGGACTTTATGTTCATGTGACATTTAGGCCAGAGTGAAAGGGGCTTCTTTGGTGACTCAGGCAGTAAAGAGTCTGCCTGCAACGGTTAGGAAGATCTTCTGAAGTAGGGAATGACTACCTAATCCAGTATTCTTTCCTGAAGAGTCCCATGGACAGAGGAACTTGATGTGGGCTACAGTCCATAGGGTCACAAAGGGTTTGACTTGACTTAATGACTAACACTTTCATTTTCAGGGGCTCTCTACTTCACGTAGTCTGACCTCCTTGGCACATGACTTCCTTCACTGGATGAACAACTGGTGGTTCATTTGTTACTGTTTTTCAGACAGTTGAAAGGAGGTCAGGGCCTGATTGGATAAGAAGTCCAAGGCAAGCAACTTGTCTTTAAGGAAGTACCTGGAAGGTATACTTAAACATCATGGTCATTTACTATTGACTTTTTGTAAACATATTCACATCCAGCTTGAAAGGTGAACAGAGAACCATTTTAGCAGTGAAAAAACAAACAAACAAAAACAAAAAAACTATCCTTTCCAGTGATATGGCAAAGCAGATATCCTGAGAGGTCCTCCTAAAAAAAACAAGATGGGCATCATAAAATAATTTCATAATTGTGTTGCTGGGATTAAGTACATGAAGGGAATCACCAAAGTGAGAGCTTACAATGAGCAATGTCAGATTTGTGATCTCTGAAGAAGATTTAGCTTTGGGACCAGGGACCAGGCTAGATCACTCAAGAGCTGCTGTGTAGCAGAGTTTCATTAAAGTGAAAAAGGGACAGAGGAAACTTCTAACATAGACATCAGAAGGGGGATGGAGAGTGCCCCCCTCGCTAGTATAAGCAAGGGAATTATATACTTTTTAAATTAGTTATTACAATAAATCAAAAATCCACTCCCACAATTTACATTTCAAGAACCGGATTAGAACAATAGAAAGATTTTACCAGAGCAACTCCCATAATATACATTTTAAGATAACAGGATTAGTCAGAAGGGTTTCAAGAAGGAGAAACTGTCTTCAAGCAGGATACATTGCTGTTGAGTTCAGCTCAGTCTCTCAGTCCTATCCGACTCTTTGTGACCCCATAGACTGCAGCATGCCTGTTCATCACCAACTCCCGGAGTTTACTCAAACTCATGTCCATTGAGTCAGTGATGCCATCCAACCATCTCACCCTCTGTCGTCCCCTTCTCCCTCTGCCTTCAATCTTTCCCAGCATGAGGGTCTTTTCAAATGAGTCAGCTCTTCACATCAGGTGACCAAAGTATTAGAATTTCAGCTTCAACATTAGTCCTTCCAATGAACACCCAGGACTGATTTCCTGTAGGATGGACTGATTGGATCTCCTTGCTGTCCAAGGGACTCTCAAGAGTCTTCTCCAGCACCACAGTTCAGAAAACCTCAATTCTTTGGTGCTCAGCTTTCTTTATAGTCCAACGCTCACATCCATACAGGACTACTGGAAAAACCACAGCTTTGACTAGACAGACCTTTTATGGCAAAGGAATATCTCTGCTTTTGAATATGCTGTTTAGGTTGGTCATAACTTTTCTTCCAAGGAGCAAACGTCTTTTAATTTCGTGGTTGCAGTCATCATACACAGTGATTTTGGAGCCCCCAAAAATAAAGTCTGTCACTGTTTCCATTGTTTCCCCATCTATTTGCCATGAAGTGATGGGACTTGATGCCATGATCTTAGTTTTCTGAATGTTGAGTTTTAAACCAACTTTTTACTCTCCTCTTTCATTTTCATAAAGAGGCTCTTTAGTTCTTTGCTTTCTGCCATAAGTGTAGTGTCATCTGCATGTCTGAGGTTATTGCTATTTCTCCCTGCAATCTTGATTCCAGCTTATGCTTCATCTAGTCCACCATTTCTCATTTAAATAAGCAGGGTGACAGTATACACCCTTGACACACTCCTTACCCAATTTGGAACCAGTCTGTTGTTCCAGGTCCAGTTCTAACTGTTGCTTCTTGACCTGAATATATATTTCTCAGGAGGCAAGTCAGGTGGTCTGGTATTCCCATCTCCTGAAGAATTTTTCACAGTTTGTTGTGATCCACACAGTCAAAGCAGAGAAGGCAATGGCACCCCACTCCAGTACTCTTGCCTGGAAAATCCCATGGACGGAGGAGCCTGGTAGGCTGCAGTCCCTGGGGTCGCTAAGAGTTGGGCACGACTGAGCAACTTCATTTTCACTTTTCACTTTCATGCATTGGAGAAGGAAATGGCAACCCACTCCAGTGTTCCTGCCTGGAGAATCCCAGGGACGGGGGAGCCTGGTAGGCTGCTGTCTGTGGGGTCACACAGAGTCGGACACGACTGAAGCGACTTAGCAGCAGCGGCAGCAACACACAGTCAAAGGCTTTGATGTAGTCAATAAAGCAGAAGTAGATGTTTTTCTGGAACTCTCTCGCCATTTCAGTGATCCAACAGATGTTGGCAATTTGATCTCTGGTTCCTCTGCCTCTTCTAAATCCAGCTTAAACATCTGAAATTTCAGAGTTCAAGTATTGTTGAAACATTGTTGTTATATAATCCTTAGTACAGAATTTAAGTTGTTTTGTTGTGTAATCATCAGCACCAGGCTTAAAGAAAAACGTTTTATGTGACTAAGACTAAGGAATGTAGAGGGAAAAAAAGATGTGTGTCCTTTCCTCCTCCTTGAGAATTCCAGACCCCTATCTCCTCTTTGAGAGCCCCAGACCCCTCTCTCCTCCTTGGGCACCTCGGAATTCTTATCAACCTGCCTAGAAACTGACTGTCTCAAAAGGACAAAGGAAAGAGGAACAGAAATTAACAGTGAATGGAAACAAAGTCTGTGAACAATGAACACATTCTTTGGTTCTCTTGGGTGGTTATGAACCTTTAGTCTGTTTGTTGTAAATTTTCAGGATGAAGAAAGAATAGAACTCAAGCAGATCCAAGTCATCCTTGGTTCATGAAACCAACAAACTACATCTGAAGAAAAGTATCATGAATTTAAGCATTCAGATATCTCACAGATGAGCTTCATTCTCAAATATGAGCTTCTATTCATGTATCTCCACATGTGACAGAAAAATGAGCATCATGAAATTTAGCAGAGAAAAAAAAATATTTAGCACCCCAAGGGTTGCAGGAAGATGGACCCCTTCCAGGGCCTGAACTGGGCTCTTATCTAACACTGGGAAATGAATTGTCTGAGGAGACACATGCGCTGACAAAGCAAGAGATCTTATTGGGAAAGGGCATCCGGGTGGAGAGCAGTAGGGTAAGGAAAACCAGGAGAATTGTTGTGCCACGTGGCTCGCAATGTTGAGTTTTATGGTGATGGGATTAGTTTCCGTGTGGTCTTTGGCCAATCACTCTAATTCAGAGTCTTTCCTGGTGGCACACACATCGCTCAGCCAAGATGAATGCCAGGGAGAGGGATTTTGGGAAGTGGACGGACACACGGTGTCTCCTTTAGAATTTTCCTGAACTCTTCCGGTTCAGTTCAGTTCAGTTCAGTCACTCAGTCGTGTCCGACTCTTTGCGAGCCCATGATTCATTGCATGCCAGGCCTCCCTGTCCATCACTATCTCCCGGAGTTCTCCCAGACTCATGTCCATTGAGTCCGTGATGCCATCCAGCCATCTCATCCTCTGTTGTCCCCTTCTCCTCCTGCCCCCAATCTCTCCCAGCAACAGAGTCTTTTCCAATGAATCAACTCTTCGCATGAGGTGGCCAAAGTACTGGAGCTTCAGCTTTAGCATCATTCCTTCCAAAGAAATCCCAGGGTTGATCTCCTTCAGAATGGATTGGTTGGATCTGTTTGTAGTCCAAGGGACTCTCAAGAGTCTTCTCCAACACCACAGTTCAAAAGCATCAATTCTTTAGTGCTCAGCTTTCTTCACAGTCCAACTCTCACATCCATACATGACCATAGGAAAAACCATAGCCTTGACTAGACGGACCTTCGTCGGCAAAGTAATGTCTCTCCTTTTGAATATACTATTTAGGTTGGTCATAACTTTTCTTCCAAGGAGTAAGCGTCTTTTAATTTCATGGCTGCAGTCACCATCTGCAGTGATTTTGGAGCGCCAAAATTAAGTCTAACACTGTCTCTACTGTTTTCCAATCTATTTCCATTGAAGTATTGGGACCGGATGCCATGATCTTCATTTTCTGAATGTTGAGCTTTAAGCCCACTTTTTCACTCTCCTCTTTCACTTTCATCAACAGGCTTTTTAGTTCCTCTTCACTTTCTGCCATAAGGGTGGTGTCATCTGCATATCTGAAGTTATTGATATTTCTCCCGGCAATCTTGATTCCAGCTTGTGTTTCTTCCAGTCCAGTGTTTCTCATGATGCACTCTGCATATAAGTTAAATAAGCAGGGTGACAATATACAGCCTTGGCGTACTCCTTTTCCTATTTGGAACCAGTCTGTTGTTCCATGTCCAGTTCTAACTGTTGCTTCCTGACCTGCATGCAGATTTCTCAAGAGGCAGATTAGGTGGTCTGATATTCCCATCTCTTTCAGAATTTTCCACAGTTTATTGTGATCCACATAGTCAAAGGCTTTGGCCTAGTCAATAAAGCAGAAATAGATGTTTTCTGGACCTCTCTTGCTTTTTCCATGATCCAGCGGATGTTGGCAATTTGATCTCTGGTTCCTCTGCCTTTTCTGAAACCAGCTTGAAAATCAGGAAGTTCATGGTTCACATATTGCTGAAGTCTGCCTTGGAAAATTTTGAGCATTACTTTACTAGCATATGAGATGAGTGCAATTGTGCGGTAGTTTGAGCATTCTTTTGCATTGCCTTTCTTTGGAATTGGAATGAAAACTGACCTTTTCCAGTCCTGTGGCCACTGCTGAGTTTGATGCAAGAGGGCATCAGAGGGCAGACACACTGAAACCATACTCACAGAAAACTAGTCAATCTAATCACACTAGAACCACAGCCTTGTCTAACTCAATGAAACCAAGCCATGCCTGTGGGGCAACCTAAGATGGGCGGGTCATGGTGGAGAGGCCTGACAGAATGTGGTCCACTGGAGAAGGGAATGGCAAGTCACTTCAGTATTCTTGCCTTGAGAACCCCATGAACAGTAGGAAAAGGCAAAATGATAGGATACCAAAAGAGGAACTCCCAGGTCATTAGGTGCCCAATATGCTACTGGAGATCAGTGGAGAAGTAACTCCAGAAAGAATGAAGGGATGGAGCCAAAGAAAAACCAATACCCAGTTGTGAATGTGACTGGTGATAGAAGCATGATCCGATGCTGTAAAGAGGAATATTGCATAGGAACCTAGAATGTCAGGTCCATGAATCAAGGCAAATAGGAAGTGGTCAAACAAGAGATGGCAAGGGTGAACGTTGACATTCTAGGAATCAGCGAACTAAAATGGACTGGAATGGATGAATTTAACTCAGATGACCATTATATCTACTACTGTGGGCAGGAATCCCTCAGAAGAAATGGAGTAGCCATCATGGTTGACAAAAGAGTCTGAAATGCAGTACTTGGATGCAATCTCAAAATGACAGAATGATCTCTGTTCGTCTCCAAGGCAAACCATTCAATATCACAGTAATCCAAGTCTATGCCCCAACTAGTAATGCTGAAGAAACTGAAGTTGAACGGTTTTATGAAGACCTACAAGACCTTTTAGAACTAACACCCAAAAAGATGTCCTTTTCATTATAGGGGACTGGAATGCAAAAGTAGCAAGTCAAGAAACACCTGGAGTAACAGGCAGATTTGACCTTGGAATGTGGAATGAAGCAGGGCAAAGACTACTAGGGTTTTGCCAAGAAAATGCACTGGTCATAGCAAACACCCTCTTCCAACAACACAAGAGAAAACTACACATGGACATCATCAGACGGTCAACACTGAAATCAGATTGATTATATTCTTTGCAGCCAAAGATGGAGAAGCTCTATACAGTCAGCAAAAACAAGACCGGGAGCTGACTGTGGCTCATATCATGAACTCCTTATTACCAAATTCAGACTTAAATTGAAGAAAGTAGGGAAAACCGCTAGACCATTCAGGTATGACCTAAATCAAATCCCTTATGATTATACAGTGGAAGTGAGAAATAGATTTAAGGGTCTAGATCTGATAGATAGAGTGCCTGATGAACTATGGAATGAGGTTTGTGACATTGTACAGGAGACAGGGATCAAGACCATCCCCATGGAAAAGAAATGCAAAAAAGCAAAATGGCTGTCTGGGTAGGCCTTACAAATAGCTGTGAAAAGAAGAGAGGCGGAAAGCAAAGGAGAAAAGGAAAGATATAAGCACCTGAATGCAGAGTTCCAAAGAATAGCATGAAGAGATAAGAAAGCCTTTCTCAGCGATCAATGCAAAGAAATAGAGGAAAACGACAGAATGGGAAAGACTAGCGATCTCTTCAAGAAGATTAGAGATACCATGGGAACATTTCATGCAAAGATGGGCTCGATAAAGGACAGAAATGGTCTGGACCTAACAGAAGCAGAAGATATTAAGAAGAGGTGGCAGGAATACATGGAAGAACTATACAAAAAAGATCTTCACGAATCTCATAATCATGATGATGTGATCACTAATCTAGAGCCAGACATCTTGGAATGTGAAGTCAAGTGGGCCTTAGAAAGCATCACTACGAAGAAAGCTAGTGGAGGTGATGGAATTCCAGTTGAGCTGTTTCAAATCCTGAAAGATGATGCTGTGAAAGTGCTGCACTCAATATGCCAGCAAGTTTGGAAAACTCTTCCGGTTGGTGGTGGCTTATTAGTTCCATATTCCTCATCAGGATCTCCTGTCATAAAACAACTCATGCAGTTGGTTACTATGGTGCCTAGCCAGGGTGGGCGGTTTCAATCACTGTGCTTCCCCTAACACAAGTACTTCATATCTCACAATTATAGGATACAGAGTATAAAATGCTCACATATGTTCATAAGATATATAAATATATAAAATATATCATCAAATCACAAAATGAGGAACCAAAAAGAGACTATAAAAAGGAGCAGAAAGAGCTGAAAAAGAACGAAAGTGATTTAGAAATGAAGAACACAGTTCTTAAAGTTACAAAAATAACTCAGAAAATACAATGACAAAATAATAGCAGTAGAATAGAATGCAAAAATGAGGATAGCTTCTGGATAGAAATCGGAAGGAACTACTCTGATGGACACTTCGTTTCCTGGACCTAAGAGAATGCTCACCTGGACCCAAAATATGATATATTATCTTATAAAAAGAGTGGGAGCGGGGTTCAGGATTGGGAACACGTGTACACCCGTGGCAGATTCATGTTGATGTATGGCATAACCAATACAATATTGTAAAGTAATTATCCTCCAATTAAAATAAATAAATTTAAATTTAAAAAAAAAAAAGAAAATAAGATTTAACCCCAGATGAGTAATACATTAAAAAGAATCATTAAAAAAAAAAAAGAACTTTCATCTTTCAGCCCCAGTCACTGAGGCTCAGTCAAGGAGCCAGGCATATTTCTTAGTAAGGCATTTTCTCCTAAGACAACCCAAGTAGACAACTTTTTGTATCCTTACCCAAGAAACAGTTTTTGATCTTTAGAATTCTATCTCCATTTCAGAGGAGAGTATTTGCTTTACATTTGCATAACTGAAAGGCTCAGTTAGATGGTTTTCACAGAACAAAGGAGCATTCTGCCTAAAGAAATAAGGTATTGAAGTTTCTGACACTTGAGAGTTAGAAACCACTTGGCTGCTTTTAAGTGCCACTTGCCCTTTCCCCACCCTCGAGTTTATATCTACTATGGTTTAAAAAATTCTAGAGGCAGAAGCCAGCAGGACACTCCACAAGCCTTGGTTTGTAGCACTGACCGCATCAGTTTAGTAATTCCTTGCTCTCGGCTGCATGAAATCTAGTCAACCAGAAGGCTTACATTTAACTGGAAGCTTTTTCCCTCATGGTCTACACTTTATAATTATGAAAGTGGCAAAAAGAGGCAAATCAGGAATTTCTTTGTTTTGAAGGTGTAGTCAGAATAGTTCTCCTTAGGTAGTGTTTAGTAAATGCACTGGGAACTGATCACTTGGTCAGATACTTTATCAGCTTAACATTCCCCCCTGATTAGTCCAGTGGAGATAATTGTACTTCCTGTAACTTTTTGTATTTACAGCATACCAAAATTTCATTATATCAGTTTTTTAAAATTATTTAATCCTCATGAACCACTCTGCTACACGATTTATCATCACTGTAATATATATAGAAAAGAAAACTGAGACTCAAGCATAGGGTAATAAATTTGAGAACAATAACTTGGGTCATCTTATTTTTCCCTCTATAAAATCTGTATAGTTTACAGTATACTATATTTTCTTCTTTACTTTTAGTTGTAGTGTTTAAGTAGAATGCATTTTTTTAAATTGTAACTCACATTTTATATAGTGACTCTCAGCTTTCCAGAATCAGTTAAAATTTTTGGATAGTGAGATAGTTATGTATAGGGAATCAGAAAATCTGGTGGTTTGGGTAAATCTGCAGTTTACCAGCTGTGTGACATTTAGCCAATCCTATAATATCATAGGGGTCCAGGTTATTCATACGCATTTGAAGGCTTTTTCTATTTGTTTTTAAATAGATGATTGCTAATGGTTCTTCTGGTTAAAATAATTCTATGATATCTGTATATTTTTTTTTCTAAATACATTACTTTTTCAGTTCAAAACAAGTTGTCTTGATATTGCCTTTACAAAATATAGCAGTTTGTACCAGTTTCTTAGTTCTTCCAAGTTGCTATAACAAACAAACAAAAAAACTGTAGGCTGAGTAGCTTAAACAAGAAGCATTTATTTCTGACTATTCTGGACGCTGGGAAATATAAGATCTGGGGGCTAAAGATACAGTCTCTGGCAAGATCCCTCCTCCTGGTTCATAAATTGCCATTTTCTCACTGTGTCTTTACTTGGTAGAAGGGGTAAGGCAGCTCTCTGTCATCTCTTTTATTAGGGCACTTATCCCATTCATGAGGACCACACCCTCAGGACCTAATCACCTCCAAAGACCCTACTTCCAGTTACTATTACACCGAGAGTTAGGATTTCAACATATGAATTTCAGGGTTGGGGGGACATATACTTTCAATCCAGAAAAAGGATTTATTTTTTCCATTTGTTTTTCGATAGATGATTACTAATAGTTCTTCTTGTTAAACAAATTCTATGACATTTATCATTTATATATTTTATGTCTAAAGAAAAGAAAGCCCATACTTTTATCAGAAGCATAGGCTTTTTCCAAGGGAAAGCTTTGTGATACAGTGGCTGCAGACCTCATTTTGTAAATTTCTTCATCTCCTAAGCAATGTTAATTGCCTCCATATGACTTCATTATTTTTCCCATCTTTCCCAAGAAGTCATATTAATATTTACACCTGATTATCCCACGTTGAAGACCTGTGAAAAAATCAAATGAAAACTTTGACAGTAACATTTATTTAGTGTAGAATAAAATATTTTTAATGACTTCACAGAAGTCAGAGATGAAAGAATCCTCTTCTGTTTATTTGCATGTATCTTCCAAATAATTTCTTCTTGTTTCTGATTTGGTGAGAAGTTTTGCATGTGAAATTTCAACTGAGCACAATATGGTACTGTGGCAAACATCTTTGACACTGGCATTGAAAAATCGAGATGAGCACCCCTATGACTCTGGAAATGTGCCATACAACTTTCTTCAGTGAAATAGATAGGTATCCATTAATTAGACATTATTATTAATGCCATGTTCTTCTGCATGGGGAAAGGCAGAGTACAGAATATAAAGGCAGGAATGATGACTTTGATGATATATGGACAGTTTCATGAATTACTTAAAGCAAATTCCTGCTTCCTACCCTATTACATACAATAATTAAACAATATTGAATAATTGTGATAAAAGAAATAACATATATGGGCTGGATTTATTTCTTGCTTTTAAAAAAAAATTTTGTTATTTTATCCCAGTGGTGAGAAATTACTGGGAGTTTGCAGAGGTTTAAGGAATTACATGAGTTGAAGAGTTGTTATGACCTTTCTTCATACTTATTTGATGACCTCCTTCCTAGATTTCTCCAGGGCCCTATTGATGTGTTTCCTAGTACTGAACTCTGGCACATGGTAAGATGAAAAAAGGAGAAGTTATCTTTAAGTATGATAATCTCAACATCGAAGCATCTTTAATATATGAGGGTTCATTGTGAGTCTACACTGGGAATATTTCTCAAAGTTAGGTGAATTCTGTGGGCTATTTGTAGTGGATTATCAAGTCAGCTCCTTTGGAACACATGCTGGGCAAGCTGTTTTAAGTGATCCATACAACAAACTTACACTGCAGTCCTTAATTTGAAGAGAGCTTCCAGAAAATGGATACATTTACATGAAGTCTGCAGGTATGATTATGATCATACTGACATATCATATACTGTTGTGCTTTATTTCTGCATTAAAGATCAACTATAATTATAAAATCTTTGGTAAAAAGCAATAGATAAAATCCTAATGTTTTTGGAAGTAGTAGACATTCCTTCCAATACTAACACACATCTGGTAAACTAAGTTTTCTAATGGTACCTGTGCTAGAAGAAATGGGTCAATGTGACTTTTGCAAGTGACTTTTCCATTTTCATACGCATAAAGACATATTTGACCAATCCAGTAAAATCATGAAAGAAGTTTGTTTGTGATCAAATAGGTTGAGGTCTTCCCTGGTGGTTCTGATGGTCAAGAATCTGCCTGCAATGCAGGAGACCTGGGTTCAATCCCCAGATTGGGAAGATCGCCTGGAGAAGGGCATGGCAACCCACTCCAGTATTCTTGCCTGGACGATCCTATGGACAGAGGAGCCTGGCAGGCTACAGTCCATGGGGTCACACAGAGTCAGACACAACTGAGAGACTAACACTTTCCCTTTCAAATAGGTTAAATTTTGCAAAACAAATAATACATCAAATAATTGATTGCTTTAAATATCTTAATAAGAAATGTGGTCAAATTTGCATATTTAGAACATTGCTTCAGTGAAAAGATAATATTGGTTGGGGATTTATGTGAGTGTGCTCAGTCGTGTCTAACTTTGTGAGACTATGTACAATAGCCCACTAGTTTCCTCTGTCCATAGCATTTTTCAGGCAAGAATACTGGAGTGGGTTGCCATTTCCTCTTCCAGGAGTCTTCCCCAGCCAGAGATCAAACCTAAGACTTCTGTGTCTTCTGGTTTGGGATTAACAGTCCAAATATTATATTTGTGTGTTAATAGCTTAGGAATATTTGAAAAGATGTACTTTTTTGCATTATTTTGTGTATTTTTATAATAATCCTAATCTGAAAAAAGTATATTTAAATATAATATACAAATAAATATAAATATCCATACATATATGTGTATATTTATGTTGGAAGCTTTAGAGCAATATATTCCCTTGAAAGGAAAGTTGAGTATCTTTCAAGAGAGAGAATATGTGCCAGATATGTAATTGTTATTTAATTAAGGATATGTAAAATTGTATATTTGTTTCTCTGTAATGTAACATGTGCATTCTCAGGTCATCTGTTTTTGCATGCATTACCCCCAAATTATACTTTAGTACTTTCATTTTTAACATTCTGTGTGAAATTCAATGAAAAAATCTGAATCCCTACTTCTTAAAATAGCTCATAATTTATTTACATTATCTGCATTATTATCTACATCATTTTGGGTTTCCCTGGTGGCTGTGATGTTAAAGAATCTGCCTGCAATGCAGGAGACCTGGCTTTTATCCCTGGGTCAGAAAGATCCCCTGGAAGAGGGCATGGCAGCCTACTCCAGTATTCTTTTCTAGAGAATCCCATGGACAGAGAAGCCTGGCGGGCTACAGTCTCTGGGGAAGCAAAGAGCTGGACATGACTGAGTGACTAAGCAGAGCACATCTACAATATTTTATGGCAGATTACAGCTTACTAAAAAACATTTTTGTCTCTGAACTAGAGTTTACAGGTAAGGTCTATTTTGCTGTGGCATGCTCTCTGAAGAATTTCTACCTGAATTAGGAAGTAAGAATCTGTGATAGAGGAATATGAAGTTCTCCTAGCATCATAGTTTTTACTGTGATAATCCACTGACCTGCCCTTTGGTCTACTGTTCTTTCACCCATATGTGTATTTGAAGGGAAAAGAAGTAGTAAAAATATGATGGTGGCCATTTCATATCTCCATCCCTCAGTTTAAAGTTTGAAGACTTTTATTGCTATTTCAAAGATGAACTTCTATCATATTTAAGTAAAACTTTTTTTTTTTTTTCCTGAAAAGCAAGGGATAACTCAGTGACTGTTGGAGTATTAATGAACTTAAAATGCCTGAGGTTTGGGGCTCTTTCTTTTCACATTGTTTGCATATGTAACTAACAAGGTGGCTGTTAAGATAAACAGCATGGAAGGAAAGGAATGGACTACAGACCTTGAGAATTCCGCTCCACTTCTCATGTGCTGTGAAACTTGTACAACTTATATAGCTTCTCTGATACTTACATCTGTTGAATGATATGTTGAATGAAGGCATTTCCTCAGTGTCCAATTTCTTTAAACTTCTATTTCCAAGTTTGATGATATAATCTCTCTAAAACCCACTTAGCCCTATACAGAGAAAGTTTGTGTGTTCCACAGCCTCCATTTTCCTTATGCTGGCTACTGTTAAGGAAAGTGACTAAAATCAGTGATTGATTCAAATTAAATATTAACATTATTATAAAATAACTAATATCACTTACATAATGATACCATAGTTGATGAGGGATGTTCGTTCAATAATAGTCATGTTGTGGCTAATCTGAAGAAATACTGGTAAAACAGAAGTACCTAAGTTTTAAATACATGTCAGCAAATTATGGTTTACTTTATTGGTTAAACATCACTGAGTGTCATTGCTATAATGTAATAAGTTAATCTCAGGGTACACAACTCTCATTTTTAGCTTCCTTGCACAGAAAAGACAAGGTCGTGATTGCCAATTGAAATTTACAAAAACAAACTGCTGTTTCTCTGCAAAGTTACTTTTACACCTTCTTTGCCAGAAATCAATAGTGTAGGGATAACAAAGACACAGGGATCTGTTAAATTATGCTCATTTTTTTGTTTGTTTGTTTCATGGAATGAGTATGTATATTTTGAGAATAGAAAACTCACACACAGCATGTAACCTTTTCAACTTTCCACAGATTAAAAAACACACTGCATTGCTTTATTGCATTCTCCTGCAACAAGGGACATATTTCAGCAGAAAAGGGCAAAGCAGGAAATTTACTCATGAAAACCAATTTATATCAGCATATGAATAGTATAACTATCCCTGTAGAATGTCTGGTATTCATCTTGAGAACTCTTGGGAACCTATAAGTAATCCTCAGTGCAACTTCTATTGGGCCCGTGTTTAGGCATAGAAAGCGAATGATGTTGGCCCAGGATTTGTTATTATTATTGCTTTTATTTTCTCTCTGGTATGAAGTCAACCAGCGTGGTGGCCTGTGAACTCTTTCAGCATTCTCTCTGCAAAATCAGAGTGTGATAAGGTGTCAGAATTGACGGATCGGTGGTGGATACTGAGCAGACCTGAATTAATAAAGGTCAAAATTGTCAACAGGAAGAGTGTCCTGTGGCATGTGAGGACTTGCTCCTAAACAGCATTTGAGAAGCAAAAAGTAGTTCCAGACCAGAACCCAAGGCACCTAAACAAGCCAGGGATTTCCTGAAAATTGTCTCTGAAATAAATACCTGCTCTAAATTAATTTTAAAACATTCTTCCCCTATCGTCTCTCTGTAACCTTCAATGCTCCAAAGCATCTCAGATCCTGGAGTGACCAAAGGTATTACAGTGAATCAAAGTGCAGTTCTGAGCCTGTCCTTGTAGGAGAGTCCACACGTCTGCCTGTAAGAGGAGATGTCCTTGCATTTCCTCAGCATCAGCTTGGCCTTTTTTCTTTTTTCACAACCAGTGATGTTTTCACAGCAAGTTGTAGAGCTAAGTGATTTTCCCATGTGGTAACAGCCTGGTAAGACTTATATAATCTCCCCTAACTGCCATTTGGTGAAGGTAATTATTTTGTAAGACAGAGCAGTCTGGAGATACCATCTCAGTGACTTTAAATAAAATTGAAATCCAAAAACTTCTTTATGATTTTCTTTGTACCTTTCTAGCATATTAAGGTCTCAGGAGACAAAAATATTAAGGCTTGGTGTCTCCCCTAAGTTCTCTTTTAAGCTTTTATCTTATATGTAATCATTATCTAACATTAAATGGGTTAAGTGATTTTTAAATGGCATGAATTGTACTTTCATAAAGCACTTTTTCAAAGTTAGTTTCTTATGGTGAATTCAGATAGTGTTGTGAGTAGCCAGTTACTGTGTGAACTGGTTTTAAAAAACTGAGTAAAATAATTCAACTTTGTTCTTTATAAAATCCTACCCTTATATCCCCAACTAGTTATATATTAAAGAATATGAAATTTTTAATAACATAAAAAAATGAATTTTTGTACCATAATATAGTGAAAATTATGAGGGCTTCCCTGGTGGCTCAGTTGGTAGAGAATCTGCCTGCAATGTGGGAGAGCTGGGGTTGATCCCAGCTTGGGAAGATGCCCTGGAGGAGAGCATTGCAATTCGCTCCAGCAGTCTTGCTTGGGGAATTCCATGGACAGAGGAGCCTGGTGGACCACAACCCATGTGGTTGCAAAGAGTTGGACATGACTGAATGACTAAGCACAGCACATGCAAACAACAAAATTGAATAGTTATGATGAAAATTAGAAATTACAGCAATCGCCTCTTTCTTAAAAACATTTGTTTCCTGATAAAAAATAATAGATATCAGTGATGAAAATACTGTAAAACTTACGATGAAACACCATTCACAAGTCTGTAAATGTTAATATTGGTAAAATACTTCTAGCTTTTCGATTTGCTCACACAAATACATATGTCTATACTCCTGTAAATGTGTTCACAGTGTGTGTGTGGGTGTAAAACATTAGTTTGCATTTTTAAAGATTACAGATTGCATATTCTAAAGCCTATCTTTATATTTATAAAATAAACTATACAATATTTTTGTCATCATATTTGTCTTATGAAAGCAGAATTTGCTTATGACTATACAATATTTGGTATTTAATTTTTCAAATAACATATTTGAGAGTACTTTCAAGTTATGTCTGTTTTGCTATTATGTATGTATCTTCTTTTTTACCCTATAGATTCATTTTTATAGGTGAAATGTCAAGGTCTAAGTCATGACATTTCTACAATTTGTGATCAAGACTGACATACACCAGAAAGATTGATTCAAATCACACTGTTCCAGTGGATTTTAATTCTGTTTTGTTGTTTATGTTCATTTATTTTTCTCATGATTTGCTTATTTTTATATCTTACAAGTCATTTATATTTTGTTTATGAATTATTGTGCCCAAGTTTCTGTTGATATATCTACTATTTTCAGAGTAAAGGCTTCATATTATCATTTTCTTTAAGTGTTTTATGAGTATTTTTCTCCACTTTGGCATTTTCATTTTAGTTAGCTTACTTAATTAAAAAAGAAATTAAGCTTTTGAATATTGATGAGTTATTAGTATAAATCTGTTAAGTTTTTTTATAAGTTCTGCCTGTTTTGATTAGATATAATGTGTACAAATGTTGCAATATGTATATACACAAAAATATAGCCTTATAGACACAGAATGCCTTTAAATCCCTCTTTCTTCCCTTCTTCAACTTCTTTCTCCTTTTTTAACCCCCCTCTCTGTTTATGTTCTCATTATCATAGTTTAATAAGAAGGCAAAATATAGAGGAAATTGAGGTAAGATATAGTACACATACTTTTTACTGGCCTCATGTTAAAATGGATGTATTACTATAAAATTGAATTGGCCAAACTGTAAGAAGGGAACACAGCCCTACCCATCAGCAGAAAATTGGATTAAAGATTTACTGATCATGGCCTTGCCCACTAGAGAAAGACCCAGTTTTCACCACAGCCAGTCCTTCCCATCAGGAAGCTTCCACAAGCCTGTCATCTTCATCCATCAGAGGACAGACAGAATAAAAACCACAATCACAGAATACTAACCAAACTGATCACATGGATTACAATCTTGTCTAACTCAAACTATGAGCCATGCCATGTAGGGCCATTCAAGACAGATGGGTCATGGCAGAAAGTACTGACTAAACGTGGTCCACAGGAGAAGGGAATGGCAAACCACTTCAGCATTCTTGCCTTGAGAACCCCATGAATAATATGAAAAGGCAAAAAGATATGGCACTGAAAGCAAACTCCCCAGGTCGGTAGGTTCCCAGTATGCTACTGGAGAAGAGCAGAGAAATAGGTTCAGAGGGAATGAAGTTGAGTTGAGTTCACTCACTCAGTCATGTCTGACTCTTTGTGACCCCATGAACCGCAGCACACCAGGCCTCCCTGTCCATCACCAATTGCAGGAGTCCACACAAACCCATGTCCATCGAGTTGGTGATGCCATCCAACCACCTCATCTTCTGTCATCCCCTTAACCTACTGCCCTCAATCTTTCCCAGCATCAGGGTCCTTTCAAATGAGTCAGCTCTTCTCATCAGGTGGCCAAAGTATTGGAGTTTCAGCTTCAACATCAGTCCTTCCAAATGAAGAGGCTGAGCCAAAGCAATAACAATACCCAACTGTGGATGTATCTGGTGGTGAAAGTAAAGTCTGATGCTGTAAAGAACAATATTGCATAGGAACTTGGAATGTCATGTCCCTGAATCAAGGTAAATTGGAAGTGGTCAAACAGGAGATGGCAAGAATGAATATCAACATTTTAGAAATCAGTGAACTAAAATGGATGGGAGTGGGTGAATTTAATTCAGATGACCATTATATCTACTACTTTTGGCAAGAATCCCTTAGAAGAAATGGGGTAGCCCTCATAGTCAACAAGAGAGTCCAAAATGCAGTACTTAGGTGCAATCCCAAAAGCAACAGAATGATCTCTATTAATTTCCAAGGCAAGCCATTCAGTATCACAGTAATCCAAGTCTATGCCCCAACCACTAATGCCGAAGAAGCTAAAGTGGAACAGTTCTATGAAGACCACAAGACCTTCTAGAACTAACGCCAAAAAAAAGATATCCTTTTCATCATAGGAGACTAGAATGCAAAAGTAGGAAGTCAAGAGTTACCTGGTTGGCCTTGGAGTACAAAATGAAGCAGAGCAAAGGCTAACAGAGTTTTGCCAAGAGAATGCACTGGTCATAGCAAACACCCTCTTCCAACAACACAAGAGATGACTTTACACATGGACATCACCAGATGGTCAATACTGAAATCAGATTGATTATATTATTTGCAGCTAAAGATGGAGAAGCTCTATATCGTCAGCAAAAACAAGACCGGGTGCTGACTGTGCCTCAGACTGTGAACTCTGTATTGCAAAATTCAGACTTAAAAAGTAGGAGAGTGATTGACAATAGAATGAGTCCCAGTGACTGATACAGTTAGCATCAATCAAACTGATCAATTACTTGAGTCCTTAGGAAGCAAAGATGAATAAGAAACAGTTTTAAGGACATTGCCCTCTATTGAAGAAATCAAAATGAGAGGTCACAAGAGACACAACTTGCTGAAGTATGCTGATGATCTTCAAGTCTTTAAAGGGTGATGATCTCTGTTCTTTAAGTAAAAAATTTAAAAGGACATAAACCAAAACCTCAGTTGTAAAATGGGGCTATGACATCTGTAGTGAGACAATACCTTAACTGGATATTCCAGAAGATTCCTGGAAAGGTTTCTTTCTTTCTTTTTTTTATTGAGAAGCATGATCCTCTCCATCTTTAACTGAATATCTACAGAAAATTCTTTCTGTACCAAATGACCCAAGGCAAGTGAGTGACAGAAAGTGTGTCTTCTTGAAGCTTTAAACCAGCTTTCACCTACACCTTCAAGTGCTCTATCCTTTCTGCATTCTCCTTCTTTTCCTACTGCCAGAATAAGATGTCATGGAACTCATTTATACTTTTCTTATTCCAGGTAAATGCCATCAGCTGTTGCAGGAAACTACCTGCCATTAGCAATAACTCATTAGGCTTGACAGTGAAAATCTCTCCTACATGGCTGGTAGACTGAATACTGATGAACCCATTTGAATCCATTTTTAGCCAGTGGGTGAGCATGAACTGGGCTTCCCCAGTGGCTCAATGGTAAAGAATCTGCCTACCAGTGCAGGAGACACAAGAGATGCAGGTTTGATCCCCAGGTCTGGAAGATCCCCTGAGGAAGGAAATGGTAATTTCCTCCAGTATATTTGCCTGGAAAAATCCCATGGACAGAGAAGCCTGGCGGGCAAAAGTCCATGGGGTCACAAAGAGTAGGACATGACTGAGCATGCACGCACGACATGAATTAGGGAAGTGGATAGTTCCTAAGATCAGCCCACGGTGTAACTCTCTTTACTTTTTTATGGGCTAACCTAGCATGAAAATTATTCATTAGCAATGAACATATTTAATTGTTTTTTCAAGTTCATCCCTTTGTACACTTTAAATAGATCATCCTGGCTGGCTACAGACGTGAAATCAAAAAACAGATGCTGCCTCTAATTGGGAGACTCAGGTAGGGAACTTAAAAAACAAACACAATTCTTTTTATGATTTTATGTCAACTTTTGATTGTGTCTGGAACATGATGAAATAAGTAAGTGAATTAATAAATAAATTGCACACATAAATTAAAAAATAATGGATGAATGACTGAAAAAGTACACTTTCTTGTCCATGTTTATGACTAGAAGACAATAAAGAAAGGTGATGATATATTTAAAAGGAGGAATGAATCATGACTAGTAAACAATTGCAGAAATAAACTGGAATCTCAGACATCCACACTTATTTGAGGCATAGTGAAATGTCAGTGAAAAATTATGATTCATTTGCTTCCCCCATCAGGAAAGAAGGAAGGAAAATCCGAAAGAAGGAAGAGAGGAAAAGAAGAAGGGAGAGAGGAAGGAGAGGAAGGAATAAAGAATTCATAAGGATGGAAAAAGACGATAAGATTCTGGAAGTTACACAAGTAGAAATATAAATATAGAGAAGATTCTTGTAAACTCATGCAATATTCAGTATATTAAAATGTTTTACATATTTTGCTGACAGACATTTGAACTATTGTCAAATTGTTGTAGGGATATTTGAACTTCAAGTCCACAACCTTGACATGGCTTAAATGGATAGAATTTAAACTTCCTTTGGCTTACTCATTACTGCTTATGCAATAATTTTAAAAGGTCATCAGTTTCTGTTCTAATGTCAGATAGACTTCTTAAACAAGCTATCTTTAAAGGCATTATTATTTTTCCACTATCCTAATTAACAAAAAACACACTACAGTTTGCAAACAGCAAAATCTACTTTTAAAAAATATTCTATTTTATGAGTGGAATAAATTAATGTAATCAAATTTTATGCTCAAATACTTTTGGAGTAAAATTTTAACTTGACAGAAAATTTTTGACATACTTAAAAGTATAGTAGTGATAAATATAACAGTAATCTATGTAATGTGAAAATCTGTAGGTAAATGAAATTTTGTCAGCATGTATCAGAGTTTTCTGCTCTACTGATGGAAAAAAGCAAAAAAATAAAAAACGCAACTTCTTTTTAACATTAGGGAAAAAGATTCAATAATAGATGAGAAATCTAGTCAAGCAAACCCCAAATTTATGATTTGAAGCATGCAACAGAAGTTGTGATACTTAGACCCAGAAGACTGATGGTAAAGCATCTTTTGTTAGCTTCAGGCTTGCATAAATGGCAGCCGATCAGCATGCAATGAACTTGAAGAAGGAAATGAATATGAGCGAGATCAACAGATTTGAGGAAGTTGAATTCCTCAAGTTGAAGAACAAAAGATACAGAATATTTCAATAGGTTTTCAAGTATATGTAAGGTTATGTAGCAAAAAGTAATAACCATTTTTTTCATCAACTCACTTGGGTAAGAAAGAAAGAGCACAAATTACAAAAAGTAAAATTTCAATTAGATAAGGAATAAATGTCCAGAGTAGCTGTTACATGTACCTTTCACTTAGCATTTGTTGATATTTGAGACCTGAGTTGTTAATTTTACTCTTAAGTGACATTTTTCAATATCTCGATTAGGTGTTAAGCTCTTTGAGGCTTGAGGTGTTTGTGTGTACATTTCAGGGACAGGGCAGGATAGTGGATAGATGTATCATCATTATAAAATATGTTATTAGAAATAACTTTTTATTTTGGCATTGAGCAATTACAAGATTCAAAATTTTCTGGTTTTGGATATATTTTAGATTTCCTTTTTGCTTGGGGTGATTTTAACCTTGTAAAATATCACCAAAATAGTACAAAGAATATCTGTAAACCTTTCATTTAAATTTGCCTATTCTTAATATTTTGTTACATTTGCTTAATCATTTCTGTTCTTTCATTCCCTCTTTATATATATGTGTGTATATATAGATATATATAATTACTTTTCTATATTATATGAACATAAATTTCATATATCATGGCCTTGATTCATAAATTGATTTTATAAATTCTTCATAAAGTCATAAATTCTTCAGTGTAAGATTTCCAAAGAATGGGATATTCTCTTTTATAGCTACATTATTGTTGTCAACTTCATAAATTTACATATATATAATACCTTTGTCTAAACTACCATCCACCTTCAGTTTGGTCAGTGATCTAATAACATCCTTTATAGCATTTATTTTTCCTCTACCGGTACAAAATCTAATTTAGAATCTGATATTACAAATATCAAACCAACATGCAATGAGAACTATTCTATTTTTTAAAAAGGGGAAGACATTGTTTTCAAAAATGCAAAAGTCATTAAAGACAAAGAAAGGATATTAAGTGATCCAGATTAGGGGACTAAAAAGATGTGACTAATAAATAAAATGCTGCTGCTGCTAAGTCACTTCAGTCATGTCCGGCTCTGCGACCCCATAGACTGCAGCCCACCGGGCTACCCCGGGGTTGCACAGAGTCGGACACGACTGAAGTGACTTTCTTTGTCTTTAATGACTTTTGCATTTTTGAAAACAATGTCTTCCCCTTTTTAAAAAATAGAATAGTTCTCATTGCATGTTGGTTTGATATTTGCGTGTTGACTAGATTGTGCTTATGCATTCTCACTGCTGTGCTACTGAGTAGACAGATCTTGTGCTTCATCTGGAGCCACACAATGTCCATCTGTCCTCATGAATGGTGTTAAGTTTAACATCTCTTCAAGGCGTTGCCCATTTCTCCTTTCTTTGTTGTATAATTGTTGTTTTTCTTTTCTTTTCTTTTACTTTTCTTCTCTTCTTTGCCCATTCAGTTATAAACAAAACTACTGAAAAGTATTTAGGATTTATTTCCTTTTTGTCATTCCATCCTAAAGCCTACTTTTCCCAAGACTAAAGGTCTGTAGCTAAATCCTCTCTTCACAAGTAGTTAGATGGGTTCTTTCTTTTTTCTCCTTCCAGTGTAATTGTGATGTTCACTTGGCATATGATTAGGCTCATCTGTTTCAGTTTGCTTGCAGTTTTTTTTTTCTCTTCCATTCATATTAATTAATATTTTAAAATATATAGGATATTAACATGCTTCAAATGTCAGAACTACTCAGAACAGTATACTCAAAGAAGTATCATTCTTTCTCTTTTCCTTTCCTCCACCTCACCCTGGGTAGTTAAACAACTTCATTTTTTCAGGTTTATGCTTCTTGTGTTGTTTGAAGTGATAAGGAAGCGAATGCATTTTCTTATTTTCTATTCTTTTTTATACAATATGTAACCTTACATGTACATTATTTTACATTCTGCACTTTCACTTAACAGTTATTTCTTTGCTAAATTTAGTCGTTGTGTCCAACTCTTTTGCAACCCCATGGACTGTAGCCTGCCAGGCTCCTCTGTCCATGGGATTTTACAGGTAAGAATATCAGAGTGGGTTGCCATTTCCTTCTCCAGGGGATCTTCCCAATCCAGGGACAGAACCCACGTCTTCCGTATTGGTAGGCAGATTGTTTACCACTGAAGCACTAGAGAAGCCCATTTTATAATGTTTATGATGTTACATTACACTTTGCCATTTCACTTAACAGTATGTTTTCTTACAAGGTCCTCCCTCATTCTTTTTTATAGCAGCATAGCACTCCGCTAAATTCATACACTTTCCTAAAAATGCTTGGGTAAGTTTCCAGTGTTTGCAACTACAAATAATGCTTCAGTGATTCATTTTATTCATATGCATATTATTACTGCATTTTTATGTTTTTTTTTTTTTATTTATATCTTCAGGTTGAATTCCTGGAAGTAGGCCTGTTGGATTGAGGGACAAATATAATGTAGTTTGATAAAATATCTTCAAATTCCTCTCCATAAGTGTTGTACCGTTTTACATTCCCACCAGTACTGTCAAAGCCTGCTTCTCCACAGGCTATCCAACACAGTGGGAATTGTCAAGCTTTTGAATTTTGCCAGCCTCATAGTTTAGAAACGGTACTGCAGAGCAGTTTTAATTCTACATTCCTTACCATGAATGAAGATTAATATACTTTCATATGTTTATAGAACCTCTTTATATCTCTTTTTATGGATTGTCTATGCAAGATATGTCTTTAAAAATGACATGTTATTGATGTGAGAGTGCTTCATCCTAACTCAACAACAGATACAAAAAATAAGTAAACATTTAATAAACAAGAGGCCAGAAATCAGGAGGTCAACAAGATCTCCTTCCTTTGAAGACTCTAAGGAGATTCTCTTTTTTCTCACTTCCAGCTTCTGGTGGTTCCTAGTATGATCACTGGCTTCAGACCACATCACTCCAATTCTGCCTCCATCTCAAATTGTCTATTCCTCTTCTGTATGACTGTCTAATCTCCCTTGCCTCTCTCCTAGAATGACACTCATGAAAACATTTAGGACCCACCTGTAAAATCCAGGATAATCATCTCCTCTCAAAATCCTAAACTTCACTGCATCTTTTGCCATACAAGATAATACTTACTATATATGGTAATATTCACATTTCCAAGGATTAGGACATAAGCATGTTTTGGGTAACACCATTAAACCTAATATATATGGATAATCCTAAAGAATACATAAAAGAGAAGAGAGTCTTGATATCATATAGGCTCTGAGTTTTGGGAGGGAAGGAGCTTCCCTAGTGGTTCAGAGGTGAAGAATCTGTCTGCCAATGGAGTAGATGCAGGTTCGATCCCTGGGTCAGGAAGATTCCCTGGAGGAAGAATGGCAACCCACTCAAATATTCTTGATGGAAAAATTCCACGGACAGAGGAGCCTGGCAGGCTGTGGTCCACGGAGTCGCGAAGAGTCAGACACAGCTGGGTGACTGAGTATGTTTGTGCTCAGCACACATTTGGAGGGAAGGAATTGTGGGAAGCCAAGCCCAGTTGCCCTGTGTGTATCACCCTCGCCATTGTCTGAAAGAGAAGAGCACTTAAAGTCTACCAGAGAATCCGGCCGAATGAGATTTAGTCATTGTGCTTTAACTGGCTTAATCTTTTTGTTGTAATGTGCCCTAAGAGCAATAACTGCATTATAAAGTTATATAAAAAAAAAAGGAGAACCCATCTGAGGATGTCTGGATTATCCAGTAAACACTTCTGAAAAAGAGGAACAAGGCACTTTAATAACTTTAAGCTTCTAATGAGCTTAATTAGTGACCTTGACGACTATAGCAAAACGTGCAATTGTAAAGCTTTCTAGAAGGGTGAGATCACAGTACTTCAGGCTTGATGATTCAACTGAAGACACAATTCAGAAATGATGTCATCAAAACTGAATGTGTATTTGAGCCGCCTTATACTTATTGCCGTTGTTCTACACAGTTGATCTTAAACAAAAGTCTACCTTTAAATGTCATTGTAAAGGAAAAATGTCATTTCTTCTTTGTTTGGAGATCAGGTCATATGATTGGTAAATATTATCACCTTGAATATTTTCATAATACCTGTCCATCAGAAGGTTTTGCCTAGTACTATATATTGTGATTTCAACAAGATGTTATTAGCCATATAGAGATTCTTATTATATTTTACAGTTACAGTATATCCCATGGGCATTCAGGATAAATCAATGAATCATAGCATCTTCAAGTTGGCAGAGAATTTAGAGATAAGCGAATACAACCACTCATTTGATTTGATGCTTGGATAGTTTCCCCTATAGACACTGCAAAGAGGGCATCTAGATATTGCTGGCATATTTCCAGTCTCAGGAAACTTACTACCTTTCAGAAGAACCCATTTCATTTTAATGGTCCTGCATTAAGAAAAAGTCATCCTACATGAAACATTAAGTTAAATGTTTCTTTACATTCTTTGTAGACAGATCATTTACCTTTTCTAGTCACTTCTTTCCCAAGCTGGTAATTGAGGGGTTTCTATAGTTCCTAGTGCGTTATCATTTCAGATCTTGTCTAAATCTATGGATATTACCATCACCGATAAGTAACATTGACTGCAACTATTTGTGTTTCCTTTTTAGGTGAAAGTTGAAAGAAACTATAAAATCAAAGAGTGGGAGGGATTTATGGGTTGTGGACTTTGGCTAGTGCTTTGGGCTTGAAAGGTCTATGGACTTCCTTAAGATCTTGGACTATTGGTGTGTATTCTGCTTAAGTCAAACAATGACTCTGTAATATTGAGACTATGAATATTCAGAAGTGTCTCTTGCAAATGAAGCTTAGGAATGTAACCAACCTTCAAAAAAAGAAAATAAGTATCTGTAGAGTTTTAAAATGTTCATAAGGTTTGTCTTTCATTCTTTTCTCTTTTTCTTCCTCTTTTTCAGTATCCATCTTGTTTCTTATTTCCTCTACAGGCCTGGTTTAGTTTCTCCTTTTTCTCTCTCTGCAGACTGGCTTGTAAAATATTCCTGGCTATCACTTTTACACGTTTGCTTTAAGATTTTTCTCACACCAACCAATTGTCGTTAGTTTCAATTCCAAATCTAAGAAGAGATCAGCTACCTGTCCCAACACAGTTTAGTGCAAGTATTCTCCGCCCCCATAAGCAGTTGGAGCTGAGAGTCTGGAGACATGGATTGATATTATTCAACAACATGCCTGTAAGCTCACTCCTAGATCAGAATCAGACCATTTCAGGAAAAAGTAGATGGCTCCAGACCAGGACAGAGCATCTTCCAAATTTCTGCAACAGGTAGGGGACAACTTAAAGCTTCCTGGAATTTGAGAAAACAAATTTCTATAGGAGATAACCATGTTAGAGACATACAAAAGTGACACCTGGGTTGTTTAAGGCTTCTTTTAAGCTCTTGAAAATATGAGAATGAATGTTTAAATTTCTTTTCTTAAATTTCTGTTGTTGTTGTTTAGGCTCAAAGTCATATCTGACTCTTTGCAACCCTGTAAACTGTAGTCCACCAGATTTCCCTGTCCATAGGATTTCCCATGCAAGAATACTGGAGTGGATAGCCATTTCCTTCTCCAGGAAATCTTCCCTACCCAGGGACTGAACCTTTGTCTCCTGCATTGCAGGTGGGTTCTTTACCACTGAGCCACCAGGGAAGTCCTTTCTTGTCTGTATCAGCTTAGAAAAGACCAAGTTTCCAAAAATAAATTGTGTAGAAACTTTTATGACTCCAGTTTGGGGAACTTAGCAAAGGAAGGAACCTTAACACCTACATGTCAATACTTTCCAGAGTGGATTTGTGTTGTTGATAATTGGGTCATATTTTCATTCCTGTATTTATCATATTTCACCAAATTTCAGGCCTTTTAAAATATTTGCTGTTAAGTTATATCTCAGCCTACCTATACTTACCCCACATTCCTTTGTACAGGGCTTGACATTTATCCTTACTGAAGTTTTGACTTGGCTCAGCATTCCAGTTTAACATGACTTTTCTGGATTCTGTTTCAGAAATCCAAGATGGTAGTTATCCCTTCAGCTTCTTGTCAACCGAATATGTGATTACATGCCATCAGGTAGTGATGGGGCATTGAAAATAAGGTAGCAACTGTAGCAAAATGAGCATTTGAGAGGATCTTAGAAATCTGTATTCTGATTTCAACTATGCCATCTATTGCATGCATTTGGATAAGTCATTTAATCGCATTATGTCTTGTTCTATCATACATAAATAGGGTAGTGATCAATTTAGTAATTATAAATGGAAATAGCAGCTAAGAAGTGAGCAACTGCTTAAAGTTCCTTGTAAACTAGTATAGCATCACTGAATATCTCTAGTCTTATGTATCAGGAAGTGCCAGATGGGATGAATTGCTACCGTTCTCGCCCTGGGGCAGCCTCGTCTGAAGGGCCAGTTGAATTTTTCTTTGCAGCTTAAAGAGGATATGAAGTTGCAGCTGTGGATCACACCTTCCCTGGAAAGGCAATTTCTTCTGTACCTAGCATCAAATGTATTTCAAGTGTCAGATGGTGCCTTTAAGGCACTAGTCAGTACATGCATCAAGCCTGTTAAAAGTGATGCCAGTTAAAGGAATTACATTACTTTGATTCTGAGACAGCCCTACTGATTGCACAGTGGCTTCTATAGTGGATGCATGCTGTTTTAACTGGTGCAGCAACCCAGTGTCATTCTTTATTTTTTATTAACAGCACCCTTGTTTCCCTTTAGGTAGCCACTGCTTTTCAGTCTCATTCCATGATTCCATGTAGGACTGAACCTCTGTCCCAAAGGTGGACATGACACAGTAGACCAAATGTGGACACACCCTCACTGACCACAGCAAGAGAGGCAGAGAACAAGCATACAGATCAAGTTAGTTCAATCAGACTTCTTCTCCAGATAATTTCAATACTGAGTAGAAAGACAAAGACAAAAATGATTCATAGCTAGCCATTAGTTCTTGCATTATCTCCTCCAAACTGTTCTTCTCAAGGCCTAGATACTCAACTTTCCTCTTAAAATCTCCAAGCGTCTTCACGCATTTCCAATAATGTTTTGCTTAAGCAGGCCTGTGTTGGTTTTTGTTAAAACCAACAATGTCTAAAACTGATGTATTCCATGATTTTTGGAAATGAAGAAATAAGCAATAAGAATCAAGAAACTGTAACACCTAGATGGCCTACAGGACTCTTGCCGAGAGTTCTTGTGACTTCTGTGCTTTTCCCATTTATGCCAGGAACACCAAGCCTCTCTGCTCCCATGGTTCCTTGCCAGGGCTAGTCACAGAAGCCAGTCATGTCACTCACTTTGTTTCCGTCTACACCACACTCCTGCACATCTGTTATCAGCCCGCATCAGGCTTGCTTCTCAGCCCTGGTTTAGACCTGGCTTGATTTCCTTGACCCTAGCTTAGTACCTGCTTCCTTTTGTTACCAAAAGTGGACTTTGCTTACTACTCAGAAGACAATAGGTGAGAAGCAAGCCTGGTGGAAAGGATGGTTTGCTTTATTTAGAAGGTTGGCAACCTGGCAGGGAGGGTAGGGGAGGGCAGACTCTTGTCCAAGGGCCAACTCCTCTACTGACAGTCAGTGGGTAAGAACTTTCTTTGTGGATGGAGGGGGCTATAGTCAGAAACAGCACAGTCAGTCAGCTCTGACAGTCATTGTGAGATTGGCCATGTGGTGGTCTGATCAGCAGCATCTTGATTGTTTTCAGTACAGTTAGTCTTTAGTCCCAGGGTTGGTTTCTTCCCATTTCTTTGAGGCCAGTTCTCAGACTTGTGGCAGCTTGCGTCATGACTACAGTCGGGTCATCATGCTGTTAACTTCTTCCACTTGGTGGGGGTTTCAGTGTCTATAAGTCAGCTCAAAGATGTGTCTCAGAATATTGCCTATAGTCCTGGCAGAGGAACTAAAGGTGCTTGTCTTTGTTTAATGATTGAACTGTCATTTTTTTTTCTATTCAACTGCTTTCCTTCTGCATTTTCTCATTCCTCTGATTAAGCTTATTCTTGGCTAAAGTTTTTGCACAGACTGAAGGCAGGTGGAAGACATGGTGGTGGAGGGGGGAAAGGACCATAGGGTCCTGCTCCGTTTCACTTTGACCAAATTCTTTCCAAATCTCAAACTCATTATCAAAATAAAATCTGATGTTTACTCTGTCCATCTATGAGTGTTCCTAATATAAACAGATTTAGTATTTGGACTTCCCTGGTGACTCAGACAGTAAAGAATCCACCTGTAATGTAGGAGACCTGTGTTTGATCCCTGAGTCAGGAAGGTCCCCTGGAGAAGGGAATGGCAAACCACTCTAGTATTCTTGCCTGGAGAATTCCACGTACAGAGGAGCCTTTGCGACTACAGTCCACGGAGTTGCACATAGTTGGACATGACTGAGCAACTCACACGCTTTCATTTAAATTTGTTAGAGAAATTGGATCACAGAAAAAAAAAATTATTAATGTAACTATAGCAAACGTCTTCTTAACATTTCCTAGCCATGTATGGCATTGAGATGTACATTAGCTATCCATTGCTATGTAATATTACCCCCAAACTCATTGGCTTGGAACAATAGCACATCGTCTTACAGTTTCTGTAGGTGTGGAATATAGCTAGGGCTTAGCTGGTCCTTTGATTCAGAATCTCTCAAAGGCTATAGTCAAAATATCTGTAATATCTGTGGTCTCATTTCAAGGCTCAACTGGGGAAGGATCTACTTCCAAAGTCACTTATGTGATTGTCTGCATGATTCAATTTCTCAAGGAAACTTGAACAGAGGGCCGAGATTCTCACTGACCATTGACTGGAGGCTGCCCTCAGTTTCTTGACTCGTTTATCTCTCCGTATCACATTTGCCTTCATCCAGGTAGGCACGCAAGAGGGAGGGAGAAGGTGGGAGAGACAGAGAGTGAGCAAAATGAAAGTTACTGTCTTTTATGAGTTAATCTTGGAAGGGCTATCCCATCACGTTTTGCATACTCTACTGGTTAGAAAGCAAGTCAAGTAGCCCGGCCCACATTCAAGAAGAAATGATTTCCCAGGGTTATAGATACTAGGAGTCAGTCAGAGTATGCTTTCTACAGTAGACTTGACCATGTTTTTTCACTTCTCAATGTCATACAGTAGCTTAATCGTCAAATTACCTTACAGTGACACAAGTAAGACAGGAAGCAACATAGCGTTCACTTTACCATCCCCTCACAATTCTGTTTTCTACAATGGCATCTTTGTGCTTGTTGAGAGAAACGTCACATACATTTCTTATTGAAATCACCTCATTGTCACTTTAGTTTCACAGTGCTGTGTTCCTTTAAACACTCAGTGCGACATACTGAAGTAATCATGATACTATGTGCTTTAGACATGCTAGAGATGAGATTTCTATTTGGTTATGGTGCAATATTGTAAAAGGTTCACACTGACAATCGGCTGATCAGTCATTGTCCCCTACCAGGATGTGAATGCATGTAACTTGATTCTATTGGGAGGTCAGTGACTCTAGGGCTCACAGTTTTGCTAAGCAGTTGAACATACAGAAGAATTTCCACATTTTTCCCCATGTGCTATATAATCAGTCTTTTTCTTTTCTAGCATAATTTTTGAGGATATTATCTTAATACAACAGTTCTCAGTTCCTCTTAAATCCAGTTTTTATATTTCTGATTGCAGAAAGTTGATCAATTGGGTGGCATGACCATGAGTTCTTCCTGAATCTTTGTTTGTCCCATCATGTGTAAATCTAAGAGTTTTATGTTCTGGCAGTTTTTTATATCTAATTACACTTGTCATTGTTATCATCAGTGGCCCAATATACAAAAAAGTATTTCACATGTACTATGCTTTTATAATGATAGAAATAGAAAAGCTTAAAATTTGAATCAATATTCAGCTGAGTCACATATAGAATATAAGCATGGAAATAGTGGTGTGACAGAAAAGAAAATAGGCATTCTAATTATTTCAACTGTTTAGTTCAAAGAAATACAAATATAGAAGTGATCTAGAAGACATGGTCTATATCTTCCATTCTATCTAAAATTCTCATACTATAATGGTGTGAGTTATAAAGCCAGGCTATTTTAGAAGAGTTTCTGACATATGTGTTGTAGTTAATGTTTTTATTAACTCATGCTTATGCTCATTCACTCATTTAATACACAGTTGTGGACTCTATGCTTTGTAACAGATACCACACTCGTTGCTAATGAGCATGAGTAACAATAGTCCTTGTACATCAGAAATCTAGTTTATTTAGATAACACAGATGTAAATAAACATTTATATTATTTTACATGAAAGAGTAATAACAGAAGAATGTAAATGGTATGGAAATTGTGTGGTGCACTAGTTCTTAAACTTGTGTATTTCACTAATCACAAAAATTGTAAAACAATTTTTTGTGAGACTCAAATAGACTTATTTTGCTAACAGTATGCTTAGAAAACTAGAATATATTATCACAATCAAATCATAAAATGTAGGTCATTTTTAAGACTGAAAATATAAGAAGGATGTGACCTTAGGTTAAAATGTATTTCATGCAAAAAGAAGCAAATATATTTGTTTTCTATTTCTCCTGGCAACAAAATGAGTTACTTATTTCTGCTTAACAAATTACTTCAAAAAGAATTACTTCAAAACCTAGAGGCTTAAACAACTAAGATATATTAATATTCTCCCAGAGTTTCTATAGGTCAGGAACCTTGATGCAGCCAAACTGGGAACCTCAGGTTCTGGGTTTGCACAAGGCTGCGATGGAAGTATCTTGAGGTTGTAGTCAGCTCAAGGCTCTACTAGAGGAAGATTTGCTTGTAAGTCCCTCTTGTGATGGCTGGTAGGTCTGGTCCGCTGGTTGACTGTAGACTATTCTTCTTTCCTCCCCTTTGGTACTTCCACCTACTGAAAACTGCAACATGGCAGCTGGTTTTCCTCAGAGTGAGGGAACAAGAAGTGTGTCCGGTGGAAGCCATTTTCTCTCATAGCCTAATCTCAAAAGTGGCAACCCAGTGCTTTTTCTGTATGTTTGTTTGTTTTTGTGTATCCTACTCATTGGAAGTGAGATAGTGGGTGTTTCAGCCCACACTCAAGGGAATGAGTATCAGAAAGTGGAGATCTGTGGGCCATCTTAAGAGGCTACCTATCACAGAAACTGCACATCAGTCTTTTTATGTTGCATTATATCTCGTGTTGAATCTCAGAGATAACAAAAAAGAGAAAAAAGAAAGAAAAGCAACCACACATAATGCTTAACAGTGTAATCTCACTTTTTATAAAAGGGATTGTTAGAGCATCAGTTCCTGGTGGCTCAGAAGAGTAAAGCATCTACTTGCAGTGTGGGAGAACTGGGTTCGATCCCTGGGTCAGGAAGATCCCCTGGAGAAGGAAATGGCAACCCACCCCAGAACTCTTTCCTGGAAAGTTCCATGAATGGAGGAGCATGGTAGGCTATAGTCCACATGATCACAAAGAGTTAGACATGACTGAACAACTTCACAAAAAAAAAAAAAAAAATAGTGTCAGTTAGATAGAAAAAAATATGAGCAAAATCTACCAGATAATAAAATGGTATGAGGTACCAGCTGAGATAGGGAGAAGGGGTAGATACAGAGTCTGAGCGAATAGTTCTGTACCAGTGTTGCAGACACTAACATGCCATGCTGAGGAGCCAGGGTTCAGTTTACAAGAAATATTTCAGAAGACCCCTAGGGTGTTTAGTTTTCTTGTCATCTCTGTATGTTAGTCGCTTAGTCATGTCCAACTCTTTGTGACCACATGGGCTGTAGCCTGCCAGACTCCTCTGTCTGTTAAATTCTCTAAGTATGAATACTGGAGTGAGTAGTCATTCCCTGCTCCAAGGGATCTTTCTGACCTAGGGATTGAACCCAGGCCTCCTACATTACAGGAAGATTGTTCACCGTCTGAGCCATGAATATAAATTTGTAAAATTATTGGATAATAGAAGTTGCTTTCATAAAATAGCATCAGTAGAGTTGTTTAGAAGTTGCATATATATATCACTAGATGCTAGATTCCTTTAAAGACTGTATAATTTAAAATTAATTTTCTAGGTAAAAATAGGAAAAATTCAGGGCTCTTTTATAATTTTGGGGAGAAAAGCAAGCATGTATTTTTAAAAGCATGTTGTCATAATATATTAATTAAAAAAGGTTTGTGAGGAAAGAGGTGAAACATATATTAAAACAAGCTTAACTTCCTATCATTAGCAAAATTGATCTCCACCTCCTCCATTATGAGAATTTTTGATAAGAAGTCTTGGCAGCAATCAGTAAAAGTTCATTCTCTGCAAAGATGTTGTTATACATAGTTCTAATGGTGTTTGTATTGAAGGGCAACAAGTATCAGTGAAGTGTCACTCTTTAAAATTCCTGAGAAACTCCATTCAGTTCCAATGGTGATTTTTGAATATGGCTCCTTCAGTGACTCCATAAAATGTATATGTGAATAATGTCTCATCAATGTGCGAGCATGCATGTCCACACACACACACACACACATACGTGTACATGTACATATCCATGTGTATACATTGAGGGATATACAACTCCATAAAGTATAACTTTAGTATACAGCCTAACTGGGAAGGGAAATTCTGGCTGGCAAAATGCTAAATTGCATTTTGCTATAAATATGGTCATATCACCTTCAAATGAATGCCAGGGGCACTTTTCAATATGCTTCCTGTATGCAATATAAAACCTTTTGGCAGACAGTTTAAATATTAATCCAAATGTATAAGCGTTTCCATTTAAATTTTTAATGTTTTCATCATATAACTAGTTTACTTTGTTTCACATTTTGAAGGCCCAAAAATAAGATGCCATTTCTTTGTAAACTGTAGATTATCAGGTATCATTCCGTCTGCCCTGGGATCTCTTACCCCTAAAAAAAGTCAACTTTATGGGAGTATAGTCAATCCAGATAATCAACCCGCCTGGTTATAGTTGCCTGTTAATATGAAAACTAGAAAATACGGTATCTCCACTGGTTGATTCTATTCTCTGCTGCTGTTACTCCTGTCCCTACCAGTGAGACATCCTTGTAGAAAATCCATGGTTCCTAATTGTTTAAAGACATTATGGAGGATTGTGGGAATGTTTTGAGTTACACTGCTCCTTCTAAACTCTTATAGTCTCTCTGGGACAGAGGAAGGTGAGGTCATCTCTCTCTCTCTCTTTCCATGAAGTTTAGTCAATCCAAATCTAGGCTCTCTTTATAACATATCAAACATATATCCTTAGATTTTTTCCGACAGTATATTCATAATGGAAAGATAGTATTGCAACTCACTATTGCTGGAACCAGCCTCCATCTTGCTCTTCCAGCATACAAGTTGTAAACTCAAAGGTCCACAAATATAATATGGATGCATGACACCCAGTGTTCATTGCAGCACTGTTTACAATAGCCAAGCCATGGAAGCAACATAAATGTCCATTAACAGAGGAATGGATAAAGAAGATGTGGTCCATATATACAATGGAATATTACTCAGCCATAAAAAGGTTGAAATAATACCATTTTCAGCAACATGGTTGGATTTGGAGGACATTATGCTAAGTGAAATAAGAGAAAGACAGATGCTATATGACATCACTTGTATGTACAATGCATAAAAAGTACAAACAAATTTATTTACAAAACAGAAATAGAGTCACAGATATAGAAAACAATGGTTATCAGCAGGGGAAGGAGAGGAAGGACAAATTAGGAAATTATGACTGACATATACATGGTACTGTATAAAAAATAGATAACTAATAAGGGCTTGCTATATAGCTCAGGGAACTCTATTCAATACTCCGTAATGACTAAAAGAGTCATTACAGAATGAGAATCTGAAAAAAAGTGGTTATATGTATAAGTGATTCACTTTGCTTTATAGAGTAGAAGCAAATGTAGGGCTTCCCAGGTGTCTCAGTAGGTAAAGAGTCCTCCTGAAATGCAGGAGGCTACCTGCAAGGCAGGAGATCCAGGTTTGATCCTTGGGTGGGGAAGATCCCCTGGAGAAGGAAGTGATAGCCCACTCCAGGATTCTTGCTTGGGAAATCCCATGGACAGAGGAGCCTGGTGGGCTACACTCCATGGGGTCACAAAAGAGTCAGACAGGATGAGTGACTAAACCCCTACCAAGGTAATTTAGAACCCAGGATGGTCTGCCGTTCCACAGTCATAAACACACTACTTTTGGCTTCCCTTGTGGCTCAGTTGGTAAAGAATCTGCTTGCAAGGCAGGAGACCTAGGTTTGATCCCTGGGTGGGGAAGATCCTCTGGAGAAGGAAATGGCAACCAACTCCAGTACTCTTGCCTGGAGAATCCCATGGACAGAGGAGCCTGGTGGGCTACAGTCCCTGAGATCACAAAGAGTCAGACATGATGGAGTGGCTGAACCACTGAGAAACTAATGCAACATTGTAAGCCAGGAGGGGTCTGTGATGAATTGAAGAGCACTTGACCCAACCTCAATCATTGTTATTGTGTAAGAATAAGGGTACAAGTATGCCATTTTTTTTAAAGAGGAACCAGACATCCTGATTTTTGTGTGAACCCTTATTTCTTAAATGTTGACAACTAACATATATTAAATAACTATGTAAGAGTAAACTAAAACATATCTCTCATAGAAATATGACCAATATATTTTCAAAACCTATAGTTGACTTCAGATAGAACCTACCTATTTTGAAGGTGAACCTTAAGAAAAAAAAGTCAGTTTTTCTATTATTTTTCTCTCAAAGGTCTCCTTGACTTTTACACAAATTGATCATACTTTCTCCCAACAATTTTATATCCCAGTACAATTATGGATAGGGGAAGTCACTGTCAAACATTGTTACATCCTCTCCTTAGAAAAATGGATTTCTATCCAATTGACATTTTACAGAATGTTTTTTATACCTTTACTTATAGAAGTAACTCCCAATTTCTGTCTCACAGAGTGCCCTGTTAGAATAACTTCATTAGAAAATGCATTAAATAATCAAACATAAAATCAGAGAGAGTCATATTTGAGACGAACAGAAATGTTTTGTCATCAAGACAGATGTCTGAGGCATTCTTGCTAATAGAGACCACTAGACATGCATCCTTACCAAAAGTATGTATGTCCTACAGTGCAAACCAGAAATAGAAATTGTTGTAGAATGTATTCTTCATTTAAATGTGTCCCCCTACTTGTAAATCATGACCTGTTTCCTGAGGATCATATTAGCAAGTGGGGAAGTTAGCACTGAGCCATATTGCTGTATACCTGAAACTAACACAATATTGTTAACAATTACACTTCAAGTTTAAAAAAAAGAAAACATATGATGGCATATAGTTGACTTAATGAAGTCAATAAGACTTTGCTGAGGAAGTTACAATTGAGCAGAAATCTGAAAGATGAGTGATTGGGGTAGAAGGGAATAGAAGCGTAGATGAAAGAAGCAACATGTCAAAGTCCCTCTGACAGGAGGGAGTCTAACAGGTACGGGTAACTGAAAGAAGTCCAGTGAGACTAGAGCAGAAAGAGCAAGAACAAGGACAAGAAGTATAGTTAGTAGTCAACAAATGGGTTTCCCAAAGTACACTTAAAGCTGTAGGACATGTTATAATCACTTAGAGAGAAACAGAGCTATGTACTCAGAAGTACCCTAAGATCACCAACAACCAAAGTCTAGGTAGAGGGGTTTATCTTGGGACAACCAGACAGATAATCAGGAAATATAATGTCCAAGGGAATATAGAATTCAAGGGAATATAGTGTTTCCAGAAGGAAGAATTGATCAACAGTGCTGAATGCTGTTGAGGCAACAAGAAACTTTAATAATAGGAAACTGGAAATTGCCAGTGACTCTAGCAAGATATAAGTTGGTGCAAAATAAAGGCAGATGCAAGAATGGAATGAGTTGAAGGAAAAGTAAAGTGAGTAAATGAAGGCAGAAAATACAGACAGCTTTCCCTAGAAGTTGGGCAGATGGAGGGGAGGAAATAGATTGAGTTGTAGCAAGGAGTGCTTCATTGGTTGAATTAAGATAGTTTTAAAATGTGAATGACTTGAATGTATATGAAAAAAAAAATGCAAATCCCAGCAATTGCACTCCTAAGTATACATCCAAAAGAACTGAAAACTGATACTGAAACAATTCATGTACTTCCGTGTCCATAGCAGCACTATTCTTAATATTTAAAAGATGGAGACTGCCCAACTGTACATCAGCATGTGAATGGATAAACAAATGGTGATAAATAGTTATGATGGGTTATTTTTAGCCATAAAAACAAGTGAGGTACTGATACATGCTATACCATGAATGAATAATCTAAACATTATACCAAGTAAAAGAATCACTGTGTAAAAGATTACAATATGTATGATTCTTTCTATATGAAATATTCAGAATAGGTAGATACGTAGATACAAATGAATATTTCTGGTTGTCCAGGGAGAGAGGAATGAGAAACAACTAATTACTGAGTATAAGTTTTCCATTTGGAGTTATGAAGATGTTTTGTAACTAGATAGAATTCATGATTGTACAATATTGAGAATGTACTGAATGCTACTGAATTGTTCACAAAATGGTTAATTTTATATAATGTGAATTTCACATCAGTTAAAAAAATCACAGATAAGGATCTAACTTTAAGGAAAATGTTAAGTATACAAGAAGGTAAAGATATATAGAATACAAAGTTCCTAAGATAGCAGGATGAAGTTGGAGAGAAAATGCAGATTTCTTTAATTTTGAAGTTATCTATATTTTTCTAAGTTCATGTTAGCCTGGTATTACTTGGAATTTTTAATTTTCAAACTAGATAAATATAAAGGACATCAATACTTGAATATGCCCTTCTGGCATGTTTGCCATGAAGAATATATACACTTAAGAGCAGTTGCATCCCTCTTTCTCATTTTGCGTACTTTAGTCTTTTCAACTACTTAAGATATATTAACTATTGTCCAGGTTTTAACCCAGGCTTTACCACTAGCTATATCAATGTGGAAAAGTAATTTAAAATCACTTTGCCTTAGTTTCCCCCTCTGCAAAATAGACCTGATAAATGTACCTCTCTCAGAGTGTTGCCTTGAAGAATCAATGAAATACTGTCTGTAAAGTACTTAGTACAAAGTCTGACACAGTAAATGCCTAATAAAATTAGGCACTATCATAATCATTGCTGTTATTAGTCATTCATATTCAAAGCAGTATTATTAACCCACCATGCATAAAATCTATGCTAACATCATTTCCTCCAAAGGTGTTTTCTTCAGTAAGCATTTTAGCCTTTTTGTGTCAAGTAATCCTTGAGAATTAAGTAGGACAAGGTATTAGTTTGTCTTGTGTCAGTTCAGTTCAGTCGCTCAGTTGTGTCCGACTCTGCAACCCTATGGACTGCAGCACACCAGGCTTCCCGGTCCATCACTAACTCCCAGAGTTAGCTCAAATTCATGTCCATTGAGTCAGTGATGCCATCCAACTGTCTCATCCTCTGTCGCCCCCCTTCTCCTCCCACCTTCAATCTTTCCCAGCATCCGGGTCTTTTCCAGCATCAGGGTCTTTCCCAATGAGTCAGTTCTTAACATCAGGTGGGCAAAGTTTTGGAGTTTCAGCTTCAGCATCAGACCTTCCAAGGAATATTCAAGACTGATTTCCTTTAGGATTGGCTGATTGGATCTCCTTATAGTCCAAGGGACCCTCAAGAGTCTTCTGCAAAACCACAGTTCAAAAGCATCAATTCTTTGGCACTCACCCTTCTTGATAGTACTACTCTCACATCCTTACATGACTAATGGAAAAATCATAGCTTTGAATAGACAGATATTTGTTGGCAAAGTAACGCCTCTGCTTTTTAATATGCTGTCTAGGTTGGTCATAGCTTTTCTTCCATGGAGCAAGCATCTTTTAATTTCATGGCTGCAGTCACCATCTGCAGTGATTTTGGAGCCCAGAAAAAATAGTCTCTCACTGTTTTCATTGTTTCCTCATCTATTTGCCATGAAGTGATAGGACCAGAGGCCATGATCTTCATTTTCTAAATGTTGAGCTTTAACCCAACTTTTTCACTCTCCTCTTTCACTTTTATCAAGAGGCTCTTTAGTTCTTCTTCACTTTCTGCCATAAGGGTGGTGTCATCTGCATATCTGAGGTTATTGATATTTCTCCCTGCAATCTTGATTTCAGCTTTTGCTTCATCCAGCCCAGCATTTTTCATGATGTACTTTGCATATAAGTTAAATAAACAAGGCGACAGTATACAGCCTTGACGTACTCCTTTGTCTTGTGTCAGAGGTATGAAAACCTCACTATCTAAGTAGACTTAACACTGAGCATAAATAGATTCTAAAACTATTTTATGAGATGCTATATGTTAATATTATCATGCTGAATGATTCTCTGAGGATCACTAAGCATGTAATATAAATAACCAATGTATTATTTTAATGATTAAAAAATATAGTCTTCCTATGATCCTCTCTACAATTAGAATACAAGTATGTTCCAGAATTCAGTCAGCAAAACCCTGCCCTCTACTTGGTCTGATCCCATTGTAAACATTAGCTTAGAGAACTTACTACTTGGTATGCAGACTTCCCAAAGCCCAGCAGCCATTGCTCAGTACAATGATTCAACAACAGAGTAAGTTACCACAATAAATACCATTTCTTTGCGTGCTTGTAATTCTTTGCTCTTATGTCAGAACTTCTTTAAGCCATGAAATAAACATACATAACACAAACTGTAATATACATATGTATACATACATTATGCATATATTATATATATATATATGTTGTCTTCAAATGTTTGGCATTTTCTGTGATTCTCAACAAAAAGATGTTTGTTTGTTTGTTTTTTGTCTCTAGTAAGTTCAGATGAGTTAAGATGAATCTTGTGGTTTTGTTTGTAAAAATAGTCTACTATTAGTTTGGCTTCCTGGGGATAAGAAAGTCCATCTAAATAAGTAGATTAATCTAAAAGAGAAGAGTTTAAACTGCAGTAGAAAATGCATTTACATCACTTTTCATTGAGCCAAGTTCAGTTCAGTTCAGCCGCTCAGTTGTGTCCGACTCTTTGCGACCCCATGGACTGCAGCATGCCAGGCTTTCCCTTTTCATCACCCTTTCCCAGAGCTTGCTCAAACTCATGTCCATTGGGTCAGTGATGCCATCCAACCATCTCATCCTCTGCCGTCCCCTTCTCCTGCCTTCAATCTAGATCATCTTAACAACATAAACTTCTTTTTAGTATTGTTCCATGATATGAATACATTTTATCCTTAAGAAAACTGTAGTGTAGTGTTTAATAGCATACATTCTGAAGAGACACTACCCAGATTTGTTGTGGACTCAAATTCCAGCTTGTGAAATTTCTCCATGGCATTTCTGTGAGGGTTAAGTGAATTAGTACTGTCCGATTAGTTATAACAGAGCCTGGCATCTAGCAAATATTCAATTATTGTTAGCTCTCATTTTGTGTTGCTTGGTTTTCTGAAAAATGTTGTTTAACCAGAAAGTAATGCATGATTCAAAAGAAAAAAAAAAAAAAAGAAACTAGGAGTGGATGAATCATTTTTCACTTTGAAAAGTAATAAGAGAAATATGATTATGTAAAACCTTACTCAATGTAGAGCTATTAAGGAAACTAGGTGGTTCTATGGAACTTGTATTTTGCAGCTATTTAAAGGGAAACCAAAACAAATCAGAAAACTCACATAGCTGCAATCCTTTTTGAAATTCTTTTTAAATAACTCAAAATATACATTCTTCACTCTTTTCTAATGCCAAAATAGGCATGGACTGCCTTGACCATTAATCAAGGAATGTGATAAATCTGGATTGATGTCTAAGCTGACTTTAGGGGAAATAAAACCTTAAATTAGTCCTAATTGTCACCATTATTTACTTTGAGAGTAGAGATGATACTTAACAATACATAAAATTTGTCATTTATAAATTAATATTTGATCTAGCAATTATGCTGTTAGGAATTTGTCAGTGTACATTAAAAGGTTCATCTTTAAATACATGCACAGGATGTTCAATGCAGCATTTTTAATAGCGCATCCTGGAAATAAATGTTCATCAATAGAGATTAATTAGATCAATTCTGGTAGTTCTGTACAATAGAAGACTACTCAGCTGTTAAAAGAAATGTCATAGATCTTAATGCATTAGCATATAAATTGTCACAGAGTATATTATTTTTAAAAATGCAAGATGTAGAAATGTCTATAGAATGATCCATCAGGCCACCTGTAAGTTTGTATATGTACACACACAGAGGAAGCTCTCTCTATTAACAGGGTTTGGGGAAGAGAGTATAGGGGTTTTCACATTATGTTGTATGCCTCTTGATAGTTCTGCTAATTTCTAAAGTCGTCAATATCTGGTTGATGCTATCATGGGTCATTTCAGTTTCTTATTGTTATTTCTCTATATTTAAAAATAGTAACACATTCTATTTTAAGGTAACAAACTGAACTTTTTGATAAAATAAGACATTTTGCTTAGTATATCTGTATTATCGGGTACCCTCTGTTATATTTTTTGTCTATTGTGATTATGTGGTTATTAATTTATATCCTCTTTTAAACTGTGAGCTGTGCAGAGCTATGAAATTTAACATAGCACCTAACATTTAATAAATGTTATATTATCCAAAATATACAAAGAGTACATAGACCTCAAAATAGACATAGATTTAAGATTTAATTTCCTCCATATCTAGTTGATATTCATGGGTATGTTAAATGACACTGAATTAACAGAAAAATAAAATTAAGATAATAATAATTCCTATCTAATGGAACTTAAGTAATGATTCAGTTCAGTTCAGTTCAGTCGCTCAGTCGTGTCTGACCCTTTGCGACCCCATGAATCACAGCACGTGAGGACTCCTTGTCCATCACCAACTCCTGGAGTTCACTCAGACCCACGTCCATAGAGTCAGTGATGCCATCCAGCCATCTCATCCTCTGTCGTCTCCTTCTCCTCCTGCCCCCAATCCCTCCCAGCATCAGAGTCTTTTCCAATGAGTCAACTCTTCGCATGAGGTGGCCAGAGTACTGGAGCTTCAGCTTTAGCATCATTCCTTCCAAAGAATTCCCAGGGCTGATCTCCTTCAGAATGGACTGGTTGGAGTTCCTTGCAGTCCAAGGGACTCTCAAGAGTCTTCTCCAACACCACAGTTCAAAAGCATCAATTCTTTGGCACTCAGCCTTCTTCACAGTCCAATTTTCACATCCATACATGACCACAGGAAAAACCATAGCCTTGACTAGACGGACCTTAGTCGGCAAAGTAACGTCTCTGCTTTTGAATATGCTATCTAGGTTGGTCATAACTTTTCTTCCAAGGAGTAAGAGTCTTTTAATTTCATGGCTGCAGTCACCATCTGCAATGATTTTGGAGCCCCCCGAAATAAAGTCTGACACTGTTTCCATTGTTTCCCCATCTATTTCCCATGAAGTGATGGGACCGGATGCCATGATCTTCATTTTCTGAATGCTGAGCTTTAAGCCAACCTTTTCACTCTCCTCTTTCACTTTCATCAAGAGGCTTTTAGTTCCTCTTCACTTTACATGATGCATTATGTATCTTTTATAAATGATGCCATTGTGATTGTCACATAGGAAGTCTTCAGTTGCTCCTATTTCTGATTTCCTTTTTTCTAATCATCAGCATTCAGAAAACTAAAATCATGGCATTTGGTCCCATTACTTCATGGCAAATAGATGGGAAAACAGTAGAAACAGTGACATTTATTTTGGGGGGCTCCAAAATCACTGCAGATGGTGACTGTAGAAATGAAATTAAAAGACGCTTGCTCCTTGGAAGAAAAGTTATGACCTACCTAGACAACTTATTCCAATCCCAAAGAATGCTCAAACTACCACACTATTACACTCATCTCACATGCTAGTAAAGTAATGCTCAAAATTCTCCAAGCCAGGCTTCATCAATACATGAACTGTGAACTTCCAGATGTTCAAGCTGGTTTTAGGAAAGGCAGAGGAACAAGAGATCAAATTGCCAACATCCTCTGGACCATGGAAAAATCAAGAGAGTTCCAGAAAAACATCTATTTCTGCTTTATTGACTATGCCAAAGCCTTTGACTGTGTGGATCACAATAAACTGTGGAAAATTCTGAAAGAGATGGGAATAACAGACCACCTGACTTGCCTCTTGAGAAACCTGTATGCAGGTCAGGAAGCAATAGTTAGAACTGAACATGGAACAACAGACTGGTTCCAAATAGGAAAAGGAGTACGTCAAGGCTGTATATTGTCACCCTGCTTATTTAACTTATATGCAGAGTACATCATGAGAAACGCTGAGCTGGAGGAAGCACAAGCTGGAATCAAGATTGCCGGGAGAAATATCAAATAACCTCAGATATGCAGATGACACCACCCTTATGGCAGAAAGTGAAGAAGAACTAAAGAGCCCCTTGATGAAAGTCAAAGAAGAGAGTCAAAATGTTGGCTTAAAAGTCAACATTCATAAAACTAAGATCATGGCATTCTGTCCCATTACTTCATAGCAAATAGATGGGGAAACAGTGGCTGACTTTATATTTCTGGGCTCCAAAATCACTGCAGATGGTGATTTAGCCATGACCTTAAAAGCCGCTTACTCCTTGGAAGGAAAGTTATGACCAACCTAGACAGCATATTAAAAAGTAGAGACATTGCCAACAAAGATCCATCTAGTCAAGGATATGGTTTTTCCAGTAGTCACGTATGGATGTGAGAGTTGGACTATAAAGAAAGCTGAGCACTGAAGAATTGATGCTTTTGAACCGTGGTGTTGGAGAAGACCCTTGAGAGTCCCATGGACTGCAAGGAGATCCAACCAGTCCATTCTAAAGGAGATCAGTCCTGGGTGTTCCTTGGAAAGACTGATGCTAAGGCTGAAACCCCAATACTGTGGCCACCTAATGTGAAGATCTGACTCATTTGAAAAGACCCTGATGCTGGGAAAGATTGAGGGCAGGAGGAGAAGGAGACAACAGAGGATGAGATGGTTGGATGGCATCACCGATTCGATGGACGTGGGTTTGGGTGGACTCTGGGAGTTGGTGATGGACAGGGAGGCCTGGTATGCTGCAGTTCATGGAGTTGCAAAGAGTCGGACATGACTGAGTAACTGAGCTGAACTGAACTGATGCCTATATATACTGAAGCAGAAAATTATATGATATACCAACTTTTCTTCCAAAGAAGATCCAAGCAGTGGCAAGCAATATGAGTAATTTGGAAGAACAGTACTAAAAACCTTATATAGGACAATATATAATCCAGTTATGGAGATGCATACCATTGTTGTTACTGTAAAATAATTATAGTTATTTTCATAGCCACTTTATTATTTACAACTTCAGATTCCCTAGGATTAAGGTTAAGGGATCAAACATTCCACAAATTGTTGTTCGTGGAGATGGAGGTCAGTTTATCTTTGTCTCTTTCTTTTTAAAAATTCATTATACATTTGTTAAGTTGGGTTCCGAATTTAAGTTTTAGTTACCAGCTGAGAGGTTTACTTTTTCCCCACATAGAATCAAATCATGACTTCGTATTAATAGCCTCTCAATATTGACATTGCCCAGTAGACTAATCACAAATCCAGCAGTAGTAGGGAAGATAAGAAAGTGCAGTTACTCGTATATTTGGAATGTTGATGTTTGGCGTCTAGCTCCATAATGGCTGTTTACATAGTAACTGTCTTTAATATACTTTCTAATAGGTCAAATATTCCCTCTCACTTGAGTATCTCATCCTATGTACAGTAAACTAAACTAACAACTGTTAACCTATGCATAATTAAACATATTTTGCAAGGTACTGCAGCTATTGTAAACATATCCATTTGGTCATTTGCAAAGAATTGTGCCACTACCTGTTATGAGATTTGAGGAGGTCCTCAATAAATTGAATGAAATCTGAACACTGATTAGAAGAATCATAACCATAATCACTTGCTACTATTGAAATATATTGGGAGGCATAGATTTTATTATGCTGAAATTTTCACACATGGAGGAACTCCATTTGTTAACAGTTGGCATTTGAAATTCCACCACAGTATTAAATTAATTACCATGTGAACTGATAATATCTAGTACAGGTTTTTTTTTCTTTTGTTTTTCATAGCTTATTCTTAGTTGTGATTTTTATTAAAGTCATTTAATTTTGATTTTTTAAAAAATTTAATAGTCCACTTGCTATTTCTAGGGGTGTGTTCTATGGAATCACAAATAAGAATATTAGTCATTTCTATTTCTGAGATCAGATCACATGATACCTAAGTATCTCAAGTTTGCTTTATGCAAGGGTGTGGTTGGTAGGTGGAAAGGGCTAAAATGAAGCCAGCAGGATAGGAAATCTTTTCAAACAAGTGTGCTCTAATAAGCTCAAGAATTTGGAAACTGCCTTCAAAATCAGAGAGACTTGAGTTAATATCCCTGTTCCACAACTTCTGGGCTAAATGGTTTCGGGGATATCCATTCATTCTGTCATCAGTAACATTTGCTTTTCAGTCTCTAAGTTGTGTCTGACTCTTTATGACACCATGGACTGCAGCATGCCAGCCTTCCCTGTTCTCTACTATCTCCCGGAATTTGCTCAAACACATGTCCATTGAGTAGGTGATGCCATCCAACTATCTCATTCTCTGTCACCCCCATTCTCTTCCTGCCCTCAGTCTTTCCCAGCATTAGGGTCTTTTCCCAAGAGTTGGCTCTTTACATCAGGTGGCCAGAGTACTGGAGCTTCAGCCTCAGCAACAGTCCTTCCAATGAATATTCAGGGTTGATTTCTTTTAGGATTGACTGGTTTGATCTCTTTGCTGTCCAAGGGACTCTCAAGAGTCTTTTCCAGCACCACAGTTCAAAAGCATTGAATAGCACCGGTAACATTTACACACTGGTAGCTTTGAGCCCAAGGATTCCCAGGTGGCTCAGTGGTAAAGAATCTGTCTGCAATGCAGGAGATGCACCCTCTATCCCTAGGTTGGGAAGATCCCCTGGAGAAGGAAATGGCAACCCACTCCAGTATTCTTGTCTGGGCAGTCCCATGGACAGAGGAGCTTGGCCGGATGTAGTCTGAAGTGTCACAAAGAGTCAGGCAAAACTTAGTGTCTAAACAACAATAGCAACTTTGAGCCCAGCACTGTTATAGGCACTGGGTAAACAGCAGTGGACTGCAAGGAGATTCAACCAGCCCATCCTAAAGGAAATCAGTCCTGAATATTCACTGGAAGGACTGATGCTGAAGCTCCAATACTTTGGCCACCTGATGGAAAGAACTGACTCATTAGAAAAGACTTTGATGATGGGAAAGATTGAAGGTGGGAGGAGAAGGGGATGACAAAGGGTGAGATGGTTGGATGGCATCACCAACTTGATGGACATGAGTTTGAGTAAACTCCGGGAGTTGGTGATGGACAGGGAGGCCTGATGTGCTGCAGACCATGGGGTTGCAAAGAGTCAGACACGACTGAGCAACTGAACTGAACTGAAACAGCAGTGGATTAAGTAAAGTGAATTACTTAAGAGAGATCACAGACAAGTGTAAGAAACAGAGAAGGCACTTAAGTAGTAAGTACAGTGAACCTCCAAAGGACAAACCTAATCATGTGGGATTGAATGAAGGAGGTCTAAGAGAACAGATGTCCAGGTTGACCAAAGAATGAATGGGCCCATTTGGGAGGGGGAAATCAGAGAAGCAAATATGCCAGAGCAGGAGCCAGCATATGTGGACTCTTACAAACTGGCCTATTTGTTTGAGAAATTGAGGCAAAACCTAGGAGGTCTACATGTTGGAAGGTGGGCTGAAAGGGGAAATTATGACCAAATCCTAAAGGGCCTTGAAAGGAATGTCAGAATTTTGGATTTTTTTTTTCTTTTCCTGAGAGCATTGCTTAACCTTTCTAAATGCCAATTCACTAAGCTATAAATTAAGATAATACTACCTAGCCTCATGAGGTTTTTAAAAAGACTCAATAAGATATATGTTTATAATTTGCTTAGAAACAAGGTCTGGCACATTATAAATATTTTATAGTAGTAGCTATTATCAATTTTCTTAAGGCTGTTATTATTAGAATTCTTATTAAATAAGCCAATTTGTGGGCAGGGCAGAATAAGAGTCAGGAGGGTATCAGGGCTAGTAGGTCAGAGCTCCTCGAGAGCTTGTTTGCTAGTGAACAACAGCCCAGCTAGATAATCAATTTCAGGAAGAAAGAAGTAAGCAGGTTATCATAGCTCTAAACTTGTACAACCTGGAGCAGTGGCTCTCACCTAAGAGCAATCTGGCTTCCCAGAGGACATTTGAAAGTACCTGAAGAACATACTGCTTGATACAACCGAAGGGAGGATGTAATGGTTAGAGACTGGGGAGTGTCCTAATATCCCCCAGTGCACAAGACAGCCACCCACAACAAGGAATTGCAACAGTACTGAGTCTGGGAACTCTTCACCTAGTGCATGCCTGCCAAAGTGGAAACAGAGGTCACAGCTGACACAATGGGCTGAAAATGAGTTTATGTCTGTGAAGCTCTCTCCTTATTACTTGCTTGTCTCTATCCTTTGCCTTTTCTGTCCTCTGTTAAACTGGAATACAAACTAAACATCATATGGTGAATTACACGTATAATTTGCTCTATCTCAAAGCTGCTAAAACATATATCCCTTCACTAGCTAATCAGTTTCAGCAAACCTCTGCAGTGGGTGGTAAATGTAGCTGACAACAGCAATCATGTTTTTCAGAAGTGTCAGTGGAGAAACACCAAGATGATGTGAGAGTGTCAAATTTGTGATTTAGGTGGGACGGTGTCAAAGAGCTGCAAACAATGTTGCCAGAATACCCAAATTAAACCCATTAAAACCCATTAAACCCATTAAAAAATACCCATTTTTTAAAAGGAAGTGAAGTTCATACAGTAGAATCTGGGTAAAAATAATGTAACAAATGATTTCTTACTTATCTAGATTAAGGGCTTATATAGTCAAACGTGTTATTGGTTGTACTATAGCATTCTGCTACCAATCTGAATTCCCTTGGGGATTTCTATAGTTCTATTTGTTATGATATTGTCTTAATTAGATGTCAAGTAATACTAGTGGATAGAAGTGCCCAAGTTTTATCATTCTAATTTCTGTATTGAATAAGAGCAAATGCTTCTGCAGTAATTCTCAAAAATAATTTTATGTGCTAATTTGCTGGGTAGTCCAGGATATGTTTTAAATATAAACATTTGCGGTTAGTAAATACACTCTAATAATGTGTGTAAGAATCAGATACATGTATATTAATTTTTATGTGAGTGCAGTTTAATTTTGAATGAAGGACTTCCTTAAATGAGGGTTTCAGGAATCTGTTAAATTCAACCTTTACTTGTTACAATGCAGAGGTGACAAGACTCTCTCCCTGATGAAAAAGGGGATAGTATTTAGCAAATTTCATAGTTCAAGTAAAAGTTAAGACATAAAATAAGCAGAGTTGTTAAAAGCTTGAAAACAATTGTTGTGTTTTTAACCTTGTAATTCAAAAATAATAAAAACAGTAAAATATCAGGTTGGGAGGGGCTGAGATATCTATTGGGTTGGCCAAAAGTTCATTTGGATTTTTCTGTAACATCTTTTTTTTTTTCTTTTAATTTTAGTTTTTTACTTTTTAAATTTTAAAATCTTTAATTCTTACATGCATTCCCAAACATGAACCCCCCCTCCCACCTCCCTCCCCGTAACATCTTTCTGGGTCATCCCCATGCACCAGCCCCAAGCATGCTGCATCCTGCGTCAGACATAGACTGGCGATTCAATTCACATGATAGTATACATGTTAGAATGTCATTCTCCCAAATCATCCCACTCTCTCCCTCTCCCTCTGAGTCCAAAAGTCCGTTATACACATCTGTGTCTCTTTCCCTGTCTTGCATACAGGGTCGTCATTGCCATCTTCCTAAATTCCATATATATGTGTTAGTATACTGTATTGGTGTTTTTCTTTCTGGCTTACTTCACTCTGTATAATCGGCTCCAGTTTCATCCATCTCATCAGAACTGATTCAAATGAATTCTTTTTAACAGCTGAGTAATACTCCATTGTGTATATGTACCACAGCTTTCTTATCCATTCATCTGCTGATGGACATCTAGGTTGTTTCCATGTCCTGGCTATTATAAACAGTGCTGCGATGAACATTGGGGTACATGTGTCTCTTTCAATTCTGGTTTCCTCAGTGTGTATGCCCAGAAGTGGGATTGCTGGGTCATAAGGGAGTTCTATTTGCAATTTTTTAAGGAATCTCCACACTGTTCTCCATAGTGGCTGTACTAGTTTGCATTCCCACCAACAGTGTAGGAGGGTTCCCTTTTCTCCACACCCTCTCCAGCATTTATTGCTTGCAGATTTTTGGATCGCAGCCATTCTGACTGGTGTGAAGTGGTACCTCATTGTGGTTTTGATTTGCATTTCTCTAATAATGAGTGATGTTGAGCACAAAGACAGACATATAGATCAATGGAACAAAATAGAAAGCCCAGAGATAAATCCACACACATATGGACACCTTATCTTTGACAAAGGAGGCAAGAATATACAATGGAGTAAAGACAATCTCTTTAACAAGTGGTGCTGGGAAAACTGGTCAACCACTTGTAAAAGAATGAAACTAGATCACTTTCTAACACCGCACACAAAAATAAACTCAAAATGGATTAAAGATCTAAATGTAAGATCAGAAACTATAAAACTCCTAGAGGAGAACATAGGCAAAACACTCTCAGACATAAATCACAGCAGGATCCTCTATGATCCACCTCCCAGAATTCTGGAAATAAAAGCAAAAATAAACAAATGGGATCTAATTAAAATTAAAAGCTTCTGCACAACAAAGGAAACTATAAGCAAGGTGAAAAGACAGCCTTCTGAATGGGAGAAAATAATAGCAAATGAAGCAACTGACAAACAACTAATCTCAAAAATATACAAGCAACTTATGCAGCTCAACTCCAGAAAAATAAACGACCCAATCAAAAAATGGGCCAAAGAACTAAATAGACATTTCTCCAAAGAAGACATACAGATGGCTAACAAACACATGAAAAGATGCTCAACATCACTCATTATTTCTGTAACATCTTATGGAAAAATGTGAATGATCTTCTTGGCCAACCCAATAAAAGGGAAAAGATGCAGGGTAGTATTTAAAAATACCAATATGATCATGTCATTCCTCAACTTAACACTTTTTCATGATTTCTCACTACTCTTGGTGAAAACAAAAACAAAACAACAACGACAAATTCCCTAACACAGCCTAGTGTCTGGTCTAATCATTTTCGGCTTCCCCGGTCCTCCTCAACCAAATGCCTGCTGCCCCAGGGCCTTTGTATATGTTCTTCCCTTTGCCTGAAAGTCTCATTTCAGTTGTTCCCTTATGTTACTCTTTTGTTTAATCACTCAAAGTCGGATCTGCAAATACATACACAGAGAACCTCAATCTCTCTTTTATATTCCTACCAGAATGGTCATTTTTCTGTATATTTATGTGCTGATTTCATATAGGAGTAGCCAAGAACTGCAGCAATTTCTATAATCAATTTATCACAGATTTACAAGGTTTACCAGTCATCTCTTGTGATTGCACATTTTTGGAAAAGATGAGCCCACAAGATAAAAGATTAATAATTGTAAATATGACTCATGTTTGTATAGAGCTTTATATCTTACTAAGCTTGTTCTAGCATATTGAAAAGCAGAGACATTATTTTGCCAACAAAGGTCCGTCTAGTCAAGGCTATGGTTTTTTGTATGGATGTGAGAGTTGGACAGTGAAGCAAGCTGAGCACTGAAGAATTGATGCTTTTGAACTGTGGTGTTGGAGCAGACTCCTGAGAGTCCCTTGGACTGCAAGCAGATCCAACCAGTCCATTCTAAAGGAGATCAGCCCTGGGTGTTCTTTGGAAGGAATGATGCTAAAGCTGAAACTCTAGTACTTTGGCCACCTCATGCGAAGAGTTGACTCATTGGAAAAGACTCTGATGCTGGGAGGGATTGGGGGCAGGAGGAGAAGGGGATGACAGAGGATGAGATAACTGGATGGCATCACCAACTTGATGGATGTGAGTTTGAGTGAACTCCGGGAGATGGTGATGGACATGGAGGCCTGGCATGCTGCGATTCATGGGGTCGCAAAGAATCGGATATGACTGAGCGACTGAACTGAACTGAACTGAGCTGAAGTCTTACTCTCATTTGATCCTTGCAATAATCCCATGAGGTATGTAGGAAAGTTATTTATTCAGCAAACATTTTAAGCATCTATTATGATGCTTAAAGCTAGGGATACAAGTATGAAAATAAGCAGCAATTTTGTTCTCCTACCTTCAGGGAGATGATCTTTGGAAAGGGGAGAGGTGATACATGGTTAACAAACAATAATGGTGGGTAACTAGAGCTAAGTTCAGTGTAAGAAAAGATTGGTGCAGGAATGAGAACTAAAAAAGGTTAATCCTGCCTGAGGACAATAGAGAAATGGGGAGAGCACTGCAAGCAGAGAAAGCAACATGAATAAATGAACATGAACTGTATATCATTTGTGTTGCAAAGAACTCAGATGCAGAGAGAGATTGGTAGAAGATGACATAGCTTTACCTATCAGCCTCCTGTGCATTTCTCTGTGTTGTCTCACTCTCAGGCAGGCTCTCCTATGCTAGTGACAAGCAGTTCCAATCTCACGTGTTATCCTCTCAACATTCTGAGTAAGAACTTTTGACACTGTGTTTCATGGGCTCTACGTGGGTGAATCAGTCACTCTTCTCAGGAGCAGATGATGTTATATTATGATTGACCACTTCTGATGAAAAAGTCCATTTCAAGAGTCTATTCCCAATTAGATGTATCCAAATCATGTGTCTTAAAGCAGGAGTTCTCAAAGTTGAGCAAACATTAAACTTCCCTGGAAAGTTTAGCATATCTGTGCTGGACTGCATTCCCTAGAGTGTCTGACTCAGTAGATCAAGATTGTATTTCTAAGTTTCCAGGAGGTGAGGCTGATGCTGCCCATCCAGGACCACACTTTAAAAATCACTACCCTTGAGAACTGGAAGGATAGTTTCCCATGAAAAATCTAAGTGCTGCTAACTGAAGTGCTGATACCTCTAGATCCCAGGCTGCCTGAAACTAGAGAATTAAGCTGTAACTGTCTGTGTGAATTTAGAAGCCCAGTTGCTTGCATTTCAGCCCTTTCCCCCTTTCTTTTACCTTTTCTGCTTTACTTTATCAGTAGCCTCATAATCCCTTTCTGGCTACACAAGTGTGCTCACCTTCAAGCACCAAATCTTTACCATTCTGAATCAAAACATATGTTTTCTGTTTGTTTGTTTGAATCGGAAGAACCTGATTCAAAGGTCTGATGTTTCTATATCCACTACAATCAGTAAACAGATTCAGAGTCTTTGGGTTAAAGACTTTGTTTTTGACTGTTTATGTGGCCTTGGACATGTTACTTATAGTCTGTGTCCCTCAATTCCTCATATGTATAATGTTGATATAATAGTATCTCATAATAATAGCTGCATTATAAATATTGTTTGATGAGTTTAATTCAATGAATTCATTTTTGTAAAGTGCTTAGAATAGCTCCTAACACATAAGTAAGGCCTGTGTAAGCCTTCAGTTTTGTTCAGTTCAGCTGCTCAGTCATTTCTGACTCTTTGCAATCCCATGAATCACAGCACGCCAGGCCTCCCTGTCCATCACCAACTCCAGGAGTCCACCCAAACCCATGTCCATTGAGTCAGTGTTGCCATCCAACCATCTCATCCTCCGTCACCCCCTTCTCCTCCTGCCTCAATCTTTCCCAGCATCAGGGTCTTTTCAAATGAGTCAGCTCTTCGCATCAGGTGGCCAAAGAATTGGAGTTTCAGCTTCAACATCAGTCCTACCAATGAACACCCAGGACTGATCTCCTTCAGAATGGACTGGTTGGATCTCCTTGTAGTCCAAGGGACTCTCAGGAGTCTTCTCCAGTACCACAGTTCAAAAGCATCAATTCTTCGGTGCTCAGCTTTATTAATTGTCCAACTCTCACATCCATACATGAGCACTGTAAAAACCATAGCCTTGACTAGATGGACCTTTGTTGACAAAGTAATATCTCTGCTTTTTAATATGCTGTCTCAGTTCAGTTAGTTAGTTCAGTCGCTCAGTCGTGTCCAACTCTTTGCGACCCCATGAATCGCAGCACGCCAGGCCTCCCTGTCCATCACCATCTCCCGGACTTCACTCAGACTCACATCCATCGAGTCCGTGATGCCATCCAGCCATCTCATCCTGGGTCGTCCCCTTCTCCTCCTGCCCCCAATCCCTCCCAGCATCAAAGTCTTCGCCAATGAATCAACTCTTCGCATGAGGTGGCCAAAGTACTGGAGTTTCAGCTTCGGCATCATTCCTTCCAAAGAAATCCCAGGGTTGATCTCCTTCAGAATGGACTGGTTGGATCTCCTTGCAGTCCAAGGGACTCCCAAGAGTCTTCTCCAGTACCACAGTTCAAAAGCATCAATTCTTTGGCACTCAGCCTTCTTCACAGTCCAACTCTCACATCCATACATGACCACAGGAAAAACCATAGCCTTGACTAGACAGACCTTAGTTGGCAAAGTAATGTCTCTGCTTTTGAATATGCTATCTAGGTTATTCATAACTTTTCTTCCAAGGAATAAGTGTCTTTTAATTTCATGGCTGCAATCACCATCTGCAGTGATTTTGGAGCCCCCAAAAATAAAGTCTGACACTATTTCCACTGTTTCCCCATCTATTTCCCATGAAGTGATGGGACAAGATGCCATGATCTTCATTTTCTGAATGTTGAGATTTAAGCCAATTTTTTCACTCTCCTCTTTCACTTTCATCAAGAGGCTTTTTAGCTTCTCTTCACTTTCTGCCATAAGGGTGGTGTCATCTGCATATCTGAGGTTACTGATATTTCTCCCGGCAATCTTGATTCCAGCTTGTGTTTCTTCCAGCCCAGCGTTTTTCATGATGTAATCTGCATATAAGTTAAATAAGCAGGGTGACAACATACAGCCTTGATGTACTGCTTTTGCTATTCGGAACCAGTCTGTTGTTCCATGTCCAGTTCTAACTGTTGCTTCCTGACCTGCATACAGGTTTCTCAAGAGGTATTCCCATCTCTTTCAGAATTTTCCACAGTTTACTGTGATCCACACAGTCAAAGGCTTTGGCATAGTCAATAAAGTAGAAATAGATGTTTTCTGGAACTCTCTTGCTTTTTTGATGATCCAGCGGATGTTGGCAATTTGATCTCTGGTTCCTCTGCCTTTTCTACAACCAGCTTAAACATCCAGAATTTCACGGTTCACGTATTGCTGAAACCTGGCTTGGAGAATTTTAAACATTACTTTACTAGTGTGTGAGATGAGTGCAATTGTGCGGTAGTTTGAGAATTCTTTGGCATTGCCTTTCTTTGGGATTGGAATGAAAACTGACCTTTTCCAGTCTTGTGGCCACTGCTGAGTTTTCCAAATTTGTTGGCACATGTAATCTTTAGTTCTTATTTTTAAAAATATCCCTTGTCAGTTGCTTTAAATAATTAGACTTAAAAAATAATTAGATTATAATCTTGATCTGTTTCAGAAAAGAAAGAGCCTGTAGCAGTCACAAAATTGAATCTCTTTTTTGAATATTTGATACACCTACATACAGAAAATTAAATGATCTGACAAAAGTTAAGAAATGGTTAGTGAGCTCAGAATTCATGTTTCTTAACCTGTAGTAGACAGACGCTTCACCATCTGAGCCACCAGGGAAGCCACCATGTGCTTTACTTCTTTCTAATTAAGCATGGCTTCTCATGGAAAGACCGTGAATTTCAGAATCACAGGTAGGAATTCCTTTTTTCCCATGTTCTATTGAAATAATAAGTGTTAATAAACTAGGTACTCTTTTGTAGCCTGTGTTTTCTTATTTTTGAAATGAGCTTAAAAACATACCATACAGGATTTTTGGGAAGCCTAAATACAAAAAAGTGTGTGAAGTGCCTAGCACAGTGCCTGGGTAATATCAGTTTGTTGGTCAATATTTTGTTTCATTCCTCCCTTCTATTTTCTTAAATAGTCCTATTTCATCTAAGTAGGAACCTTTACCACTTATATCAACAAGATAGCTAATGGTATAAATTGTACATTGTGTCTAGACTATATGAACATGATGGAGAAAATATCCTTCTATGAGATGGCTTTCAACACTTTGTCAGTCACTTCTGTCTATGGCTATACACTTGGGTTATCTCCAGAACTAATGAGTACAAGTGTTAGTGGCTACCATTTATGGAATACTTTTCATGTGTCTGGCATTCTGCTGAATCCTTTTCATGTAGTCATCTATGTATTTATCATCCCAACCCTAGGAAGTTTCAACTGTTAGGACAGTTTTGCAAGAAACAGAATTTTATGGTTTAAACTGAATGTCTTCAAACCCTTGTGTAACTTGGCTTAGATCTAAATTATTGTGACCTTTGTGCCACATAAGAGTTGAACAAAGGGAGCAGTGTATACAGTGGACCTTGACTAAAAAGACTGACGTACAATTTTCAAATGAATTCAACTTTACCCTTTGTGTGGCTTCACATACATGCAGACTTCTTCTTGGGATAGTGTAGAACAGGCTGAATATACTCACCCTAAAGACACCTCTCCTACATGGCTCATTCTCTGTTATATACTGGCCTGTGTTTGGTGTAGAAAATTGGACTGTGTCTGTCCTTGGAATATGTTATATTTTTCTTGCCTCTGGCTTTGCCAGAAAGGTTTTCTTCTCTCTCTAGCTGCCTTTCTGCATCTTCTCCATTTCCCTAATTTGATAGATTCTTCAGACTAACTCAATTGTCTTCCTTCACGAAGGCCTGCCTGGGTTCAGTTCAGTTCAGTCGCTCAGTCATGTCCTACTCTTTGCGACCCCATGAATTGCAGCACACCAGGCCTCCCTGTCCATCACCAACTCCCGGAGTTCACTCAGATTCACGTTCATCGAGTCAGTGATGCCATCTAGCCATCTCATCCTGTGTCTTCCCCTTCTCCTCCTGCCCTCAGTCATCTTTTCCAATGAGTCAAGTCTTCGCATGAGGTGGCCAAAGTACTGGCGTTTCAGCTTCAGCATCATTTCTTCCAAAGATATCCCAGGGCTGATCTCCTTCAGAATGAGCTGGTTGGATCTCCTTGCAGTCCAAGGGACTCTCAAGAGTCTGCTCCAACACCACAGTTGAAAAGCATCAATTCTTCAGTGCTCAGCTTGCTTCACAGTCCAACTCTCCCATCCATACATGACTACTGGAAAAACCATAGCCTTGACTAGACTGCCTGGGTTAAACTGCATTAATTACATTCTCAGGGTTCTAATTTGCTGAATATATTTTAAAATATTTATTGTACAATTAACATATGTATAAATTTGAAAAGTAAACTGGAATAAGCAAAAATAATAAAAACAGTCACCTGAAGTTTTAGCAATAAGAAGAAAGCTATGGTCTTAATTTCCATATAAGAATATATGTAACAGTAAAGAAATATAAGTACACACACACACACACACACACACACTGGAGATGGAAATGGAAACCCACTCCAATATTCTTACCTGGGAAATCCCATGGACAGAGGAGCCTGTCAGGCAGTAGTCCATAGGGTCACAAAAGAGTTGGACACAATGTAGTTAATAAACAACAAATACACACAAACATATGTGTACCTATGTGTGTGTTTGAAAATTATCTATTATAGTATACCTTGCTCTTTTGCTGAATATACTATAAAATATTTTTAAAATGACTTTCTTTCCATCTGTATAGTACTTTATGATGCAAGTAATGAATAAGTAGCAAGACATGACTAGTTTCCTACTTACTGATTTATTATGATCTTGAAAAAATTACTTATTCTGCTATTTTGTTTTGCTTTGTAATTATTTGACTTCACAAAAATCAGAAGGCCTAATGGACAGCTAGTCTATCCCCATGGTGCCCTGCCTGAAAATAAGTCAGCTTAGATATATGATGGACTAAAATCCCACTACTTAAGACTCTAAGCAGTGAGATAAAGAGCCATGAAGTCGACTATTTAAAAAAAAAAAAAAATTTAACCTAAAGGGATGTTTTGAGGATCAGTTGAAATAAGGCAAATAAGATATGTAACATAGTGCCTGGCACATAATAAGCATTAAAAAATATTAATCATTAATATTATTCCCATTACCAATATGTATCTATTCATTTAACATATGTCAACTATGTGTCCAGAAGTATGCTAGATCCAACTTACAAAATCTTAAAATCTATTTAAGGTATTGTCACTACATAACAGTATTTCCACAATTGGCAGTGGGATATGATGGATAAGCATGTGGAAAATTAGAACAGCCAAGACTTCAGTCTTAACAATGAGACAGTGATTCCAAAAAAAATCTCAGAGAACAAAATTTCCTATATCTCAGTGACGATTTCATAATGAGCTATCTTGCAACCTGAGGAATTTTTTTTTTAAGTCTTCCAGATTCTATAGTAAAAAAGCAAAAACCAAAATAGCTCTGTCATGTTTAGCCACTGCCAATTAATGCCTGGAATTGGATTAACCACCAGAAAACCAGTTTAGGTAACGTAAGACTCAAGCTGTCAGGCAGGGTTAGTATCCTTGGAGGGACCACATACATATCTTGTCAGGGAAAAACAGCCTACAATATCATCTTTTTTCAAGGCACGAGTAAATTCCTGCCTCATCCGTATAAAACCTTCAGACCTCCAAGAGGCCAGAGGGTACAGATTAAAATTCATGCTTAGCAGAAACAGCTTCCGTGCTGCTCACCACTCTCTTGTACACTGTATTCAAGAGAGAATCCCAAGGACTTAGCTATTGTCTGAGCTCTGCATTTGAACTCTGTCCATGTACAGGCATAGAGCAGCTAGTGTTTTACAGAGGGTGGGGGTGGTTACACTTAAAGTGCTTGGCATTATCAGAAACCCCTATGTTTGGATTCTTATTAAGAGGGCCACAAAATGTGTCTGCTCTGTTTGTTGTTACCTTAAGCCTCTGTTGTCAGGTTGGAAACACTGTTGAATTCTGTTAAACTGGTGGTGGGAGGGGGAGAGGTTTTGAACAAACAACCTTGTGTGTGTTTATGTGAATGTGCGTGTGTGTGTGTGTTTCCCAAAGACCAGAAAACCAAAGGAGACTATTAGAAGAAAATCTTAAAGCAAATCTGTGGGTTACTAGACCCATTTGGGTCTTTACTGATTGTGTTCCACGAGGTTATTTGACTAGAAACACCTGTTGTTTTCTCTGCAGAGCCGTTGGGCAGGGAAGGGGTGCAGCTCGCAGCATACAGATTAGAACACGTGGCTGGTGCATGAACCCTGGTAGGTCGTAGTAAAGCAAGAGCGTAAATACTGGAGTATGCCTTCTTTGTCAGTTCCATGCTACTTTTGGAGAATTTCTGGCATGCACTTCCTCGCATTTGGCACTGTAGTCTATTTTAATAATGTTTATGCTCTTGTTCTGTTCCTCATCCCAACAAGCTGTTAAAGAGAAGCCACATTTAAACGAGCCTCCTTGCATCTTTTGCTGCTGCTTGAAGAGGGTAGCAGCCTGTTCCCCAGAATAGTGTGGAAAAGATCTTCTCCAAATAAACTACTTTAATGCTAAGCAAAATGCCACATATATAAAATAGGTAATGCCGAATTATGTAAAATGCTTTTTTCAAGGAAGAGGGAAAAGGACTTAGCACCAAAAAAAAAAAAAAAAAAATCTGTCAGCAAGGGGAGTTCCAAAAATAGCCATCAAGGTAGTTTAAACTGCTTAATATTGCAATTACTATTTACTTCTTCAAATTAGTCTCCATTATCTTATGAAAGAATCTTTAGGATAATTTGGCTCTCCAGGGGGTTTGTGACCATCATGAATAGATGCTTAAAGAGCCTTCGAAGACTCTTCTAAAATCTAATTTAGTCTTTGCGTCACACAATTTTACTTATTGCTTATCCCCTTCCAAACACCCTCATAATCCAAATTTCTCAAGGAAACCTTTTTCTCCATTAGTGTTAATACATTGGCATGCAGTGGGGAAATTAGCCTTGAGTTATATGTATCAAGAGAAACAACAAAGCCAATGTGCTTTGTTCTTAGCAATCTCACTTAATCTCTCAGATATGTAAAGATGAATCAGAAAAACAACATGAACCTGCTCATCTTCTTAATTGGAATCATAAAATGAATGTTAGAGTTAAAAAAATAAAAAGTGCTTTAGAGAGAGTATTCATTCTAGACCCTTCTTTTGCTATTTGAGAAGAAAGAGGTTCAGAATGCTACAACAACTGATGTAAGATCCACAAGAAGGTATCTGACAGCATACAAATGATCCAAACAAGAGATGAGTGCTTGATATTTCCAATTTTATTTTCCTATCTTACCATTCTGGCACTTACTATGTGATCATCAGAATCAACTGAGAAAACTCATAAAAATACAGATACCCAGGATTCTCCCTTCAAAGACCTGTGTTAATAGCAGTGCTGTTGGGCATGAGAATCTGCATTTTGACACGTCCCCTGAGAAATTCTTAGGATACAAAAATATGAAAAACTTTGTACTCTACAATTCTGTCTGCAGAGATCAAAAACCATTTCTTATCACTTAAGGCTATATAAAAGTTTCTAAGATGTATCCTTATGAGTTTATTTTTAAATTGTCTGTATTTATATGTGAGACTTTGGGGAAACCTTGCATTGAGACCTGTGCGGTGTCCATTTATAAGTCAATTTTCCTGGAATCTGCTTTTATATTTATGGTATTTATACGTCTGTCTTCTGTAATATTGCCATTTCTTAGAGTCCATCTAGAGCTTTGACCATTCAATCAACATTCTATTTAGTAAGATATTGAATCCAGAGATGCACAGAAACAGTCCCTTCTGAGATATGCTGCGGGAGCTAACGTCAGGCAGAAGCAGTAAAAATACTTGGCAACTGTCTGAACTAGGCTTGCCTTTGTGTGAATTTCCTCGAGATGAGGTAAACTGTGTTCTGGCAAGAGATTAACATTTATTTATTTTTATTATTTTTTAATCACTTCCCACTGGTTCAAATGTGTCAACTGTTGACAGCGGTGCTAGTTGTGAACTTTACCGAGAAATGGTACCTTTTATAGAGTCAGTTTGTGAAAAGGCTGTAACAGACACTGACTTTCATCTTCACAATTTTGGCAGTGCCAAGTATATTCAGGTACTGTGTTCAGTGCCCAGAAAGTTCTCCGCTAAATCAAATGAGTTGAGGGTACCTGTAATCATTTAAATAGAAAGTTTAACTTTCAGGTAATTTTGAGGGAACAATAATGGCGAATGGACAAGAGTTGCAAATGACTCTTTTAAAAAGACAGACTTGGCTTCTAAGCTCACGTGGCTTATTTTAGCAATTTCAGAGGCTGTGTACTCAAGTCTCATGTGAACTGTGCTTTTATACCAGCCCATTTGACAATTAAAATGGAAAAATGAGGAAAAAGCCATTGTTTGTTTTTTCTATAGTGTCATCAGTGTGCGCTGCACTGAACAATAGTCAGGGCAAGGCAAATAAAGACTCTGCCCTGTGGAGCTTACAATTGAGCAGCATAATACAATGCAGAACAATACAATTCAGAACAAGCATGTAGTGATTAGCAACCTTTCTAAGTGGCATTCTTTGCAGAATAGGAGGGTTTTTTTCCCCCTAAATCAGTGGGTTGGGGGACAGACAGACATATGTTAATTGAGAAAGCAATTTCATCTATAGGGACTTTGACAGAAGACACAAGTCAGCCTTGGGTGAATAGACCAAGAAGGAATGAAGATTAAGAGGATGGTATGATCAGTAATTAAAGATTTCAGGGCAGCCTATCTCTGCACTAAATAAAGAACTGGGGAGCTCCTGGAAATCGCAAGAGTAGCCACATTATAAAGAAGAAAATAGGAACCAAGGTATTTAATAAAGAGTCCCTTTCTAGTATTTCAGAAAAGGAGATTGGTTTGAAAGCATTCTCAGAGAGCAGACAGGGATGAGAAGGTGGGCTGTGGGCTTCAAAATGTGAAAGTTTGCTTGAGTCTCCTAGGGATTCCGGCCTGCCATTGATAAATGAATTTGTAGTTGATTATAGAAGAAGAAAATGGCACTATTTCGCTAGAGTTCTATGTTGAGAGGTCGTGAATCCAGAGCAAGGATTGTGTGAATTTGGACATATCTTGGACCATAAAGCCAGAGTTTGGTTCTGTGTGTTGTATATGTGTGTAAGGTACGAGAAACTACTAGAAGTGAGAAACTGTTTTCACTCCAGTAGTGATGTCTAATTTTACTGAGTGCCCCACTGTTCTCAGCACTACTTACACTATCTCTTTCATTCTCACAGCTGTTTATTGTCTTCACATAACTGTTATACACTCCATTTCACAGAAGAGTAAATTGAGTCACACCACTCTGGCTTGAGTCAGTGCTCGAACCACTGTGTGGTAAACTGCTGTCAAAAATTCCAGGTTCCCATTTTCAAGAAAAACCTTCCTTGATGGAACCCTCCTGTATTTTCCTGAAAGTTAGGGAACGCTAATTTCTTCTGCTCTTGTGTGATCCCATATGTCATTTCCATGTATGTCTCCCTATTCTGCTCAAAGCCCCAAACCCGTTCTAAGAAATGGTAAATTTGGGTGAATAAGGTGATATTATTTGTGTCAACTACAATAAATTTAATATCTACAAGTCCAGATAAAATAATAACAGATAGAAATGAACACCATGAATCCACTCAACCCCCATAAAAGCATACTGTATAACTGGGAAATAAAACATATAATAGATTAAAGCTTGAGCCAATGAAAAATATTAGCAAATGGCTTTTGCTATATTTGCTTCATTGTAGAAAGCCCCAGAGTAGCCTATGACAGCCTAGGTTCAACAGTATCACATCCAAATAGATTAGAGCTACATATACAACTTAAATAGCTTTCCTATTGTTTATCTCAGATGTAGCAACACCAAAGATGCTTCTTGTTATCCAGAAGCTCTTTATCTTTCTTTCTATTTTGTGTATTTATCTTTGTCTCACCTAAGCTATTTCTTTATCCCAAGAGCCTTCATACAATTCTGAAATATAATTTTAGGTAATATTTTATTTTAAAATACAGTAGGTCCTGGACCATTATTTAATTCAGATTGGTCAGGAAAACCAATCTCTGCTGTGAGAATTATTAAGACAATCCTAACGAAGTTGATGGAGAAGGCAATAGCACCCCTCTCCAGTACTCTTGCATGGAAAATCCCATGGACGGAGGAGCCTGGTGGGCTGCAGTCCATGGGGTCACTAAGAGTTGGACACGACTAAGTGACTTCACTGTCACTTTCACTTTCGTGCATTGGAGAAGGAAATGGCAACCCACTCCTGTGTTCTTGCCTGGAGAATCCAAGGGACGGGGGAGCCTGGTGGGCTGCTGTCTATGGGGCCGCGCAGAGTCGGACACGACTGAAGCAACTTAGCAGCAGCAGCAGCAACGAAGTTGAGGTCACTAGTTTAAGAACGTGAGAGCAAAATTCCAAGCCTATTTAAGTAGCCTGAAAGTGAAAGTCACTCAGTGTGCCTGACTCTTTGTGACCCCATGGCCTATACAGTCCATGGAATTCTTCAGGTCAGAATACTGGAATAGGTAGCTGTTCCCTTCTCCAGGGGATCTTCCCAACCCAGGGATCAAACCCAGGTCTCCTGTATTGTGGGTGGATTCTTTGCCAACTGAGCCACTAGGGAAGCCCAAGAAGCTTATCTCACGTTAAATGTAAACTTCCACAACATCTGCGCTCCTTGAGCGCAGATAAGAAAATTTTGTTTTCATCTTCTTAGCCCCTAACAAGTGTTTAACCAAATAAAAAATGAAGGAGAACATGCTAAATGGTAATAAATGCCATATTTACATAAGCATTCCTGAAACTCTTCAAATGACTTTAAGCAGATATACATTAAACTTTTAATTCTAATAATGTAGACTGTAAATATTATGAGGAGGGCAAGCTAAGAACTCATTTCATAAGCATTACTATCAGGTTTTTTTTTTTTCTTGATTTAACTCTTTTTATTTCTCCATCCTCTTTACATATTCCTCCTCCTAGGTTAAAAAGTTTATCAGACTTTAACCTAAAATGAATATCAAACAACAAAGTCACTATGTTCGACTTCAAACAACTGTGGCATCTCTGTATCTCTCTTTAAAGCTAAAATTCTCAAAAGAAGGTACTACATTTTTTGCAATGTACTCCTTCAGTCTTTGAAATGGAAGTCTGCCCTCCACCTCTACTGAAGCATCCCTTTCAAATATAATTAATGATTCATCTTTAACCTTGTTTTCACTAAGTTGAGGTATAATTTTTATTCACTGGGAAAGCAGAGTCCTAAATATTTTGGGCAATGTGTACACTGAATAAACCATACACCTTTGTAGATATATTATGTTTGCCTCATTCCAGATCATTCCCTCATGCCACCTTGCAGGTGTGATGAAAAAATCAGAATGGTTATTGCCTCTGGCAGAATGTAAAATGCATTCTGATTTCTTTCATCGTAGATTTTTTTTTCCTTCTGTAGAACTTAAGGTAAATGAAATCGAACAGTGTGTAGTCTTTTGTATCTGGCTTCTTTGATTCCATATAGCATTTTGGAGTTTCATCACCATTGTCATCTATAACAGAAGTTCATTCTATTTCACTAGCAGTATAATTAGTGTGTGTTTATTCACTCAGTCGTGTCCAACTCTTTGTGACCCCATGGACTGTAGCACACCAGGCTCCTCTATCCAGGGAGTGCTCCAGGCAAGAATACTAGATGTCGGTTGTCATGCCCTCCTCCAGGGATCTTCCCAACCCAGGGATCAAACCCAGGTCTTCCACATTGCAGGTGGATTCTTTACCATCTGAGCCACCAGAGAAGCCCTGTTTAACTAGTAGGTGCTTCCTCTTAAATAATCATACTGCAGTGCATTAATCAATTATTTTGTTTTGTATATTTGGATTGTTTCCAGTTCAGGGCCATTATGAGTAAAGCTATTATGAGCATACCTGTACATGTCTCTTTGTGAATATGTTTTCATTTCTCTTTTGTAAATGCCCAGGAAGAGGATTGCTGAATCATAGGGTAGATATATATTTAACTTTATGAGACACCTTCATACAGTTTTCCAAAGTGGACACACCATTTTGTAGTCCTACCAGAAATGAATAAAAATTCTGATTACCCCGTATATTAACAACATTTGGTGTTTTCAGTGTTTTTAATTGTAACTATTTTAGCGTGTTTGAACAATACAGCATGTGATACTAATTTGCATTTTCCTAATGACTTTCCTAATATCTTTAGCACTTCTTGATTTTATTATTCATTTGTGAAGTGTCTGTTCAAGAATTCTGCCCATTTTGAGTAGTTTATTATTATGTGTGTTACTATTATTTACGTATTTGTAGGAAACCTCTACCTCCTTCCATACACAGAAGTCAATTCAAATGAAGTACGGAATGGAACATAAAAATTATAAAAATGACATACTATTAAAAGAAAGCTTAGGAAAACATCTCGACAGCATAGGCAGAAATTTCTTAGAGGGAACAGAGAAAGCACTATCCATAAAATAAAATACTGGTATATCAGATTTCATAAAAATAAAATCCTTCTGCCCATCAGTTCAGTTCAGTTTGGTTCAGACCCCATGGACTGCAGCACACCAGGCCTCCCTGTCCATCATCAAGTCACCATTAAGAAAATGAACAGGCAAGCTACAGACTGAGAGAAAATATTCAAAATGAATATATCTGACAAGTACTTGAATGAACAATCTATAAATAACTGATGATCTTTTAATTATTAAATATATAGGCTTTTCATTTCTTCCTTCTGAGGCTTCCTTTTGCACATCATTTGCCCCTGTTTGACCAATCACTACTTAAAAAGTAATTTGTCCTAGTTGTTGTTCTTTTTCTTTGGTCATTTTTTATTCTCCCTGATTCATCTATTTTAATCATTTTCACTGCCTTTCTTTGAATTATTTTCTGACGTGTTATCCAGGATCATCTCCCTAGTTATTCTTTTCAGTCTAACTTTTCCCTTGAGTAGTCTAAATTCTTGCCCCTCACAGTATGATCTGTCAACCAGCAGCATCAGCCTCTGTGAGCTCTTCAGACTTGAAGCAGCCCCACATTGCATCACAGATCTGCATTTTAACATCCTCAGGTGGATTCCTATAAATACACATTCAGTTCAGTTCAGTCACTCAGTCGTGTCCAACTCTGTGACCCCATGAATCGTAGCACGCCAGGCCTCCCTGTCCATCACCAACTCCCGGAGTTTACTCAGACTCACGTCCATCGAGTCAGTGATCTCATTCAGCCATCTCATCCTCGGTCATCCCTTTCTCCTCCTGCCCCCAATCCCTCCCAGCATCAGAGTCTTTTCCAATGAGTCAACTCTTGGCATGAGGTGGCCAAAGTATTGGAGTTTCAGTTTCAGCATACACATTAAAGTATGAGAAAAAGTAGTACTGTAACTTATATCCCTGGTTTCAACTGTCTCCTCTGCTGATAATCCTTACATATTTAGTACATGCCATTCTAATGTGGTCCAGATTTATATCTTAGCAAGTCAAGTACGTCCAGATGGTTGATATCTAAGTAGGTATGTAAAATACAATATGTTCAAAACCAAATTCATTATCTTTCTCTTTTTTAATTTTCATATTTTGGTTCATGGGGAGATGAGGGCAAATAATTTTTATCTAACAATATTAGTGACTTTTCTAAAATAAAGAGATATTGCATAAAAATAAAATGGTGTTACAGTACTCAGCTTTTAATTCCATAAGGCAAGGAGGTCATAGACGGAATTATTATGGGAGTAGTATAAAAGAAAAAAATGAACACTAAATCCCCATAGACTGTATCCCGCCAGGCTCCTCGGTCCATGGAATTCTCCAGGTGAGAAAACTGGAATGGGTCGCTATTTCTTTCTCCGGGAGATCTTCCTGACCCAGGAATCAAGTGCAGACCTCCTGCATTACAAGCAGATTCTTTACTGTCTGAGCCACCAGAGAAGCCAAAGTAAATAATACGGTGAATATTGTAAATCAGAAAGTAGTGATAATATATATTAACTCCCTAAAAGAAAGATTATCATTTATGATCTTCTACTATCTACTCTAAATCATCCTAGAGTGCAGAAATCAAACAATTTTTCCCACCTGCAACCAGTTTAGCAATGTTACGTACTGGAGAGGAAATGCTATGAATTTTGTACATATCTGTTATATGATGTCAGAATATCATCAGATTTTTATTCCATCAAAAACTAGTTATCAGCAAACACTAAAAGTTATGTTTTATTCAGCTATTCCCAGCTATTCAGCTATTTTGTGGTGACAAAAGGAAGCCATTCAACTTGGATGAGAGGGAGAAATGCAAAAGGTTTGATTTCTATTATATAGAGACTGAAAATTATTACTGAATTTTTAGTACTGAATTACACATATCCCATAGGTACCAAGTACAATGATGGTTACATTTTTAGTGAAAATATTTTATTTCATCCCAGATGTCAGAACGTCTTCAAAGTCATGTCACAGAAAGGACATTTCCTTACTATTTCTCTAAGGTAAAGATTTAAATTCACGCATCCCATTTTGGAAAAGATTTTTCAGGTGAAGTTGTATGCCACTCATAACTCCTTTTCTCCCCCCAAAAAGAGGAGGCAAATTAATTGTCATACTTTAGCTTGATTCATGGCTAAGTCCATAGGATAAAATATCAAGAAAGCATGACTGGAAGTTGCTGTTTCCACTGTATTTATGTTAATAATGCCATTAGAAAACATTTATGGAGAGTTTCCATGTGCCTCACTTTATTATCATTATCCCATCAGGTTCATACAACAGCCCTATGAGGCTTCGAGAGTTATAGTGACTTTCTTAAGGTCTCATAGTTAGAAAAATGCTACTCAGGTTTTCAGGCTAATTTCAAAGTCAATGTTATTAACCACTCTAATGCAAAGGTATCAAAATTTGTCATCTTTTTTTTCACCCTCAAAGGAGAAAAAAAAATATTTGGAGAAATAATAAAAAACTAAAGGAAATCTATTCTCTCTGCACCTCTGGAGGGTAAATTTTCTGCTCTGTGGAGTCAGAAGGAGAGAATCAGTCAGAGAAATAATAAAAATGATGACAACTGTGTCAGTTCTGTAGAGGAGAGGAAAATGAATTACTTCATGGCATCAGGGTGCATTTGGAAAAGTAGGACTTCAAGAAATCCTAGAAAGAAATTTTATTTCTGAGTGGTGTATGATCCTCTCCCCATGCCCCAGTATTAGGCCAAAAAGAATCCACTCACTCCAAACAGGGGTAGATATCCACATAACTCTTTTTCTTTCTCTCTCTCAAACTTTAGCATTAGTATGGACCCCAAATTTACCACTTGTACAACTAGACACATGAGCATTTCCAGCTGAGAAAACGAATTTTTCACACATTGCTGGAATCCTTATCCTGAGCAGACACAGCATCCTCTCAGCACATGGGCTTTCTGAGTGAAATCAGTGCTGCTGTCAGGATCCACGTTTTCAATCTATATTCATCCACACGGCATCATATCTTCTTGGGGAGGGCATTGTCATACAGTTGAAGCTAATGTTCTGGCAGGCTTTTATCTTGCTACTCTATCATTACAATCCCAACTGAACCAGAAGGCCTCGGGGGGTTTTCTGTTGCTCTCAGTCAATCAGTATGGCAGATACCAACTTTTCATAACGAACTGATCCAAAGTAGGCAGTCACTGCATGGGGTTTCCGCTTTCAGCATCTCTTCCTCCTTCTACATAAGAAATCTGGAATAATTAATGGGGAAAAAATTAGAAGTGTTAGGTTTTACAGTATTTGACCAGGTGACAAGTTTCAATTATTGTTTGTAAATTTCTAGTCTTATCTGGAGCTGCTACCTAATAAACTGCTGCTAAAATTAAAGTTCAGGAAGAGCTTTCTGAGCTGTATACTGTTAACTGCATCTCCTTCAGGAGAAGTCTTTAGATTCTATGGGACAAAATGATCCTAGTAATGTGAGATGCAAATAGAACTGGTTAGTTGTATGTATATATATCACAGTATATACATTTTCCCTGTTATTATTTTTAAAAATTTTTGGACATTGTTTTAGATGTATGTTTCCTGCCTTCTTAAACAAAATATATTGAATATAATTTAACTTTATTCTAGAGAGCTCAGAACATCATTGTAACTATCCATTAATGGTTATGTAATGATGATGCTGTATTGGATTCTATGCAATTTCATTAAGTCATGTCTTGTTGTGAGCCACCATTTCTTTCATTCAGTTGTTCATTCTCTGAATTCCACTTATTTGCCAAACCTAAAAAAAAAAAAAAAAATCAATGAGCCAAATCAGGCATTGCCTTTGTCTTCTTGGACTTAGTCTAGTCTGAGAGGTAGGTACAGATAGAATAAATACACATGAAAAATATAAAATTCAAATTTAATAAATGCCAAGAAGAAAAAGAACAGGATGTCATCAAAGAGAAGGATCAGTTCAGTTCAGTTCAGTCGCTCAGTCATGTCCAACTCTTTGCGACCCCATGAATCGCAGCACGCCAGGCCTCCCTGTCCATCACCAACTCCCGGAGTTTACTCAGACTCACATCCATCAAGTCCGTGATGCCATCCAGCCATCTCATCCTCTGTTGTCCCCTTCTCCTCCTGCCCCCAATCCCTCCCAGCATCAGAGTCTTTTCCAATGAGTCAGCTCTTCGCATGAGGTGGCCAAAGTACTGGAGTTTCAGCTTCAGCATCATTCCTTCCAAAGAAATCCCAGGACTAATCTCCTTCAGAATGGATCTCCTTGCAGTCCAAGGGACTCGCAAGAGTCTTCTCCAACACCACAGTTCAAAAGCATCAATAGAATCAATGAAAGAGTTAGGGCAAAACTCTGAGGAAAGGGAATTTTCCTGGTGAGGTTTTAAAAATTAGGAATTAGCTGGAGGAAAATAATAGCATGTGTAAGTGACTTAAGGTTAGAAAGACCTCAAATACTCAAAGATTAGATGAATGGAAGGCCAGTGCTACTGTGAAATGATGTGGGAGGGGGATTTCAGAAGGATATTTATGTTCTTTAAATGTCTTAAGAGGAAGAAATTCTAATTAGTTCCTATTGAGTGATTTTTAAATTTCAGGAAAATAGTCACAAATTTAAGGGGAAAAATGATACAAAAATAACTTGATACTCTTAAGAATGAATAAGGATTTAGGTCAAACACAGATATAATTCACAAATTACCTTTATGTTTGTTATTCATCTTCACAATTTCCCCTAAGTTATGAGGATTCCCCATGGAAATTAAAATGAGTCTGACAAGGGATAAAATAAACAAACAAAATGCCAGTTGAAGCCCTAAAGTCACTACTTCTCAGATTCCTGCCTCATTAGACCTCAGGAGTTTCTATAAAGGGATTATTAAACAAATGAATTCTTATTTTAGTTCCTGTAGCATGTTACTAGTGTGAAAAAAATTTATATGTAAAACAAATTAAATTATGGTAAATTACCATAAAGTTTAGTATTGTACATCAAATTTTAAAATAGTAAAAGTGTTTGACTTATGAAAATTAAAAATAAGATGTTTTCTCAAAAAATATCCCTCCTTTATTAGACCATATTTTTTTTTCTTTTGGAAAAAATTATTAAAACAAAAACGTACTTGAATTATGCCTATAATTCACTTGCATTATAGATTAGTACTTAAATAAACATGTAGAAAATATTTTACTTCCTAGAAATTGATTTTCTGTTGATTTAAAAAAAAGAGAGAGAGATTCATAAGATGCATGGATTGCTTCTTAAATTCAGTCCAAGCATTGAAATTCATTATCCAATTAATGGTACTCAGTATGTGTTATTCATAAAATACCCATAAAATCGATCATTAAAACTCAGAGCAATAGATTTTTATACTAGAATGTATGTGTACTCAAGACAAAACCAATTCTAGTGCCTGCTAATACCAGCGTTATTAGAAAACCTTTTCCTTGTTTTACTTTTTGAATGTAATTAGAAATTTGCTTAAAAATCCCCACTGACATGCAATGTTAATATTGGTGCAATTAATGAAATGCTAATATTTATGAATTAATTGGCAAAAATCTTGATGAAAGGAAGCTAACAGAAATCACTTATGCAGAATCTACCAGAGGACAAGATTTGTCCTTGGTGACTTGCTCATTTTGCTTTCAGAATGTTATTTAGTAAAATAGTCAGTGATATTTCAGTAAATTCTTAGTTGAAAGAATTCTCTAAGACAAAGTTAACAAGCTAGTTTCTAACATAGATGTTAATTGGAGATGTAGGAATTGATATTTCTCAATCACTAAAATATGCAGGAATAAAAATGTGATTCTTTTATCTACAACTCAGCTTTGTCTTGAGCTTTCCTTTTCCCTGAGGGCCAAACATACAGTCTTAGTCCATTCTATGTGGACTCACTTATTTTAGGATTAAACTACTTAATTCAGTACTTACTCCACTCCCTCCACTTCTACCAGCATCTCCTCTAGGTTCATCTGACTTTCTAAACATTATGTCAGTATTTGCTAAACCTGCTTTGTTCCAATTTGTTTTCCATCCACAGTGATATGTTGTTTTCTTCTTTGGCATCTTTGTGCCACATTTGAAATTTCTACCTGTGTGTCAGCTATTAATAATGTCAGAACACCACCATCTTTGGTTCCACAAGAAAACAATTAGCAGCTCGCCTGCCTTGTTACACGGACTGGGGGTAATTTGTTTAGGCATGCTCTATCCTCCCAAACCATCTTGGTTTTAGAAACTCTCAGCAAAGTGTGGTGCCTTCTACAGTAGATAGGGGCTTCCCTGGTGATTCAGTGATTAAGAATCTGCCTGCAATGCAGGAGACATAGGAGAAGTGGATTCAGTCCCTGGGCCAGAATGATCCTCAGGAGGAGGAAATGGCAACCCACTCCATTATTCTTGCCTGAAAAATTTCATGGACAGAGGAGCCTGGCAGGCTACAGTCTGTGGAGTTGCCAAGAGTCAGACATAGATGAGCAACTGAACAATGACAGCAAAGAACATATAGACAGGGCTTAGGTCCCATGTAATGCTGGTGATATTAGACTGTCTTAGAGGAATCACAGCTAAAGTACAATGGAGTATGTATCTTGGTAAATATTCTTCAAAAGTTTTTTTTTTTTCCTTAATTCTACCTAATTTTTGGCTTTTGTACACTGAGTCTCACATTTGACGTCTTTTATTTTCTGTCCCTACCAAAGCAACTTCCATTTAGGAAACAGTGGACTCATGAGGGCCAGGCAACAAGTCAAAAATTCGCTGATCCTCAAAGGGTACATAAAGCTCCTTGGTCAGTGCTCTGCCATTGTTACATACTTTCTTTATCATTCTAAAACTTGAACACTAGGTCAAACTTGGAAGTTAAGAAATTAAAAAATTATAAAAGAAAGGGTGAAAGAGAAGAAGGAAGGAGAAAGGAAAGTATGCATATTAGTATGTGATCAGAAATCAGACCTTTAATATAAACTCTCAAAATATCATTAAAGTGAAAGTCGCTCAGTCACGCCTGACTCTTTGTGATCGCATGGACTATACAGTCCATGGGATTCTCCAGACCAGAATGCTGGAGTGGGTAGCCTTTCCCTTCTCCAGGGGATCATCCCAACCCAAGGATGGAACCCAGGTCTCCCTCGTTGCAGGCGGATTCTTTACCAGCTGAGCCACCAATTTAGGGATAGATAGGGCAAGAGAGTAATTGAGGAAGATACCTCCTATCTTCTTTTTACTCCTCTCCTGACAACATCCATATCTTTTTGCACAGCCCTTCCTATCAACCCAGGTTCCAGCTCCAGGTGATACCCACGGGTATTTTAGCCATGTGTTAGATTATCATTTTATTGTTTAAAACATTTTCCTTTAGAATTTCTTTCCATGAAGCCAACGGTTATACAATCATTATGTCCAATCTGTATTTTAGCAAGGGCTTCTTAGTGATAAACTCATCACAAATGTACCCAAATTATTTTGAGGTACAAAGCAGGTCAATGGTGAAAGCAGTTTATGTCAGACTGGCTACCTTGTGATCACCCAAGGACATGGTTTGGACCATCTTCCAATTAATAGGTAGGCCGTGGAGAACTTAGGGCAAGTGAAAGAAAGTTTATTAGTCATACAAGGGATTACTGCGAAAGGCAGGGGAAGCGCAGAAACGTCCCAGAGAAAGCTGAGCCTTTATCATGGTTAAGGACTGAGATTAGCGCATTTTCTAGGTTTGGTTTGTGATTTGTGAAGTTGGAATGTTCCAAGAAGGCCACAGCAGGGCACGTGTACCAACTTTATTATCAACCTGTCTGGATGTGGAGCTAACAGGAAAGGGGAAACTGAGGTTTAAAAGAAGTCAGTAGTATGCTCTCTTTGACAGCACATATACTAAAATGTATTCCCTAGTGGCTCAAACAGTAAAGATTCTGCCTACAGTGCAGGAGACACCGGTTCTATCCCTGGGTCAGGAAGATCCCCTGGAGAAGGAAATAGCAATCCATTCTAGTATTCTTGCCTGGAGAATCCCATGGACAGAGGAGCTTGGTTTGTCATAGCCCATGGGGTCACAAAGAGTCAGACACTACTAAGTGACTAACATTTTCATACTTCATACTAAAATTAGAATATTAGCATGGCCCCAGCATAAGGATGACATGAAGATTCATGAAGTATTCCACTGTTTTGCTTGGGACTAGTAGGTGCAAATCACTATATGTGGAATGAATAAACAACTAGCATGGGGAACTATATTCAATATCTTATAATAAACCATTAGAAAAAGAATATACTTGTGTATAACTGAATCACTTTGCTGTACAGCAGAAATTAACACATTATAAATCAACTGTACTTCAATTAAAAAAAAAAGTCAGTGGTTTAATACCCAAAAATAGGGTCAAACTCTATTATATTGGTCTTTACCTGCTTGGTTAGAATGCCTAGGGGCTTCTTACTCCAGAAACCAAGGACAGCTTCCTCAGAGACTAAATGAGGATGAAGCAAGGGGTGCTAAGAAACCAGACTGACTAAACAAATTTGGAGAAAAAATATTAAGGTCCCTGCCTTCCTTTCATCCTTTCATGGCTGCATCCTGAGCTAAATGTGGGATCACACATAGAGGATCAGTGTAGTGATGGACCTCCACGACTCTCAGATACAGCTTTCCTAAAGGGCTGGAACCCTCTAGGTATGAAAGATCTTTTCATTCTTCTAAAACTGTGTGCTAGCAGAGTATCACTATCTGTAGGGCAGGAGCAGTTATAAAACATTCGTGATAGGTTTCAAGATCAGGCCTTCATGTGTATTCATTCATTCACATCTTTTTTTTTCATTCATTTTTTTTCCAGTGAATAAGAACCTATTAGCAACTCAGGTACTTTTCCATGTGCTATGGTACATTGAGAAGCAAGATAAATCACTTGTTCCCATGGAGTTTGTTTTTGTGGGAGGTGACAGATTTTTTTTTTTTAAAGAAAAATTTCAGTTCTATTAAGTGCTATAAAGAATACTGGGTTCTATCTTAGCCTGAGATGCCAAGGAAGGCAGATTTCAGGGGATTGATGGCTAGCCTGAAACCTGAAGCATCAGTCTAGAAAGTCTTTAAAGAAGTTAATGCTTGGTGCAGGAGTTCCCATTTTCCAATTTTCGTGTTTAGCCAGCACTATATTTAATTGGCCAGATAGAAATAGGGCAGAAATTGAAAATGGGCCTCTCTGCCTCTGTAATGAATTAAATAGTTTTCCATAGCATTAGCTGTAAATGACACTACTGAACTGACAATTTCTTTCTTGTTTGGGCTTCATTTAAACTTCTGAATGGTATTAAGAGGTTATTAGAGATTAATCTCCAATTAGGTATTCTGATAGCCCAAGAAATTGTCAAAGGGTCCCTCTGGCCATACTTTTTAGCATTAAAGAGATATTGAATTAATAATATTTTGCCATCTCTTCAGACCTTTAAACTCCTGTGACTAATGTCCAATCATTTAGCCCACTTAAACAGAATGTCACACTGTGAGCCTTCCATTCTGAATAGGTCACCGTAGGCTAGAGCTCATTAATGTTGAGTGTCCATTTCAGAAGCTGCAGCAGTCACTCAGCCCCTAGGTTTTAAGAAAATAAGTAGAAAATTGTTTTCTCCCAAATGGAAGGGTTATGAAGACAGTGCCATATGTCATTATTACTGTGACTAAAAAGTGTCATCGCAGTTCTGTAGTGCTGTATAATGCTCCCACATAAGGCCATAAAATCATGTTGGGTTAGTGAGTGAGGCCTGTGGCACACTTCCCAGACCCTCTGGAGTGCTGTGGACTGCACAGGACAGCGTCCAAAGCCCAGCATCAGAAAGCAGGAGCAGCTGTGCAAGGCAATTGTGATTTATGTGGTATTCTCATCCACTAAAACAGGAGGTGAATGAATTGACCAAGTATCTGCAGCAAGAAGTTAAAGGAAAAGGTCAGGAGGGGATAACCTGAAAAGAATCTCCCTCATTGTGTTAATCTGAAAAGTTAAGAGCTCCTTTTCTTTCTCTCTTACACTTATTTTAAAGCTTGTATTTTTAGTAGACTATGAGAAGATACGTTATCACTTAGGGGTGTAGCTTTCAACTAATGTGTTTCTGTACCTGGTCTCTGTAGCTGCATTGCATCCATTAGGCTAATGTGTAATCAATAATAATAAGACTTACCAAGGTGTAAATCGTAGGGCTTGGCTAATTGTGATTTCTAAACTGGCATTTTCTAAGGAGGAAATACATGGTAGAACTCATTCATTGGTTTGGATTAGGCGACTTGTATAAACATCTGTTAACTTTGGCTCTCAGTGTTACTTCCCCCTTCTGGTAGAAGCTCCTCCATTTGATTTTCCTTTAGGGAACCATGGTCTTCCTTGAACTTCACTTTTCTGCAGTTTTGCTGGGACTGTCAATAGCAGTAACTCACCTTCCTGAGCCAAGAGTGGGTGGACATGTGACCCAAATTACACCAATAAGACTGCCCTTCTGCTGTGTTTGAATTTTAAGAAGAGATACAGGGATAGAAAATGGTTGGGCCTGATAAAACACTGTGAAAAGCTGAAGATAAATTCCTGTGGGTTTCTTGTTTCTTACATTGCTGAAGCAGTCCTAAATCCTGCTCTTATGAAAAGTTGGTTGTAAAGGATTCCCTTATTTGGGGAGCTATTCTATTTCCTTCCAATATATTCAATTTAAGCAAAATTAATTGTTTCTATTGTGGCCCAAGAACATTAACTGATACCATGATATCAAAACCTTTATCCAATAGATAAGCTAAAGAAATAATTGTTTGGACAAAAACATTAAGAATAGAGTAGATATAGGTGATTGTATTCTGTGGAAATGATGTGTTTGGTGGGGGTAGGACACTGAAAAAAAAGTAGTGGGGGATTTTGGATTTGGAAGGTTTTAAATACTAGACCCTGGAATTTGCTTTTTGGTATAGTACAAAGGAACAGAAAAAAGACAACCCAGTTTCTATACTATTCCCATGACATCCAAGACCTTGTCTCATGACATCTATGGATTTCAACTATTGTATCTATGAAGTGATGGAGGTGGGCTGGATGATCTGAAGATCTTGTTTAGTTCTTTGGTGATGTAATAAATGTATTATTACTCTGTAAGCCATGGTGAAATATTGAGCAGAAGAATGACCATATAAAAACCATGTTTTAGGATTAATGTAAAAAATGACATTTCTGTAGTTAAACTTGACATAGAATATCTGAATTCTTCATTACTCATTATAATTTTAAAAACAAGTTTGCAAAATACCTAGACCTTTAGAGCAAGAAAACTACTTGGTATTGCTAGATAAAGTCAAAGGCAAGTGAGTAAAGAAAAAGGCTGACCTAGCATGTTAGGTGCAAATTTTATTAGGGATAACAAAAATTCATTTAAGAAAAGAAATTCTAATGGGTATGAAAAAAAATCAACAAACTTTAACAAATTTCCTTAAGCAGATATATATAATTTAAATGAATGACTGCCTAGTAAGCAAAAGTAAACTTATTTTGATTATTTGAAATGATTTTAAATTTACCTCATATCTGACAGTGTTGAAATGTTGAAATGGCATTTAAAAATGATTTAAACATGGAACTGATCTCTCAGTCTGAAAACTACTCTGTTACCAATACATTCTTTAACATATGTTTGCCTATGAAATATAACACAGAGAAAATGCACAAAATAAAAATCAAAACAATGAATTATCATAAAGCCAGCATCCATGTGACTACCACTCAAATCAATAAATAGATCAGAATGTGTAATCTAAAAGCCTCTTCCTACCTTCTCCCCATCACTACTTCCTTGTCTCCAAAGGAAACATCATCCTGACATGTACTACTATCGCTCCCTTGGTTTTACCATCTAATCCTGGGCTAGCTTTTCCTGTTCTTTTAATTTTGTCCTAATAGAAATATATGACTTCTTTCACTTATTATAGTTGTGAGATCCATCATTGTTGTGGGAAGCTATATCTCATTCATTTTGCCTATTGTATTGTAATCACACTGGTTCAGTTGGTAAAGAATCCTCCTGCAATACAGGAGACTGCCTGTAATGCAGGAGACGTGGGTTTGATTCCTGGGTCAGGAAGATCCCCTGGAGAAGGAAACGGCAACCCACTCCAGTATAAATACTGGGAGGTCCCCTGGACAGAGAAGCCTTTGTCCATGGGATTGCAAGAGTCCGACACAAGTTAGCAACTAAACTACCACCACATAATAATCCACATACGAATATGATACAATGTATTTATCTATTATAGTATTAATGACTATGGGGATTATTTACATTATTGATTCTAAATCATACCACTCAGCTTTTGTATACATATTTCTTCAAGTTCATGTAGTTACATTTATATTGGGTGCTCTTTATAGAATGGAGTTTCTGGGCAATGGGATACACTTTAGCAGTTATATGTCCACTTTAGCAGATAATGTAAAACATTTTCTAAGCAGTTGTAGCAATTTATACTCCAATCATTGTGTGAGAATTTTTATTTATCCACATATTTGACAATGCTTGTGAAAGTATTTTTAATTTTAGCCAGTCTTGAAGTGAAGTGAAGTGAAGTCACTCAGTCGTGTCTGATTCTTTGCGACTCCATGGGCTGTAGCCTACCAGGCTCCTCTGTCCATGGGATTTTCCAGGCAATAGTCCTGGAGTGGATTGCCATTTCCTTCTCCAATTTTAGGCATGTGAAGTATTAGTTCACTGTGACTTTAATCTGCACAATCATAAGTAATAAATTTAAATATTTTTATTTGCTTCTTGCATGTCTTTTTTTGTGAAATATCCATTCATATCTAATTTCTTGCATCTTTGGCCGGATAACTTTCATTAGTTTTGGAAGGTTTACAGCTATTATCTGTTCACATATTTTCTAAATATTCTTTTCTTACTATAATGTATGGCTGTTACCCTTCTTGTACTTTCTTTCATATAGCTCTCTCTGCTTCATTCATTACTCTCATTATTCATCTAGTTCACTAAGTATCTTGTCATTTCTGTTTAACTTGTTAATCTCATCAGTGCATTCCTCATTTTGATTACTGTATTTTTATATTCTGAAATTTTCATGTGTTTTTTTTTTCCCTGCAATTTCTGTTGTTGTTGTTGCTGTTGTTGTTGTTGTTCAGTCACTAAGTCTTGTCCAACTCTTTGCAACCCCATGAACTGCAGCGTGCCAGGCTTCTCTGTCTATCACTATCTCCCTGGGTTTGCTCAAACTATGTTCATTGAGTCATTGATGCCATCTGACCAACCCATCCTCTGTTGCCCCTACTCCTCTTTCCTTCAATTTTCCCAGCATCAGGGTCTATTCAAATGAGTCAGTTCTTTGCATCAGGTGGCCAAAGTATTAGAGCTTCAGCATTAGTTCTTTCAAAGAATATTAAGGGTTGATTTCCTTTAGGATTGACTGGTTTGAACTACTTGCTGTCTAAGGAACTCTCAAGAGTCTTCTCCAGCACCGCAGTTCAAAAGCATCAATTCTTTGGCTCTCAGCCTTCTTTATGGTCCAATTCTCACACCCATACATGACTGCTGGAAAAACCATAGCTTTGACTATACAGACCTTGGTCAGCAAAGTGATGTCTCTGCTTTTTAATACACTATCTAGGTTTGTAATAGCTAGTCATCCAAAGACCAAGATTCTGGAGCCCAAGAAAGTGAAATGCAACTCTATTTCCACATATTCTTCATCTATTGGCCATGAAGTGATAGAACTGGATTCCATGATCTTCATTTTTTGAATGTCGTTTTAAGCCAGCTTTTTCACTCTCCTCTTTCACCTTTATCAAGAGGCTCTTTAGTTCCTCTTCGTTTTCTGCCATTAAAGTGGTATCATCTGCATATCTGAGGTTGTTGCTAGTTCTCCCAGCAATCTTGATTCCAGTGTGTGATTCATCCAGCCCAACATTTTTCATGATGTACTCTGAATACAAGTTAAATAAGCAGGGTGACAATATATAGCCTTGATACTCCTTTTCCAATTTTGAAACATTCTGTTGTTCCATGTCTGGTTCTAACTGGTGCTTCTTGTCCTGCATACAGGTTTCTCAGGAGGCAGATAAGGTAATCTGGTATCTCCATGTCTTTAAGAATATTCTACAGTTTGCTGTGATCCACACAATCAAAGGCTTTAGCATAATCAATGGAGCAGAAGTAGATTATTTTTGGTAATTCCCTTGCTTTTTCTATGATCTAGCATATGTTGGCAATTTGTTCTCTGGTTTCCAAATCTGGAGATTTAGAAGGTTTCTAAATCCTTTCTAAATTCTAAAGACTTTTCTAAATCCAGCTTAAACATCTAGAAGTTCTTGGTTCATGTACTACCGAAGCCTAGCTTGAAGGATTTTGAGCATAACCTTGCTGGCATGTCCAGTGAGTGCAATTCTATGGTAATTTGACATACTTTGGCATAGCCTTTCTTTGGGATTGGAAAGAAAACTAATTTTTCCAGTTCTGTGGCCATTACTGAGTTTTCCAAACTTGCTGGCTTAATGAGTATAGCACTTTAACAGCATCGTCTTTTAGGATTTGAAATAGTTCAGCTGAAATTCCATCACCTCCAATAGCTTTGTTCATAGTAATGCTTCCAAAGGCCCACTTGACTCACTCTCCAGGATGTCTGGTTCTAAGTGAGTGATCTGCCAATATTCTGCCACTTGTATTCATCCTATTTAACATAATGAAGTGGCTATTTTTAAATCTATGAGTGGTCACTCGAGTATCTCGATCATCTGTAGATCTGTATTTTTATTGTTTCTGCTGATTTTGTTCATATTTTTTGTCTCCTATGGTGCCTGGTTATTTTTTTTTTATTGTTGGGCCTTGTTTTCCTGAATTATTTGCAGAAACAATTTAAGGTCTCTGATATTATTATCCTTTTCCATTCAGGATATAGATTTTCTAATCTGTAGGAAATAAATCTTAGTTTCGGCTCATTTGGGGATGAGTTACAAGTCCCTGAAAGGGCCTGCCTGTCACTCTTTTAAACTTAACCCTACGATGCAGCATTTCCATACCTACCCCCAAAGCAAGGGTGATCCTGTAGTTTTCCTCTACCTGCTACCTTAGACACCAGTATTGTACACTTAACCCAGTAGGGCTATAAAGATCATGACCAGGCTATGGCTGTCTGCCATAGAACTGGCATGCATGCATGCACAGTTGTGTCCAACTCTTTGCAACCCCATGGACTGCAGCCCGCTAGGCTGCTCTGTCCATGGGATTTTCCAGGCAAGAGTACTATAGTGTGTTGTCATTTCCTCCTGCAGGGGATTTTCCCGACCCGGAGACTCAGGAGTCGCCTGTGGCTCTTGCATTGGCAAGTGGGTTCTTTACCCCCGAGCCACCTGGGTAGCCCCACAGAACTGGCAAACAACTTAAAAACAAAAATGTGGCCTCCAAGTCCAAGTTTACCTCTTTGAGCCTCTATCTTCCTGGCCTAGTAATTCTTAACTGTTATAATAGTAGTTCAGCAATTTTAAAATATATACACATATATGCTAAATATTATAAATATGTATGTCTATTTTCTTCAGAGGACAGCTTTTCCACATAGTTAATAAACCATGTCTGGAGGTGAAAGTCTCTTGTTTGGTTCATTCCATTGTCTATCATACTACTGTAATTTTAATTTTATAAAAAAATCTTTGATTAACTTATTAAACATTCTACTAAGTATATCTATTTCATTCATTCATCCCTTTCCATTTATAATAACATCTATTATAGCTCATAATTTGTAGCTTATTATAATTTAACCTTAATCTTAGTTTCCAACTTCATGTAATGTCATTCTCAACCACTTGCATTATTATTCTGGAGCTAGGAAGCTACATTGTTCGCTAGTGACAAGGGACAGTCTAATGTTCTCTTGCTATTAACTCATGCTGTTTCTCCTGTCAGAGTGTGCTTTCATTGTTTGGTGGTAAAATCCTATTCATCTGTTTAGACAGATTTTATGTCGACTCTTTTGTGAATGCACTTCCTAAACCCAGCTCAAACATAGACAGTAAAATACACAGCAGACCTGATCCTTCCCTCCTCGGCTTCTAACATGAATTCCCATGTACCTTCCAACTGAACCACCCTAACCAATTTCCTGAATGCACCCTATTTCCATACCTTCATGCCCTTGCTCAGAACAAACTCTTTGCTTAAGAAGGTCCAACCCATACATACCTCAAAAAGACCCTATTTTTCTTTTTCTTTATTTCCCACAAGAGCTAAGTTAATACATCATTTGCATAGCACTTTGTCCATACCTCAGTTTTCGTAGATCCTACTCATAGTAGTCATTGTGCTTATTTTCTGAATTATTGGTCAGATGCTTTTCTTCCTTAGTACATTTCAGTTCAGTCACTCAGTCATGTCCAACTCTTTGTGACCACATGGACTGTAGCACACCAGGCTTCCGTGTCCATCACCAAATCCTGGAGCTTGCTCACACTCATGTCCATTGAGTCAGTGATGCTATCCAACCATCTCATCCTCTGTTGTCCCCTTCTCTTCCTGCCTTCAATCTTTCCCAGCATCAAGGTCTTTTCCAATGAGTCAGTTCTTTGCATCAAGTGACCAAAGTATTGGAGCTTCACCTTCAACATCAGCCCTTCTCAATGAAAACTCAGGACTGATCTCCTTTAGGATGGACTGGTTGGATCTCCTTGTAGTCCAAGGGACTCTCAAGAGTCTTCTTCAAAACCACAGTTCAAAAGCATCAATTTTTTGGTGCTGAGCTTTCTTTACAGTCCAACTCTCACATCCATTAATGACTATCAGTAAAACCACAGCTTTGATTAGATGTACCTTTGTCAGCAAAGTAATGTCTCTGTTTTTTAATATGGTGTCTAATTTGGTCATAACTTTTCTTCCAAGGAGCAAGCGTCTTTTAATTTTATTGCCAAAGTCACTATCTGCAGTGATTTTGGAGTCCAAGAAAATAAAGTCTGTCACTGTTTCCATTGCTTTCCCATCTATTTGTCATGAAGTGATGGGACCAGATGCCATTATCTTTGTTTTTTGAATGTTGAGTTTTAAGCCAACTTTTTCACTCTCCTCTTTCACCTTCATCAAGAGGCTCTTTAGTTCCTCTTCACTTTCTGCCATAAGGATGTTGTCATCTGCATATCTGACGTTATTGATATTTCTCCCAGCAATCTTGATTCCAGCTTGTGCTTCCTCCAGTCCAGCATTTCACATAATGTACTCTGCATAGAATTTAAATAAGCAGGGTGACAATATACAGCCTTGATGAGCTCCTTTCCCAATTTGGAACCAGTCCATTGTTTCATGTCTGGTTCTAACTGTTGCTTCTTGACCTGTACACAGATTTCTCAGGAGGCAGGTAAGGTGGTCTGGTATTCCTATCTCTTTCAGAGGTTTCCATAGTTTGTTGTGATCTACATAGTCAAAGGCTCTGGTGTAGTCAATAAAGCAGAAGTAGATGTTTTCCTGGAATTCTCTTGCTTTTTCTGTGCCAACAGATGTTGGCAATTTGATCTTTGTTCCTCTGCCTTTTCCTAATCCAGCTTGAACATCTGGAAGTTCATGGTTCACATACTGTTGAAAACTGGCTTGGAGAATTTTGAGCATTGCTTTGCTAGCTTGTGAAATGAGTGCAATTGTGCGGTAGTTTGAGCATTCTTTGGCACAGCTTGGAATGAAAACTGATCTTTTCCAGTCCTGTGGCCACTGCTGAGTTTTCCAGATTTGCTGGCATGTTGAGTGCAGCACTTTCACAGCATCATCTTTTAGGATTTGAAATAGCTCAACTGGAATTCCATCACCTCCACTAACTTTGTTCATAGTGATGCTTCCTAAGGTCCACTTGAATTCACATTCCAGGATGTCTGGCTCCAGGTGAGTGAGCACATGATCGTGGTTATCTGGGTCATGAAGATCTTTTTAGTACAATTCTTCTGTGTATTCTTGCCACCTCTTAATATCTTCTGCTTCTGTTAGGTCCATACCATTTCTGTCCTTTATTGAATCCATCTTTGCATGAAATATTCCCTTGGTATGTCTAATTTTCTTGAAGAGATCTCTAGTCTTTCCCATTTTATTGTTTTCCTTCATCTCTTTACATTGATCACTGAGGAAGCCTTTCCTATCTCTCTGTGCTATTCTTCAGAGCTCCGCATACAAATGGGTATATCTTTCCTTTTCTCCTTTGCCTTTAGCTTCTCATCTTTTCTCAGCTATTTGTAAGGCCTCCTCAGATAATCTCAGATTATCTTCCTCAGATTTTTCAATTCAGATTATCTTTTTTATCTTTTTGTTTTGCCTCATATTCAAAACAGTAATTGATGTACTCCTAATATGCAGCACTTAATATCTGATTGATACAAGGAAAAATGCATATAATGTGTCTCCGCTTCACTAGTTATGAAATACTTTTCCACAAATGGATTCAGAAATTTAGTTTATATAATGGGCCTGAAGTTCAGGTCATCATATTTTTTTTAATTTTTCATGATAATAGAGGAAAAATGGCAGGAATTAATAAAAGCCAGGCACAATTCCAAAACCTCATTTAGCTAACAATTTTTCTTGCTTCCACCAAAGTGTGACTAACAAATAGAATGGTGCTTTATTCTCTCCATTTGGGTTTTACTTGTTAACGTACAGTGGAGATTTTATTGAGCTGTGAAATTGTTGAAAGCACTCATCTCCAAACATTAGTGGACTTAAGAATCAACTGGGAAAATTGTTAATATTGCAGATTTATGACCCTGAGTGTCTGGTTCAATAGGGCAGTGTTGGAAACTAGGAATAAGCATTTTATTCAGCACCTCATGTAATTCTACTTCAAGAATTCTGCTACCATTGTTAATAATAGTCTGGTTTCTATATAGTTATTGGTCTAGAAGTAAAGCAAACTACTGGGCATACACAGAAAGTCTAAGTAATAAAATGCTGAATTCTTGAAAGCTGAATAAAAGCTGTCTTAGCTATATTACATCAGACATGGTGAATGAAATGAAACTCTATTTTTCAATATCTGATAGCAACCAAAGTGGCATAAATACCAGGCAGCAGTAGTGGAGGGAGGGAATTTATCAATTGCCTTAGAAACCAATTACATATTGCTTAATAAAAACAACAAGTCAGAGGGAGAGACAAACTTAAATTAAGAACATATGTTATCCTGAAAGATATTTCTCTGGGCTAACATCTACCCTAATCCCCACAAATACTTTACTTCTATTCATCCCCCTGTCCTTTTTATCTGCCTGTCATTCTTTTAAATGATGATACTTAACTAAGATTATAATCTGGCAAATGTTGTTTGACAGACCATGAATTTGTTTGCAGAATAGATGGATTAAATACAGACTAGAGATGTTGATGGACTCATAGGAATTTATTAATGTATTTAAGAAATATTGGCCGCCCAAATAAATAAATTAGTTTGGTGCTTTGAAAATGTCTGTGGTTCAGTTTGTAATGGCGGTATGTCAGCACTTTTTAACAGATGGCTTCTCAAATTTTTGACTCTGATGGACAAATTTGGATAGAATAACAACAACACATACACACACACACATTTGCAAGTGTGGACTGACCACCCCTTCTATCTAAAAGGAGAAAATATGTTATATTTTTAAACTTATGAGCATTAGTATCCAATAGCACTTTTGTTCTATTTTTTTAGCTCTCTATAGTGCTACTTTCAAACTATACCTGCCATTTGTATTGAGAGCATATGTCAATATTTGGAAAGAGTATCATGTTAAAATATGAGCCCAGTTCATATGCTGTACATGTGAAGTTGTTAGCGTATTCTGACTTTCCAAATCTACCAAGTAAGTTGGCCAAGATGGAAATATTAATTGGAGTATGTGGGTGCATTCTGATTTTATGGTATATCCATAGAAATGGCATGATTAGCCAAGAAAGCATATTTAGGATACATATGTTTTAATTATGAAATATGACTCTCTTTAGATGTCGGTTTTTGGCTCAGTTTATTATTTTAGTTACTTGAAACTAATAATTAACATATATAGATGTTAAATGTTTTAATCTGGAAAATTTATTTTCTACTTGTAGTGGTTTATCATAAATTAAATGCAAAAGGGGATCAAGAAAATAAAAATAAAAGGTTTGCGGACATGTTATATTTTATTGATGTAAAGACCAAACTCCTAAATCTTCATGGAAACAATTTATTTTCTTTATTTCCAACGTTCAGTGTTTAATCAGTAAGAGGTAGAGGGACAGTTTTAATTGTAATATTCTTTCCCCCCAAATCCAGGTAAATACACAAAAAAAGTGAAAGCTAGAACATGTTTTTTATTCATTTTGTTAGGGCTTGTTTGGGAACTAAATTTATTTTTACTAACAGCAGTGAAAAATAAAGTGCCGGGGGGCACAAGAGAGAAAGATTGAATGTAGAATTGAAAATCTAACAGAAATACTTGAGAATTTCAGACAAGCCTCAAAATCTGTGGGAACTTCCAAGAATGATTTGGTTTACATATAACTATAAGAGGCTTACTTTTCAGGGGCAGCTATATTTCAAATCAGAGGTCATATTAAAAGTAAAATTTGCACTGGTATTTATTTAGTTATCAGAGCTGTATTAGTATGAAAAGAATGACATTTGTTGTTCCCCGCTATGTATCCTGAAAACCTCTTTATAATCATGACAGGCAACACAATCACACTTTATACAGGGCAGGCTGGAATGTATACAGCCCCTAGCTTGAGATATGATGTTCTTTTTTTTTTTTTTAATGAGGAATATTCTGAAGGATAAGACTTATTTTTGTATTGTGTCTGTCAACTCATTCCTGAACACAAGTGTTCTTTCTTCTCCTTTATGTTTCTGTCCTACTATATTAAAAGATTGATGTAGGTAATAAACCTGACCTACTTCCTGGGTTTAAAACTGCATCTGTTGGTAACTTACTAAAGAGTTTGATCTCTGATGAGCTAATCAAGGCTCAGACTGTCACTCCAGTAGGGTGTACTTGGAATCATAAAATTGTTTCACCCTATTATGTGTAAATTGGAATAAAAAGATACTAGCGCACTGTCAGCACAAATGCTTCTAGAGTTTTTCCTGAAGAAATTGATCTCTTCCGAGAGCCAACCTCAAAGTGAAGAACAGGACACCCAAAGTACCATTATCCACCTATTTTTCTTATAGAATACATGCATAGACCATTTTTAAGCCCCAGTGGTAAGAATCACAGGAAAGCATGTATGATTTTTAAAAAACAGGTACATCTAGTTTACAGTCAGCAGCTTTAAGAAAGAAAGACAATGCTTTAATTGACTATTTGGGATTTATGACACCTATTACTTCTTAAACAGAATGAAGGTCCCATTGAAGTGTTTTTTTTTTAAATTTTTTTTATCTCTTATTAAATAAAATATCAGTGGACTAACTGGGATGCTGGCTAGGCTGGATCCTGAACCATGATCAAAATTAATCATGCAGTCTGGAATGTAGTGACAAGTGTTCTAATGCCACATTGAAATGGCAGCATCTGCTTAATAGCATGAGCCCATTCAACATTGATGTATAATAGCACTGAGACAGAAAATGTGGTTTTTTTTGGGTTTTTTTTTTTTTTTTTTTTTTTGCCCTGAAAGTGAAATAAGTATCTATGTAATTAAGTCCAGGGAGAAAAAAATCATGAGCTTTAAAACTGGAGTTGTTTGGAAATTGTTAGCTTATATTATTAAAATTAAACTGTTATACTGATTTTCTTTGTTTGAGAGAAGAAAGTAAAATTGTTAAGTATGGTTTTACAGGTTACAAATACTGCCTACATTTGATTCAGACTTCTTAAGTACCCATAGAGACGTTTAAACAGCAAGCTACTATTTATGTTAGGCAAGATTCAGCTACTTATTCAAAATATGTCTCAAACTATTAACAAGGAGATAATTAACTTTCTGTTCTATCCTCTAATCTTGAATACATGTATAGGTTACCTACTGGACAATGAATTGGATGCTTATTTTACAGAAAAAATTAAATTTCAGAAAGAAAAATGGTTATCATTTTTTTTTTTCTGTAAGCAGAAACAGTTCAAAATTGGGAAATGTGTATCTTCACTATATAGTCTGTTCTGCTGAAACAACATACTCATTTCTAACAATCCTTTTGCTATGGAAAATCACAGAACAAAAACCAGAGGGTTCATGGGGGAATTGAGGTTAGGCACAACACTGAAAAACTTCATTATTGGCTTATTTTATTATTATTAAGTATTATTGGTATTAAAAATACAGGAACCTAATATGAAAAAGTCACAGAGTTTGACAGATGTTAAATGATTTTTAAAAATGCATGTTTGCATGAAAATATGGTACTTATCTCAGAAAGCTGCAGACATTTGTTCATGGAAATGGATATCAAAAGAGTTGTGGTTTAATATTCTTACATTCAAAGGATGGCTGAAACACCTCCTTAGGACAGGTGTGGCTAGTATCTGAGGCAGTGAACTGAGGTACCGGATAGCTTTTTGAAGGGTATGTGTTTTGTGTATTCCAATGGAGCTGGGGTCAGCTAAGTGCAGATTTTTTATTTACGTTTTTCACCCAGATGGAAGAGCACAGGAGTAAACATGATTCACATTAAACTCATTGTTCCTTAATATATCAGTCGCATTTGACCAAATTTGCATTTCCAGACATGCTTATAGCAAAACTTACTCAACTGGATTCTGAGATTTTTAGATATAAATTATATGCACATTATGTCATAAAACTGTCATTAACCTGTCACATCAAAATTAGAATATGGACAGAATATACTTCTGTCGAACATGCTTTTCCTTAAGCTGAAAAATGTTACTAGGCAAAGGTTTCTTGGAATGTTGCCTTTTTTCCTTCTCAAGTCCACTTATAGGCTATCCTATTTGAAGGAAAACAATAGTTCAGTTCATTCGCTCAGTCGTGTCTGACTCTTTGCAACCCCATAAACCGCAGCATGCCAGGCCTCCCTGTCCAACACCAACTCCTGGAGTTCACCCAAACCCATGTCCATTGAGTTGGTGATGCCATCCAACCATCTGATCCTCTGTCACCCCCTTCTCCTCCTGCCCTCAATCTTTCCCAGCATCAGGATCTTTTCAAATGAGTCAGCTCTTTGCCATCAGGTGGCCAAAGTATTGGAGTTTCAGCTTCAAAATCAATCCTACCAATGAACACCCAGGACTGATCTCCTTTAGGATGAACTGGTTGGATCTCCTTGCAGTGCAAGAGACTCTCAAGAGTCTTCTCCAACACCACAGTTCAAAAGCATCAATTCTTCACCACAGAGCTTTCTTTGTAGTCCAACTCTCACATCCATACATGACCACTGGAAAAACCATAGCCTTGACTAGATGGACCTTTGTTGACAAAGTAATGCCTCTTCTTTTTAATATGCTGTCTAGGTTGGTCATAACTTACCTTCCAAGGAATAAGTGTCTTTTAATTTCATGGCTACAGTCACCATCTGCAGTGATTTTGGACCCCCCCCCCAAAAAATAAAGTCAGCCACTGTTTCCATGTTTCCCAGTCTATTTGCCATGAACTGATGGGACTGGATGCCATGATCTTCGTTTTCTGAATGTTGAGCTTTAAGCCAACTTTTTCCACTCTCCTCTTTCACTTTAATCAAGAAGCTCTTTAGTTTTTCTTCACTTTCTGCCATGAAGGTGGTGTCATCTGCATATCTGAGGTTATTGATATTTCTCCCAGCAGCTTGACTTCCTCCAGCCCAGCGTTTCCCATGATGTACTCTGCATATAAGTTAAATAAACAGGGTGACAATATGCAGCCTTGACGTACTCCTTTTCCTATTTGGAACCAGTCTGTTGTTCCATATCCAGTTCTAACTGTTGCTTCCTGACCTGCATATAGGTTTCTCAAGAGGCAGGTCAGGTGGTCTGTATTCCCATCTCTTTCAGAATTTTCCACAGTTAATTGTGATCCACACAGTCAAAGGCTTTGGCATAGTCAATAAAACAGAAATAGATGTTTTTCTGGAACTCTCTTGCTTTTTCCATGATCCAGCGGATATTGGCAATTTGATCTCTGGTTCCCTTGCCTTTCCTAAAACCAGCTTGAACATCTGGAATTTCACGGTTCATGTATTACTGAAGCCTGGCTTGGAGAATTTTGAGCATTACTTTACTAGTGTGTGAGATGAGTGCAATTGTGCAGTAGTTTGAGCATTCTTTGGCATTGCCTTTCTTTGGGACTGGAGTGAAAACTGACCTTTTCCAGTCCTGTGGCCACTGCTGAGTTTTCCAGATTTGCTGGCATATTGAGTGTAGCACTTTCACAGCATCATCTTTCAGGATTTCAAATAGCTCAACTGGAATTCCATCACCTCCACTAGCTTTTTTCAGAGTGATGCTTTCTAAGGCCCACTTGACTTCACATTCCAGGATGTCTGGCTCTAGGTGAGTGATCACACCATCGTGATTATCTTCGTCGTGAAGCACTTTTTTGTACAGTTCTTCCGTGTATTCTTGCCACCTCTTCTTAATATCTTCTGCTTCTGTTAGGTTCATACCATTTATGTCCTCTATTGAGCCCATCTTTGCATGAAATGTTCCCTTGGTAACTCTAATTTTCTTGAAGAGATCTCTAGTCTTTCCCATTCTATTGTTTTCCTCTATTTCTTTGCACTGGTTGCTGAGGAAGGCTTTCTTATCTCTCCTTGCTATTCTTTGGAAATCTGCATTCACATAGGTATATCTTTCCTTTTCTCCTTTGCTTTTTGCTTCCCTTCTTTTCACAGCTATTTGTAAGGCCTCCTCAGACAGCCATTTTGCTTTTTTGCATATCTTTTTCTTGGGGATGGTCTTGATTCCTGTCTCCTGTACAATGTCATGAAACTCCATCCATAGTTCATCAGGCACTCTGTCTGTCAGATCTAGTCTCTTAAATCTATTTCCCACTTCCAGTGTATAGTCATGAAGTCATGGTTTGATTTAGGTCATACCTGAATGGTGTAATGGTTTTCTCCACTTTCTTCAATTTCAGTCTGAATTTGGCAATAAGGAGTTCACGATCTGAGCCACAGTCAAAATTACTCTCTAAGGAATCACTTTCAAAATTGAATCTGTTAAGAATTATCACACACTATTTATGAGAAGAGGTCATTTTAACTGAATTTATACTGCATTCCAGGATCTTTCATTATACTCTAACTACATTATCCTTTTCATTTGTCACCACGTTAAGCCTCTGTGATTGTTATGTTGCTGCTGCTGCCGCCAAGTCGATTCAGATTGTTATGTTAATAGGCCCATTTTACAGAACTGGACATTATAGTTTAAAGTGAATACTGTCTCCAAGTTCCTGTAACCAGTAAGAGAAGGCTAATTATGTTAATATTCTGATTTAGGCTCTTTGGCACTACTCACTAAGAGATAATTTTGAATATTTTCCTGTTTTAGTTCAATTTTTGTATTTTTAATTGAAATATAGTTTATTTATAATGTACTGTTAGTTTCAGGTGTTCAGCAAAGTGATTCAGTTATACATTAATAACTGATTCTTTTCCCTTAGAAGTTATAACAAAATACTGGCTCTAGTTCTCAATGCTATACAGTAGGTCCCTATTGATTATCTATTTTATATACAGTAGTGTGTGTATGGTAATCCCAACCTCCTAATTTATACCTCGTCTACCCCCTTTCCCCTTTGATAACCATAAATTTGTTTTCCATGTCTGGGGTTCTATTTCTGTTTTGTAAATAAGTTCATTTGTATCTTTTTTTTTTTTTTTAGGTTCCATATACGTAAGTGATTTGAGAGGGAAAGACCTTAAAGTCTCCCCTCCCTTGACTCATAGCTTCTGTACTGTAGAACAACCTGCTTAGTAACAGACGCATTGCCCTGTATGCTTCTTTTTGTGCGGTTCTCGTGTCTCTTACCAGAGACATTAAAAACCATTAAAAACCACATAGAGACACTTAATGGCACCCCACTCCAGTACTCTTGCCTGGAAAATCCCATGGACAGAGGAGCCTGGTAGGCTACAGTCTATGGGGTCGCAAAGAGTCAGACACGGCTGAGTGACTTCACTTCACTTCAATCTTTATTCTTCCTTTAATTCAGAGAAAAAGCTGCTCCTTGGATCAAGAATCTGATAAGTCTGGAGGTAGAGTGTGAAGAAAGGAACTGTAAAATATAGACACTATTCCAGATTGGTACCATCATGGGCAAATAGGGCATCATTGCATTTTGCTTATCCTTTAAGGAGCTGATAGGAAACTATAAACTGTCTTTTCTAAGCGTGATGGACTCCTAGATTAAAGCCACTTAAAATAATGTATCATCCACTTCCCTCTTTCATTAAATAGCATCAGCCTCCAGTGTTGCCTGCTGAAGCCCTCAGAGGCAGTGGGCAGGGGGAAGGGAAATGTACATTTGGTCAGAGGAGAGGTTGGTTCCTTGCCCAGGAACCTTAACTGGCTACTACTTAGGTTGCTAACTCCAGCATCAGGCTTTACTTTGCCCTTGAAAAGGCTTCTTTCTACTATTATTCTAACCCTTGCTCTATCCTGTCAGGTACCACTTAGTTAAAGCACACCAGGTGCTCTGAGCATGGTTGTGAGAAAGAAAGATTTATATAGAGCTGCCAGATTTTTGTGAGATAAGTAAAAGACGTACATATCTGAATTTCATCGCAACACAGAGAATAATTTTATTGTGTAATTATATCCCAAATATTTCATGGGAGATTTCATATCTCATAAATATAGTAAAAACTTCATTTTTAAAAATTTGAGATTTAAATTTAACTGGAGTTCCTGTACTGTAGAAGCTAAGGCAGGCTTACTTGGTGGCTCAGATGGTCAAGAATCTGCCTGTAATGCAGGAGACCCAGGTTCCATCCCTGGGTCAGGAAGATCCCTTGGAGAAGAGAATGGCTACCCACTCCAGTATTCTTGCCTAGAAAATCCCATGGACAGAGGAGCTTGCCAGGTTACAGTCTATGGGATTACAAAGAGTCAGAATTGACCAAGCAACTCATCCTTTCACTTTTTTTTCACTTTCACTGTATAAGACACCCCTACATTTATAAGCAATGTAATCCTAGAGGCAAGCGACCTCAGCTGGGCCCACTCACAGCTTTGCTTAAATGATTTCCTTTTTGGTAAGACACTGTCATCCCTTTAAATTAATTGAAAATAAAATTAATAGAATATTTTTCTTGTGCTTTAGTCTCGAGAGTCATATTGTCCTTTGAGAGGGGCTGTCAGCATCTTGAATTATCACCTTGCTTCCATGAGAGTAAATAAAGGCAGAGTTTTAAGTGCTTTTATTTCCTCTTCTCAGGGCAAAGATAGATTTAAAGATTCTTTATATGTACATTTATGAATGCCTATTTATATGTGAAATATAAAATTCCATCCCATTTGACTCTTTTATGTTTCTGTCTTGTGAACAGCACATGCATGCTGGTACTTTCCTGAATAAATAAGGAATAAAGCCTCCATGTACAGCAGCCAGGACAAGTGAAATTTTCAAATCAGCTCGTGTTTAGTTAAGCCTGTTGCACTTCAATGTCTCTTTTTGAGACTTTTCAAACTTGGCCTTCTAAAAATATGCATTGAATAAAATGAGCTTCAGGAAACCAATTCCTCCTCTATGGCGTTTATTCATGTGATAAAGCCCACAAAGCTATCTTTAATTATTACTGTATAGGATATCCCGTTATCTTTAATTATCACCACCGAATGGTTGCAAAATCAAATACGGCTGGCAATCAAGAGTCATTATACAATAGCATGATTGCATCTGTTCATATTAACAGATAAGCACAGAAAATCAAAACAGTGTCTGATTTAACCACTAAAACTGTCGGAACAAAATATTGTATCTAGCACTCTTAATATCTTGTGGTGACTTTGATCTGATTAAAGTCCAAAGAAACATACCCACAGATGCAAATGTTCTGGTGTTTCTGAAATTAATATTGCTGAATTTCACTGGACTGAATTGCTGGAATCCTAGTGAAGCAGAAGTGATTATAGGCACAGCACAAACTTATGATAGGAGGGTATCTAAATCTCTGAGGCCGCAGGTGCAGGATTATAGCAAAACCCCACTGAAACATTCAGTGTTCTGTCTAAATACCCCAGTACAAAATTAATTAGGCAGTTGATCACATAATAAAGCTATGATGGATGATCTAATGGAAACTAGCATTTCAGAGTCAATAACAAACTTGGTTCTCTTATTAGATGCAGCTGATTTTCAGTTCTGCCATTTACAAGACTTGTGTGCATAACGGCAGATGAGAAGAGAGGGGGGTTCTATTTTGAAAATGAGAACTCAGTTACAGTATTTATCTCTGTTGGAAACTATAATATGTAAGCAATGTAGAATTTGTAGATAGACATATCTGCGAGTAATTCTCTAAGATACTTGGCTGAAAAGCACATCAAAGAACAGGGAAATAATGAGACAGGCTCCAGCTGTTGGAGTCCTACAGCTTTTGATTTGTGCTCTACGAGGAACTCCAGGTTTTGATCCTGTGTTGATTATTTCTATGATACTGAAGTTGATTTGTGCATTATTTAAAAACCGACAGTAGGCAGCAAACAAGGAAGAGTTTGCAAACTACATCTTAAAGGATATTTTGTTTCTGTCTTGTCATTTCTTGCATTCTACTTAGAGGCTCTGGTGATATGCATGGCTACCTATAGGGGAACACATATTAAAAATGGAGAAGGTCCAGAACAGAGCTAATTAAAGATCTTGAAACAAAATCAGGAAGAGATTGCAAATAAAATGACCATGGCATTCTGGGACTAGAGGATATAAGAATGATATACATTCCGTGTTGATTTTCAATTTTGTAGAACCGTGCAAAGGATTATAAGCGGGTGAGGACAGCTGCCTGCTTTGAAAGGAGGAAGATTTACTCAACAGAGAAATCTGTGGTTAAAAATGACTAAAAGCCCAGTCTGCACTGGGCACTCCTCTCCCCGACCCAGGGTTTTAGAATGTCCCTACTTCCAAGGTAGCCCATTTTCTAAAAAGTTTATCATTCTTAAGCCTAAAGCCTATCTCATTTTCTAATTGTAAAACAACAAACATTTTGTAAAGTCCAGAGGACTCTGCCCAAAACTGCTTTTGTGTTGTGATGATAATGATGTCGATAAAGGAAGACAGAGCCCATGATTTCTGTTTAGATTTCAAATATGTTATTATCCCTCAACCTCCAATAAGCCAAAATATGCACAGAGAACAATTTTTTTTTTCTGCTACTATTTCTTTTAGTTGAATGCAGGGTTATACACGGTGAGCTATTATTTTGGTAAAAATAGAAATCCATCTGGCAAATGACTTCTTAATCTTGTTTGTGAGCTCCTTTCAGCCTTTCTTTGTTGCTTCCTTTCTTTCTTCCTTCCCTTCATCCTGGTCTTGTCACCTTCCTTGGGCAGAGATACATAAACACAAACACATAAAAACAACAAACATTTGGAGTAGCTGTTTTGTGGACCAGTGAGAAAGATTATTTCAGTTATTTTTAGAAAAGCCCTCACATTGGTCAATTTATTGATTCCAAGAGATATCAATAATCAAACACAATTCTCTGAGTCTTCTGTTGGCAACTGTTTGATATGACACTGACTCAAGCTTATCCTTGTCAATAATAACTTCCTCTCTCCTCATTCAGTCCCTTTTGCTAAGGCTGTCAATGTATCTAGTATGTGGATACTTTCTTAATTAAATATAAGAATTATGATAAAGTTTTCCATGTTCATGGGCACAGCTATGCTTGGTCTTATGTAATATACCAAAAATTATAAGATGGATTTCCTCTATTCACAAGGTCCCAACAAGACCTTAAGGCAATAAAACAATGCAGTTTTCAAACAAAATGCAAACTAAATTAGACATACTCTGCAATGAAAAGAATAAAGTAGCTTGTCTAACGGAAAATTATTTGTTCCAAGAAGGTAGGTATAACTGAAGATTAGTATAGTTTCAAAGATTAAAACTTAAACATTAACCTGAAAGAGACAAATACATTTGAAAATTTTCCCAAAAGGCAGTAGAGAAATTCTTCTTGATTTATTGAGTCGGTACTAATTAATAGCTCTAAAATACTTTTGGAGTACTTTAAAAATAATTTAAGTAATTGCATTGTAGAGGTATCTTTTAGAAGGAAAATTTTAAAATGCACAGGAGAGAAAAAGAAGAGAGAAATAACAATCTCAAAAAGTAAAAGAGAAGCATTTTTATTAGTATGTATTTCCGTAGGAGTTTTGCATAATTTGTAAACATGGAGAAATTATTAGTCAGGTTGGCTAGATTATGTTGCAGCAATAAATCTCCAAATTTCAGAGGCTTAATAGGACAAAGCTTTTTGTTTTTGTTTTTCCTACTTTCCATTGTATGTTTAATGCAGGTTGGCAGGCTTCTGCTTCCCATAATCACTCTTGAGTCCCAGCTTGTTGGAGGCTTTAGGATACTATAGCTAAATTATTTGAAACACATGGCCTTCAAGCTTACTGTGGTCGGGTGAGAGAAGACAGAAGGCTTATGAAGGATGCTTATAAGATCCAGACATGTAAGTGGTTTATATTACTTCTACCACATGGTCCCAAATTGACTGCAAAATAGATCGACAAATATAGACTTCCTAAATGCCCAGGAAAAGTAAAATGAAAAAAATGATTTGGAACAATATAGGCTTAGTTCCATCTCCTCTCACACTCTGTTTTGGACAAAATTTGAATCATTCTGTTTTACAGTTTAGCTTTATTTGAATTAATGAATTATGAATATATATCCCCAATGTATGCAGAATATTTTATCATATAAATATTGCACCCTTTATACAATGTATTCCTTACTATTGTAAATTGAAATTCCAGGTATATTTCTTTTATTATTTAAACATTTATTTTTAATTGGAGGATAATCTCTTGACAATATTGTGTTGGTTTCTGCCATACAACAGTATGAATCAGGAAAGCGTTATATATGTCATATGTCCCCTTCCTCTTGAACCTCCCTCCCACCCTTCACCCCATCCCACCCATCTAGGTTATCACTGAGCCCCGTGTTGAGCTCCTTGCGTCATACAGATTATATATTAAGCATAGCTGTAAGGTCTTGGCTTACGAATGTGGCTTTCCTGTCAGAAAGATCTCTGTTTGAATCCTTTGATCCTTTTCCTTATCCACTGAATGACTGAAAGATATTTCTTAACGTGTGCCTCGATTTAATGATCTTTATATGGATAGAACAGTGCCTGTCTCATTCACTACCTTGAGGAGTAAATAAGATAATAGAATAATACTTAGTTCATGGCTTGCTTTTAAGAGTGTAAGCCCAGAATAAATGGCAGGACTAGAGATGGTGTTACTGCTGGTGGCTTGCTGTGTTCTTTTGTTCTTATTTCTTTCCTTAATCTGAAAGTACCTATTATGACAAGGGTTTTTTGCACGAACACAAGCAAGGGAGTTGAGGCTAAGAAATGTCCTCTAACAGAAGCAGTCTAAATCTTATATAAAATTTGCCACAACTGAATCCTAAACTGAATGATCATCTATATTGCCAATGCCACTCAAGTAATTGTTTTGAATTAGCTCATATTTAGAAGGAAACTGAGGGATTTCTAAAGTATAGAAAAGTACCATGATTGTATATTGTGTTCACACTGTTCTGTTCTCCCATTGCTAGCCAGTGTCCTCTGAGACAAGAGGGTGAACTACCATCTGTGCTTTAAGATAAACAGATAAACAGGCTTGAATCGCAAAGATGTATCTGTAAGGATGTTCACTAAGCAGTGTGTGAAATACCAGACTCATGAATGCAATCTAATTGATTATCCTTGCTGGTAAATGAGTTCAATTAAGAAACAAGACGCTAAATAGAATATGGTACAAGCATGTAAAAGGGAAAAGGGTGGTTTGTACCACATCCATTGATATAGGAGGATGTCCACAATACAGTATATCATTTTCTGTGCGTCTCCTGTGTTTGGTTTCTCTACTCTTTGCTTAGTTTGCATGCTGCTGCTGCTACTAAGTCGCTTCAGTCGTGTCCGACTCTGTGCGACCCCAGAGATGACAGCCAACCAGGCTCCTCCGTCCCTGGGATTCTCCAGGCAAGAATGCTGGAGTGGGTTGCCATTTCCTTCTCCAATGCATGAAAGTGAAACGTGAAAGTGAAGTTGCTCAGTTGTGCCCGACTCCTAGAGATCCCACGGACTGCAGCCCACCAGGCTCCTCCGTCCATGGGATTTTCCAGGCAAGAGTACTGGAGTGGGGTGCCATTGCCTTCTGCATTGGTTTGCATAAATGAATATATTCTAGTGTAGTAGCTACATACCTCACAACACTTGGTATTTTCAGTCTGTGTTTGAGCCCTTCTAACAGGTGTGTAGGGATTTTGAAGTTTTAAATTGCATTCCCCTAATAAAAATGATGTTAAATATATTTATATTCTTATTTTCCATTTATATATAGAGAGATAGATGCATATATATTTAGTAAAGTATATGTTCAAACCATTTGTCTATTTTTGTGTTGGGCCATTTGTTGTGGATTTTTTCTTCTTCTTCTTATTTTTGTTGAGTTTTGAAAATAATATAGCAGCAGGATATAAATCATTTATCAAAAATACAATCTGTAAATATTTTCTTCTAGGATGAAATTTTCCTTTAAGTACTCTTAGTGTCTTTTGAGGAAGAAAAGTTTTTATCTGTGAAATATAGTTTTGTTTTTTCTTTTTAATGTATCATTACATGAAATATGCTATTTGCCTAAGGCAAGGCCAGAAATTTTTCTTATTTTTCTAAAATTCTATAGTTTTAAATTTTTCATTAATGCATATTGTGTATATATATGTATATACACACACACAGATATACAGTCAAACATAGATTGAAGTTCCTTTCTTTGCAGCTGTAGTGTTCAAAGATAAACTGCCATTTGTTGGAGACTACTAATATTCTTCATTACCTTTGTCAAAAAGCAGCTGTCCATGTGTATAGATCAGTTTCCGAAGACTCGACTCTGTTCTATTTATCTGTTTGTCTATTTTTATACTAATAGCACTGGGTCTCATATCTGTAACTTTATAAGAAGTCTTAAAATCAGGGAATGTTCGCTCTGGAATTGTTCTTTTAACCATCTTTTAGGTTATACTAGGCCCTTTGCCTTTCCCAGTGGAATTTTAAAGTAAGTTTGTGAGTTTCAACAAAAGTTTGATTATATTTTGTTTGAGATTTTGTTGAAATTATAGATCTACCTGGGGATAATTGCCATCTTAATATCAGCCTTCCAAATACAGTGTATCACTCTAATTATTTCATTGTTTCATTTCTTATAACAATGGGATTCCCTTGTGTTTCAGATGGTAAAGAATCCACCTGCATTGAGGGATAGCTGGGTTTGATCCCAGGGTTCGGAAGATCCCCTGGAGAAGGGAAAGTCTACCCACTCCAGTATTCTGGTTTGGAGAATTCCACGGACCGTATAGCCCATGGGGTCACAAAGAGTCAGACATGACTGAGTGACTTTCAGTTTCACTTTCTTTCACTTACGACAATATAGTTTTTAGTTTTATGTGTATCTTTTCTATATTTTGTCATATTTATCTCTATTTTATATTTTGATTCAATGTGAATGACATTTTTAACTTCAATTTTTTATTTTTATCTCTGGTACAAGGCAACACAATTAATTTTTTTAATACTTTTCAGTTCAGTTCAGTCACTCAGTCATTTCTGCCTATTTGCAACTCCATGGACTACAGCACACCAAGCTTCCCTGTCCATCACCAACTCCTGGAGCTTGCTCAAACTCATGTCCATCGAGTCAGTGATGCCATCCAACCATCTCATCCTCTGTCATCTGCTTCTCCTCCTGCCTTCAAATTTTCCCGGCATCAGGGTCTTTTCCAATGAGTCAGTTCTTCGCATCAGGTGACGAGAGTATTGGAGTTTCAGCTTCAGCATCAGTCCTTCCAATGAATATTCAGGATTGGTTTTCTTTAGCATGAACCGGTTGGATCTCCTTGCAGACCAAGGGACTCTCAACAGTCTTCTCCAATACCACAGTTCACACATCAATTGTTTGGCACTCAGCTCTCTTTATAATCCAACTCTCACATCCATACCTGACTACTGGAAAAACCATAGCTTTGATTAGACGGACACTTTTTGGCAAAGTAATGTCTCTGCTTTTTAATATGCTGTCTAGGTTGGTAGCTCAGATGGTAAAGCATCTGCCTACAATGCGGGAGACCTGGTGTTTGATCCCTAGGTTGGGAAGATTCCCTGGAGAAGAAAATGGCAACCCACTCCAGTATTCTTGCCTGGAAAATCCCATGGACTGAGGAGCCTGGTAGGCTACAGTCCATGGGGTCGCAAAGAGTTGGACACAACTGAGCGGCTTCACTAGGTTGGTCATAAGTTTTCTTCCAAGGAGGGAGGGTCTTTTAATTTCATGGCTACAGTCACCATCTGCAGTGATTTTGGAGGCCCCAAAAATAAAGTCTGTCACTGTTTCCCCATCTATTTGCTGTAAAGTGATGGGACTGGATGTCATGATCTTAGTTTTCTGAATGTTTTAATGCTGTAGTGATCTTATATTCTGTAAGCTTGCCAAGTTCACCTATAAATCCTTTAACTGTTTTGTTTAATCTGTGATATTTTCAACACAAACAGTAATATTCTTCAAAAAAATTTTTAAATGTCCCCGTTTTTTGTGCTTTGTAACGGTAGCTAAAGCCTCTAGTGAAGTGTTTAATTGAAGTAACAGTGGACATCCCTAACTTCTTCCTGACCTTAGGTTGGAAACATTCAGTCTTACATCATTACTATTGTGCTACCTATTAATTTTTTATAGATATACTTTATCAGGTTAAGGAAATTCCTAACTATTCCTAGTTTACTAACAGTTATTATCAAGTATTAATGTTGGATTTTTCCAACTATTTTTTCTCCATCTATTGAAATATTCAGTATTGGTCCTTCAAAAAAGGTCCTTGGTCCTTTTTGATTATAAATTTCTTTAAAAATAAATTTTAATATTTGTTTGTTTATAAAATTCTATTTAGAATTTTTTCACCTATAATTACTAGTGATATTGATCTGTAGTTTTCTTTTAATGTCTTTGTGAAGATTTGATATCATAATAATAATGACTGTATAAGTCGATAGGGTTTATAGTCCTTTCTTTAGAAAGAAGAGTTTTGTGTAGCATTTGTTTTCTTTCCTAAGTGTCCTGTAGAACTAACCAGTGAAATCTCCTAAGTCTGGGACAACAAATTCAGTTTCTTTAAAGGATATATATATAGGTTATTTAGATTATTCTTAGGTAAGCTTTGATACTTTATGTTTTTCAGAATATTTGTTCTACTAAGTTGTCAAATTTATTGGCATATTTCCTTATTATCTCTTATGTTTTTCTAGAAGTTCTAGTGATGACATTCATGATATTGGAAATCGTTCACTTATGATATTGATAATTTGAATCTTCTATTTTTATTTAGACCAGTCTAGGAAATGGCAACCAACTCCAGTGTTCTTGCCTGGAGAATCCCAGGGACAGGGGAGCCTGGTGGGCTTCCATCTATGGGGTCGCACAGAGTCGGACACGACTGAAGCGACTTAGCAGCAGCAGCAGCTAGAGGTTTATTAAGTTTATTAATCATATAAAGGGCTTCCCTCATAGCTCAGTTGGTAAAGAATCTGCCTGCAATGTGGGAGACCTGGTTTGATCCCTGAGCTGGGAAGATACCCTGGAGAAGGGAAAGGGTACCCAGTCCAGTATTCTGGCCTGGAGAATTTCATGGACTGTATAGTCCATGGGGTCGCAAATAGTTGGACGCAACTGAGTGAATTCCACTTTCAATCATATAAAAGAACCAGCTTTTTTTTTAATTTTAGTTTTTATTTTTAAAATTTTAAAATCTTTAATTCTTACATGCATTCCCAAACATGAACCCCCTCCACCTCCCTCCCCATAACAACTCATTCTCCCAAATCATCCCACCCTCTCCCTCTCCCTCTGAGTCCAAAAGTCCGTTATACACATCTGTATCTCTTTCCCTGTCTTGCATACAGGGTCGTCATTCAAAAATGTTTTCTAATATCTCTTTGGGTAACTGCTCTGACCCATAGGCTATTTAAAAGTATTTTTTCGAATCCAAAGTATTTCAAGTTTATCTCCAAATATTTATGTCATTTAAAAAATTTAGTTCACATTAGAATAATATTTATGTAACTTAAATGCTTTTAAATTTATTATGACCTATATTTATGATCCAGTATATAGTCTCTCTTGGTCTGTTTTCCTTGTGCACTTGGAAAAAAGTATACTTTGCTGTTGTTGCATGGAGTGTTCCCCAAAGGTCATGTTAGTTGCCATTAGCTGTCAATTCTTTTACATTCTTACTGGCTTTCTTTTTACATATATTAAAGACTGAAAGAGTTATATTGAAATCTTTGACTTCAGCTATGAATTTCTTTATTTTTTCTTGCTGTTTATTCATTTATGCTTCAGATATTTTGAAGTTCTCTTATTGGGTACATAAAATTTTTTCACCATTCTGTCTTCTGAATGCATTGATGTTTTGCCATTTTCGAGTGAAAAACATTATTTATCAAATCTTTGCTCTGAAATGTAATTTGTCTGATACCAAATACCCACTTGGCTTTTTATTTGACTAGTGTGAGCATTTGTTATCCAATGCTTGGTTATCCTTTTACTTTACAATTGTAACTTAATGGTTGTATCTTTATATTTGCAGCATCTTTCTTATACAATTGACCTTTGAACAACATAGATTTGAACTGATTTTGTTCTCTCTGTGTTTCATTTTAGACAATTTTGCAGTTATGCCTTCAAGTTCTTTTGAATTTTAGGGCTATGTGTACTCTGACATTATGTATCTTTTCTATCATACACATTGTAGTTTTCACTTATAGGATTTGCATTAAATTATTTTTTTAATATCTTCTGTGTCTATGCTTAATTTTGTGATCATATGGAAGATAATTTTAATAACTATTTTAATGTCATTGTCTGGAGATTAAACAATCATGTCTGTTTTGGGTAAGTTCATTAATTAGTTTAACTACTATATTAGACAGGCAAAGAGTGCCTGAAGAACTATGGATGGAGGTTGATGACATTGTACAAGAGGTAGTGATCAAGACCATCCCTAAGAAAAAGAAATGCAAAAAGGCAAAATGGTAGTCTGAGGAGGTCTTACAAATAGCTGTGAAAAGAAGAGAAGTGAAAGGAAAGGGGGAAAAGGAAAGATATACCTGTATGAATTCAGAGTTCCGAAGAAGAGCACAAATTCAGAGTTCTGAAGAAGAGCACAAAGAGATAAGAAACCCTTCCTCAGTGATCAGTGAAAAGGAATACAGGAAATCAATAGAATGGGAAAGAATAGTGATCTCTTCAAGAAAATTGGACATACTAAGGGAATATTTCATGCAAAGATGGGCTCGATAAAGGACAGAAATGGTATGGACCTAACAGAAACAGACCTTAAGTAGAGGTGGCAAGAATACACAACAGAAATATACGAAAAAGAACTTCATGACCCAGAAAATCATGATGGTGTGATCACCGACCTAGAGTCAGACATCCTGGAAAGTGAAGTCAAGTGGGCCTTAGGAAGCATCACTACAAAACAAAGCTAGTGGAGGTGATAGAATTCCAAGTGAGCTATTTCAAATCCTGAAAGATGATGCTGTGAAAGTGCTGCACTCAATATGCCAGCAAATCTGGAAAACTCAGCAGTGGCCACAGAACTGGAAAAGATCAGTTTTCATTCCAATCCCAAAGAAAGGCAATGCCGAAGAATGCTCAAACTACTGCACAATTGCACTTATCTCACACACTAGCAAAGTAATGTTCAAAATTTTCCAAGCCAGGCTTCAACAGTACATGAACCGTAAACTTTCAGATATACAAGCTGGATTTAGAAAAGGCAGAGGAACCAGAGATCAAATTGCCAACATCCGCTGGATCATCAAAAAAGCAAGAGAGTTCCAAAAAACACATCTATTTCTGCTTTATTGACTATGCCAAAGCCTTTGACTATGGATCACAATAAACTGTGGAAAATTCTTCAAGAGATGGGAATACCAGACCATCTTGCCTGCCTCTTGAGAAACCTGTATGCAGGTCAGGAAGCGACAGTTAGAACTGGACATGGAACAGACTGGTTCCAAATAGGAAAAGGAGTACGTCAAGGCTGTTTATTGTCACCCTGCTTATTTAACTTCTATGCAGAGTACATCATGAGAAACACTGGGCTGAAAGAAGCACAAGCTGAAATCAAGATTGCCAGGAGAAATATCAATAACCTCAGATATGCAGATGACACCACCCTTATGGCAGAAAGTGAAGAGGAACTAAAAAGCCTCTTGATGAAAGTGAAAGAGGAGAGTAAAAGGTTGGCTTAAAGCTCAACATTCAGAAAACGAAGATCATGGCATCTGGTCCCATCACTACATGGGAAATAGATGGGAAACAGTGGAAACAGTGGCTGACTTTATATTTTGGGGCTCCAAAATCACTGCAGATGGTGACTGCAGCCATGAAATTAAAGGATGCTTACTCCTTGGAAAGAAAGTTATCACCAACCTAGATAGCATATTGAAAAGCAGAGACATTGCTTTGCCAACAAAGGTCTGTCTAGTCAAGGCTATGATTTTTCCAGTGGTCATGTATGGATGTGAGAGTTGGACTGTGAAGAAAGCTGAGCACCGCAGAATTGATGCTTTTGAACTGTGGTGTTGGAGAAGACTCTTGAGAGTCCCTTGGACTGCAAAGAGATCTGACCAGTCCATCCTAAGTGAAATCAGTCCTGAATATTTATTGGAAGGACTGATGCTTAAGCTGAAACTCCAATACTCTAGCCATGTGATGTGAAGAACTGACTCATTGGAAAAAATCCTGATGCTGGGAAAGGTTGAAGGCAGGAAGAGAAGGGGGTGACAGAGAATGAGATATGTTGGATGGCATCACCGACTCAATGGACAAGAGTTTGAGTAAACTCTGGGAGTTGGTGATGGACAGGGAGTCCTGGCATGCTGCAGTCCATGGGGTCACAAAGAGTCGGACACAACTGAGTGACTAAACTGAACTGAGCTGAACTGAACTATATATGAACCATATTATTGTACTTATTTTTGTAATTTTCTTTTTTTTAGTAAGTTTTGATTGGATATCAGTTTGTGAAATTTATTTGTTTAGTACTGGCTCTTTTATTTCCCTGTGAATATTATTAAGCTGTATTTTATGGTAGAGTTATTTTGAACCTTGAGTGTTTGGGTTTTAAGATTTGTTGGGAGACCAGAGTAGTCCTCAGCCTTGGGGTAATTGTTCAACACTACTGTGGCAAGACCCTTCTATTTGCTCTACTCAGTGCCCCATGATCCTGGAACCAGTACTACTGCCAGCCCTGTGTGATGACTCTTTTTAGGTTGTTCTTTCCATAGCCTCAGGTAATTTCCTCTCATGCGTTTACTTTACTGATCAGCACTCAGCTGAATACTTAAAAAGAGCACTGTTGATTCCTGGTGTTCTTTGTGTACATCTCTTTTGGCTCAGATGGTAAAAAATCTGCCTGCAATGCAGGAGATGAGGTTTCAGTCCCTGGGTCAGGAAGATCCCCTGAAGAAGGGATTGGCTACCCACTCCAGGATTCTTGCCTGGAGAATTCCATAGACAGAGGCACTTGCTGGGCTACAGTCCATGGGGTCACAAAGAGCTGGACACGATTGAGTGAATAACACTATAGAACACTCTACAATGATATTAGTGCCTTATAAAAGAGGCCCAAAAGAGCTTCTTTGCCTCTTCAACCTCAAAAGTGAGGATATAACTCTAAGTCTGCAAACTAAAAGAAAGCTTTCATTTGAACATGCTGGCACCCTGATCTCAGACTTATTGCCTCAGGCAGAAACTGTGAAAAATAAAGTTGTACTGTTTATCAGTCATTCAGTCTGTGCTATTTTGTTTATAGCAGTGCTAACAGACGAAGATAGTAGTCATGAGCCTTATCTCATTTGTCATCTCTCAGGGACTACAGATCTTGTCTGATATCCAGTAGGTTTAAATGTTTGTTTCATACATTTTGTCAGTTTTTGGTTGTTTCAGTAGAGAATGCAAATTCAGTCCGTGTTATTCCACCTTACTCAAAAGTGGAAGTCCTCATTTCTTTTCAATTATGAGGTAAACTATGAGAAAGTTTTGCAAAGCTTAAAGCACTACGGATTAATAGGGCAAAAGTTTTCCTTAGTGCTTGGTAATCTCAGGCCCTTTATCACAAATAACCATGGCTTTGTAGGTATCATTCAAAACCATTTCCATACATTTACACGTATACATCTTCATGTAGAATAATATATTCTGTGTGCATTTTGAAAATAAATGGTGTCATACCTTTCATGCTGTTGAGAAACCTGCTTTTTTATCCAATGATGTGAGAAACATTTATATTTCCATTTTTAAAAGTTTACCTCATTCTTTTTATTGCTGGACTTCAAACAACTGTGCTGTGCACAATTCAGACTCATCTGCTGTGTGTAATTTTATAAAACGCTGCTCTGTTTGCAAGCCTGTCTCCTCCTGGTAGACTTCATCGAGGTCAGGTCTCCAACTTATTCATTTTTGTTCTTTCAAGCTGTAGCACAGTATTTGGCACAGAGGAACTCTCTATAAATGATACGAAAATAATGGATGGGCTGAATGTCATGCCCTTCCACCAAAATCTTCCAGAGCAGAATTCACAATTTCAGTGTCTTTTGTGGCTTCCCAGATTGCATATTTCACCAGACAATGAGTACTGTATAAAGGTATACACTGAAATTAACTGTATATTTTTTTCTCTTCATAGTCTGGCTGAATGTGCCCCCCTGGTGGCTCAGAGGGTAAAGCATCTGCCTGCAATGTGGGAGACCTGGGTTCGATCCCTGGGTTAGGAAGATCCCCTGGAGAAGGGAATGGCAACCCACTCCAGTATTCTTGCCTGGAGATCCCATGGACAGAGCAGCCTGGCAGGCTACAGTCCACAGGGTCCCAAAGAGTCGGACTCGACTGAGCCACTCCACTTCACTTCACCTTTCTCCTCATAGCCACAATACTGGGTAGTGGTATTGGTCAACTACCGTTGCATAATAAACTGTCCCAAAGTTCAATGATTTAAACCAACAATTTATTCTGTCCTTCTTGTGTGTCGGTGGGCAGAGAAATGGCTTTCTAGGCCAGGGTGGTCCCAGGGTGGGGGATGGTTGAGTCCAAATATGTTTCTGTATTTCTCGTTTTCCTTGGGACAGCATGTCGAACCAGGTGGGTTGTTTTTTACAAAGATGGCAGAGGTGCAGGAGGACAAGCCCGAGTATGTAAGCACGTGGCAAGCCTGTTGGCCAAATAAAGCCACATGACTGAGCCCACTGTTAGAGTGAAAGTATATGATCAATCTCTGGTGTGAAAAACTACAAAGTCCCACGGAAGAGGGTATGAATTCTGGTAATGATAAATAATGGAGTCAATAATTCCATTTCTGGCCACACTTGTAGTGACTGGAGAAGTGCTAGAGAAAAGCATTTAGAACACCAACAGCAAAATTTTGATTAAGCCCTTAAAGTACTGTAGTAGAAGTATGAAGCAAAATCCAAGCCAATTTTTATTTAATCATAGTTTTCTTTCACCCTTCCAACAAATGGTGGATAATGAACATTACAGTCATTTCTAGAGTAATCAACTGTGGTATCCCAAACAGAAGATTATAACTTCAGCTGGAAATTGAGAAGCAGGACAGTTGAAGGCTTAAAAACAACAACAAAAGTCTCATTTAGCCTCAAGTGACACTGTGCAGTAAAGAGAGAGGGTAGGGGCAGGGAAATTAAGAAATTAGCAACATAAACAGAATTGTGTCACAGCAGAAGACCGGACTTGTCATTAGAGTCTTGCCAGAGAGAATGTGAATATCAGAAAATGATACATGAAGGAAGGGGGACTGGCCCTGTGCTGTAAACACTGAAAGATATATATAATGAAATGGGAAGGTCATAAATCTAGGGAATTAAAACAGTCAAAATGAAGATTTTCCTGTGCTTCACACCAAGAGCTGTATCTTTTGCATGTTCCTCTCTGCAGCTTAAGCCTATGGCATGAGTAATGGAGACAAGTGTAGGGAGTGATGACACCGGGATCTCAGTTTTGTGGCTGTTCAGAAATCGGATACTGGCTGTTCACCCCCAGGATTGTTCTCCCTTGCAGCCGCATGGCTGGGCATGCCCCGCCTCTCTTAAGACTGCCAGAGAACACCTGTGGCAGCATCAGTGGCCACATCCAAAAAGCCAAGATGTAAATTTGTACATTAACATAGCCCTACACCTTCAGCTTAAAGATAAAAAACACTAAGGGAAAATGTCTCCTGGGGTAGCAGTCCTTTTGCAATTGCTCAGCATTTACCTGCAACTTTTCTGTGTTTTTTAAGCAGTTTTCTTTTATTTTCCCTCACATGAAATGACACAGATCTGTAATTCCTCACTCCTTGGTTCAAATCATGTGCCATTTTCTAGTGACTCACGCATTTACTGCTTCATATCTTTATAGATGTGCAGTGCTTAGTCGCTCAGTCATGTCTGACTCTGTGACCCCATGAAGTGTAGCCCACCAGGCTCCTCTGTTCATGGGATTTCCCAAGCAAGAATACTGAAGTGGGTTGCATGCCCTCCTCCAGGGGATCGTCCCAACCCAGGGATTGAACCCAGGTCTCCTGCATTACCGGCAGATTCTTTACCATCTGAGCCACCAGGGAAACCCATCTTTATAGAAATGTTAAAAAAAAAAATATATATATATATATATATATATATTTGTATATACATGGGGCAAAAATATGAACATAGCCTTTACAAAACATTCTTTATACCAAATTTAACAGATGAGATTGTATGTATGATCTTAAAATACATTTTGAAAGCATAAATGTAAAAGCAAGATACAACTATCCCACAAGAGAAATTGTTCCACAGTTACTCACCCTTACTTCAATAAAGGTAAAGTTGCTACAAATTAGAAATTAAATTTATTAAAATATGAATGTGAGCAAGACTATAGTCACCATCACTGTTTCTACTTCTCAGGCTGAGAATACATCAGATATGTTCTTGCATTTCTAGTACAAAGGCAGATACCTATTTAAGTACTAGAAGCCACAGGAGCATAATTTTCAAAATCAACAGTGGCATATGTTCCTGAAAATTCTGATTATACTTGTAGAAAGCCATGGCAGAGTGTTACTGGGAAGTAAAGTGAGTCCTCTTACTTGACTATCTTTCTGGAGTTAATGTAGACATAATTCTTACACTTCCAGTCTCTTCTCTTCACATACATAAACTGTGGAAGTTTCCACATGTGGGCATATACCTAGAGAGCGTAGACTGACCCGTGAGCTAATAAGCTCAACCAGACATTAGTGCCTCCTGCCCAAATAATTCACATGTCAGAGGAAAGCTTTGCCCTTGACCTAGTGAAATGCATACTGCCGTTTATATCTTACTCACTTCACCTACTCATTCATTCAAATTTGTGCTTATTTAATGAATATCTCACAAGTCATATATTATGATAAATTTTAGGGATTATAAGAGAATGAGAAGAGGGCACTACTGTTCAGATACTCATAGTCTAAAGTAGAAGACAGCTATAAAAGAGTTATAAGATGATGAGAAATATATCAAAACAGAGCCATAAGCAGAGTACTGTGAAAATAAGACAAAAGCAATAATTTTTGCATGTAAGTATGCAGAAAGATTCCACAGAAGAAGGTGGCCCTAGTGCTAAATCTTGAAGGATGAGACAAAATCTGCCAAATATAGATAGAAAAGGAGGATGTGCCAGGGGAAAGGGACCTGTGCAAATTCACTGACTTTCTTCCCCATGTTGCCTGCTCATGGGTGACCTGTAGCCCAGATGTGATTTAAAACACTGACTGGGTACTTATTATTAATATTTTTTATAGAAACTATCCCTTCTGTGTCCTAAATAAAGCTATGAAATAAGTTAAGCAGCATAGAACAGAACCTGAACTGGATTTTTTTTTCAAAATTTTGTTCTCATGCAAATAGCAAACACTTGTCTTTTTAAACATATTATCATTTTTCTTTTGATTTAAGTCTGTGTGCAATCATGTAAAAAATTATTATAATTCATACAGATAGTGGCATTCTGAAGCATGTACAAGTAGACAAGAATTGCAAATTCGCTAATTTGGCTTTGCATTGAATCCCATGTTATTGTGTAGCTTCGAGGGGAAGAGAGTAGAGAGGTGGACATCTTTTTTTGTTAATAAGCAGGCTTTTATTTCATTGCAAATAGGGTCAGCAGGTGCTTCCAGAGCAGGAGTTCTCTTTTATTGAAGGACCCTTTAAATTTTTTCCATATTTCCTATTTGTCATATTATGCTATGCTTCCATTAAAAATAATAGAAATAGAAGGTATAGCTATAATTTTTGTCAATCATCTTAGCCAGCTCCCCAAAGAGGAATGACAGTAATCTTTGTGTACTTTTAAAGGGCAAAAATAAATGACCCTAGATTTGATTGTACCCTTTTTGCTAGTTAAATTTGTCTTGGTGCTCAAACATTATCCTCTTACCTAAATTGGGAATAAGCACCTCTTCCTCTCTCTCTCTTTTTTTTTAATCTTATCTTTCTCTACCCCATCTATTGCATTTATTCAATATTTTTTATCTCTCCCTGTCATTTTAATACATAACGTTTTGTCTGCCCAAACTGTAAGACCTCTCTTTTAATCAGACTTCCAATACCGGTCTTCCTTGGCTAGCTCTATCCCTTTGACACTTGAGATCAGCAGGTCAATTCAAGAGCATTGCAACTTTAACTCTCTGCCATTTCTTCAGAGTCATAATTGGATATCTTAGTTGGCAGCCATATGTGTGATTCCACTAATTATCAGCTATATGACCTTGATCAAGACCATCATGGCAGGAGTCCATCATAAAAGTCTACCATTAATATCTTGCCATCTAATTGATCTCTCCCTACTATATTCCTTACCTTCCTTACTTTTACTCCCAGATATAGTGCTTTTTTCATATGGGGCACTAAATCACAGCATAGTTCATTCCGATAGTCTTCTAATCAAATTTAGCCTTCCAGTGGCAACCCACTCTAGTGTTCTTGCCTGGAGAATCCCAGGGACAGGGGAGCCTGGTGGGCTGCTGTCTGTGGGGTTGCACAGAGTCAGACACGACTGAAGCAACTCAGCAGCAGCAGCAGCAGCAGCAGCAGCAGCAGCAGCAGCAGCAGCAGCAGCCTCAAATATCTGTCTCTCTCTCTGTTCCTCTCTCTTACTCCTGACTCTATTTTTATTATTTTATCTTTATACACATACAGCTTTAAAGTATAGCGTATTTACTTTGATGATTATGCACACAAATCCAGGTTTCTTCACTTTTATTCATTTTTTTTTTACTTAAGGTGCTTTGTTGTTTCAAGTTTGCTATAGTTCCTACTGTTCACTTCTGTTTCCCAACACCTCATTGTTGTTGTTGTTGTTGTTGTTTAGTTGTGTCTGACTCTTTGTGACCCCATGGACTACTGCATGCCAGGTTCCCCTATCCTTCACATCTCCCAGAGTTTGCTCAAATTCGTGTCCATTCAGTCAGTGATGCCATCCAACCATCTTGTCCTCTGTCGTTCCATTCTCTTCCTGCTCTCAATCTTTCCCAGCATCAGGCTCTTTTCCAATGAGTTGGCTTTTCTCATCAGGTGGCCAAAGTACTGGAGCTTCAGCTTCAGCATCAGTCCTTCCAATGAATAGCCAAAGCTGATTTCCTTTAGGATTGACCAGTTTGATCTGTTTGTTGTCCAAGCGACTCTCAAGAGTCTCCTCCAGCACCACTCTTTGAAAGCTTCAATTCTTTGGCGCTCAGCTTCTTCATGGTCCAACTCTCACATCCATACACGACTATTGGAAACACCATAGCTTTGACCATACCCACCTTCATCAACAAAGTGACGTCTCTGCTTTTTAATACACTGTCTAGGTTTGTCATAGTTTTTCTTCCAAGGAGTCTTTTAATTTTAAGGCTGCAATCAGTGTCCGCAGTGGTTTTGGAAGCAAAGAAAATAAAATCTGTCACTGTTTCCATTGTTTCCCCTTCTATTTGCCATGAAGTGATGGGCCAGACACCATGATTTTAGTTTTTTAAATGTTGAGTTTTAAGCCAGTTTTTCACCCTCTTCTCTCACCCTCATCAGGAGGCTTTTTAGTTCCTCTTCACTTTCTGCCATTAGGATAGTGTCATCTGCATATCTGGAGAAGGCAATGGCAACCCACTCCAGTACTCTTGCCTGGAGAATCCCATGGACAGAAGAGCCTGGTGAGCTACAGTCCATGGGGTCGCAAAGAGTTGGACACGACTGAGAGACTTCACTTTTACTTTTCACTTTCATGCACTGGAGAAGAAAATGGCAACCCACTCCAGTATTCTTGCCTAAAGAATCCCAGGGGTGGAGGTGCCTGGTGGGCTGCCATCTATGGGGTCACACAGAGTCAGACATGACTGACGCAGCTTAGCAACAGCAGCAGCAACATCTGCATATCTGAGGTTTTTGATACTTCTCCCAGCAATCTTGATTCCAGTCGGAGCTTCACTCAGCCCGGTGTTTTGCATAATGTACTCTGCATATAAGTTAAATAAGCAGGGTGACAATATATAGCCTTGACACACTCCTTTCCCAATTTTGAACCAATTTGTTCCGTGTCTGGTTCTAACTGTTGCTTCTTGACTTGCATACAGGTTTCTCAGGAGGCAGGTAAGGTGTTCTGGTATTCCAATCTCTTTAATACCTAGTTGCCATTTATAAACTCACTTATGGTGTTATTTTCTCTTGTGCCTCTCAGCCTTCTTTTACTGGTATGTTGCCTGCTTGATCTCAGTAGAGATTTATGTTTCTGGCCCTTAGCAAAGATTTACTTATAGCCACAAACAAGAGAGGATTCATTCTTAGAAATCTGATGCCTAATAGTCAAGTAATTTTCCCAAGGTCTTATTACCTAATTCCCAGTCTTTTAAAAAACAAACAAAACCCATCACATTTGTTCATTATTATCTCATGGTTTTATTGGATCAGGAATTTGAACCCAACTAAACTGGGTATCCTCCAATTCAGTGTCTTCCAAGAAGCTCAGTCAGGTGACAGCCAGTGGTGGAGACTTATCGAAGGCTTGACTGAGGAAGGATCTCCTTCGAAGTTTATATGGTTGATGCCAAGATTTAGTAGCTAGTGAGCTGTCAGACTGAGGCTGTCTTTCTCTCTGGCTATCTACTGAAAGCCACATGGTTTCCCCATGGGCCTTTTCACAGGGCAGTTCACAATATGACATCACATCATCAGACAGCAAGGGAAGTTGTTCAAACCAGATGTCTAGACTTCAGTTTTATCTCCTTTTCCTCCTAGAGTCAGTTAGTCATTATGTCCTACTAAATCTTTTTTTTTTGGAGTTTTTAAATTGAATTTCAATTAACTTACTATATTATATTAACTTCAGGTGTGTAACGGTGATTTAATAATTTCTACATTACAAAATGATCACCATGATAAGTTTAGTTGCCATCTGTTACCATAGGAAATTATTGAAACGTTATTGACTGTATCTCTTATGCTGTACATTGCATCCCTGTCACTTATTGATTTTAAAACTGAGTTTGTGCCCCTTAATCTCCCTTACCTACTTCCGTTTATCCCCTACCCCACATCTGCTCCTCTGGCAACTATCAGTTCCTTCTCTGTTTAAATGAATCTCTGTCTCTTTCGTTACATTTGTTTGTTTTTAGATTTCATGTGCTAGTCAAATCATAAAGGATTTTTCTTTCTCCATTTGATTTATTTCACTTAGCATAATATACTCTAGGTCTATCTACATTATCCCAAATGGAAAAATATCAAACTTTATTTTATGGCGAATAACATTCCAGTGTGTGTGTGCGCACATATACATCACATCTTCTTCATCTTTGTATCTCTCGATGAACACTTACTTCAGTGCCTTGGCTATTGTAAATAATGCTATAGTGAACATATGTGTGTGTGATCAGTTGTGTCTGACTCTTTGAGACCCTATGGACTGTAGCCCACTATGCTCCTCTGGGATTCTCCAGGCAAGAATACTGGAGTGTGTTGCCATTTCCTTCTCCAGGGTTTTCCCCAACCCAGGGATCAAATCCACATCAGGCATATTCTTTGCAATCTGAGCCACCAGGGAAGCCCCTAGAATACAAATATATATATAAGAAGCCAGTAGAGTATAAGGTATAAGGAAGCTGGAGCATGTCTTGTTCATTTTGATATTTCTTGTTCTTAATAAATAGTACTTTATAATTTTGTTGAATGGATTATTGAATAAATAGTAAAATCCAGTGCTTGGTAAAAATTAATTTAAAGAGAGAAAAAATAGAAGTAGAGACCTGGTCCCTACCAATCAATAGCTATTTAAATTCGAGAAAATAATTCCTAAGGAATGTGTATGCTTCCCTGATTTATGTGGTAGCTTAGTTATGCTTGTGTTAAGAATGCAAAAAGAAGCAGTGTATCATTCACTGATAGTACTTGTTGTAATAGTTTCTCTTCTGGGTAGGAAGAGTTTCTACATAAACATTCAAAGGATTGTAATCACTATCCAGAGAGCGAATCCTCTGCCCTGACAGTTGGAAAATGACTTTATATGCTGACAGCCCCACAGGATGGAAAATGCAATAGCTTTGCTACTACTGTGTAATGTTGCTAAGCTTAATTGACTGCACCCATAAATAGTGGGAGAAAGTGAGAGTGTGTAATCCATACCACACTTAAATTATTATGTGGGGCCAACTTGAGAACATCTCAGGGAATCTCTCTAGTATAAGCCATTGGTTGTTTGGATTTTAGAGTTTCATTGTTCATAGCAACCCCAACTCAGTTTCATTCACTTGCCACGATTTCTTAAGCCTAGTGTTGTTATGATTTCACACATACGTCCCTTTTCTTAAAAAAATAAATGTTGTCTTTATGGGCTGTTACACCTTATTGCCGTAATTACCTTCCTACTCCTGTCTTATTTCTGCATCCTTGACTCCAAAACAACTTTTGTTAAAGACATCAATGATTTCCACACTGAAAATCCAAAGAACACTTTTAAGCAAAATTGTCTTATTGGAGTATAGTTGATTTAAAATGGTGTGTTAATTTCTGCTGTACAGCAAAGAAATTCAATTATATATATAATATATGCATATAGAGTATACATATATACACATATTATACATATATTATATACGCATAATACATATATATTTATGCATATTACATATATGCATAAATGAATTGCTTTGCTGTATAGCAAGAGTTAGCACACAGTTGTAAATCAACTATACTCTCCCTATATATGTAAATATACATATAGAGGATATATGTATAATTGAATTCTTTTCTTTGAAAAGACTACAGTAAACATATATACATGTTATATATACAATACATATATATATATTATCTTTCATATTCTTTTCCATTGGGATTTATCCCAGGATATTGACGATAGCTTCCTGTGCTGTACAGTACGACCATGTAAAGAATACTTCTTAGTCCTCATCTTACTTAACATCTCACCACATTCAACATAGTCAGCCATGCCTCCTTCTTGAAGACACTCTTAGCTTTCACCTTACTACAGTTTCCTGTTTTTGTTTCCCTTCTGCTCTGACCTCTGCTTCTCAGCCTCCTTCACAAGGTACTCTCTCTGTTGTTGCTTGGTCACTAAGTCGTGTACGGCTCTTTTGTGACCCCATGGACTGTAGCCCATCAGGCTTCTCTGTCCATGGGATTTTCCAGGTAAGAATACTGAAGTGAGTTGCCATTTCCTTCTCCAGGATATCTTCCCAAACCATGGATCAAACCTATGTTTCCTGCATTGGCAGGCAGATTCTTTACCACTGAGACATTCCAAAATATCAAAGTTGTTCTCGCCATATAAACTTTCCCTAGATGGTATTCCACACCCATAACTTCAGTTCAGTTCAGTCACTCAGTCATGCCTGACTCTTTGGGACCCCATGAATTGCAGCATGCCAGGCCTCCCTGTCCATCATCAACTCCCAGAATTCACTCAAACTCATGTCCATCAAGTCAGTGATGCCATCCAGCCATCTCATCCTCTGAAATCCTTCTCCTCCTGCCCCCAATCTCTCCCAGCATCAGAGTCTTTTCCAATGGGTCAACTCTTTGCATGAGATGGCTAAAGTATTGGAGTTTCAGCTTCAGCATCAGTCCTTCCAGTGAACACCCAGGACTGATCTCCTTTAGGATGGACTGGTTGGATCTCCATGCAGTCCAAGGGACTCTCAAGAGTTTTCTCCAACACCGCAGTTAAAAAGCATCAATTCTATGGTGCTCAGCTTTCTTCACAGTCCAACTCTCATATCCATACATGACCAGTGGAAAAACCATAGCCTTGACTAGATGGACGTTGGCTGGCAAAGTAATGTCTCGGCTTTTCAATATGTTATCGAGGTTGGTCATAACTTTCCTTCCAAGGAGTAGGCGTCTTTTAATTTCATGGCTGCAATCACCATCTGCAGTGATTTTGGAGCCCAGAAAAATAAAGTCAGCCACTTTTTCCACTGTTTCCGCATCTATTTCCCATGAAGTGATGGGACCAGATGCCATGATCTTCATTTTCTGAATGTTGAGCTTTAAGACAACTTTTTCATTCCCCTCTTTCACTTTCATCAAGAGGCTTTTTAGTTCCTTTTCACTTTCTGCCATAAGGGTGGTGTCATCTGCATATCTGAGATTATTGATATTTCTCCTGGCAATCTTGATTCCAGCTTGTGCTTCTTCCAGCCCAGTGTTTCTCATGATGTACCCTGCATTTAAGTTAAATAATCAGGGTGACAATATACAGCCTTGACGTCCTCCTTTTTCTATTTGGAACCAGTCTGTTGTTCCATGTCCAGTTCTAACTGTTGCTTCCTGACCTGCATATAGGTTTCTCAAGAGGCAGGCCAGATGGTCTGGTAGTCCCATCTCTTTCACAATTTTCCACAGTTTATTGTGACCCACACAGTCAAAGGCATCGGCACAGTCAATAAAGCAGAAATAGATGTTTTCTGGAACTCTCTTGCTTTTTCCATGGTCCAGCAGATGTTGGCAATTTGATCTCTGGTTCCTCTGCCTTTTCTAAATCCAGCTTAAACATCTGAAAGTTCACAGTTCACGTACTGCTGAGCCCTGGCTTAGAGAATTTTGAGCATTACTTTACTAGCGTGTGAGATGAGTGCAATTGTGCGGTAGTTTGAGCATTGTTTGGCATTACCTTTCTTTGGGATTGGAATGAAAACTGACCTTTTCCAGTCCTGTGGCCACTGCTGAGTTTTCCAAATTTTCTGGCATATTGAGTGCAGCACTTTCACAGCATCATCTTCCAGGATTTGAAATAGCTCATCTGGATTTTCATCACCTCCACTAGCTTTGTTCATAGTGATGCTTTCTAAGGCCCACTTGACTTCACATTCCAGGATGTCTGGCTCTAGGTGAGTGATCACACCATTGTGATTATCCTGGTCATGAAGATCTTTTTTGTACAGTTGTTCTGTATATTCTTGCCACCTCTTCTTAATATCTTCTGCTTCTGTTAGGTCCATACTATTTCTGTCCTTTATCGAGCCCATCTTTGCATGAAATGTTCCCTTGGTATCTCTAATTTTCTTGAAGAGATCTCTAGTCTTTCCCATTCTGTTGTTTTCCTCTGTTTGTTTGCATTGATCACTGAAGAAGGCTTTCTTATCTCTCCTTGCTCTTCTTTGGAACTCTGCATTCAGATGCTTATATCTTTCCTTTTCTCCTTTGCTTTACACTTCTCTTCCTTTCACAGCTATTTGTAAGGCCTCCCTAGACAGCTGTTTTGCTTTTTTGCATTTCTTTTCCTTGGGGATGGTCTTGATCCTTGTCTCCTGTACAATGCCACAAACCTCACTCCATAGTTCATCAGGCACTTTGTCTTTCAGATCTAGTCCCTGAAATCTACTTCTCAGTTCCCTGTATAATCATAAGGGATTTGATTTAGGTTATACCTGAATGGTCTAGTGGTTTTTCCCACTTTCTTCAATTTAAGTCTGAATTTGGCAATAAGGAGTTCATGATCTGAGCCACAGTCAGCTCCTGGTCTTGTTTTTGATGACTGTATAGAGAGCTTCTCCATCTTTGGCTGCAAAGAATACAATCAATCTGATTTCGGTGTTGACCATCTGGTGATGTCCATGTGTAGAGTCTTCTCTTGTGTTGTTGGAAGAGGGTGTTTGCTATGATCAGTGCATTTTCTTGGCAAAACTCTATTAGTCTTTGCCCTGCTTCATTCCATATTCCAAGGCCAAATTTGCTGTTACTCCAGGTGTTTCTTGACTTCCTACTTTTGCATTCCAATCCCCTATAATGAAAAGAACATCTTTTTTGGGTGTTAGTTCTAAAAGGTCTTGTAGGTCTTCATAGAACCCTTCAACTTCAGCTTCTTCAGCGTTACTGGTTGGAGCATAGGCTTGAATTACCGTGATGTTGAATAGTTTGCCTTGAAAATGAACAGAAATCATTCCATCATTTTTGAGATTGCATCCAAGTACTGCATTTCAGACTCTTTTGTTGACCATGATGACTACTCCATTTCTTCTAAAGGATTCCTGCCCACAGTAGTAGATATAATGGTCATCTGAGTTAAATTCACCCATTCCAGTCCACTTTAGTTTGCTGATTCCTAAAGTGTCAATGTTCACTCTTGCCATCTCCTGTTTGACTACTTCCTATTTGCCTTGATTCATGGACCTGACATTCCAGGTTTCTATGCAATATTGCTCTTTACAGCACTGGACCTTGCTTCTATCACCAGTCACATCTACAACTGGGTATTGTTTTTGTTTTGGCTCCATCCCTTCATTCTTTCTGGAGTTATTTCTCCACTGATCTCCAGTAGCATATTGGGCACCTACCTACCCAGGGAGTATCTCTTTCAGTATCCTATCATTTTGCCTTTTCATATTGTTCATGGGGTTCTCAAGGCAAGAATACTGAAGCAGTTTGCCATTCCCTTCTCCAGTGGGCCACATTCTGTCAAAGAATAACTTAATGTCTTTCAAATACTCATATTTACCATTTCCTATCACTCACTCATATCTCTCCTCTGAGAGATTTGTTTATAGATCTAATGCCTTCTAAACAACTCTGCTTGAATTTCTTTTATGTTTCTCAAATTTAAAATGTCCAAAATTTTATTATTGAATTTTAACCTCCTAAATTCATTAACACTTGATATTTTTTCTCTCCCTTGCCCTAACTTGTAAATTTCTGCCAGCATCTAATTCCTAGCTGCATTATTCACTCTTTTGTCTGATTCATCATCATTTCTGTTTCTGGACTTTTAACCATGGCTAATTATCAGCCTGAAATGTTATTCTCCTTCTTCATTCAGATAATTCCTATTCATCAGAAACTCTTAATTTCAATATGCTTTTTTTGGAGACCTTCGCATACCTTTCTGTCCCACTGGTATGCTCTCAGAGCATTTATCCAGTTCTTCGTAGCACTTAATGTGATTTGTAATTCTGCATTTATATGAATGCTATTATATGTTATCTTCTTTACTTCATTTACCTTTTCTTCTCTTTACTGTCTTTTAAATTTGACTTTATAAACCTAGACAATTTGGAAGAGTGATATCTCATGGATTACTAAGTTATATAACTCTGTCTTAAAATATATAGAAACTAATTCTCTGTATTGGTTAAATCATTAATTTATTCATTTAATCAATTCTTAAGCTCCTACTGTGTACTTTTATAGTCTGAATCTTGGATCCTGCCACTTATTTTCTGAATTATCATGAAAAATTAATTCATTTTTCAGTTTCCTTTTCTCTTAAAATGGGTGAAAATTGTAGCTAAATTATAAGAATACTCTGAGAAATAAATGAGTTATTACATGCAAAAATGACTCGCACATTATTAATTCCATGTAAATATTAGCTAGCCTTATTTTTATATTATCATTAATTATTCATTTCTTTTTGAGGCAATGAGTTGTATAATGTTAAAATACATTTGTATCTTCACATAGCTTATATCTTAGTATAGGGCAAACTATGATTGTTTGACCAAGTCTGGCCCACTGACCATTTTTGTAAATAAAGTTTTACTGGAATACAACTAGCTCATTTCTTTATACTTTATCTAAAGCTGCTTTATGCTGTAATTATGACTTTAAATAGTCACTACAGAGATTGTATGCCCCACAAAGCAGAAAATGTGTGCCATTTTTTTCTCTTCACCGAAAATGTTTCCTGAATGCTCTTCAAATGCAGATAGATTCACTTTCTTTAGTAGGTAGCCTAGATGGTAAAAAAACCCAGTGGGCTCATGAAGATTAGGATTAATATTCTAATTTTTGTATCCTACCATTTTCTTCTTGCATGGTTTTAGCAGGCCACTTATCTCTGTAAACATGTTTCCTTGATTGTAAAAAGGGCTCAGTGTCTATTCTGATGTGTCCTTACAGAATTAAATAGTAAAATGTATATATAGTGCCTGGAATCTGGGTACTCAATAAAAATATTCCTCTTTCTTTTTAGAGGAATCCAAAAAAAGGATTTATACTGATCTCAAGTATTAACATTTATCACAACTTCACAACTACATGAAATAATTTAAGGACAGAAGTTGAAAAAATCATGGGGACAATGTTCCACTAGAAGAAAAATAGTTTTTAACTGCAGTAAATGCAAAGGAAAGATGTGTTAAAGTCTAGTGCTATTAATATGTTATTATCTTAGTCTTGTTTTAAATTTATCATAGTTAAGTTGCAGGTTTAAATCCTTTATATGCTGAAGATTATTCACTTCTAATAAGTTTCCAAGGTGCTTCTTGTGCAAAACCAACTGAAATTATTGACTAAACTAAATTACTTAGAAAGGAGAACATTCTGGTTCTCTATGAGGGAAATAATTTGTTTCTTAAAGATGCCTCTTTAATAATAGCTTAAAACAATAAATCTATGAAGAATTGTTTGTGTTTGGTTTTTTTTTTTCCTCACAGTAGTTAACCCATCAGGAATATTACTTACACAATTCCATTTTAAAAAATGACTTTTGAAAGATGCCATATAAAATTAAATTTTAATGAGGGATAATAAATGGTGATACTTTTCACAGGAGGAAACACAATGCTTGCCTGGAGCCTTTCCTGCATGTCATCCACTTTAGCCCTCTGTTATTGCGGCTTCCCTTTCATCTTTTCAAGGGAAGATGATGGGATAGCACACTTTGTAAAACCAAAACCAGCTTTAGTATTACGCTTACCAAAGGCAATCTTCTTCTCTGGCTAATAGGCAGATGGACCTCGCTTGCTTTAGTGATGATTCTTTTGTAGAAAGCTGCTTGGTTCCTCCACAATGATGGTTTAAGGTATTTAAGTACTCCTTTGATTATGTGACCTGATGAAAAACTAAATCTTCATGATTGGACTCAAAAAAGTATTTGCAGTAGACGGGAATTTTAGCATATTGTGGCAAAGACAGAAAGTCCCTACAATGGTCATTTGGCAACCAATCAAATTGAGTCTAGGAAGAGAAAAACATAAGGACTAAGGATAAAATAATCATATTATATCTGCAAATAGCTGTTTGACTGCCTTAATAAAATAAGAATGCTCACCAATGCTTCTTAGTCCAATATAAGCAGTCTGTTATTAACCCTCTGGGCCACTCAAGTTCATTGTCCCATTTACTAAATGAGAAAAATTTATCATAGACATACAATAATCTTGGCAAACATACTTATTAATTTATTGTTTCTAGCTTAAATTTCAAAAAATTATGACACTTCCTGCTTTTATATGATGCCACCCTAGCAATATTTTTTTGCCCTGAGGATCCTATTAGCAGAGAGCTGAGCAATTCGGTTTCATTGGAAATAAATTATGTCTCCATTCTTAAAATACAAGTATTGAAGGGCTGTAAAGATTAGAAATGCGTTTGAAGCCCCATCACTTGAAAGTTTTTTGGGTTTTTTTTTTTCCCCCTTGATGTATAGAGCTTCTGGTGTTAATGTAAAACAACCTATCTTTTGAAAAGTTAAGAGGCAAGTCACCTTAAAGGAACCCTGACCAGGATTACGAAGGATGTACAAAATGAAACACATTATCGTGGAGGGCGGGGATGTTTGGTTCCTCAGAAGCTGTTTGCAAGACAGGCTGCTTTTGTATTACAGAGTGGGGAGGTGACTCAGCTAGTCACCCTCTGTTTCAAAATGATTAGAAAACTGCAATTCCCAAGAAACATGATGTGATTTCTCACTTTCCTCACCAAGGGTCTGAGGATGAAATGACACCTTTAATTACGAAGGACTGTTGGTACCACTCTGGTAACAAGCTGCTAGAAATGAAACCCTTAATTGCCTCAGAATCATGTATTTCATGTAAATGCATTTTAATCTTAGGTACAGTTGTTGGTCCAGCTTTCATTATTTTTCCCTGTTAGCATATGATAGAAGGAAGTAGTTGTGCCAACTTCTTATTTTGCTGCTATTTTATTGTCAGTTTTGCCCAATGACTGAGGAGCTAGTGTGTCTTTTCCAGCAATAACTTGTTATTTTAATAGCAGCAGGGCCCCATGGTGGTGTTCAACTTTGACTTAAATAAAATTGTAATTAGAAAAACGATGACTCTCATGTTTTAACATAACTTGATCTTTAGTTATTTCTCATAATTATATCAAATTGCAGTAGATATCAAACCATTTTGTCTGATTAATTATTTTTAAAGCATTGCTGATAAGCAGAATCCATTTATCAGCTCCATATGCTTACATTCTTAAAATTAACTCTGTATGATCTGAATATTTACTTAGCTACTTCTCTTCTCCCCACCCTCACCCCCTTTCTGTTCATTTTGAAAGATAAAAGTAAATGCTAATTTTGTGAAGTTCCCAGTATTACACTTTTCTTAGAACATATTGAATTTGGCTAGCTGATTGTTTCTTCCAAATTAATGTAGACATATTTAGAGATTCAACAATTAAAGAAATAAACAATAATTAAGGAACTGTGAGTAAACCAGAGAGAGGAGTTGACCTAAGTAAATAAAGGGCGAAATTTGTGAATTCTCTTTCCAATGTAATTAAAGGTATTTTTGAATTTCAAAATGAAATATAGATTAAAAAGCTGTATTTAACTCAAAATCTAAAAACTGATGGATTCTGAAGGAAAAGGGAACAGACTAGGTTTGTTGAACAGATGTATATTGACCGGTTTGGTCTATAACAGGTAAAGTGCTATGGTAGTGATAGCAAGCATTAAATCATTTTTCAGAGGAAACTTCTGGACGTGGTGGATATACTTATGGCATAGATTGTCACAATGGTTTCATGAGGGCATACTTATTTCCAAGTTTATCGAGTCATATATGTACATTAAATATGTATGCTTTTCATATGCCAGATATGCTTAAATAGAATGGTTTTAAAAGAATCAATTTCAGCAACCTGTCAAAGATTAAAAAAAAAGAAGAAGAAGAAGAAAACAGACCTGCTATTCAGTAGTTAATTTTTGAAGAATTGTATTCTGGATTAAATTATATAACTGGTAGGTACACTAACAATGAGTGCTTCTGGCTTTTTCTTTCTTTAGAAATGAGGACTGAATGAAGTCAGGAATTACTGGAAAGGAGGTCAGGGTAAGTCATATCATATTTATTTCTTACTTTTGAAGTGTGCAGAATACATTGTATAAAACTTGTTCAGAAACTCTCTGGGGTTCATGTCTCAGATAAATTAGACAAATTGAGTCTTTCAGGGGGAAATAAAATGCTTGCTATAGCTGTGCTACATAGAAATATACCACTTGTCCCTGACATTTTGAGACCCATGTTTTCCACATGCCAACCACCTTACTGTTCCATATTGTTAAGTGGATCATGGCCAAAGTGGCAAGAAAAACTCTAGATGAATTCCTCTTTTAGAATTGTGAGCCTCATTATTCCATGTATTTTCTTCTTCCTTTTAATTTAGTATGGCAAAGTCAGTGCTTAAAATCTCAGGGCAATATCTAACTAGGTATCTCAGTATGTCTCATATTCAAGTTCAGATGCAAATGGTCATAGACTAAAGTTGATTATCATATAATTGTGTTTTTATGTTTTAGCATCATTTAATTTTTGCTTTTCTTTGACATTTAAATGCATTTGCTTTTATGAAAGTATAAAACATTTATTTTATAACCAGTTGTGTAAAATCAAAAGCCATAGTATTCTTACAGATGACTTATATGGTATACTTCATCTCATTGTGCATGATAGATAGATATACAGGATCATCTTCAAATAGAGAGAATTGAGGCCAAAGTTGCTTTTTTTTTTTTTAATTAAAAAAATTACTTAAAAGAATTTGCTCTTTTCAGAAAGTCACTCTGAATGCAAAGGAATAAGAAAGTCAGAATAAATAATGTCATTATGCAGATTCATTTTTCCTGTTTGCGTATTCAGAAGTCTTAATTCTAGTAGACTCAGGAATAGCACTTGTTTGTTTTTTATTATCAATGCCTCCTTGGATCTTGCCAGCTTAATACTCAGTATAACATTAGAAATTTGGTGTATAGAGAGTGGCACAAAGAAAGGGTGTACCCTTCTGGGCCTTTCTGAGCCTTCATTCATCTTCAAACAGTTCATTTCCACATAGTCCTTTGGATAATGGAATTTTCCCTAAAAATTTGTTTCAAAAAAGAGATAACTTAGATGGAAATGTGTTAATATCTGTTAAGTCTAGCTGCTGGGGATGTGGGTATCTGCAACATGGGTTATTCAGTTTTTCTCTAATTTTGAGATATATCTTAAACATCAATGATTCAAAACAGTTCTTTTGGAAATAGCTCCACATGTCTTGAAATGGTTTTGAACTTCATTTTGTAGCATGTTACCAGCACGTTCATTAGAGAGTAAAATTAATGTCTAGTGGATTACTTTCATTATAGTGAGAATTTTTCATGGATGGGGAGGGAGAGTATTACAGTCATCCTTCGAGACTGAACATCCCAAGCTTATATTGTTTTCTTCTTCCAAAATAAATATTTTAGATGGGCAAATAAGCAATTGGAAGAGGTTGCTGAGTCACTAAGAGTAGTCCAGCTCTTTGCCACCTCATGGACTGCTGCACACCAGGCTTCCCTGTCCTTCACTATCTCCTGGAGTTGCTCAAACTCATGTCCATTGAATCAATGATGCCATCCAACTGTCTCATCCTCGCCACCCCCTTCTCCTGCCCTCAGTCTTTCCCAGCATCATGGTCTTTTCCAAGAAGTCAGTTCTTTGCATCAAGTAGTCAAAGTATCGGAGCTTCAGCTTCAGCATTAGTCCTTCCAGTGAATATTCAGAGTCACTGGTACATAGTTGGAATTTCAGGTGGCCTTATAGGAACTTTCCCCCAGAGACAGCTGCTTCATGTCTTTGTCCTTTGTGAAGAAGAAAGTTTCTTTTGACAATTCAGAGAATATCTCACTCTCTCTGAAGCTGTCAAGTGCCTTCATACTGCTTCCTGAAATGTGGGTGTGGTGTCTGGAATTCAATCTTGGGCTATTAAATGTGAGTCATATGTTAAGGAGTGGGGAATTGAATGTTTTGGATTTGTGTTTTTTATTAGCAGAAAAAGAACAAACTTATATACCATTTTAATTAATTTTATAACAATAAAATTTCAGCTCTTTATATAACGGCTTGGAAACATATCACAGACATTTTAATGAAGATAATTTAGCTAAATATTTGATTTGAATCTTCTCATGGAAAAAATGTGGTTACTCTAAGTGACACTGAGTGCCCATCCACATATGGCCAAAATGATGTGAAACTAAGGAAAAATGTTTCTCTTTGGAAATGCCAGGAGATCCTAAGTTTCCATTGTTACCAATCTCTCTAGTGCCTCCTGCCTGCATGGTTATACTCACTGACTTTACCTGAACCTTTGCAATTAAGAATTGTGCAGAGTTCAGACATCAGCTGGACCTCTGTCAGATGCAAGCTGTTCCATGCATTCCAGGAAAAATTGGTACATCCCCAACTGCAATTCCACATTCCATGATATAACAAAATTCTCAAGGAGATTTCTGCAAATCTGTAATGAGATCAAGTTTTCATGCTGTATCTTCACATAGTCTCTATTCCTTACCATGTCCATGCAGACATGAAACTCATATTTTCTTATGAATATCCACAAGTCAGCTCATTCATACAGGCATGTTATGACTACAACAGAGTTTTTTTAAATAATATAGCAGTTATCGTACCCATCCCCAGCTAGCAAAAATGTATTTTTTTCATTAGACTTTAAAGTTATATAAAATATTCCTTGGTGCCCTAAGGTGAGTGCGTCATCTCTCTTGATGCCCTTACTATAGGGTGTTGCATTCTCGACTGCTTTCTCTGTCTGCTCCTCTCTTCTCTCCATTTTGTTCTCTTATCTGTCTTCTGTTATTTCAGAGGACACACACACACTTTTCTTTGGGCCCATTTACAGCAGTTCTTGCCATCAGCCCTGGAGCTCTCAGAGTTCTGTCTTCTATTTCCAAATAGTTATCAAGCTTGTTATATTTGTCATCATCTTGGGTATTTGTTTTCCTCCAGCAAAATGAACTCATTCAATGATGAATGCTGGAAGCATCTTTTAATATGATATATGGACTTTATTCTCCTTATCTTATCAAATAAAACACCATGACTTACCTTTCCTATGCCACCAGTATTTGTGTTGATTATATATTGCAGAGACCACTGTCATAAAGGGACCCACAGAGGGAAAAACTCAATTTCTGTGCTAAGAAAATCAGACAGGGCATGACCACCTACAGGAAACCACATGTTGTCTATCTCTTCTCTCTGGGATGTTTGTTGAGAGGAAAATCATGAGACATTTGAAGAGACATAGTTACAAAGAAATGTTATGGAAGAGAAAGTTTAAAACCTGAGGATCTACAAAAATGAATGCTAGGCCTAAATATCTTAGCTTGTGACATTTTGAAGATAGAATTTTCTGTTCTGTTTTTGCAGCAGTGATTGGGATTTCTTAACTGTGAATCTCTAAAAAGTATGTTCATTTTTACCAGCAATGGAGATAGCCTTAATATATGATGATATCCATGTGTAGCCCAGGAATTTGGTATTGGTGAATTTTGGCAAGACCGTTTGTCTGATTTAGCTAAAAGCAACTGGCCTCTGTCTTTTGAAACCTAACATGATGTGAGAAATGGCAATTTAAGTCCATTTCATTCTCCACAGTGGTTTTCTAGGAACTAAGATAGTAAAATATGTTCCAGTTGACTGTTACACAATGGAATGATCTAGCCAGATTATAAATTATAAATTAAGTAGTATAATATGAATAGTATAGCATGGAATGGCAAAATGAGACGTGGCCACCACATGTAATTAACCTAGAGTAAACACTAAGAGCATATGCCATCTCAGTTCAGAAACTTCAGAGTCTACAGAAGAGGAAGAGATTTTTAAAGGATTTTTTTTATAGTTGAAATTAATGTGGTAAACCCCAAAGTTTGTTATTGTCTAAAGACATGTGGTTAATGTTTTACTGGAATATGTGTTTCCTGATGGTTTAATCCAACTTATGAATTTAACACTACTTTTATAAAATATCTAGTTAGTATAAATAATAGTTATATGCTTCCCAACTTAGCAACTAAAGGTAAGGACATTCTTTAAACCTAAAGATCTCATAAAGATTTTGAGAGGGCAACAAAACATTGGGATGTTAAAGTATGGCTTGTGTTGATATTGTTTTATTTCCTCTCTCTTCTGTTTCTTCCTACTAACTTTTTCTTTCTTTTCAAAATCCATGATTAATGCTCATTCTATTAAAAAATAAAACAAAATTTGCTGACATGTTCTAATATTTTTCTCTTCTTTCATCCTAGGATAATTTTTCATCTCCTATAGAGTTTTACTTTGACAAAATGGCTTTTTGTTAGGATGTGGGCACAAGTAGTGTGCTGCGGTTTTACACTTAGCTAGAATGAATACGTTGTTGATTTCTGGTAAAATTAGAAATTGCTTCCAAATATAAAAATGTCTGGTATTACTTCTAACATGAAGCCCCTTGCAAGACCTTTTCTTCCCTGTTCTTCTGCTCTTGTAATAGAATATATATAAACTTGTGTCTGAGAAACTCCTTAATAATTGATGTGATACTTTGGTTCACCTGGATTCATTTTCCCTTCTTTTTTATTTTCTATTATTATATGGATAACACTCACATTCTGGATTTAAAAGCATATAATTGAGTTGGTCCAAAATTCTGATAATTCTGTGCCCAAAAGCAGATATTTGATTTGATCCTTTTGCATTTTCTTTGGATTATTCTGGAAGTCATTCAATAGCCATTCCCCCTCCCAATTGTTGACTTCCACATTATTCTTAAATTTGTTTTGTATATACTGACTAAATATTGATAAGAGTGACAGATACTAATTCCTACTCAATTTTTTTCAAGTTTTACCTCCAGTATCTAATACATTAAAAGGATAATTAAATACACATTTAATTGCAAAACAATATTTAACTTTGCTTGCTAAATGCATTTCTTAGCACTAGATTTTTCTTTCCTTCATAACTTTTTGGTTAAATTAGAAATTATGTTCAAAACTTAGCCATAACTGAAACTTGCTTTTGAGAAATTTGGAAAGGCAGAAGACAATTTATTGAAAATCTACCTTGCCATTATTGTGTTGATACACTGTCAAGAGGCATGTATAATTCATATGCTGGAGCCCTACTTCTCCACCATGCTCCAGGTTCCTACGATAAGACTGAAACATATTTATATCAAGTTCCCTCCTATCTTGGGTAATAGAACCTACTGACATAGTCCAACAGAGACTTTCCTTCTCTTGAATTCTCTATATTAAAAAATTATAATACTGGAGTTCTAATACAGTTTGAACACATTTTCCATATTACTAAAGTACCTCTGCTTTCTTCCAAACTAGGCATTGTTGAGTCAAGCCAGTGCAATGGTTATAGAAACATATTTTGATATGTTCTTCACAGTTAGAATTAATTAGTTAGCAGAAAATTTCATCAAATTATAAAAGAAACAACTTTTTACCAATGTCTTTAAATCACATCATAGATGTTAACTTGCAGATTCTCTAATATAGAAAACAGTTTAGCAATCTGACACATATTAATAAAACAATAGACACCTTTTATTTTTTTCCTAAATCAAGTGCTCAAAAATTACCCTCAAATTCAACACCCCTGTAAATTAGTTACTTGGATCTCTAAGGACCTGCAAAATGTGCAGGTGTTAACCTGATCCATTAAAAAGTAAGGTTTGCATCCTTTTTCATTAAAGTGTTATAAAATAGGTTTATGAAACATCCCTTCTAAGGAGTTAAGGATTTCACTAATAACAATGAACATATCTGAAAAAGATTACAGAGAACCTTCAGTGCAATTATAAATCATGATAATAGTTGCATTAAAAAATTAAGAGAACACTGTCTGGAAATGGTACACTCTACAGGAATGCCTTCCCCATTCAATTTCCGAGAATAGAAGCTCCATTAGTTACGGTAGAGTTATAAGACATTAAAGGTGCAAAAAATAGGATGCTACCTTATGCTTTTGTAGAATATGATTGACAGGATTACCTGTATCTTGATTTTGAAAATAATTTGCAACTTTGTTGGTGTCAGGCCAAAATAAGGTAAGATACCTGTTTTGCAGTAGTTTCATCAATTTAGCTAAATGTTTTTGTTTTTTCAAGGGAAATCAGCATTGAAAAATAAAGAAAAATACTAGTAACAATAACAATAACAAAATAAACTAACAATTGGATGACTATTAAAAAAATAAAGGGGTATGTGAAAAAAGGACATTAAAATTTCTTGAATCACCAGAAATTTTTTCAACATAAATTTAGATCTTGATCTCACATTTTATTAATGAATGAGCAATGAAGAGGATGACTTCCCTGGTGGCTCAGATGGTACCTTTTACTTCTTCCTAAATCAAGTGCCTAAAAATTACCCTAAAGAATCTGCCTGTAATGCAGGACATCTGCAATGTTCGATCTCTGGGTCAGGAAAATCCCCTGGAGAAGGAAATGGCAACCCACTCCTGTATTCTTGCCTGGGAAATCCCATGGACAGAGAAACCTGGTGGTCTACAGTCCATGCGGCCTTAAGGAGTTGGACACTACTGGATGACTAACACACAATAAAGAGAAAGAGAGTAACATATATGACTACTGAATCTAGGATGTTTGTACCTTTCTTCTTTTTTAGACTTCAAGGAAAATGAAACATAGAAGACAGTTTTAAACCTAGACATAACTAAGCATCATGTTAGAAAGCATAGCTTAGTACAATAATACTTGAATTATTTGGCCATAGAACAGTCTTCAGCACTGTTGTCTACAGTAGTTTGTGGCTTTTTCATGTGGCACTTTGTAGTTTTGAACTAAGATTCCAAATGCAGATAAAAGGAGCAATATATCTACCACCAAATTGTGAATACCTGGCAATCAAAAACACCTCTGGATAGTTGGAATCAATAAACCATTAATTTTTGAATTCATGGAAATATGTCCATCTTTCAGGGCTGTAAAATGACAAATGTAATAGGGAACATATCACTTTTCTCATTACTTGATATCAGTTTCTCAGTAAATGCCAAATTATCGATTTGAAAATAGAGTACAAAAAGTCAAATTCAGACTATTTTAAAAAATTTAATTTGTGAGGCTTACAGTAAAATTAACTTTGTTTTATTAAACCTGACTTAAATCTGTGTGTAAAACAAAGGCTGTTTAAATTTCTTTTACTTATATCTTTTTCTATAACACTGAACTGCATCAGTGAATTGATGTCTTGAAAGTTCTCATTTTTTTCAATTAAAAAAATAATCATCTATAGATGAAATGTACTGACGTTTATGCTCATAATAGGTGACACTTCAGCAAAGGAACTGACTCCAGGAGAAAATATAAGGGTGAGGAAGAATGATCTTAGTAAAATAGGAATCAAGTTGATTTCTTCAAGAACATTACTTATTGTGATTGAAACAAGAAAGGAGAGAATAAATAAAAAATTTTGTGCGATTTCATTTATTTTTTTGTCAACAAAATACATGTTTAGTAAAAATTACATTGTTTCTGAAAACTGTGCAGTGACTTAGGTGAGCAAAGTCCTTATCTTCAAGGGTGATGAAAAAGAGAAAGATCCTTTGTTCTAAACAGAAAGCTATTCTGAATGTCTCTATAGATCTCCCGGCTCTGAAAAATCTCACTTGAGCAGAAGGGAAACTAAGTGAGTTAGAATCAGAATATCTGCAGGAGGCAAGCAGTGTCAAGAATGATGCTCATAAATTAATGAGGAGTCAAGATGAATAGAGAACAATAATATGGTCTTGAAGAACAAGTGAAATGTCTTTAGGAGTAAAAAAGAAATATTTGGAGAAAGGTAGTGGCATCACTGGAAGAAGGTAATGGAACCCCACTCCAGTACTCTTGCCTGGAAAATCCCATGGACAGAGGAGCCTAGTGGGCTGCAGTCCATGGGGTTGCTGAGAGTTGGACACAACTCAGTGACTTCACTTTCAGTTTTCACTTTCATGCATTGGAGAAGGAAATGGCAACCCACTCCAGTGTTCTTGCCTGGAGAATCCCAGGGACGGGGGAGCCTGGTGGGCTTCCGTCTATGGGGTCGCACAGAGTCAGACACAACTGCAGCGACTTAGCAGCAGCAGCAGCAGCAGCAGTGGCATCACTAGCTTGTTATCCAACCATCTAGCAAAACTATCATCAATCCCTATTTCCCACTTTGGGATTAGTCTAATTTGACATAAAATTGAATTTAAGATTCCATTGATTTCTCAATATTTTTCTCATTTATTATGTGTAAACAGGCCACATCAGTCTTTAAAACTATTTTGATTCTGATAGATTCTAAATTCTAGAGGACATTTTTGGTGATGAGGAAATGATTTCAATAGGCTGTCCAAAGTCAAGATATGAAATTTCAAATTAAGCATGGCAAGTCTAATAGAGAGGATTGTGTACTGACCCCTGAACTTGAATGTATATTCAAAGCCATCTGTGCAGACAATAGGAACAGTATTCGTTTTTAAAAGGAAAAAGAGAGAGCAAAAATATGTTGAAATAATCAATGACTGTACAATCATATAAAGAAATGGAATAGTTTTGTCAGCATGTCAGTCAGAAATGAATTACAATTGTGGTAAAGAAATCACAGTAAAAGGAATTTCTCTGGGGAAAAGTGGCATGCAAAATAAAAGCATTAGTGTGACATACGGTTTACAGAAACTCTCTTTGTGGAGATTAAAGTTTATGTTTGTTGACAGTACAACAGGAACATGTCACACAATGTAAAAATGATCATGCCATAACCACTCCTTAGTTGATGGCTTGATTTTACATGCAGTGATGGAGGTTAGATAGAATTCAACATGCATTTCCATCTACTGACATCAGCCAGAGTAGGTGCCTGCATGCATGGATGCAGCTATTTGAGACCAAAGCATTTTCTGACATGATGTATTTTATGGCATGATACCACCAGGACTATTCCTGTTACTTTTATGAGAAAAATGAATAGAAATAACATTATTTATATTTTATTTTCCAGATATCATTCATATCCAGTCATGGAGCCTAACATAGGCTTCCTGGATTCTCAGAAAACCGATGCCTACTGGGAAAATTAATAATTATGTTAGAAATAGCAGAATTAGTGGGAGGCATGGTTATAACATACATTTGTTTAGCACTTACTCTCTGAAGAACACTTTCTATGTTTTGTTGTTGTTCTTCCATTGCTAAGTCGTGTCTGAATCTGTGACTCCATGAACTGCAGCACTCCAGGCTTCCTTGTCCTTCCCTATCGCCCGGAGTTTGCGCAAACTCACATTCACTGAATCAGTGGTGCCATCCAACCATCTTATCCTCTGTTGCCCCCTTCTCCTCCTGCCTTCAGTCTTTCCCAGCATCAGGGTCTTTTCCAGTGAGTCAGCTTTTTGCATCAGAAAGCCAAAGTATTGCAGCTTCATATTCAGCATCAGTCCTACCAAAGAATATTCAGGGTTCATTTTCTTTAGGATTGATTCTATGTTTTACTTCCTTTAGTTCTCACAATATTTCTAGTGTAGAGGAACTGAACTAAGAGGTACGTTCAGTTCAGTTCAGTCACTCAATCGTGTCCAACTCTTTGCGACCCCATGTATCACAGGACGCCAAGCCTCCCTGTCCATCACCAACTCCTGGAGTTCACTCAGACTCGTATTCATCAAGTCAGTGATGCCATCCAGCCATCTCATCCTCAGTTGTCCCCTTCTTCTCCTGCCCCTAATCCCTCCCAGCATGAAAGTCTTTTCCAATGAGTCAACTCTTTGTATGAAGTGGCCACAAGTACTGGAGTTTTAGCTTCAGCATCATTCCTTCCAGAGAAATCCCAGGGTTGATCTCCTTCAGAATGGACTGGTTGGATCTCCTTGCAGTCCAAGGGACTCTTAAAGAGTCTTCTCCAACACCACAGTTCAAAAGCATCAATTCTTCGGCATTCAGCCTTCTTCACAGTCCAACTCTCACATCCATACATGACCACAGGAAAAACCATAGCCTTGACTAGACGGACCTTAGTCAGCAAAGTAATGTCTCTGCTTTTGAATATGCTATCTAGGTTACTCATAACTTTTCTTCCAGGGAGTAACCATCTTTTAATTTCATGGCTGCAGTCACCATCTGCAGTGACTTTGGAGCACCCCCCCCAAAAAAAAGTCTGACACTGTTTCGACTGTTTCTGCATCTATTTCCCATGGAGTGATGGGACTGGATGCCATGATCTTCGTTTTCTGAATGTTGAGCTTTTAAGCCAACTTTTTCACTCTCCTCTTTTACTCTCATCAAGAGGCTTTTTAGTTCGTCTTCACTTTCTGCCATAAGGGTGGTGTCATGTGCATATCTGAGGTTATTGATATTCCTTCCTGGCAATCTTGATTCCAGCTTGTGTTTCTTCCAGCCCAGCATTTCTCATGATGTACTCTGCACATAAGTTAAATAAGCAGGGTGACAATATACAGCCTTGACGTCCTCCTTTTTCTATTCGGAACCAGTCTGTTGTTCCATGTCCAGTTCTAACTGTTGCTTCCTGACCTGCATACAGATTTCTCAAGAGGCAGGTCAGGTGGGCTGGTATTCCCATCTCTTTCAGAATTTTCCACAGTTTATTGTGATCCACACAGTCAAAGGCTTTGGCATAGTCAATAAAGCAGAAATAGACGTTTTTCTGGAACTCTCTTGCTTTTTCCATGATCCAGCGGATGTTGGCAATTTGGTCTCTGGTTTCTCTGTCTTTTCGAAAACCAGCTTGAACATCAGGAAGTTCACGGTTCACATATTGCTGAAGCCTGGCTTAGAGAATTTTGAGCATTACTTTACTAGCATGTGAGAAGAGTGCAATTGTGAGGTAGTTTGAGCATTGTTTGGCATTGCCTTTCTTTGGGACTGGAATGAAAACTGACCTTATCCAGAGGTACATTAGCAATCTATATTTAAAGAAGAAGGAATGAAAGGAATTTATCCTTTAGAAAGGCTAAAGAAACAAATCAATACCCAATGGAAAGCACAGAAGCAATAGGACATAGGTTCAAGGGCTAGCAGGCCATAAAAACGTGGCCCAAGCCATAGTGTAGCAAAGATGTCAAAAGTTTAGGTATGATCCAGGTGGTCATTGCAACTTGATGTCACTTGTCTTTGGTAGGTGCTATTTTACAAAAAAAAAAAAAAAAAATGTAGAGATTACAATCTAATGAAAGTCAAAATTTAAATGTCAGAGCTCTAAATATTTACTCATTTGTGAGGCTTTCTCTTGGGTTCTGATTTCTTAATCATGTATGTTAATGCTCATGAATGTATTTTTGAAGGTTGAAGTTTTGATCAATCTTAGGAAGTGGTAAAAATTTTTGTTTCTCCACTCTTTTATATTTTGTACTTATATCACCATCCTATCAGAGCCTACATTCCCAATATATGTACTACCATTTGCAGGAATATTACAACACTCGAGTTTGTGTAGTGGTGCACTGGCAAAAAAGTTTAACAACCAACTCTCTAGAAAAACAAAGTGTGTATATATGCATACTCATAAAATTTATAATGTATAGGACAGAATTTACAAAAAAATATTAAAACATGCAATATTCTTTATTGTAAATTCCACATGACAAATTTATTCTTGAAGCATCTTCTTTAATTTTGTCCTTTAATTTTTGCTGAACTCTGATACCTGTCACTAACTCATGGTTGCAATGGATTGATTAACATGGTAGTTCTGACATGAATATTTATTTTTATTCTAACAAAAAACACAAAAATACAAAATACATGTGTTGGAACTTCACTTACATCCATCAGTGACTTGGCCAATTAACTTCTTTGTTGAAGTGAATGGTAATAATTTCTAAAAACTAAACATATTTCATCAATTTTTGTGATATTAATGAAATAACTGATAAAGATGTGACGTATTTTGAAATTTGTTTACACTGTTAATATTTTATACATTACTTTCTTAAGTCTAGACCAGAGGTCAGCCCACTGTCACCCATAGGGTAAATATGGTCTACTCCCTGTTTCTGTAAATAAAGTTTGACTGGAACATTGCTAAGCCTGTTTGTATATTGCCTGTGTCTGCTCTCACTGTATAAAAGCAGAGTTAAGTAGTTGCTATAAAGAATATATAGCAGCACCAACTCAGGCGACATGAATCTGAGCAAATTCCAGGAGGCAGTGAAGGACAGGGGACCCTATAAAGCCTGGTGTTCTACAGTCCATGGGGTTGCAAATACTTGGACACCACTTACTGAACAGCAGTGACAAAGGAGCACACAAAGCCTAAAATATTTACTTCTGGCCTCATAGAGAAAATATTTGTAGTCAATAAAATGGTAAATCAAATCTTGATTTGTAGTTTTGGCCAGGTTTTGTAGTGTTTGCTGTAGTGTAAATATTTCTACTATAAGCCCAAGAATATAACATAAAGTAAAATGTAGTTAAGTAATTCGGAAGTTGTTGGTTGAATTCGGTCCCCAAGGAAAGTTATGATGAAATTTTAAAATCTCTGGTACCTGTGAATGTAACCTTATTTGGAAATATGGTCTTTGGAGACATAATCGATTTAAGATGAAATCATATTGAATTAGGGTGGGCTCTAAATCCAATGATGGTGTTATTAAAAGGAGCAATAGAAAAAAGGTCGTGTGAAAAGGGAGACAGAGATTAGTTATGTTGCCACAAACTAAGGAGTACAAAAGTTTACCAGCAAACCCCAGGAGCTAGGAAAATCAAGAAAGGATTCTCTCTTGAGCCTTTACAGTGAGCATGGGGACAGCTTGACTTGAGATTTCTAGCCTCTGGGACTCATGGGAAACTTCTAGTATTCTGCTATGGTAACCTCCCAAGGCAATCCAGAAGTGTTGAGGTTGCAGTATTTACTATTTTTTTCCCCCACGTAATCAATTTCACTGCAAGTTTATAACATTTAATTTTAAATCATGGTTTTATTGAGCAAAAGTTCACAAAATTTCTGAAAATTAACAAAATCAAGAGCCAGTCTGGGCTTGCTGCATTGCACCACTCTTTAAACAAGTTGTAACGGCAAGCTGACATCCTCCATTAGGGGAGGGAACAGATTCAGAGCCCAGGTTTGTTTCCAGGCTTCCATGTTTCCAGAACCAGTTTTGTAAAAGTGGGACACAGCCTTGAGAGATTTCAGGAAATAAATGCTGAGGCCTGCTGTTGAAACCTTTAACTTTGGGATGTGATTTGCTTGAAAGTAACTTAAATATGTGACAAGTTATGAGTCTGAGAAATGAGATTTTATTTAAGGATCCTTCTGATATATCCCTTGTTTCAGTGAAGATTGGTTCAGATACTTGGGTTAATGTCTATTGGCCAAGTCTTGAACTGTAAAAATGGAGAGTCAAAACAGGCTATTATTGGCCTTAATTTAGAAACAAAACAAGTTTAGAAATTCTAATTTGAATTATCCATTGCCTAATTATCTTCTGTGTTTCCAAAGTATATTTCTTTGCAAACTGGATGTATAGTAAAACTTAGTGGCATATATCTCACAAATCCATAACATTTAGTTTTGGATTTAGTAACATTTAGTTTTAGTAGTACTTTTGTAACTGTTTGCTCCTCTGCCAAAGAAATGTACAATATCTCATTATATTAAGCTGGATGAGTAAACTACTAAGCATTTAGTAATGTGAATGTGTTTTCTGGTAGAATCACATTAAGCATAAGAAGGCATTATGTATGAAAGTCAGTTGATTAAAAATTAAAGTTATTTATTATTAATTTAATGAAAGATACACGATATTTCTCTTGTTTTTTTCCTTTAATACCTGTCCATGCATTCATGAGAAAAGTTGAAAGCTGCTTATGCTGTATATAGTTATTTGACAAATGTCTAGTTTCGTTATTGACTGACCGGCTTCTAACACGAGATCAAGAATGTGGTTTCATATTCTGCCAGTAACCATGGGGGATTCTGATCTGTAGATAATCTTATCATAGGAAGTTTTCTTGGTTTATTAAGTACTTGGACCCTTGTCCTTTTTAAGCAATGGTATCATGAGTTCATTGTCATCATCGCCTAGTTTGTCCTCCCAGCCTAGTTTCAACATTTGACTTCAATTGCAATAACGCCTGTAACAAAGTCTGCACTGACTTCATGAGAGACCCCTGTCTTGTACTGCATATTCAATATTGGTCCTCCTCATTTTTACTAATGATAATATTATAACCTTAAACACCAAGCCCAAGTTAGTCACAAGTAATGCATGTGAAATTGTACTACCTGCAAGAATTTTAATGCATAGAATGATAAAGCTTCATCTCATGGAGTAAATAAAAGTATAGCTAACACCTAACATTTGACATTTTAAAATTTATTTGGAAATTAATATAAAAGTGCTGATTGGGAAAAAAACAAACAAACAAAAAATAATATACTCTGCTTCCAAGTTGCACAGTCAAACCCTAGACATAGAAAATGAGTCTGAGAAAGAGATTTTAATTCAGAATTATTATCTGTTCATGTCACAGATGATTTCAAAGGTTGTTGAATAAAGTGATCAAGAGAAAGTCTGATTGAATATTTCTTTTCAATGAAAGTAGGAATAAAAATGATGATACCTTTTATATTATGGATAACTTGCAGTATTGTGTTTTTATAGACTGAAATTTAATAATGGTTTTCATGTGAGAGCATCAAATTGGTTTTCATACTTTAATTTTCATTGATACATTAATTTCAGGACCATTAGGAATAAGTAAATGAGAAATTATGCACACACACACACACACATATTCTCACTCTTGCTCCGAAGATATATATTTTAATCAACTCTGTCTTCTGTTCATATTTGGAGTACTGGGCATTACTTCTAGGCACTTTCCCGTTATTTTCTTCTATGTGAAATTCACTTAGAGGAAGGAAGCTTGTCACTCGATGAAGCTTATACTTGTGTCCTTTGGCAAGATATATTCCCTTTTGGCAGAAGAGGTCATTTTCAGGATGGAGTACAGATTCTTAGAAAATAATAATTATTCTAGGCTAAATATTAAAATGCAGGAGATGTGGGTTTGATCCCTCGGTCAGGAAGATCCTCTGGAGAAGGAAATGACAACCCACTCCAGTATTCTTGCCTGGGAAATCCCGTGGACAGAGGAGCATGGCAGGCTAAAGTCCATGTTATTGCAAAGAGTCTGACACAACTTAGTGACTAAACTACAAATTAAAATAGTCATGACTCTAGTATCTATGTTTAAATTAATTTTGTAAAGTAGCACAGTGCTCCTAGGACTTTATCCAAGAGAAGTGAAAACACATGTTGCCAGAAGCCTTGTACAAGGAAATGAGTACGAGATTTACTCATAGGAGCTACAACCTGGAAACAGTTCTTCTGGTTGTCATCTAACAAGAAAAGAATAGATAAACTAACTATACCAGTTTATACAGTGGAATACTACTCAGGAATAAAAAAGAACAAGCTGTATGAGTTCATCTCAGACATTATGTCAAACCATCTAGATGCTAAAGGCGTTATGTACTTTCTACTTCCATTTCCACAAAGTTCTAAAACAAGCAAAGCAAATCTGTGTTGATGGAAACCAGAAGAGTGGTTGTTTTGGTGAAGTTATTTGATTTTTGCTATTGAGTTGTAGAAGATCCTTATATATTTTAGATATTAACTTCTTATCAGATATATATCTTGCAAATATTTTCTTGCATTTTGTAAATGTCCTTTTCATCCTATTGATTGTTTTCTTCACTTTGCAAAAGTTCTTTCATTTGGTGTGGTCCCTCTTGTCTATTCTTGTTTTTGTTGCCTATGCTTTTGGTGTCATATCCAAGAAACCATTGAGTGACTGGAGGGGGTTCCCTGGGAGAGACATGAGGAATATTAATAGGGTGATGAAAAAGCTGTATATCTTGCCTGGTATGTAGGTTACTGAATGCATAACTTGGTTAAAACTAATTGAGCTATATTTTTAAGTCACTGTGTAAATACTTTGCTGACTAAGGTCCGTCTAGTCAAGGCTATGGTTTTTCCTGTGTTCATGTATGGATGTGAGAGTTGGACTGTGAAGAAGGCTGAGCGCCAAAGAATTGATGCTTTTGAACTGTGGTGTTGGAGAAGACTCTTGAGAGTCCCATGGACTGCAAGAAGATCCAACCAGTCCATTCTGAAGGAGATCAACCCTGGGATTTCTTTGGAAGGAATGATACTAAAGCAGAAGCTCCAGTACTTTGGCCACCTCATGCGAAGAGTTGACTCATTGGAAAAGACTCTGATGCTGGGAGGGATTGGGGGCAGGAGGAGAAGGGGACGACCAAGGATGAGATGGCTGGATGGCATCACGAACTCGATGGACGTGGGTCTGAGTGAACTCCGGGAGATGGTGATGGACAGGGAGGCCTGGCGTGCTGCGATTCATGGGGTCTCAAAGAGTCAGACACGACTGAGCGACTGAACTGAACTGAACTGTGTAAATTATACCTCAATAAAAAATCATCAGGTGCTTTGGAGAAAATGATGACTTATTAACAATTACTTTTTATTCTTCTTATTCTCTTAATTTTTCTTCTAATTATCTTAATTTTTACAGTACAACTCCATATATTATATCATTTTAGCCTGTGGCTAAGAAAGAGTGGATATTATCTCTACACTTAGGAAAGAAACTAAGTCTCTGAGGAGCCAGAAGAGCTGCATGTATCATGCAGTTCTAGCAGAAATAGAGATCATATTATAATTCCTGTATTTCTGGCTCTAACTTTGGACTGAATCTGCTAAAATGAATGTACCTCAGGTGCAAGTAAATGGTAGGAACATACAGACGAGCTCTTTCTGTCTGACTCAACCCACATTTATTTTTAGTTAAAACCTTGAGAATAAAAGCAGAAGTGTCCAAAAACATCAAATGTATATTCTGCTTAAGGTATGTACATTAATGACTAAAGATGTTTTATTAAGTGAAAGTTTACACAAATCCCTAAGCTAAGGTATTGAATGATTTCAGCAACAAAGTGCAGTGGGTTAGTGATGAATAACAGTTTATTTCCAGCCTTTTGGTAGAATACCATTCTTTCTCATTATCTGATTCAAAATCCCATATATATACAGGTTTTATGTTTTTCTCTCCTTTTTTCTTTTACATTTGGCCAAGCTGCACAGTTTGTGGGTTCTTATTTCCCCGACAAGGAATCGAACCTGGGCCTCTGACAGTGAAAGCATTGTCTTAACCACTGAACTATCATGGAATTCCCATGTTTCTCTCTCTCTCTCTTTCTCTCTTTTTTTTTTTAGTTGAGATTTTAGATTTAAAAATCTAACTGGAGACTTTTCCCTGAATTGAAATGCAGCTCCTTGGGAAATAGCTACAGGAGCTGTCCAGGGTATCCATTCTAAAATAAAATTCTTGAATATATATATTTTGATACATAGCAGAGGAAGCTCATAAATGCCTGTTATTGCAACATAAAAATAAAATGCCCCACACAAATATGAAAATATGTAAATGCAATATATTTAGTATAAAAGTTAACTCCAAGAATATTGATCAAAGATGTTAGGTTAAAAAAAAAGAAAACTAAAAAAAGATATACACCTAAAATTTCACTAGCTCTTTGTTCTATATGCCATAAAGAGCTATCTTCTAGCTGAGATGTGTTAACTCCAGACTGTTTAAATGATTGTCTTGTCTCTGTCAGTCATTTTTTATTTTTTAAAACTGAATATCATGTTGACTATTCTGTGTAAATTAGGATTTGCTAAGAACTTTATATATATTATCTCATTTTCTCATTAAAACTGCCCAAACAAGTTTAGTACAGTAATCATCCAAATACTTGTAACTATGAAGACTTTAAAAAGTTGTCTAAAATATTTGGCCTCTAACCACAAGGTAAATGAATGAATGGTAAACTGAATGATAAGGATCTATTCCTAAGCTCTTTGAATTCAGAGCCCTCACCCTGAAAGACTCTTTTATACTCTGCCCTTTACAGAAACATTATACATGAATGGAAAAATAGGAGACATTTCCTGGGAGAGTTTCCTTCCATTACTCCTTTTTAAAAAGGAGGAGATATCATACATTACCATATTTCACCCTGCTTCCTGAAACTCTATGAGCCTTGATATTTTCCTGGTTAGAAATTGTTTCAGGGTGTGTCTATAATACAAGACACCAACTTAAATGCTAACCAGAACCTAGTAAGTAACTAATAGGAAGAAAGTAGGTCAGGACACATGTATGAAAAGCTGTTGCTATGAAAATATGGTGATGCTTATGTGGGGTTCAGTTCAGTCACTCAGCCGTGTCTGACTCTTTGTGACCCCATGAATCGCAGCACGCCAGGCCTCCCTGTCCATCACCAACTCCCGGAGTTCACTCAGACTCACGTCCATCGAGTCAGTGATGCCATCCAGCCATCTCATCCTCTGTCATCCCCTTCTCCTCCTGCCCCCAATTCCTCCCAGCATCAGAGTCTTTTCCAGTGAGTCAACTCTTCGCATTACCTCATATTTGGTCTCAAATCCTTCAAGAAAAATGTGTCTGGTCAAAAGGAAGATTCAGAAATTGAGCAAGTCATTTTTCCAGAAGTCACAAAGATTATGTGCAGTTTTGAATATCTGAACCAGCATAGTTATTTCAAGAAAGGGATTGGAGGGTTGGCTGCTGGTCTATGGTATCTTCTCCATCCCCTCCACCCCTGAATTAATCCAGCCAATTGTTGTTCTTAGGATCCAGGGCTCAGATATTTTGGTTTTCTTTTCCAAGAAAAACTGAAAATGTGAGTGTTGATGAGAATGGCTTTTGTGTTTAAAATTAACCGCACAGACAAAAAAACTGCCTCTTCAGATAATCAAGTACAGCTAAAGACCTCAGCAACATCTGTTCTAAAAGCAACATCTTTTAGGTTGTGGTCTAAAAACGGAGTGGTGTTAATCCCAGGGTTGTTGCAAACCAGAAAGCAGTAAAGAAGCATAGCATCCCAAGTTGGATCCATGAGTTGCTAAGGGAAAGACTCTCAGTAAAGCCAGATATGGAGTTGAGATCAACACCTGGGGGAATAAACAACCAAAAAGACTAAAAGAATGACACTAAATTGATACTAAAATAGCTTGGGTAAAACTGACAATATTAGCTATGATGCTTTTTCCAGGATACTTTTAAACAGTTTGATTTTCCCCCACAAAAGCAGAGTTCTCAACACATAATCAGTAAACATTCTTCAGAAACTGAAATTAATTCTGATGTCATCAGTCATTATCCCAGGCCACTTTAACTATCCACTCTTCCAATGATCCATGGGGTTCCCATGTGTCTTCTAATTGTCTTTATCATTTTATTGAGCTCCTATTATCTTCCAGCACTGTCCTGTTTAACACATTAACTCATAAATCTTGAGAACAGATAATTTTTCTCATTTTACAGATGACAGTATATACATTCAGATAAGTCGAATGACCATCTAAGTTCAGAGATCTAGGGAGTAATAGGGCCAGAATTTAGTTCCAAACCTGCCGGACTTCAAAACATTCATATTTTATTACAAAGCTCTTTTGCCTTCACTGCCTTTATTCCTATAACAAGTACCATGTAGCAAATGAGTTTTATTTGGGATGAACTAATATTATTCACACAACCATGAAGTCCATATTCTGGAAAAACAGAAGGTATATTTTAAAATATTTTTTAGTTGAAGTATTTTCAATATTTTTTCTTTTTATATTTTTTATTTGTAATACTGTGTGAATTTCTGCTGAACAGCAAAGTGCTTCAGTTGTACACATGCATATATATCATTATATGTATAACTGAATCACTTTATACATAAATATATACACACACACACACACATTCTTCTTCAGTGTTCCTTTGCCAGTATTCTTTTCCATTATGGTTTATCACAGGATATTGAATTAGAAAATAGTTCCTTGGACTATACAGTGGGACCTTGTTGTTCTTTTTAAAAATGTTACAACTAGATCAACCACACAGTTTGGCTTCAGCTCAGACAGATACCATGCATGCATATCTGCTTTGTACCTTACCTATCCGTTTTCTCTGTATTTATCTTTGCCTTGATTAATCTACTCCAGGGTTAACATGTTGAATAAGTAATTAAACAGATATTTGTTGAAGGTCTGGTTCTCTCTAAGGCTGAATTATGATGTTCTAGCTAGAATCAAGATTGCCGGGAGAAATAGCAATAACCTCAGATAGGCAGATGATACCACCCTTTTGGCAGAAAGTGAAGAGGAACTAAAAAGCCTCTTGATGAAAGTGAAAGAGGAGAGTGAAAAGTTGGCTTAAAGCTCAACATTCAGAAAACGAAGATCATGGCATCTGGTCCCATCACTACATGGGAAATAGATGGGGAAACAGTGGAAACAGTGTCAGACTTTATTTATTGGGGGCTCCAAAATCACTGCAGATGGTGACTGCAGCCATGAAATTGAAAGATGCTTACTCCTTGGAAGGAAAGTTATGACCAACCTAGACAGCATATTGAAAAGCAGAGACATTACTTTGCCAACAAAGGTCTGTCTAGTCAAGGCTATGGTTTTCCTGTGGTCATGTATGGATGTGAGAGTTGGACTGTGAAGAAAGCTGAGCACTGAAGAATTGATGGTTTTGAACTGTGGTGTTGGAGAAGACTCTTGAGAGTCCCTTGGACTGCAAGGAGATCCAACCAGTCCTTCCTAAAGGAAACCAGTCCTGGGTGTTCATTGGAAGGACTGATGCTAAAGCTGAAACTCCAATACTTTGGCCACCTCATGTGAAGAGTTGACTCATTGGAAAAGGCTTTGATGCTGGGAGGGATTGGGGGCAGGAGGAGAAGGGGACGACCGAGGATGAGATGGCTGGATGGCATCACCGACTTGATGGACATGAGTCTGAGTGAACTCCGGGAGTTGGTGATGGACAGGGAGGCCTGGCATGCTGCGATTCATGGGGTCGCAAAGAGTCAGACGTGACTGAGGAACTGAACTGAACTGAACTGAGTCCTCCCTGAGATCACTCTGATAGCCCTGCTTCTTACTTGGAAATCTTAGACATCTTCCTGGGGGTTTTTTTGTTTTGTTTTGATTTTTCTCTTTCCTTTTGTTACTTCCAATTAAGATATAAATGTGAAATTAAATAAAAAGTGTTGATTTAAGACATCCAAAGATTTGAGATTAATAGCGAAATATAGTATGGATGTGAGAGTTGGACTATAAAGCTGAGCACAGAAGAGTTGTTTTTGAACTGTGTTGGAGAAAACTCTTGAGAGTCCCTTGGACTGCAAGGAGATCCAACCAGTCCAGCCTAAAGGAGATCAGTCCTGGGTGTTCTTTGGAAGGAATGATGCTGAAGCTGAAACTCCAGTACTTTGGCCACCTCATGCGAAGAGCTGACTCACTTGAAAAGACCCTGATGCTGGGAAAGATTGAGGGTGGTAGGAGAAGGGGACAACAGATGATGAGATGGCTGGATGGCATCACAGACTCGATGGACATGAGTTTGAGTGAACTCTGGGAGTTGGTGATGGACAGGGAGGCCTGGCGTGCTGTGGTTCATGGGTTTGCAAAGAGTCAGACACGACTAAGCAATTGAACTGAACTTATAGATAAAATATCTGCAGTTGGTGTTTGTTTGTTTTATATTAACTCCCATTTGGTGTTTGGTTAATATTTTAGGTAAATTGTGTGAAACACTGTGCTTTCTTTTCCACTTCCTGTGTGTTTAGCATGTCTATAGTCTCATTCTCATGAGTCCACCTCAACATTAGAACGCACTCCTCTTACCTCTCCATCTTTCCAGGATTTACCAGTGTCTTGGCCTTTGTAGATTCAGAAAATATAATCTGTGAGATGGCTGGATTTGTCATATTTCAAACTATGTGGGTTATTAAAAACATCAATTTCATGTTATCATTCCTAACCATGGAGTTTCTGAAATTTATTCCAAAAACGTAGAAATTTTTTTTTCTCCCTCTGTGTTTTTCGGGGTGAAATAGTACACTGGAAACTTTGAGTCATTTTTGATGTGGAAAAGAAAGCCTCACCCTGCAAGGAAGCCATGCAGGGAATCTGTAATAAGAACATAATAAACCACCTCATCCTGGCCTCTCAGCACCATGGCTCCTGATGACTTAGGATTCCTTCACAATCAAGTACAAATGAGTCTGTGTCTTTAAAAAATAAAGCCCATCTTTTATATGAGACAGTTTCTAGTTTATCAAAAAGCTGCATTAAGGTGTTTAATAAATCATGCTGCATACAACCCAGGGACAAGAAAGCACAACTGCCTAAAATAAAATACATTAGGAGTACAAGAAAAACATAGATTCTTAGTATGATACTCTGAGTCCTTATAAATTAATCAGAAAATTTTATTAATTGTCTACCAAGTTTAAAGCAATGAAGAAACAAAAGGAAACGAGTGCAGTCTTTTTCCTGAATGTAATGTACAAGGCCTGGCTGCTAGGAAATTGAGTGCAAATCTTAGCATTTGAGTTTGACCAGTTTTAATTTTTTTGTTGTTATGCGTTAGTAAGAAATGAGTGAATACTCCCAATTACAAACACAACTTTGTCTTAAGGCAAAGGGCACTCCTTGGATGAGATATATTGTAAAATCAGCAGAGACTAATCCCAGTTTGTGCTTTCTTCAGCAAATGACCAGTGTCCCACCTCACACCACTCTGGCTATGCCATTTCTTTCACCATCTCAGCCAGATTTCCAGAAGGCAGGTCTCAAACATATTTCAGAGACTGGTGCTTTGATAGTGAAGCAATGAGGGCCTTCGTACTCCTGACCTAAGGACTCTAGGTGATCCACTGATTCGGTCAGTCATGAACTTTCCATGATCACTGGAAGGTGCTCAAATGACCCTTTGGCTCCTTGCTTGGTCTACGTGAATCCAAGTCTGTTTTACAATTGCCTCTTTCCTGCAAGCAAAGAGGGGATGAACAGGTCAGAAGTTAGATGGACTTCAGTCAACAATGAAAGAGAAGTCTGGTACTGGCTGCTTTGTTTAGAATAGTGTTGGTGTCCTAGCATGGGAGGGGACAGGGAGTGAGTGCAACCAGGAGGTGGGGGAGTTAACAGAACAATGCATTCCTGTTTTTATCTTTTGCTGAGAGGACATCTCTTCAATCTCTCTTCAACTGAGAAACAGAGTCACTTCTTTGATTTAGGAGGCATTTAGAATGTCAGCTGCCAGGCACTTTGTGTGTGTGTGTGTGTGTGTGTGCGTGTGTGTGTGCGTGTATGTAAGTGCATGCGTGTGCACCTGTGCTAAGCATTTGGAATGGCCTGGTGGACTACTCCAAGGAACAAGCATGAGATTTAAGAATTTGTTTTGGCTTTGGAGTTAAACTGAACAGACCCAAGATACCCAGCTCTTCAATTTGAGATAGGTTACCACTAAGAACGTTGGTTTAAAATGAAAATAATACTTATGCCTCAGTATGGAGACCAGTTGCCACAGTACCTGGCACAAAACAGAAACTCAGGAATTGTTTCCTTTAATTTTCTTCAAAAAACTTCCAATCATGCAGTGCCCTGACTTCAATTCTGCATCGCTGGTCCTCTAGAGACATGAATTATACCTATGGTTTAGATCTCTGCAGACTCCAGGACTCTGTTTCTGAAAGAGATACGAGGAGGCAAAAGTTGGTCAGCTCTCTATCAAATCAACAATGCTACTAATTCTACTCTGACTTCTTAACCCATAACTAAGTTGCTTCTTCTCTCTTGTGATCAGGATACAGCCTTGTGCCTTACCTGTCTTTTTTCTCCACTCCTCTGTTTATCTTGATTCTTTAATCCAGAGCTCATATTTTCACTAAGAAGTTGAACAGATATTTGTGACAGCCCTGTACTCTCTAAGACTGAAATATAGTTCTCCGGTCCTCATTTATATATTTCTCACAGCCCAGAATCTTGTGGCTCAGAAGTCTTGGGAGTCTTCTTAGCTTAGGCTTCTTGCCTACTGCTATTCTACCTTCTGTTGTCATCTCTCTTTATCAGCTATCTGTAGACACTGCCCACTGCAATTTGATCCATCCTGATTTTAAACAAGAACATTTTTAATATAGGCAATCTGAGAAGACAGATTATCTACACTTTACAGACATAATAATACAAGACAAGCAGTAGCCAGAACACATAGTCAAACCTCAGAATAGTCTAACTCTGTGCTATCTTTCACCAGGTGCATCATTTTCCTTACTAAGTCATGCTGTTTCTACGTAGGATTCTTTTAAATTCACTGTCCTCTTTCCATTTTATTTGCTACTTCATTTCTGGCTCCTTTTCCCTCACACCTGGACTATCACAAAACCTACTCCCTAGGCTGTCTGCCGACAATCACTCTTCTTGATTTATCTTTTTAAAATCCATATATGATCACATTATCCTTCTGGCCATGTCTTGTAAAACAAAACAGTTCCTAAGCAGGGGATTGAAGGCCCTTTAAAATCTAGCCTAAGCAACCTTTTGGGTCTCTGTCTCTGTCTTTCCCACTTTGCATTACTCATTTTTCCTTAAACACACCATATGGTGTCATTCTGTTATGCCTTCTCCCCTGATCTGGTACTTAGAAAAATCCTACTTATTCTCTGCACTTTTGCCCTATTTTAAATCACACATCTGGTTGCTTTACTCTTCCAGCTTAGTTTCTCAGTGGCTCCACATTTTATAATCCTGAGTAGAAAAAAACTCTAAAGGGTAAACTTGTTTACTTCTTACCCAAAGGCTGTGTTCAACTTGCCTTGGCCTGACTAAACTCAAGAGGCTCTTCCCACTTCCAGAACAGCCCCAGCTTCAACATACTCCTATATACAATGATATTTCAAGTCTCCATGCCTTTCCACATGCTGAGCCACAAATGAACTTCACTCAGGCCATCTGGCAATTTCACCTTATTCTTCAGGTCTCAGTAAGACTTGTCTTTTCCTTGTGAAGCCATTCCTCACCCACCCAAGCAGGTGCCTGACTCCCTGTTGCCCTTATTCCATATGTCTATTGCTGCCCTTAACTCCTTGTTAATTATTTTTTTATTCTGTCTGTCCTTCCAGACTGTGAACTTTTAAAGGGGAAACATTATGTTTTATCACCTAGCATTTAGCACACTGCCTAATTCATAACAGGTATCAAATACATATTATAAGATAAATAGAAAATAGTTATTTCTATGGAACCTTTCTTATTTTCTTTTGTATAATTAATTATTCATTTGCCCAAATCCCATAGTATCAGTGTGCCAAGGACTTAGAATCAGGCTTCTGGATTCAAGTTACTAATCTTTCATTTACTAGTTAACTTTTGAAGTTGTTAATCCTCAGTTTCCTCATCTCTGAATAATGTACATCTATGATTTAGGCTATTTGTTGAACAGGGTAATGCTACATAGTTATCAGTTAGCAAATCTCAGATACTGTAAATTTTGCTAACCAAAATGATGGGTGGTGGTAGTAGTTACTGTTATTAACTTATATTCATTCCATGTGCTTTGTCCTGCCAGCTCATGGCTACTTGAGGGCTGCTACATTTTATATTCTCCTTTGTATTCACAGAATCTAGAGTCTGTTTATAGGCTATAGATAGATATTCGAAATGAAATATGGGCACAAAATATATAAATAAAATTAATTCTGCTGCTGCTGCTGCTAAGTCGCTTCAATCGTGTCCAACTCTGTGAGACTCCATAAACGGCAGCCCACCTGGCTCCCCCGTCCCTGGGATTCTCCAGGCAAGAACACTGGAGTGGGTTGCCATTTCCTTCTCCAGTGCATGAAAGTGAAAAGTGAAAGTGAAGTTGCTCAGTCATGTCCAACTCTTAGCGACCCCATGGACTGCAGCCTACCAGGCTCCTCCATCCATGGGATTTTCCAAGCAAGAGTACTGGAGTGGGGTGCCATTGCCTTTTCCGAAAAGTAATTCTAAGTGTATATAAAACAAAGAGCACTAACTATTTAGAAGACCATCGGAAGACCTAACCAGATCTAGAAAACAAAACAATTTGACTGGTGAAAATATTAATATATTCTATGAATATATATAGGACAGGGGTGTGTTAAAGAAGTATAAGAACTCAAACTGTTTGAAGTTCAGATACTGAAACCCGTATTGACCAAAGGAAGGATTCCATTGTGTCCAGCTATGATCAAGTATATAGTAAAAAACATGTTGACTAGCGTTAGAATTGTGGGGAATATCACTTATTAGAAACTGGGATCTTGGATCAAAATGCAAAATTTGGGGTGTATAACTTTGACTGTGACAGTGAATCAAAAGGAGTCAGTCAGTACAGCTCCGCTCCTCAGCTCAGAAGCACTCTTCTAAGCCCTTGGGATGAATTTGTACATCTTTAGTCAGAAGACCTATATCATCTGCCAAAACAAGATTTCCTAGGTTTGCTTCTAAATATAGCTTTAGTTTGGGTAATTTGCTATAATCAATTTTGAAGAACATTTAAACTCAATTTAATGTTTATTTTCTTTGCCAATTCTTGGTGCCTGCATATATGATGACTCTCATTCAAACTAGAAGATTACACACCTATTAAATATGTACATGCAAGTGAAATCACCGTACATCATATAAGCACAAATTTAACTCTAGAAGATGTATTGCTTTCACTGATGCATTTATTCATTTGCTGAGAGATTTTTTAAAGTATGCATGTATTAAATATAACATTTAGAGAGCTTCACTTTGAAAATTCCTTAATTTCTGAACAAAATAGTGCAATTATGAAAATTTCACTAATCTTATATTTACTGTTGCTGGTACATTTTATACTCAGCTTTGAGATTGTACTAGCTTTATGAAGGCCATATTTATTTATGAAATTGTTCACCAGTTGGGTGTTTACTGATATAGGACTGTAATTATTTTATGTTTGCCAATAGTCTTATAGTTAGCAAATTTGACAAAGGTAATTTTCTGCTAAAGAATAGAAATACCAGTTGTAAAGAGTTTCTTTTCAAACCACTTGCCATTGACAGTGAGATATTAGGACCAAGATTACAAAGCCGAGGCTATGGACACCTCACTAGAGTGGGCAGGAATAAAACTTCACCTAAGCAGGAACCCTGAAAGTGGATGGCCAAAGGGGAACTGAGAGATGGTTGAGAATTTTCAGTCTCCAAAGACTAAGTTTAATGAAACAGATGGCTAGAAGTCAGGTTCTCATGACAGGAACCAACTGGGGCATCTAAAACAAGGGGCCAAGAGAACATTCAGATAGAAACACACACTGGGAAAAAGAACATGATATGAAAGCGAAGCCTTGTATCAAGTTTGCACACTAGAGGGCAGAGTGCAAGATCTCACTAACAGATATGGTTGGGTGGTAGGTTTGATATTTTAAGTGGAGATTGAAAAATGGAACAGGAGAGGACAACCCACTCTAGTATTTTTGCCTGGAAAATTCTATGATCAGAGGCGCCTCTTGGGCTACAATGCAGGGGATGAGGGGGTCACAAAAAATTGGACATGACTGAGTGACTGAGCATGAATGCAGAGATTAAAAATTAAATTATCAACTAATGTTTACAAATTAGAGATATAACATAAAACACTCATCTCTGACTTCTATTTATACATCATATGGTCTTAAAGATCCTATGTAAGCTCTTGTGGACTCAGCATTCCTTATCTCTTAGGATGACCACATATTCAAGTGTGTCCCCTTTTACAACTGCTATCTTAATGTAATTGTTAATAGCACTCTTTTTCACTTCAAAGTGTTCTGGGTTGGAAGAGACATTTACTACTCTTTTCTAAGAGGAGTTACACAGCACCACAGTCTCCCTAGCCTTCTGTGCCCAGCCCACTTGAGATGTTAGCTTTAAATACTTTGCTTCCAGAGTGTTTGCGTTTATGACTCTTATTCTTAGATTCAACAGTTCAACAATTTGGAGGCACAAGTTGGAAAGTTATTGAAAGGCACAACCATTTTTAAAAATATTTTTCTTGGCATATAGTTGATTTATAGTGTTGTGATAGTTCCTGGTGTACAGCAAAGTGAATCTGTTATACATATACATATATCAACTCTTTTTAGATTCTTTTTTCCAGATAGGCCATTACATTACTCTATTGAGTAGAGTTCCCTGAGCTATACCATAGGTTCTTACTACTTATCTATTTTATACACACAGTATACATGCAGTAGTGTGTATATGTCGATCCTGATCTCCTAATTTATCCCTCCTCCTCTCCCTCCACCCTAGCCCAGTAGCTCAAACAATAAAAAATCTGCCTGCAGTGTGGGAGACCCAGGTTTGACCCCTGGGTTGAGAAGATCCCCTGGAGAAGAGAATGGGAACCCACTCCAGTATTCTTGCCTGGAGAATTTCATGGAGGAGGCACCTGGTGGGCCACAGTCCATAGGATCGCAAAGAGCAGGACACAACTGAGCGACTAACACTGTCCCTTCCCCCCTGGTAGCCATAAGTCTGTTTTCTACATCTGTAAGTCTGTTTCTGTTTTGTAGATAAGTTCGCTTATAACCTTTTTCAAGATTCCACGTGTCAGCAATATCATATGACATTAAGACACACCATTTTCATGATCGATAAATTGTAGGTCCAGAGAAGCAGGTTGAATTTTAGAATAAAACAAAGCAGTGATAAGATGGATCTTATTCCATTATCATGTGGCTCCCGAAGGTCACATGGAGGAAACTGGGGCTCCATAAGCCACACTTGGCCTGCACACCTTTGTTATTTGACTTATGTAACCTGTTTTCTTCTTAAGTTACTTAAATGAGAACATTTCACATGTAAACTCTCATTTCTAGCTTCTCTTGAAAAACTGGAAGTTCTAGCACTTTGAGGCCCATATGTTCAAAATGGCAGCTGAGGACAGGGCTCTTTCTTAGGAGTCTCTCCACCTCTTTTAGAGAGGGCCTACCTTCTCCCAGTGATCATGGTGCAAATGAAATGATTCATTCATTTGCTGCACCTGCCTGGTTGCTGTAGCTCCAAGCTTTCATCTTCCGAGCAGAGGTAGGTATCAATCCCTATGCGTCACATCCAGACTCAAAATAATTGTTTAAAACCTGATTAAAATGGAGGGGTAGGGATGGACGTAAATAGGAGCACTTGTCAAGCCCACTCTTGCAGGTTGTTATGGATGCTATTCTACTTTTGATAGTAGAGATGACACATTAACTACCAAGAAGATACTGTAATAATAAGATTGTGTGTGCGTACGTGTATGTGTGCATGCTCAGTCGCTTAGGTCTGACACTTTGTGACCCATGAACTATAGCCCACCAGTCTTCTCTGTCCATGGGATTCTCCAGGCAAGAATCCTGGAGTGGGTTGCTATGTCCTTCTCGAGGGGATATTCCTGACCCAGGGATTGAACCCCTGTCTTCTGTGTCTCTTGCATTGAAGGTGGATTCTTTACCACTGAGCCACTGGGAAAGCTCAATAATAAAATTACTTTAAAAGAACTATCACTTTTCTCTATTTGATTTTATAATATGCTGCAACATGAATATTATCTTGTCTCTTATAGAGATGCTCAGGATAAGTTCTATGATTTGTGGCCCTTTCATAGAAATAAGTCATTGTTGAGTCAACTACAAAGCCCAAGCTCTTTAGCATCTTGCTTAGGGGAGTTTCTACCTTACATAAAGTACTGGAGTGATTTGAACAATCTGGAATTTCTTCATTATGGATTCTTTCTTTTTATTCCATAGAATTTAGGTATAATATTCTCTCCAATCCTCTGAACAGTCCTACTCTACAGCACTGAAACACTGCATGGTGGTCCTGAGGAAACTGAGCCCTGGCTTTCCCTGGTTCCTCCCACCTAACTCACGTTAGAGACTTCCCATTGCTGCTTCACTGGCACAAGCCAAAGGCAGTGAAGTGAAATTCACAGACAGTCCCTAACACATTGCTTTTAAAGCTACATTTACTTACCTCTACACAGTATGTCATCAAACCACCTCCAGCTTGGATTTCACCATTATTTCCTTGAAATTGGTGTCACATCCTATGGTCCATAATTAGTTAAGCTATTGTCTATGCTCCTCAAGATCACTTTTATAGAATTAATAACATGGTTACTTGCACTCTGGATTAAGACAAGTACAGTGTTGATCATGTATGCAACCTATAAGTAAACATCATAGCATTTACTATCAGCTTGCCATACCTCTTGCCATATCACTGTGATGCCCACAGTGAGATTAAATGGCCCATAGCTTAATAGGCAGAAGAACTGTAGTATCATTTGTTTTTCCTAAGTTCATGATTTCCCAAGTTCAAGATTGTGTTTTTCTTGATTTTTATATGAATCTTCAAATTGTATTTTGAAGAAAAATTATTCAAGAGAAAGAATGGAAACATCTTGGCAATCTTTAGAATTAATACTGTATTCTTGCTTGGGGAAATTATTTCCACTTCTATTCGTACCAGTTTCTCCAGCAGAGCACACTGGAGTCATCTCCCCAGAGTCTGTCCCACCACTGTTGTGTTTTGCAAGAGTGTTGGTTCTTTAATGCTGGACCCCGTCTCCTCCTCCGTGTGCATCCTCATTGTTATAAATTGACTGAAGTAGTCCTATCGCTCTAGCTCAGACATTAGTTCTACAATGGGCATGCCTTCCAAGTTGCTTTAAATAGAGTGAAATAAACATGTTTTTGTCAGTTTGGGGTACAAAGACGTGATTTTCTTTATGGTATGCTTTAAGAACATAACATATAAAGCTGGTGTAGCAATTGCTGGTGGAATTGGTAATCAGAAAGAATCCACCTGCAATGTAAGGGATACAGGAGATGCAGGTTCAATCCCTGGGTCAGTGAGTTAGGTGTGAAAGTCAGGAAGTTCCCCTGGAGGGGAGTATTCCTGCCTGAAGAATCCCAGTGACACAGGAGCCTGACAGACCAAAGTCCAGAGGGTTGCAAAGAGTCGGACATGATTGAAGAGACTTAGTATACAGGTAGGATTAAGAGACAACGTAAACCACTAGACCACACCGTATCTGAAGCCCAGTATTAACCACCATGTAACTCCTTAAATATGTGAGCTAGTAACTTCTTTACTGAAAACTTCACGGTTACATTTCCTAAAAGTAAAGACATATTTTATTAGCATCAAAAATACAGAGTGCCAATAGAGTACTATAAGCACAATGTTAAGTACAGTCCCAACTACAGGAATTTTTAGTTGAAATTTTCTGTTATCCTTTTTATCAATCCATTCATTTATATGCTAATGTTTAAATAATACATTGACCTTTTAGTATTTCTAATGTTAGAAGAAAAAAAGCAAGATGAAAGCTTTCACTTTGGACCATTAGCTTTCAAACATTGTTGTAGACAAAGATTACTTGGATGGCTTATTAAAAGTATAGATAACCAGGAATGCTCCAGATGTATGTAACTAGAAACTGAGGAGGAAAAGTCCAGGCATTTGTTTTTCTCAGGGAATAACAGGCAATTGTGAGTTGCATAAAAGTTTGAACATCTCTGTCGTAAGTTACTGTATAACACCAGGATTTTATAAAAGGTCTTTGATTGTGTTATGTTGGATGTTTGAAACGCTGATCGCTGTTTATAGTATATTACTATAACTTCATGAGGGAGAAGTCATACCTTCCTTTTCCTATAGTATTCATATAGATATCTAGCAAAGTAAGGGTTCAATAAATATATGTTAACTAAATTAACTTTTATGTCAAGCAGGGATGCTCCAGTTTTCACACAGTTAACCGGAGAAAAAGTATTTACCAAGGAGTATATGAGTCTCATGTACGGAATCGAGCTGACATGGAAGAGGTTGACGACATTTTGATATATCCCATCTCAGTGATTTTATTTTTTGAAAATAAACTGAGTTAGTCAAAACCACTTCACCAGGGAATGTATGAAGATCACTTAGTGATAAAACCCAGGATGAAAATATTCATCATACAACTCTTGTCAAAGTGACTTTTGAATTGATCTTCATAATTTTTGCCACTTTCAAATGAAGTCTAACCAGTTAACAAAAAAGTGAGTGATTTCCTTAACTAAAGAGTTTAGATTTAATGATGAAAAGTACAGGTTAGAAAAACTGATTTACGATTCTAACCTCAGAAATATATCACTGTTATTAAATTGCTCACTGAGCACATCACCACCATATTTAGTATATATTCAAAATCTTTGACAATATTTAAAATAGCTGGATTTTCCTGTATACATTTATTCAAAAGGGGAAACATAGATAATTTAAGCATCAACAAATATATCAAATGTTTCATTAATAAATCCTCCCTGTAGGTGGAAGGGAGGAATGAAGACTATTATTTCAGATGTCCTTCTCTTTAAAAATCATAAATATTTGAGCATATTTTTACTATAAATAATGTTGAATAGTTGGTAACCTTTCAGAAATGATTACATTCAAGCTTCTTAAGAGAATCCTTCTCAGTGAATTTAACATAGGATACAGTATCAACAAGTTTGAATTATATATATATGTATATATATATCAAGTCTGAATTATATATATATATATATATATATATGTGTGTGTGCTTGTGTGTGTGTACATCCACAAGATCACATGCAGGAAGTGATATATACAGATACACACTCACACACACACATGAAAGTTTATATAAAGCCAGAAAGTTGAACTTGTTTTGGTATCTAGGGAAATGTCTAAAAACTGACACCACAGCTCCCAGGACAGGTACAACCACAAAGCTAGAAACCTTTTATCTTTCTGTGGGAATGTCGGCACTGCTTCCAAAGAATCCTTTTGTAAACATCCTCCTAGATAAGTTAGTAATACCAGATGAGACGTGAATACACCTAGCAGTACCACATGAGAGAAGGTGGCAATTTGTCTCCCCTTCTTCCTGCTGCAGAGATAAAGAGGAGCTTAAATCAATTCACTCAAGCGTATGAGGAGGGGAAAATTTAGTTTCACACCTAAAGCAATCAGATTATTATACTGTCTTGTACCACTCCACCACAGAAAACAAATTTTTGTTTTCAAATTGAAAAAATTGCAAAAGTGAAATCCTCCCCATCTCATCTCTTTCTTCACATGCACACAGGCACATGCGCACACACTAAACACATATACACTCACACATAGAGTGATTGCTCATGAAATTCCTTTTGAAATTATTGTACAGATTCACATTCCAGCAGAATTTTCAAAGTAAATGGGCCCAGACAATTGTCAGAAGCTTGAATCTGACTCATAACCATGTTTCACATTTAAGGGACCCAAGACTCCAAGATTTCTGCCTTGCGTTTATGGTGAACATGAATTACAACTGAGTTGAAATAGTCTTTTTCTTGGCCTCTTGTAATATATATCTGAATAGGAAAGGTGGAATAGGTCATTATTCAGAACAATTTACTCCTAGATGATTGATCAAAGGAATCGCCACTGAGCAATCACTCATTCTCTGCCAAGATGGGCAGCATGTGGAATATAGGTTGACAAGAAAGTCTGAAGTGACATTTGTGCCCTGCCAGTGCCACCACAATCATGCAATGATCCTTTCTCATTTTCTTACAGTGGTCATGGACACTGAGCACAAAGAATAAAGGACTTGAGAGAAATAAAAAAGCTCGTTGTCAGAGTACCAAAGCTGGAACAGGATGCATAAGACAAATATTAATGCATTCATTCTGCTGGGGCAACAAAAAAAGCAATGACTCCAAAGGCTTGAGATATCCTCACAGTATTAGGAGGTTAAAGACAATGAGATTAAAGCCAAAGGTGCCGAGAAGCACACCAAAAAATGTAGATAATTTTATGACAGAAAAGACCTCATCCAAGCTAACCTTGAGTCCCCATTCTATATGAAGAACAACTTTTAGATCAGCCATCAGCTAGAAGCAAGTGTTCAAATCCCAGTTGGGTAGATGGCATACTCCCTTTCTGCCATATTAGATAAATTGACTTTGACACGGTATTTGGGCCTTTGGGGAAAGACCTTAAAACCACATCTGTTTTATTTATTTTAAAGATCCCACTGGAGCTTTTAAAAGAGTAGGCATTTATCCTGAGGCAACTGGAGTAGCATGAGAGGACTCGAGGCTGATTACCATAGGCCTGTTGACACTCACATTGTAACAATGGCTGATACTGTTCACCATCCGCACCACCGGCTGCCGCTGTCTTAGCAAGCTTAATTTTTTTTTTTTTTTTTAAAGGCAACAAAAGCAAGCAGACAGAAAAAAGAATTGAGTGTAAGGCTTCTGAGATAAGAGAAAAGTGACCAAAATAAACCAAACCTACTATGCACATTGCTTTGTGTCTCATTTTCTGGACTGCAAAATTGTAAACCAGGCTTCACAGGAAAGAAACAAAGGAACTGTCAGAGACTCAGTGTGCCCACTACTCGTGTGGTTTTCATCTTGCCCTCACTTCCTCTGCTGAGGTACATAGTAGCCAATACATGTTTTAACCCAAGGGGAGCTCTGAGGTGCAGTGGCACTTACAGGACACAGCTAATAATGGCTATGGCTTTTCATGACATCTCTTTGGTAGGCTTCAGCATGACCTTGTCAAAGTTAAAAGCTCATAAAATTCCTATTTACTTTTTATGGCATTACGATTCTGCATAACAGTGCTTAAAACAAAAACACAGTATAATTATACTGTCAATCAAGTGGCTAAGAAAGGCATTTTCCACCAGCCTCTTACCTAGCAAACTGTAAATAATTTATAAAACCAGAAGTCATGACTAAGTGGCAGTGTTCAGGGGCTAGTTAAGCACTTTTCATAGTGCCACGGTTTAAGAGAGCTGGGCACAAAACACTGCTTGTTTACTTTTATCCTGTGAGTGTAAAAAATTGTCATTTGTGCTTGTCGTCTTTACGTATGGGCTCTAATAAAAATATCAAATTGTCAGTAGAAATTTGAACAGGTGTAGAGTGAGAGTAATAATGATGTTTTATTCATACGCATTTCCAGCCCATTTAACTTCATCCAACAAACAACAAAAAATATTTTCTTCATTACCTCCAATTAATGTAAATGTCAAATGTGTTGAATATATTATCACACTGATAATTTGTTGTGTTGATTGATTTCTAGAATGTTTTGGATTAAAGTAACAATTTTTCTTACTTGACTCACAATTGCATGTTGTTATCCGTCACCTCTGGATTATGTAAATAACAAATTTGTTTCCATTAGATCTAGCACTAATTCTGGTAAATAAGATTCTCAAAGTGTCAGTGATTTCTGAGATTTCTAGCTTCTTCATTACTTTCCATTATTTTATTAATTGTTAAGTAGAATTTATCAGCCCTGGAGAAAATGTGTATCTTCTTTATGCCAATGGCTAGATAAATTTTTGCAAGCCCTTTATATTTATAGTATTTATGAAGCATTAGCAGTATAAAATCCGAAGAATTGAATTCTAGATTCTACATCCCTTTTTATGTTTTAAATTGTTTTCACAAGCCAAAGTCCAGTATTTGCTTCTCATAATAGCCTTTCATAATAAATAATCAAGATGTATATTATGAATCATTTCTGTAATTGGTTTCATGTTATTTTTCTTAAACTTCTCCAGCCATTATTTCATCTTCTTACCAGATATATTTAAAATGAAAAACTTATTATCAATTTTCAAAGGAAATAGTTAATGACATGTTCAATAGATTTCTTAGTATGATAATAGAGAAATATATTTTTCAATTTTGGTTGATATCTTTTATATTCACATTTAAAGTTGAAGTGAAGTGGAAAATTTAGGTTATTTTCCTCCTGATACAGGAGAAAAATCTAGTGTGTATGTATTTTTTTTGTATCCTTTCTTTATATGGTTATTTCAATTAAACTGCATTTGTTAAGTGGGAAATTTCAAAAAGGGTTTGAGGGGCTCTGAATATATATATGTGGAGAAGGCAATGGCACCCCACTCCAGTACTCTTGCCTGGAAAATCCCACGGACGGAGGAGCCTGGTAGGCTGCAGTCCATGAGGTCGCTAAGAGGCAGGCATGACTGAGCAACTTCACTTTCACTTTTTACTTTCATGCATTGGAGAAGGAAATGGCAACCCACTCCAGTATTCTTGCCTGGAGAATCCCAGGGACGGGGGAGCCTGGTGGGCTGCCATCTCTGGGGTCGCACAGAGTCGGACACAACTGAAGTGACTTAGCAGCAGCAGAATATATATATATGAGCATAGCACTGAATCTTGGCTCAATAGTTTCTTAATGACATTGATAAGTGATTTGATCCCCCCATGCCTTGATTGGGGGTAATATTATTTATCACATAGTTTTCTGTGTGATATTATTACACAGTTATTTTTCTGTGTGATACTATTTATCACGTAGCTTTGATGGTGGCTCAGAAAGTAAAATCGTCTGCTTGCAATGCTGGAGCCCCGGGTTCAATCCCTGGGTTGGGAAGATCCCCTGGAGAAGGGAACGGCAACCCACTCCAGTACTCTTGCCTGGAAAATTCCATGGATGGAGGAACCTCATAGGCTACAGTCTATGGGGTCACAAAGAGTCGGACACAACTGAGCAATTTTGCTTTCACTTTCTGAAAATCCTAAATATTTGTAAAACACCTAGCACACTATATTACTTATGGAAGATAGCCAGCAGTTTATTTTTATAGATCTTTCTTTCTTTCTCTGTTTTTTTCATATCATCTAAATAAAAAGGACAGTGCATTCTGCAGAATATTATATTTTAAATAGCATATTTTTATATATGTATCTGTTATGAATGAACTGCACCTAACCCTTCAGATGGGTAGCAAATAATATTTCTCTTTTGAGAATCTCACATAATTTCTAGTATGAGCTGTAGGATTAAACTCAGTTGGTCCTTGATATTCCTCCACTTTTCCCCATGGGGTAGGTATTAATACCTAAAAGATTTTGTAGGCCTGTGGAGAGGCAGGAGTTTGTATAATGGTGGTGGGATTGTCAGTGCTATGAGCAAGGACTTCCCATCGCAAGCATTGTCATATGTCTGCCATTGATTGAATTTTCACATCAGTTGTCCATGATGAGTCAGCTTTCAGTTCCATCTTCAAGGATTCCTCTGGTTCAGGTCCTTCAGAACTATGCTAATGCTATTTTTTTTTTTTAACTGCATTGGCACAGGAAGTCAACGAGGCTCTTTCAGGTCCCCTTCATCTCCACACTGCCTTATTATTTCTGTCATCTCGTTAACTCTCCTGAAATTCCACCCAGGAAGTAAGGCTCAGGTTCTCCTAATAGCAGATCCTACAAGCTTCTCAGAGGCATGCCTCTCATCTCTTTCAACATGAGGCTTGATCCACACAGCAGGGGAAGACACCTCCCTTTCTCAGGGACCCATTTCCATTTACTCTTAGCATCCGCTAGTTCTTTCATTTCCCTCCTAACTCAGGGAAATGTAGGTCACTGTTTCATATCAAGTAGTATCCTGGATGTGTTGCTCCTGCCCTCCATTCTGGTCTTCAAAGGCCAAGGCCTAAACTCAAAGACCATGAATGGCCTTTTAGCTTTCTTCTTATGTGCTGACATGGAAAGTGACCTTTCTGGGGTCTTTCTATCTCCTGTAGCAATGATGTGAAACACCTAGCTGATGACCTGGGGAAATGGCAACATAATATAAGCAAATACTGGGGAAAACATGCGCATCAAGCATTATCTTACTATATCAAGTTTCAAAAAGGTTCCTACAATTAGAAAAATATGAAGGAGAATTGCAAGAGTAAATAATAGAATGATGGCATTTATTGCTTGGTGGTGAAGTCGCTCAGTCGTGTCCTATTCTTTGCGACCCCGTGGACTGTAGCCTACCAGGCTCCTCCATCCATGGGATTCTCCAGGCAAGAATACTGGAGTGGGTTGCCATTTCCTTCTCCAGGGGATCTTCCTAACTCAGGGATCGAACCCAGGTCTCCCACATTGGGGGCAGACACTTTAACCTCTGAGCCACCAGGGGCCTTGGGAATCCATCATTCTAGCAACCATTCCTCATTGCCACCTTGCCTCAAACTGAGAACCACAGGGTAGGAACCAGATTGGGGTCAAGATTGAGAGTAATAAGTGGGGAAGCAAGGAGACCAAAAGGAGGAAGGAACTAGAACAGTTGGACAAATGTTAATAAAAGGTAAGGGATTGAAAGAGGAATTTCTGTGCAGCAGATCAGAATTTCTGTGCAGTTCACTCAGGATGCAGACACTAGTTTTCTTGCCCAGTACATCCTGGAGATGTGGCATCAAATATCACAGCATCACAGAGGCAAATATAGCAACAGTCACCACTTACTTTCCGTAAATACCACCCAATTTGCAGAATAGACTCTAAAATTCTAAGAAAGCTTCTAAGCCTCCATTATATAAAAATAAATGTATTTAGAACCATTTAAGTGCCCACTAGCCTTCACATTTCATGTTAATATGCATATCCCAAGGCATATTTATTACAGCCTCTGTTCTCTAAGAGGCACTGTGCATTAGGCTTAAATTTAAGGAAAAGGCTATAAAAAATGGCAAAAAACCATAGCTAAGCTGGCAAAAATTCCCAGTGGGCATAGTAGCTTTCATGACTGGGAGTAGCATCAGAATTTCAGTCTAAATGCCTTTTGTCATCAGTGTGACTTATAGGAATCTGGGCAAATTTCGTGTGCCACTGACTTCGTCAATCAGGAAAGCAATGGAAACATTTAGAATCCTTATGAACAGCATTCTCAAGGCAATATTCCTCCAAGGAATTCTAGAAGCAAAGGCCAAAGTCATGACTACTAGCTAGCAGTGTAACACAGCATCAGATAATGAGAAGGTTTGTTTTGTAACCATATCCTATGATAGGGGAGAAACTAAGATTAACTGCATAAAAAAAAAAAAAGTGACAATAAACAACAACAACAAAAACACCACATTACACACATATATATGTGCACATGTACATACAAATACACTTAATAATGAGCAAGCAGTTGAGATTTAGTTCATATTTTGTGGTTCTTAAAATGGCACCTCAATAGTACTTAATGGTACTTTATTTTATTCCTCTGGTGCATACCATTATCTTGTTGTTCATCAGTCCAGGCCAGCATATGTATTCATCCAAATAGAGAGATAATAAAAAGCGGAGACATTACTTTGCCAACAAAGGTCCATCTAGTCAAAGCTATGGTTTTTCCAGTAGTCATGTATGTATGTGAGAGTTGGACTATAAAGAAAGCTGAGTGCAGAAGAATTGATGGTTTTGAACTGTGGTGTTGGAGAGTCTTGAGACTCTTGAGAGTTGTGGACTCTTGAGAGTCCCTTGGACTGCAAGGAGATCCAACCAGTCCATCCTAAAGAGAATCAGTCCCGAATATTTATTGGAAGGACTGATGCTGACGCTGAAATTCCAGTAGTTTGGCCACCTGATGTGAAGAACTGACTCATTTGAAAAGACCCTGATGCTGGGAAAGATTGAAGGCAGGAGGAGAAGGGGATGACAGAGGATGATATGGTTGGAGGGCATCACCGACTCAATGTACATGAGTTAGAGTAAACTCCGGGAGTTGGTGACAGACAGGGAGGCCTGGTGAGCTGCAGTCCATGGAGTCATAAAGAGTCAGACACGACTGAGCAACTGAACTGAACTGAAATAGAGAGATGGATTACCATACACCTACATCATATATGTCTTCTGTATTCAGAAAATCTTTTTGTTTATAAGGACTTGCTTCCCATAAGTCTCAAAATGTCAAGGATTCTGGAGAAATAAGTAATTCTTTGTCACCCTGAAACAACAACAACCAAAAACAATTTACCATTATAAATACACAGAATAAAGAATGTCTAAGAAACAAAGAAGCAATGAATGGCTTCTAGTTATTGCCCAGGTTTGCGGGAAAGCCTAAGGTTTATTTGGAAATTGACTAGTACTTTCCATGTTTCCTTACAGCCAATCAAATGGGAATATGCAAATACTTAATCTATGATATGAGTAAGCTGGCCTACAGTGGAGACTTAGCATTATATAGTATTAGAGTTGAAGTGCAGTTAGAAGACACTCTGCAGCGATAAATATTATGCTCAAAGCTTTAAGCCAGCACTTCAGTAGACTCTTGAGACCCACTATAAGATTGGCAGGCCCTGGTGACTCCTCACTGGAGGGCCATTCTGCCAACTCCAGAAATATTTTAGAGCAAATCAGGAAGTTCCTTTCATTTCACCTCTACTTCCAGCGTAAAAATAGCCTTAGAGATTTAGAATAAGACAAAATAGCCTCTAAAAGCTAGTACTAGGTCACAACTTATTCATTAGTCCTGGGTTTATATATTCTCTGAAGGTTTATTATGAAACTTATTACAATCAAAATTTCCACTAAAGAAAATCAGATTAATTTAGAATTTTTCAGTGTGGCAACTGAAATAAAATGTATTTAAAGGTGATCAGAAATTGGATTTAATAAGAAATATGATGATAATAACCAAAGCCAGCTCTCTGAAAATTACATTTACTCATGGAAAGATTTGGAAATTATTTTTTTCCTGACTAGCATACCATGCAAAATATTTTAAGAAAAGAAATTGCATGTAAGTCTGAGAAATCAACCATGTATTAAAGAACTTCTGTTGCTTTTTAATAACATAGTACTTTACTTAATAAAGATGAAAATTCTTAATTGCATATTGATCATTAGAATTTTCTGTTTATACTTATCCATCAGTACAAAGATATTAGCTACACAATCTGTGCTTAGCATGCTGCTAGAGCTCGTGGTGGGGCATACATAAAATAAATAAAAGAGTCACTTCTCTTGAATGATTTTCAATAAAGTTTAAAGGCAAGAAGTTGATTCATTGGTGGAGGGAGCTTACATACATTAGTATGTAACCTATAACAAAATAGTAATTCAGATGGGAAAATAATTCAGAGAATAGATTACAATGAGCTAAAGGTCTTCAAGAAAATCAAGATTTGTGCTAATGGAAATTCAAGAATTTCATTTTTCAAAGTTAGGTGGACATTATTTAATGAAAGGAGAGCAACACAGGCCAAGCATTTTTTCAGCCATGTTTTATGGTGAATATGATAAGGAAACCCTTAATACTAATTATGCTATTATGCATCTATTAATTCCTTGCTATTAGAAGAGGACAGGCCAATGTGAAGTGGCAAAAATCTGTAACTTCATGTGATTCAACATGTAAGAAGGAATAAAAAGAAAAAAGAAAAAGCTGAGGAAATGTGTTTTAATAGACCTATTAATAAGACTTTGCATTTATTTTTTATGAAGAGGTAAAGTAAAATGCATACAGAAACCGCTGTATGGTTCCCAGGGCAAACCAGGTCCTATGGACAAAACAGAATGATGACAAGCTAGTTTTAGCTATGACTCCTTGTGAGAAACATTTCTAAGAAATTGGTCTGAGTAGAGGTGAGGATTGGTAGAAACCTTCTTCAATAATAGTGTTGTTGTTCAGTCACTAAGTCATGTTCTACTCTTTGCAATCCCATGAACTGGAGCACGCTGGACTCCCCTGTCCTTCACTGTCTCTTGGAGTTTGCTCAAATTCATGCCCTTTGAACTGGTGACAGTATTTAACTGTCTCATCCTCTGCTGGCTCGTTCTCCTTTGCCTTCAAACTATCCCAGCATCAGGGTCTTTTCCAGTAAGTTGGCTCTTTGCATCAGGTTGCCAAAGTATTGGAGCTTCAGCTTCAGCATCAGCCCTTCCAACGAATATTCAGGGATGATCTTTAGGATTGACTTGTTACATCTCCTTACACTCTAAGGGTCTATAAGAGTCTTCTCCAGCATCACAATTTGAAAGCGTCAATTCTTCGGTGCTCAGCCTTCCTTCTGGTCGTACTCACATGCATACACTACTGGAAAAACCATAGCTTGGACTATATGGACCTTTGTCAGCAAAGTGATATCTCTTTTCAATACAGTCTACAAAGGAGCAAGTGTCTTTTAATTTCATGGCTTCAGTCACCATCCACAGTGATTTTGGAGCCCAAGAAAATAAAATTGGTCACTGCTTCCACTTTTTCCCCTTCTATTTGCCTTGGGTGATGGGATCAGAAGTCATGATCTTTGTATTTTTTATGTTGAGTCTTAAATCAGGTTTTTCACTTTCCTCTTTCACCCTCATTAAGAGGCTTTTCAATTCCCCTTCACTTTCTGTCATTAGAGTAGCATCATTTGCATATCTGAAGTTGTTGATATTTCTCCCAGAAATCTTGATTCCAATAATAGTATTGGTATACTATTCAACATAAGAATATAAGAATAATAGTATTGTGATCAATATTGGTATGATCAATATTAAATAATAGTATGATCCATATTAATATTTCAACATTTTGCATCTAAAATATGCTTTCAGAACAAATAGTTGGCAGTTATTAAAGATTATTCTATGTTCAACCTGAGCTAAACAGTGTATCCATAATGTCCCATTTAATCTAATAATCTTTCCTGAGAATTGATAGTGAAGGAGTAGTAGAAATCATTTTCTGATTAAGCCTGATCTTAGTTTTAGAGTAATCAGGGTCTCCAAGACCTAAATGTATATGATTTGATTGGCATGCAGTGAGCATTAGGATGGTAGGATCGGGAGCTTATGAGGTGAAATGTTTACTTCCAGGTACCCAGAAACTTAGATGAGAAAGGGAAGGAAGATAGAGTGGTGTGAAGTTTGTTCTGCAGCTTGGGCAGTAAGGAAAATTTTTGACCTCCATTAGAAGAGAGGCTTTCAGTAAAACAGAAAAAACTCTTTGTACATTAGTGTTCAAGAAACACAGGACAGTGGTAACTCCACTTATATCTTGTTATGATAACCTGTGGCAAGAATTAGAAGAAGTGAGGACAAAACTCACTTCAGCTATGCATATTAATCTTTCTGGAACCAAGGAGGACTTCCCTGATGGCTCAGCAGTATAGAACCCACCTGCAAATGCAAGAGACACAGATTTGATCCATAGGTTGGGAAGATCCCCTGGAGAAGGAAATGGCCACCCACTCTAGTACTCTTGCTTGGGAAGTCCCATGGACAGAGGGGTCTAGTGGGCTACAGTCTATGGTGTCGTGAAGAGTTGGACACGACTGAAGTGACTAAATAACAATAATCATAGAAAACATCTGCTCTTTCCTGATTATGGAGGAATCAGGGATCACAGCAGAGTTTTGGTGGAGATAAAATGCCAGTATGAGACTACAGATGCTTTGGGGTGGGAAGGTGCTATGTATGTGTCCATTTGGTGTCAGACAAAATACTGCAAGTGCATTGTGGAAATAGACTTTTTAATGTATATATGAGAAATATCACCTTAGAATTCCCAGAAGTACCCATGTAGGGACAAAGGGAAGAAGACATTGCAAGAGAATAAAAATTCTGTGTTATTCAGGTACAGGCAAGGATGCATAGAATTTCATCTTCATTTATTTAGAAATTAATTTCAAAATACCTGCAGTATTTCTGAAATTATTCTGAAATTCAGAGCAAACAAAGTGAATAAGTAAGACACTGTTAATGGTTAGCATAAGGAGGGGTATGAATCAATTAATAAACAGTAATATGAAGAACTCATACAACTCAATAGGTAAATAATAATAATAATCTAATTAGACAATGAACAAGGGAAGTGAAAGGACATTTTCCAAAGAATACACACAGGCTTCCCTGGTGGCTCAGTGGTAAAGAATCTGCCTGCAATGCAGGAGACCTGGGTTTGATCCCTGGGTTGGGAAGATCCACTGGAGGAGGACATGGCAACCCACTCCAGTACTCCTGCTTGGAGAATCCCAAGGACAGAGGAGCCTGGCAGGCTACAGTCCATAGGTTGCAGAGTCGGACACAACAGAAGCGACTAAGCAGCAGCAGCAAAGAACACATACAGATGGCCAACTGTACATGAAAAGGTGCTCAGCATCACTAATCACCAAGGAAATGGAAATCAAAAATGCAATGAGTTTATCGCCTCACATCTGTTAAATAACTATCATCAAAAAGACAAGAGATAATTAGTGTTGGTGAGAATGTAAAGAAAAGGGAACACTTGTGCACTGTTGAAGAAAAGTAAATTGATGCAGCCACTACAGAAAACACTATGGAGGTTCCTGAAAATATTAAAAATAGAATTATATGATCCAACAATCTCATTAATGGGTATACATTCAAAGTCAATGAAAGCAGGATATTAAACAGATATCTGCACTCCTACATTAATTGCAGCATTTCTCACAATAGCCAAGATATGGAAACAATCGAAGCCTGCATCAACAGATAAGTAGATAAATAAAATGTGGCATATATAAATATATGCATATAATTAATTCAGCCATGAGAAAGAAAGACATCCTACCATTTGCAACAACATGGATCTACCTTAAAGTCATTATGCTAATATGAAATCAGCCAGACAGAGGAAGACAAATACTCCATGGTATCACTTATATGTGTAATTAAAAAAAAAAAAAAGGCCAAACTCATAGAAACAGAAACAGTCTAGAAAAATGGTTGCCTGGGACTGAGTATGGGGGAAACAGGAAGAGGTTGTTAAAAGGTACAAACTTTCAGCTACAAGATAAGTGATCTGACGATCTAAGGTAAAGCATGATGACTGTAGTCGATAACATTATTGTATAACTGAAATATGCTAAAAGAGTAGACACGAATGCTGTGATGTTAATATTTGATCATTAACAAATAGGAGATTGCTTTCATGATATAAATACATATATCACATCATTATGATGTGTATTGTATATATCTTGCAATTTTATATGTCGATTATACCACAGTAAAAATTATAGAAAAAAATCAGAGTTTCATTGCAAAATAAGGAGCCCAGAAGACAACCAAATTCCTCTGTCCATGGAATTTTCCAGGCAAGAATACTGGAGTGGATTCCCAGTCCTGTCTCCAGGTGATCTTCCTAATGCAGGGATCTAACCCATGTCTCATTTGCTTCCTGAATAGGCAGGCAGATTCTTTACCACTGAGCCACCCCACTCCCACCTCCAAAAGTGATGGAGAAAAATCAGAGTTTTCACTGTAAAATAAGAAGCTCAGAAGACAGCCTGATAATGAACACTAGTGATGGATTTTGGGGTTGGGGGTGGGGGAAAATAATATGAACAGATCTAAAATATGAGTAACAGTAACCTGGGTAATGCTGAGCAGGGGGCATTTCTGTTATAGAAACAGCTTTGTGTAGTGTCTAAAGGATAAAGCTGATGGTTTGAAGTAATCTAGACCTGGATTAAATGGCTGGAATGCATGAGGTCAGTAAAGAGAGACTGCAGGCTATAGAATAAGGTAGATGATAGACTCACTCCAGTATTCTTGGGTTTCCCTGGTGGCTCAGCTGGTAAAGAATCCAACTGTAATGTGGCACACCTGGGTTTGATCCCTGGGTTGTGAAGATCTCCTGGAGAAGGGAAAGGCTACCCACTCCAGTATTCCGGCCTGGAGAATTCCATGGACTGGAGAATCCATGGGGTCGCAAAGAAGGGTCTTGAGTTTAAACTTGATCTTAAAGGCAATGAACATGATTAAATGACTTCTCACTTATTAGATTTACATTTTTAAAAGATCATATGCAGTGTGGATTTAAAGGATGAATGACTGGAGGGTAGAGAGACAGTAAAGCATTAAGATGGCTGACTCAGGAGCATTCTTTTCCATATTTTCTTGGATTCTCTGAGATAATTTTGGGATCCACCCCAGTTCTAGATGCAACTGGACAGGACTTGCGATAAAAGATGCAGCAACATCTTCATCCAATTGAGGATCCAACTAAGTCCTGTAAGTCAATACCCTGAGACCAAAACCACAGTGCTATTGATAGAAATTGATGCTAGTTCATAAGACTTCAGCTCAATCGAGATCTGGAGCTATGAGGACCAAGGCCAATCAACACTGTATTTGAGAAACACTGAAGCAGTCAACCACAAACCACAGGATTGATAGAACGTGGGTAAATGGTAAGAGTTCAAGAACTGTACTCACAGTATTGGCCAGGTAGGTTTGCTCCTGGGGCTCAACCCTACTGGGGAAGGGTGATGGGGATGTCAGAACTAGAGGTCAAATCTACAAGCCTATCTCCTTACGAATTCTTATTCACCGCAGTTGCCTGGTTTTGCTCTTAGCGTTTCTCATTGTTATTTGTCATTTTCCTTATGAGTATCTTCTCATCCCTTGGACCTCTACTTTTAGTCTAGGACTCAATCCCTGGACCTCCATTGTTTTTTTCTGTCTCTATCTGCTATCAAAATAATCCACCTACTTTCATGGCTTAAATACCATCTGTAAACAGATAATTTCCCACATCTTTTTTCTACCCAAACTTGTGAACCAACTCCACACACTTATGTCCAACCACGGACTTACAATTTTACCTGGACCTCTGATGCATACTTCCAAAAGTTATCTGAGCTTTATCTAAAACTGAGCTCCTATTCATCTCCATATGCTCATTTTGTCCCATTAAGCAGCTTTCTCTAGGTTCCAAGTCCTATCTGGTCTCTCTACTTAGCTTCTTGCTGTTTGTAGCCAATGTGGCCTCTGCCTTAAGTTGGTAAGGGACTTTGCAGTAATCCAGTGGAGTGAAGTTAGTGACTAAACAAGGATGGGAGAAAAGTGGTTGGTGAATTGTGGCTGGATTTTGGATATAGTTTGAATTTACTATACACATTGCTACTTCAGAGCCTATGCATTGTTCCTTTGATTTAATGTTTTCCCTGTAGATATTCCTGGGGTTGACTCCCTCACTTTCTTACAAAGGCCTCTTTGGGCCTCTCTATATAATGTTTTACCCTACCCTAACATTTTATATTCCTTTTTCCAATTTGTTTTTCTTTGTTATCATTAGTCGTGCTTTAACATTTTATATATTGTACCTACCTAAAATATGTTAGTTGCACACCCCCCTGGAGTATAATCTCCATGAGGCAGGGATTTCTTTTTTTCTTTGTTTCTGATTCCATCTCAATTGTGTGTATAATAGTTCCTGACACATAGCAAATGTTCAATGCATATTTGTGGAATGAATAGGTGAATTAACAAATTCCAAATAATTTGACCGACGTGCCGCACCTAGAAATAATAAACACATAGTCACTGGCAGGTGCTCATTTCCCGGGTCCTGCTGGACAATTTTGAGAGCTATCCTAAGACGTTTCATGCTGAGAAACTCTAGTGTGGCTCAGTAAAATCTAGCAACATTTAATAACATTTAGCATGTTAAAAAAATTCTGGAATAAATGTAGATCCAAAGTTAAGGAGATGCTTTTTAGATAATATAATTAGACATTTTCCCTTAAACACAGGAGAATGGTTCATATATATGTTTGGAAATAAAGTGTCAAAGCTCCCAAAGCAAAGTAACTACTAAGAGAAATAAAATATTTCCAAATATCCATGAAATGATGCTATTATTTTACTTTCATGAGACACCGTTTCTTTCTCTCTAGCAATTCAATAGAGAATGTTATGAAAAAAATACTGCCCTTGACGTATGGTATAGAGATATTTTACATTCCAAGAACTTTGTTTAATGAAGCAGAGGCTTTACTGCTTACAAATGCTTAGAACTTAGACTTGGTCCAAAGAAAAATAAACCTTTCACATGATACTTCATTGAAAAACATATGGAGGAAGAAGCGAGATTTTGATATTTACTTCCTGTTATCAGAATACCTTTTCCTTTAAAAAAATGTGAAAAGAGTAGAATGTGTAGAAAATATTTTGATATTTTAAAATATATGATTATCCAAAAATACTAATTGCAAATTAAGTATATTTGGATTCATAAGGAAAATATATTTGAGTATTCCTTGAGTAGTTTCTCTTTTCTAGTAGTGCACAGATAATGAGTCTCTGTTGTTTTCTGTTATACTCTATCATTTTCCAGGGGTTCATAAATTATACAATACTCTGCTTAATCTTCCACACCTTCTTTTGCTTCTCTCTTCTCTGTTTACACATTCTGAGTATATGTCAGCCAATATCAGCATTTTGATTATGAACAGAATGAAACTTCTTCCAAAGCCTGTTAGCATACCAAGCAACATATTTCATAATATTTTATGGGGTTTTTTTTTTTTTTTTTGCTCTCTGAAAATCCATAAGTAGTATAACATTTCTTTTTGCCATTGCATGAACTTGGCATTTTTAACCAGTCTGGGATTAGCTTTTCTGTGTGTTCATGAAGCATTAAAGCTTTGCTGAACAAAACAGCTCCTTCTGACCTCTGCTAGAAAAATGGAATATCTTTAAGCATGCTCTTTTTATTAATGGGTTTTTTTTCCATTTGTAATTCTTTTCCCAAATCTCTTCTCTGTGGCTCATACTGTTGGTTTTGCTTGCATGACAGTGTTGAGGAAAATTATTTGTGTCATGTAAAGTTTTGTACTTCAATAACATTTCAGCTTAAAATTAAATTATAATATATTTGGTTAATTAGCTAATTAGCTTATAAAATGCAAAATCACCAGGACCTGGTCAACTTAGAGCTAAAATGTGATCCAGATGTATGTTTCATATTCCTCTTTAATAGTAGGGAGACATTAAGATTTCTGTTAAGGCATGAAGCATTTTTAAATGGAAACAACAAATTTGTTCTCTAAATGTGAGTTAAATGCTAAAAGGAGAGATACCTGGACAGGTGAATGAGTCAACAAAATACGGTATATCCGTACTATAAAAAGGGCTTCCCTAACGTTTCAGATGGTAAAGGATCCACCTACAATTCAAGAGACCCAGATTCGATCCCTGGGTTGGGAAGATCTACTGAAGAAGTGAATGACTACCCACTCCAGGATTCTTCCCTGGGGAATTCCATGGACAAGGAAGCCTGATGGGCTACAGTCCTTGGAGCCACAGAGAGTGGAACATGACTGAGAGACTAACACTTTCACTTTACATACAATATAAAAGAACAAGCTACTAATATATGATGCAAAATTAATGAACCTCAAAAACATCAAGCTAAGTGAAAGAAGCCAGACACAAAATAGCATGAGTCATATGAGTCCATTTCTATTATATGAAATCGCTATAAAAGACAAATCTGTGACATGAAAAGTATATTAGTGGTTACCTGGGCTGGGAAATTATCAAGAATAACTTTAAAAAGGATCCAGAATCTTACTAAGATGAAAATTAGGTCATGGTGGTAAATTTATTAAAAGTTTTTGAATTATACACTTAGCATATATAATTTTATGTTATGTAAATTATGGCTCAATAAGATTACTTAAAAAAAAAAAAAAAGAGCCTTAGGTCTATATATTGTTAAGTACTCTCAAACTGTCTTTTAAGGTCATTGTTCTTTCCCTTGGCAATAGCATCCAAAAGTATAAACTAAAAGCTACCACCAAAAAGGATAAGCCTGTTAAAACACAGTCAATAGGAAGTAGTAGACAATTTATCCAGCTGAAAGAATGCAAAGTAATAAAAAAGAATACCGACAGTTCTCCCTGACCATTTAGTTTCAGAAACCTGTTATCCTGTTGCCTAAAAGCATGCATATTATGCTTACTTATTCTATGCCAGTAAGTAGTAGAAACAGTCCCATTAGTACTTTTTCATATTATTTCTCCAAAACCTGAGTTGAATAAATATGTATTTTATCTTCAGAAACCACACTAGTCATTGCATCTGTTCTAAAATACCAGCTGAATAAATAAATGCATTTTGTACTTTCAAATAAATAACACCAGTAAAATTTCCCTTCTGGTTTCAAATATCTTAGTGAAATTTAACAATTTCATAAAAATGTACTAGTTGAGGGAATTGTATTCAAGATTATGCACAAAGTCACATAAATATTCAAAAGCTTTTTTTTCATTTCCACAAACATATTTCAGCACTTAGTATATGGAAGGACCTTTTTATAGAGCTATGTTTATCATATCCATATCCTTTTTGAGTACTATTCTGTACCCATTTTTAAGGATGAGTTTTATTCAGGAGTCATGTCTATATTTTCTGCTTAATGTCTTTGTACTTATGGAGAAACTTGACTACAACACATATAGAAAACCGCCTTGCTTTGAGTATTCATTTTGAAGTTTATTCCTTTTTTTTATTATGGATAATAGTTTAATGGTAATTCTTTATTTGTATTGATAGCCATGTATCAAATAAGGTAACTTGTGTCCAAGGAAATTGGACTTAGTACTTTGACCTCTTAGGTACTAGTCAATAATCAACAGAGATTCTCACATTCAAAATTCACCTTTTTGGTATCAGTGATGGAATTTATTAATTAGGAAGTATTTGGTATAGCATTATTTTGGTATAGCATCCATTGTTCTAAACAGCTAGGGGCTGGGAATGGGAATGGGAGAATTTAATTCAGATGACCATTATATCTACTACTGTGGGCAAGAATCCCTTAGAAGAAATGGAGTAGTCCTCATAGTCTGAAATGCAGTTCTTGCTTGCAATCTCAAAAATAGCAGAATGATCTCTGTTTGCTTCCAAGGCAAACCATTCAATATCACAGAATCCAGTCTATGCCCCAATCTCTAATGCTGAAGAAGTTGAAGTTGAATGATTCTACAAAGACCTACAAGGCATCCTAGAACTAACAACAGAAAAAGATGTCCTTTTCATCCTAGGGGACTGGAATGCAAAAGTAGGAAGTCAAAAGATACCTGGAATAACGTCAAGTTTGGCCTTGGAGTACAAAATGAAACAGAGTAAAGGCTAACAGAGTTTTGCCAAGAGAATGCACTGGTCATAGCAAACACTCTCCCAACAACACAAGTGATGACTGTACAGTTGGACATCACCAAATGGTCAGTACCAAAATCAGACTGATTATATTCTTTGCAGCCAAAGATGGACAAGCTCGATGTCAGCAAAAGCAAGACCTGGACTTGACTGTGGCTCAAATCATCAGCTCTTTATTGAAATTTTCAGACTCAAATTGAAGTAAGTACGGAAAACCACTAGGCCATTCAGCTATGACCTAAATCAAATCCCTTACAATTATACAGTGGAAGTGACAAATAGATTCAAGGGAATAGATCTGGTAGACAGAGTGCCTGAAGAGCTATGGATGTAGGTTCATAACATTATATAGGAAGTGATAATCAAAACTATCCTCAAGAAAAAGAAATGCAAGAAGGCAAAGTGGTTGTCTGTGGAGGCCTTACAAATATCTATGAAAAGAAGAGAAGCTAAAGGCAAAGGAGAACAGGAAAGATATGCCCAACTGAATACAAAGTTCCAGAGAATAGCAACAAGAGATAAGAAAGCCTTCTAAGTGACCAGTGCAAAGAAATAGAGGAAAACAGTAGAATGGGAAAGACTAGAGATCTCTTCAAGAAAATTAGAGATACCAAGAGAATATTACATGCAAAGATGGGCACAATAAAGGACAGAAATGGTATGGACCTAACAGAAGCAGAGGAGATTAAGAAAAGGTGGCAAGAATACACAGAAGAACTATACAAAAAACTCTTAAGAACTATGCAAAAAACTATACAAAAAACCAGATAACCGAGGTGAGGTGGTCGCTCACCTAGAGCCAAACATTCTGGAGTGTAAAGTCAAGTGGGCCTTAGGAAGTATCACTACAAACCAAGTTAGTGGAGGTGATGGAATTCTAGCTGAACTATTTCAAATCTTAAAAGATGATGCTGTGAAAGTGCTGTACTCAATATGCCAGCAAATTCGGAAAACAAAGTGACTGGAAAAGGTCACTTTTCATTCCAATCCCATAGAAGGCAAAGCCATATTATGTTCAAATTATTATACAATTGCACTCATTTCACACATGCCAGCTAGATTATGCTCAAAGTCCTCCAAGTTAGGCTTTAGCAGTACAGGAACCAAGAACTTTCAGATGTACAAACTGGGTTTAGAAAAGGCAGAGGAACCAGAGGTCAAATTGCCAACATAATACTAGATCACAGGAAAAGTAAGAGAATTACGAAAAAGCATATACTTCTGCTTCACTGACTACGCTAAAGCCTTTGACTGTGTGGATCACAACAAACTGTGGAATATTCTTAATAAGGTGGGAATACCAGACCACCTTACCTGCCTCCTGAGAGACCTGTATGCAGGACAAGAAGCAGCAGTTAGAACTGGACATGGAACAGCTGACTGGTTCCAAACTGGGAAAGGAGTACGTCAAGGCTGTATACTGTCTACCTGCTTAATTAACTTATATGCAGTGTATATCATGCAAAATGCCAGAATGGATGAATCACAAGCTGGAATCAAGATAGCTGGGAAAAATATCAACAATATCAGATATGTAGATGATACCACTTTAATGGCAGAAAATGAAGAAGAACTAAAGAGCCTCTTGATGAAGATAAAAGAGGAGAGTGAAAAAACTGGCTTACAACTCAGCATTCAAAAAACTAAGATCATGGCATCCAGTCCTATCACTTCTTGGCAAATAGATGAGTAATATGTAGAAATAGAGTCAGATTTCATTTCCTTAAGCTCCAAAATCAATGCAGGCAGTGACTGCAACCATGAAATTAAAAGACACTTGCTCTTTGGAAGACTAGCTATGACAAACCTAGGTGATGTATTAAAAAGCTGAGACATCACTTTGCTGACAAAGGTCCATGTAGTTAGTTTGGTTTTTCCAAAAGTCACGTATGGATGTGAGAGTTGGATCATAAGGAAGGCTGAGCACCAAAGAATTGACACTTTTGAACTGTGGTGCTGGAGAAGACTCTTGAGAGTCCCTTGGACAGCAAGGAGATCAAACCAGTCAGTACTAAAGGAAATTAACCCTGAATATTCATTGAAAGATCTGATGCTAAAGCTGAAGTTCTAATACTTTGGCCACCTGATGCAAAGTGCTGACTCATTGGAAAAGAACCTGATGCTGGGAAAGATTGAAGGCAAGAGAAGGGGGCAACAGAGGATGAGATGGTTGGATGGCACTACTGACTCAATGGGCATGAGTTTGAGCAAACTTGGAGATAGTAAAAGACAGAGATGGCTGGTATGCTGCTGTTGATGGGGTTGCAAACATGAACTAAGTCAGATACGACTTAGTGACTGAACAACAACAATATATGAACTGCCTTGATCATAAATGTCAAAGTCATAAAGGATTTGGTATGCATCAATAAGAATTTGACTCTAGAAAACAGATAAGCCATTTAAAATGTACCACTTCCCTGGTGGCTCAGACACTTTCCTGCAGTGCAGGAGACCTGGGTTTGATCCCTGGGTCAGGAAAATCCCCTGCAGAAGGGAATGGCAACCCACTCCAGTATTCTTGCCTGGTAAGTCCCATGGACAGAGGAACCTGGAGGGCTACAGTCCATGGGGTCACAAACAGTCAGACACAACTGAGTAACTAACACCCTCACCTAGCCCTAATTAATCTTTGCTGCATGGAACAATAGATTGAGTGTGATAGGGTATTTTAAATTTTCAGGGGAAGCTGAAAAGTTGAATACTCAGATGAAATTCCCCTATTGTTAAATTTGACAACTAATTCAAAAATTTTAAAATACTGTACCTGGCAAAATTTACCTGAGGACAAGTTTCCTAGCAGCCAGTTCAATACCTCTACTTTACAATACCATCTCCTTTTGTCTAAAATGTCTTCCTCTCTCCTACTTAAAAAGGAAAACTAGCAAAATCCTAGTTTTCATTTTTCTATGAAATCTTCCATTTGTATTTCTGTACTCTTCCATCATAGAAATTGTGACTTTATTAAAGTAATATTTGTGTACATTCATTTCAGTCTCTCTCTAGTGGAAAATAGTTCCTCAGTGTTCATGAGAGCAGGGTGTTTTCTGTTCTCATTTTATGTTCATAGCACAGTCACTGTAGATATATGACATGCAAGTGTTTGAATGAATGACTGAGTAAGTATATTAACTACTTAAATTTAAAGAGATTGATTTCATATCTTAGCTCTGCCACTAATTTGTTATACTGTTGGATACAAGTTACTTCCACTGCTCAGGCTTCTAGATAAAGAATACAGTTTGGATTCTTCTCGTGGTCTTCAATAATCTATTTTAATGATATGAAATAATGATAATATCAATAGTGAGTAATGTTCACTGAACCGTTACTGTGTACCAAGAACTGTGACAAGTGCCTTCAGAAAAGTATCTCCTTTAATTTTCACATGATGCTTGGGGCTGGTGCACTGGGATGACCCAGAGGGATGATAAGGGGAGGGATGTGGGAGGGGGTTCAGGATGGGGAACACATGTACACCTGTGGTGGATTCATGTCAATATATGGCAAAACCAATACAATATTGTAAAGTAATTAGCCTCCAATTAAAATAAATAAATTTATATTAAAAAAAGAAAAATAATCCATACAATATTATAAAATAGGTAATTTTGTCCCATTATACAGATAACAAAAGTACGCTTGGAGAAGCATTTTGTTCTGTCATTAAACTACAGATGTGTGATTTACTTTATTATTGTTGGAAAATCTTTTTTTTTTTTTTAGACAAGTGAAGTTTATTGGGTAATTCCTTGTTGCTTCCCTATTCTAAGTGGTTTGTGAATCATAATAACTGAAGTTCTCTTTGTTTAAGACTTTAATCATAGTCACTGAAATGGCTAGTTATTACCTGTCAGGCTCTATATAACATTACATTTCCTCCACTCCAAGTCTTTTGTGGAGCCCCACTACTCAAAGTGTGGTCCTGAGACAATCAGCATTACCACCATCCAGGAGCTTGTTAGAAATGCAGAATCGTTATCCCCAGCAGAGACCGACTGAAACAGAATCTGCATTTTAACAAGATCCCCAGGGGATGTCCGTGCACATTAAAATTTCAGAAGCACTGACATAGAGAAAAATTGTTCCTGGTTTATCACCATAATCCTATCAATAGGGAAACAGATAACTATGGAGTGCCTTCAAAAAGGAGGTCTCCAAAAGTGGAAAATAAGAAAATCTATAAAGCATCAGTGACATGACCCTGAAGCTATGAGACTATATCTAAAGAAACTGAATATCCATTCCTGCTCGTTTCTGTTTTACATAGCAACACCCCTTGGTAAAATAATTCATTGGCCAAGCTTAGTCTGCAATTGTTATTACTTACTTTCTTTGAGAGTTGGCATGCCTGTCTTACTGGAGGTTTGCTTACTGTGCCTTCATGCCATGGAGAGTTGTGAGTCAGAATAATTGAAGTTGTATTCCTTGTATTCCCTTCAGACACTTTAATTACAAATATTACCAAGACTCAGGCTATCTATTTTAAAGCCAAATCTGTGAAAGTTGTTTTTTGTTTTTGTTTTCATTTTTTCTGTAAGCACTTGTATATCCTACATCAGTTTTAAACCATGTTAGAAAAAAAAAAGCCTTCAGTTGAAATCATTGTTAATAATTGCTGTTGTCAAGCTCAAATAAATACTTTCCTGAGTAATAACAAGACAAGAAAAGGTTAGGTGCCTCATTGTATTCAGTAAGTTGGAGCAACTGGTATAATATAAACTTTTAAAAAAAATCATTATTCTTTCAGTGAGCAAACTTTTCTGTTTCTTGTTTTGAAAATATGGTGTCTCACAAGCTGAGATGGGTAGAAAAATGGGGTATGCATCACCTCAATATTACGCATTTTCAGAAGAAACTGATTCTTCCTTTTCCTTGTCTCTTCCTGGCTAATTAGGTCTATGGAAGAGAAACATCTCTTGAATAACTCTGGTGGCTTTTAATGTGTTATCAGTGTTGTAAAAGAACCTCTTACTTCTGGTGATCATACCTCTTGCTTATTACTGAATTCCTCTTGGAAACAGTGGAAGGGAAGAGATTCATGTAAGGGAGATCAGAGTCTTAGATAAAGCAAGATTGACCTGTTTATAAATATGCATAACTATGCATTTCTATTCTTTTTGCTTTATCAATGAGAACTACTAAAAGGATATATCAAAATCATGTTACACTGAAATTAGTAAATAGCATACAGAATCAGTTGGATAAAATCTCAACTAAGAATAGCTCTAATTCTGTGGATTCTGGTCGATGAAAATGACCAGTAAAAATTTGCTTGCAGTTGACCATTAGAAGAATATAGAACTATATTCCTTGACTATAGTCACTAGTGTGTGTGGTCAGAGTGCAGGGAAGGTTATTACTAAGATATGTGACAAGTGGGCAGGAAGATTCCAGGGCAGGACACAGCTAAAACACTAGGAAAGATGATTCAAAGCTGAACTTTTTCAACATTTTCAACTGTAGTTTAGTTCGCCTGTTTTCAACATTTTCAACTACATTCAAACTGCAGTTTAATTTGCCTGTTTCTGAGAGTCGTTGTGTGGTAAATGCTGGGAGAATAAGCTTTCCACTCTGATTCATTTTTTTGTTTTCAGTGATTACCTGTTCTTCCAATCCAATAATAGTCTTTATTGTTAAGCTATATATGAGACTCTATTAATTTGTTTACTTTATAGCTAAATTTCCATTTTTTTCTTTCTTAGCAGTGTAGCTGTTTGAGTCATGAATTTTCAAAAGTGATATTTTAAAATAAGCACTTGTTACGTGCAAAAGTCTTGTTACTCAGCAAGCTCAGCTGACTTTTCTGAAACATTCTCCAGCAAATCTTCTTGATATTTGCATATTTGCTGTCTTCTGGTGATTATACCAAGCCAATTCTTCCTGAAGAAAAATATCATCCTTGTTTGTGTCTAATTTTTTTTCTTATTCTTCATAGAATTGTTCTTAAATTTTTGAAAAGTTAATGCCTTTACCAACATCTCCCTTTGGCTTAGAAGAATATAGGTGTGTATACCCATATCATGCAATCAGAAGTTTTCCTTTCTCACTATTTATCTCGTTATGTACATATATATTACATACATGTGCATAGAAATAACTACAAATATACATTTGTGTGTATATTAACTGCTCAGTCATGTCCAACTCTTTTGTGATCCCATGGACTGTAGCCTACCAGGCTCCTCTGTTCCTGAAATTCTCCAGGCAAGAAGCCATTCCCTTCTCCAGGGGATCTTCCTGAACCAGGGATCAAACCTGGGTCTCACTACTGATTATGTCCAGATAGTCCTCTTCACTTTACCCATACATTATTTTTATAATAGAAACTGACTTTTTAAACTTAGAGTCTCATTTCCAAACCCTTTTGCCTTAAAATAGTATGCCTGTTTCCAAAATTTCCCACTTCCATGATACTGCTGTTGACATTCTGTGCATTCAGTTTCCTTTTTTTCCCACACATAGACTAGAGTGAAAAGGAATTCCAAATTTTAAGAACATTTCTTGAAATCTGATGGCTGTTTTAAGAGTAGCTGCATCTAATCAACTGAGTCAACTCAGCTCTTGACAGTTTTGTTGATAGAAGTCCATCATTTGTGAATTTATAGTCATAAATGTGTTTGGGCTGTTTATGTCTCATTTAAAACAAGGAGGATTATAAAATCAGGAAAAGAAGCGCAATTGCAACTCTGTTAATCTTAAATCAGACATTTCCTGTGGCCGTCCTAGAACTGTTACTTACAAATAAGATGGTTGTACCTATGTGTGCATACCTGTGGAGAAGGCCAAGACAGGAACTTGTCTTCATCTTGTCCTGTTTTATTTCCCGCAAGAATGAGTTATTCATCCATCTATTCAGTAATATTTTTGCTTCCTGCTGTAGATGCACCACTGTACTAACTTTGTAAGGAAATAACTGAAAACTAAGCTCGAGCATGATAATGAAATTTGATTCAATTCAATACATCAACTAGTATTAGAGTTACCAGTTACCAAACTATGTGCTAGTCCTGAAGTCAGGCAAGCGAATAAAAGCATAGGACCTTTGTCAGAGAGATCACACTATCCTAGAAGAGACAATATAGGAATCAAATGCCAAGAGACAACTGTAATGTTCTGCTGGTGATAAAACTGAAATGCACACAAGAGAAGGGACCATTAATTCTTTCTAGAAGTGGAAGATGAGAAGTTCCCCTGGTGGCTCAGTCAGTGAAGAATCCACTTGTTATGCTGGAGAATGCCTGCAGTACAGGAGACACGGGTTCAATCCCTGGATTGGGGAGATCCTCTGGAGAAGGGAATGGCAGCCTACTCCAGTATTTTTGCCTGGGAAATCCCAAGGACAGGGGAGCCTGGTGCGCTCAAGTTGGCAGGGTTGCAAGAGTCAGACTTGACTTAGTGACTAAACTACCACGCACCAGAGAAGTAGAAGACAGGTAAGAGATAAAGTGAGCAGGGATGGGGAAAATGAGGATTTATTTGGGAATTGAAAAAGATAGAAGACCAAGGAAATTTGAGGTAGTGACACTTCAGATGTGGCAGTTTTGTACAAAAGCATACAGTCTAGAGAACACAAAACATGCTCAGATTATTTCTAATATAGGAACTCATGTAACCTGCAGATCAATTCACAGGAAATTTTTTTTTCTGCTTCTTTCATTTCACAGATAGTGGCTCAGGAATATTTAGTAAGTGATTGAAGTCACACAGTGAATAAGTCCTGAATAAGAGTAAAAACTCAAGTCTGTCTTTATGACTTTTTTAAAATCATGATATTCTTTTTAGTGAAAAGCAGTATAAAGCAGCTTAAGTAATAAGAGGAAGACAGTATTTTACATTATTTTTTGTGTTATGAATTTTTGTATGCTTTGTGTTGGAATTTGCTTTCTATCTTTGTGTTATCTGGAACATTTTTTTATTGGAGTTTTACATTATTGAATATCTATTAGTGTTTAATTTAGAAGAGCTTAATAAATTGCTAATCTGAGAACAGTAGTCTTTCCCTTTTTAGACCTTATTTCTGTAGAGCGATTTAATTTTCATGTTAGGAGAAGTGTCTCAACCATATTCTAGATAGCTTGTTTTTTATTTTCATTTAAATCATCCCTCATCTCACATGAAGTATATCTAAGATTTATAGTCTGCTTAAACATTTCTGCTCTGTTTTTCAAAAGGATCTCATCTTTGTCCGGTTATATGGTTTATTTTTACCATTTAAGCCTTTATTCAACATAGTTTAAATAAGTTATAAAAGCTATCATTTATGTTGGCATTAACTGAAGATATTGTCATGAATGGAATAAGAATGTCTTTCTTTATAAGGGTCTCTTTCAAAACATTTTAGAATATAAAAAGTCTTTCATCCTAACACCACTACTTAGTTCTTAGATTCACAAATCTGTAACTGTAAAACACTTAAAATTGTTGATATTTCTTTCCATATTAAACTTTAACAATGGATGACTTTGATAAGCCAATTAACTTTTTAAATGATAATGAAGATTATGTGGACATCTGCGTCTTATAGTCTAATCATTCATACTATTTTATGAGAAATCTAAAGTTGAACGAGACATGAGATATTTCAGAACACTGAAACAGCTTCTTTTTTCTCTTATTTCTTGAATGCACATAAGATATCTTTGTTACTTACTGGATAAATTCAGCCCCCATAATCTTAAATAGGCACAAAATCATTTAAGGACAAATTTAAAATAGGTGCTTAAGTGATGTTCATTATGTATCTAGGATACATATGTCATATTCTGCATATTGAGGGTCATTTTAGTAACCCAGAGATATTACCGGTTGTAAGAATCATAAAATACCTCTCATTTATTTTAAACCTAAACTCTTATGTTTTATACATATTTTTGAGTATTTTAAATATTTCACTTAGCAAATATTTACTGAGCTCTTAATAAATACTAGGTTCTATGACAGACACCAAAAAAGGAGACATATTAATATAAGACCCCTCCCCCAAGTTTAACAAACAAAAAATTGTGCCACTTGGTAATCTCATAAGAAATTTAAAAGGTTTCTAGACAGGGAATTGGAGAAGGCACTGGAGACCCACTCCAGTACTCTTGCCTGGAAACTCCCATGGATGGAGGATCCTGGTAGGCTGCAGTCCATGGGGTCGCGAAGAGTCCGACATGACTGAGCGACTTCACTTTCACTTTTCACCTTCATGCATTGGAGAAGGAAATGGCAACCCACTCCAGTGTTCTTGTCTGGAGAATCCCAGGGATGGTGGAGCCTGGTGGGCTGCCGTCTATGGGGTCGCACAGAGTCGGACACTGAAGTGACTTAGCAGCAGCAGCAGCAGCAGACAGGAAATAAAGAAAATGGAGTAGCCTACTTCATATAGAACAATTAAGCAAAAACTCTCTAGAAGGTGACTTTGAAGCTGAGAAAGTGAAGACAAGGAAAAAGCCTGAAATGGAAAGATCAGGAAAATAGTTTAGGTAGCATGTTAGTTATCCATCATTGCGTAGCAAATGACTTCAAAACTTACTAGCTTAAAACATCACATGTCTCATGGTTTCTTCAGGTCATGAGTCAAGACAGACCTTTGCCATTATATATGGGTTGATTTTTAAAAAGCAGCAATAATATCAACTTTGATTTAATAATGCTACCTAATTACTTTAAAATAACGTTTTAGAGATATTGCAACAAAATCCTAAAACCTCAATATTAAATTTCATTATGTGGTTTATTAAAAGTATGTTTATTTTAAAAAAGGCACAGCTTTGCTGGGTGACTCCGATGTAAAATCTCTTGGAAGTTTGCCTTGTGCTGCTGTCCTCTGCTCTGGGGTCTGAAGGCTCGAATAGGGCAGGATTTCCTTCCAAACACAGTCTAATGGATATAGTCAGAACTACTTAAATCAAATCCCTTATGATTATACAGTGGAAGTGACAAATAGATTCAAGGGATCTGACAGACAGTGTCTGAAGAACTATTGACAGATGTTCGTGAAATTGTATAGGAGTCAGTGATCAAGACTATCCCCAAGAAAAAGAAATGCAAAAAGGCAAAATGGTTCCTGAGGAGGCCTTACAAATAGCTGAGAAAAGAAGAGAAGCTAAAGGCAAAGGAGAAAAGAAAAGATATACCTATCTGACTGCAAAGTTCCAAAGAATAGCAAGGAGAGATAAGAAAATCTTCCTCAGTGATCAATGAAATAAACGAAAACAATAGAATGGGAAAGACTAGACATCTCTTCAAGAAAATTAGAGATACCAAGGGAACATTTCATGCAAAGATGGGCTCGATAAAGGACAAAAATGGTATGGACCTAATAGAAAGAGAAGATATTAAGAAAATGTGGCAAGAATACACAGAACTATACCAAAAAGATCTTAAAGACCCAGATAACCACAATGGTATGAGTACTCACCTAGAGCCAGACATCCCGGAGTACAAATTCAAGTGGGCTGCTATGAACAAAGCTAGTGAAGGTGATGGAATTCCAGTTGAGCTATTTCAAATCCTAAGAGTTAATGTTGTGAAAGTGCTACTCTCAATATGCCAGCAAATTTGGAAAACTCAGCAGTGGCCACAGGACTGGAAAAGGTCAGTTTTCATTCCAATACCAAAGAAAGGCAATGCCAAAGAATGCTCAAACTACTGCACAATTGCACTCATCTCACTCGCTAGCAAAGTAATGCTCAAAATTCTCCAAGCCAGGCTTCAACAGTACATGAAACTGAGAACTTCAGATGTTCAAGCTGGGTTTAGAGAAGGCAGAGGAACCAGAGATCAAATTGCCAACATCCACTGGATCATAGAAAAATCAAGAGAATTCCAGAAAAATATCTACTTCTACTTCATTGACTACACTAAAGCCTTTGACTGTGGATCACAGCAAACTGTGGAAAATTCTTAAAGAGATGGGAATACCAGACCACTTTACCTGGCTGCTGAGAAATCTGTATGCAGGTCAAGAAGCAATAGCACCAGACAAGGAACAACAGACTGGTTCCAAATTGGGAAAGGAGTACGTCAAGCCTGTATATTGTCACCCTGGTTATTTAACTTATATGCAAAGTACATCATGCAAAATGCTGGACTGATGAAACACATGCTGGAATCAGTATTGCCAGGAGAAATATCACTAACCTCACATATGCAGATGACACCACACTTATGGCAAAAGCAAAGAGGAATTGAAGAGCCTCTTGATGAAAGTGAAAGAGGAGAGTGAAAAAGTTGGCTTAAAACTCAACGTTCAAAAAACAAAGATCATGGCATCTGATCCCATCATGTCATGACAAATAAATGGGGAAACAATAGAAACAGTGACAGACTTTATTTCCTTGGGCTCCAAAATCACTGCAGATGGCAACTACAGCCATGAAATTAAAAGATGTTTGCTCCTTGGAAGAAACGCTATGACAAACCTAGACAGCATATTAAAAAGCAGTGACATTACTTTGCTGACAAAGGTCTGTCTACTCAAAGCTATGGTTTTCCCGTAGTCATGTATGGATGTGAGAGTTGGACCATAAAGAAAGCTGAACACCGAAAAACTGATGCTTGAACTGTGGTGTTGGAGAAGACCCTTGAGTCCCTTTTACTGCAAGATTCAACTAGTCCATTCTAAAGGAAATCCGTCCTGAATATTTATTGGAAGGACTGATAACTGAAGCTGAAGCTCCAATACTTTGGCCACCTGATGCAAAGTACTGACTCACTGGAAAAGACCCTGATGCTGGGAAAGATTGAAGGAGGGAGGAGAAGGGGACTACAGAAGATGAGATGGTTGGATGGCATCACCAATTCAATGGACATGAGTTTGAGCAAGCTCTGGGAGTGGGTGATGGACAGAGAAGCCTGGTCTGCTGCAGTCCATGGGGTCGCAAAGAGTCGGATACCACTGAGCCACTGAACTTACAGTCACATGGATATAGTCAGAATTCAATTTCTCCTCATTTATTTTACTGATGACCTCAGTTCTTAGTGACTTTGGACCAAAGACCTACCTCAGTGCCCTGACTTGTTATCCTTCCCAAAGGATCTTACAACACTGTAGCTGGCTTTTCTCAGAGTAACAAGATAAAACACTCAGTCCTTTGTAATCTAATCACAGAAGTGACATTTCATCATCTTGCTATATTCTATTCTTCTGAAACTAATCACTGGACCAAGTCTGCACTCATGGGAGAAGATTAAACAAGAGTGTAAATATCAACAAATAGGAAACATAGAGGGCCATTGTATAGCCTGCCCACCACAGGTGAAAAGAATAGTTTAATACCACGTCTTGAATTTGAAAGTAGCATGAATGTTCTAGAAATTTTCAAGAGACCAGTGTAGCTTAAAGGTGGAGGTTGGAGGCAAGATTATGCAATAAGATTGGATCAGTAAGCAGAAACCAGCTAATTTAGGCACATAGGGCTGTGTCGGTCATAGTAGGAAGCTGTGAGTGAGAAATTAAGACTACCCTTCCAGAAGCTCTTCTTTTTAATGAGAAGTATATACATATTTTTAACATGAGTAAAAGAATATTGCATATGTCTAAATTCATCCTTTTAATGAACTAGGGTAGCAGAGTAACCCTGAATCCTCACACGCATATATCCAGTGATGAGAAATGATGAATTATGCATGTAACATTTCTCAGCTTCTCACAGTTTTCACTGGAGCCTGCATTTCAACACTGATTGCAGACGGTCCATGAATCCACCCAAAAGCCAGATATGCTGAACAAAAGCTGCTGTTGCCTGGGACAACCCTATCCTTTAAGCATACTAGGACATGAATTGTGTTTCTAGGAAATTTTACACAGGGTTTAAAAAAAAAAAAAAAACTGTTCTTGCAAACCAAATGCTTCACATAATTTGAAGTTTCTTGTGATTTTTTTTCTAAGAATGTTGTTTGTCACACCACGACAGAGATGAATTTTAATGTACAATTGGAGCACATGTTTGCTGAGATATTTGATCTTGTAATTTATTGTATTGTTCCTTGTATACCATCAATTGCAAGATCTTTTCTGCCATAGAAGCAGCTTTTTTTGCAAATTGTCCTAGTTCCATGAAGTGAGTGGGGAACCTAAATATTTACCACTAGAGATTTATTAGATGTAAAGATAAACTAGAGAGGAAAACATATCAAAAAAATTAAAGAATATTCATCTTTGGGGAATTAGAAAAGAGCAATAACCCCCCATAAGAAATATTTTAGAGTCATTATTTAGGGAAACTCATTTATTTTATTCTATCATTCAAGTTATAATCATGTTTTATTAAGTAAATCAATTGATGATAAAATTTTTTTTAATCTGTCTTTACCTGCATTTCTCTCTAAAGAAGATGAAGGTAGTATTTTAACTTTATCATGTGTCCAGATAAAGTTATACCACAGTTATAACTGGAAATATTCTTTCATTTTAGGTTATAGATTTTTATTTTGTCTAATATTAGTTTTTCAGGCATTAATTAGTTATTTTTTATGCATCTTAGCAACCCATTAACAAAGAGCTAATTGAATAACAGGAAATATGTATCAAGTTATTCCCTTAAACTCCTTTTTTTCAGTAATTGTTTCTCCTTTTAAGAGAACATTATCTTTCTCACAGATGGTTGGAGTGATGTATTGTGGGAAATTAAACACACTTGGCTTTTTTCCTGAATTTTCTACTTAGCAACTAAGGCCGTTCACCCCAGAAGAATTATTTAACTCTTCCCCAGATACCCTCTTAATCAACAGCAGTAGGATCACAGTTGGAAAACTCTTTTTTTATAGTCCCCAAACACTATTTTACTTTCCTTTTATTTCTGTTTTAAGTATTTGTAACATTATAGAATAGCAGGCCATAAAATATATTTATTTTGAAACCAAATGTAGAATTTAGAACAGACTAACTTGTAATCATCCAAACATTTACCACTGTTTAGAGTGTGGAGCAATGTCCCTCAAGAGGGATGGGTGAATTGACACAACCTTTGAGGAGACCCATCTGGTAATATGTCTCAACATTTTAAACATGCAGATCTTTTGATCTCTTATTCAGTTTCTGAAAATTAGTCTTAAAGAAAGGGAAAAAAAAAGATTTGTATTTCCAGATAAGCAATATCTATTCTAGAATTTATATTAATGAAAAATTAATCTATTGTTCCTACGGAATTTATGCAATATGAGTAGTAAATAATAGTTTATAATATTATATATGTATAATATAATAATATTTATAAATAATAATAGATCATCTTTATTGAGTTTTTGCTCTGTGTCACTAATATACTGAGCACTCCACACCTCTCATATCAAATTCTGTGTATATCTAATTCTCTCCACATTCTGATAACATAGGTACTATAATTATCCCCATTTTTCAGATAAAGAAGCTAAGCTGTAGAGGTGTTAAAAACCACCTTAATACTAGCTCGGTTATACAGCCAGTGAGTAGCAGATCTGAATGGATTACAAATTCATATTAAGAAAAAGATAGGCTTAACCTTGACATGAAATGATAGATAAGGATTAAAGCAGATAATAGAAAATATATTTAATGTCATCACATTTATGTAGTAATTATTTTGCACATGGATTTTAAATAAGAAGCCCATCCAGTCTGCCTCGTGTATTTATCTGTTCATTCTATTGCACATCTCTAGTGATGACAGCCAATCACACTCCTCCGTTTCCTTCCATCTTTTATAAAGATGAGACTGAATTTGACATCCAGAAAGACACAGGAGTGGGGAGTACAGTAGAGGCATTGACCGTATTGAATTCCTAGTATAAGGTAAAAAATAATAATAATAATTCTTCCTCTACCCTTCTAGGTTCTTGGCTGATAAACAGGAGAATAAACAGAAGTTTGACAACACATATATGTCTTGTAATCCCAGGGACAGGGGGAGCCTGGTGGGCTGCCTTCTATGGGGTCGCACAGAGTCGGACATGACTGAAGTGACTTAGCAGCAGCAGCAGCATACACGGGATGATACCTAGGAAAATTGATAACTCTCACTGAAATGGCTCAAGCCATCACCTTAAATACCATCTTCAGCTAAATACAGAAGAAAGATGTTGTGGGGTGAGAGGAAGGCCTATAATGGAGGTACCAGGTAAAGAACAGATAAACAGGAGTCTGGTTGTTTTGGGGAGCTAAGTTGTAGCCTTCTCCATTGATGAGAATTTCTAGCATCTTATTCACCCTCCTCTTCCTGGTACAGAGAGGAGGAGGAGATATGTGCTCAGTCATGTCTGACTCTTTAGGGACCCCATGGACTGTAGCCTGCCAGGCTCCTCTGTCCATAGAATTCTCCAGGCAAGAGTACTGGAGTGAGTTGTTATTTCCTACTCCAGGGGATCTGCCTGACACAGGGGATCTTCCCTTACATTAAAGATTTCCCTTATGAATATCTATTTGATTTTTAGAGCTTCTCCTGTGTCTACAGCCACTCAAAAATAATTAGCACTAAGTAATTTTTATGCCAAAGAGACGTATTTTAGGGTGGTAAATTCTGCTCCTCTTCACTAGCTGCACCCCTGCCTTTCCCAACTATTTCAATCTGTGAAGCCAGACTTTTTCCTAAGCTGCTTTGACCTGGACCTCTTTCATTTGAAATAGTACTGCCTTTTGCTGTTCCATAAGTCATTATTTGAACATGAGACAGTCAAGCTTACTCCACTGTGGGTTTGTTTTTATTGTGTGTGGGCTTTTTTTCTTTTTCTTCATTTATTTCTTTATTCTTTGCTACCATTTTATATATGTGAATTTAAAACATTTTTTATTAAAAGTCAGACTAATAATGATACCCCAAATATGATTCTTATCTAAATTTCATTTCTAGCAACTTATTCACCCTCCTTTTCCTGGTAGAGAGAGGAAGAGGAGATGTGTGCTCAGTCATGTCTGACTCTTTAGGGACCTCATGGACTGTAGCCCGCCAGGCTCCTCTATCCATAGAGTTTTCACTTATCGCAGTTAACTTACCAACAGTGTAAAAATGGTTCCATAAAGGGATACAGTGAGACTTATGGATGACTTATGAAATTTATTTCTTCCATTATCTGTTTACTAGTGACTACCAAGACCCGTAGTTTCAACATTGTTTCAATTGTGAGCCCTGCTGACCAAGAATATTTTTGTTAGAGTTTATTTGTAAGTCATTTTAGATGAGTAGATAAGAGGACTTTAAACAATGTTTTAATACAAAATCATCTTGAAATATTGAATACACTTTCTCAGACTGTGTTTACACATGCACAAAAATATACACCTATTCACTACATATATGTGTGTGCACATATGTTCTTTTGCCTTCCAGACTCAAGACATTTTCCTCTTAAGCAAAACATTGGTTGGATGTCACATCAGATGGATTATAGGTTTGCCAGCCCCACCTGGGGAGAAGGCAATGGCAACCCACTCCAGTATTCTTGCCTGGAGAATCCCAGGGACGGCAGAGCCTGGTGGGCTGCTGTCTATAGGGTTTCACAGAGTCAGACATGACTGAAGCAGCTTAGCAGCAGCAGCAGCAGCCCCATCTGGAGACTTAGATCTTATTTAAGTATGTCAAAGTAACTCAAGTAGTCCTTGCTAATCAGATTCCCAAAATACGTTTGGGAGCTCAAAATTTCATTATTTCTACTTCGTAAGGTAACTATTGTCGGGGGGAGGGATAGATATCTAATTTGTGAAATATTGACTTGTTTACTAAGACAAAAATAAAAGAAGCAGTAATAGTTAGAAAAAGAGTACTGCTCCGCACACTCTAAAATCAATACAAACACAGCCTTAGTAGACCTATAGACGATAGCTGTGTTCCAGTCATCTGGGGCATTTCTCTCTACCACATTAGGTATAAATTGCCTTTTATCAAAGAAAATAAAACAAGCATAAACAATAACCAAAAATAACAGTCCAGCAATGTATTAGAGGAAAATAAAAAAAGATGCATCACACTCCCCAGTAATTATTAACAAGGAAGATAAGTCAACATGTTTTTCCAGCCTTAGCATTACATTTAAAATTGCTCTTGATAATGAAGAAAAAAATGATCCACTTTTTAGGTTTTAAATTTTTTATTTAAATATATTTCTCAAGGTTTTAAGACAAATTTGTCTTTTGCCTTTCAGGTGATACAAAATAATCATTACCAAAATCTCATTTTCTTTGATTATTCACTTTGAAAAAAATTTACCATATTTTATACTTAATATCTGAAGATCTGTGTTTTGAATTTGCTTTAAAAATATTCTTATTAAATACTCTTCTGAAAATTTGTTAGAAAAAATAATGTTCTTTTATATTTGCTAATTCGGTATTTTAGCTGAAGATGACCTCTTGTGTGTGTCCTAGGTTCATTTGTATATTCACTGATTTTTCTAAGTATTTATTTAGATCCTATCCTTTCTACATCTTGTGCATACACTGGTGAGTGAACACCTGAGAAGTGAAGCTGGGAGAGACCTTTTACATCAGATTGAATTTGTGGTTTGTTGGAGAAAATTAATACTTAAGATATTAATTTCACTAGAGGTTCATAAGGAATATAATATTATGATCTTAATGCTTCTACAAAATGCATAGGAAGTCAAATATGGGCAACTTAGGGAACCTGACTGGAGAGAACACCTCTAATGTGTTTCTTGATAAATAAGCAGGAGCTTTCTAAGAGGAAAAGCTGTCCCACTCTCACCACAGGGCCTTTGCACACACTATTAATATTTCATCTGCCTGGGCATCCATTTGTTTCCATTTACTCTCTTTCCTTTACTATGCAAGGTATGATCTACCATTTACTTATCAGCATTATCATTACTTTCTCAGGGAGACCTCTCTGGATCTGCAAATTGAATTAGTTTTCCATTCAAAGGAAAACTTTACAGAGATGTATTTTTTTTCTTTTTATAGTCTCAGCTTGCAATTATATGGACATTTATGTGATTATTTCATTAGAGTCTTCTTTAACATCACTGTAAACTCTATAGATTTAAGGGCCTAGATCTGATAGACAGAGTGCCTGATGAACTATGGATGGAGGTTCCTGACATTGTATAGGAGACAGGGATCAAGACCATCCCCATGGAAAAGAAATGCAAAAAAGCAAAATGGCTGTCTGGGGAGGCCTTACAAATAGTTGTGAAAATAAGAGAAGTGAATAAAAAGGAGAAAAGGAAAGATATAAGCATCTGAATGCAGAGTTCCAAAGAATAGCAAGGAGAGATAAGAAAGCCTTCCTCAGCGATCAATGCAAAGAAATAGAGGAAAACAATAGAATAGGAAAGACTAGAGATCTCTTCAAGATTTTAGAGATATCAAGGGAACATTTCATGCAAAGATGAGCTCAATAAAGGACAGAAATGGTATGGACCTAACCAGAGCAGAAGATATTAAGAAGAGATGGCAAGAATCCACAGAACTATACAAAAAAGATCTTCATGACCCAGATAATCATGATGGTGTGATCATTCACCTAGAGCCAGACATCCTGGAATGTGAAGTCAAGTGGGCCTTGGGAAGCATCACTATGAACAAAGCTAGCGGAGGTAATGGAATTCCAGTTGAGCTATTTCAAATACTAAAAGATGATGCTGTGAAAGTGCTGCACTCAGTATGCCAGAAAATTTGGAAAACTCAGTAGTGGCCACAGGGCTGGATCAGTTTTCATTCCAATCCCAAAGAAAGGCAATGCCAAAGAATGCTCAAACTACTGCACAGTTATACTCATCTCATGCACTAGTAAAGTAATGCTCAAAATTTTCCAAGCCAGGCTTCAGCAATACGTGAACCGTGAACTTCCAGATGTTCATGCTGGATTTAGAAAAGGCAGAGGAACCAGAAATCAAATTGCCAACATTTGCTGGATCATCAAAAAAGCAAGAGAGTTCCAGAAAACATCTATTTCTGCTTTATTGACTATGCCAAAGCCTTTGACTATGTGGATCACAATAAACTGTGGAAAATTCTGAAAGAGATGGGAATACAGACCACCTGACCTGCCTCTTGAGGAATCTGTATGCAGGTCAGGAAGCAACAGTTAGAACTGGGCATGGAATAACAGACTGGTTCCAAATAGGAAAAGGAGTATGTCAAGGCTGTATATTGTCGCCCTGCTTATTTAACTTATATGCAGAGTACATCATGAGAAATACTGGGCTGGAAGAAGCACAAGCTGGAATCAAGATTACAGGGAGAAATATCAATAACCTCAGATATGCAGATGACACCACCCTTATGGCAGAAAGTGAAGAGGAACTAAAAAGCCTCTTGATGAAAGTGAAAGAGGAGTGTGAAAAAGTTGGCTTAAAGTTCAACATTCAGAAAACGAAGATCATGGCATCTGGTCCCATAACTTCATAGATGGGGAAACAGTGGAAACAGTGTCAGACTATTTTTCTGGGCTCCAAAATCACTGCAGATTGTGATTGCAGCCATGAAATTAAAAGACACTCCGTGGAAGAAAAGTTGTGACCAACCTAGACAGCATATTAAAAGGAGAGACATTACTTTGTTCAACAAAGGTCTGTCTAGTTAAGGCTATGATTTTTCCAGTAGACATGTATGGTTGTGAGAATTGGACTATAAAGAAAGCTAAGTACAGAAGAATTGATGCTTTTGAACTGTGGTGTTGGAAAAGACTCTTGAGAGTCCCTTGGACTGCAAGGAGATCCAACCAGTCCATCCTAAAGGAGATCAGTCCTGGGTGTTCATTGGAAAGACTGATGTTGAACCTGAAACTCCAATACTTTGGCCACCTGATGTGAAGAGCTGACTCATTTGAAAAGACCCTGATGTTGGGAAAGATTGAAGGCAGGGGAGAAGGGAATGACAGAATATGAGATGATTAGATGGCATCACCGACTCAATGGACCTGAGTTTGGGTAAACTCCTGGAGTTGGTGATGGACAAGGAGGCCTGGTGTGCTGTGATTCATGGGGTTGCAAGGAGTTGTACATGACTGAGCAACTGAACTGAACTGAAACTCCATGAAAGCAGAGGCTCACTTTCATATCTGAAGCATCTGGCAGAGACCCTGGCATATAGTAAGTGTTCAATAAATGCTAGTTTAATGAGTTACTGGATGAAATTTGCTACGGTTGAGTCTTCTCATTCATCAAATGGATGAATGGATTTATAATGAACATCTCAGTTACATTATGAAATGTGAGATGCTTTAAAGTATGATTGTGTTTTATAAGCATAATGCACTGTTGTCATTACTGGCTAATATTAGCTCAATATTCAATTCAATTTTGTCCATGTTTTAGAATTCACTAGTGTGAAGAATCTATTTATTTTATGTTCATGTCTCTTTAGGCTTGGTAAATTAAGATTACTGGCCCTCTTAGTTGTGGTTTATATCCTTAGGATTTCTTTATGATATTTTTAATAAACCTATTTCTTTATTATTATCAGAGTACAGAGAAGTAAATCATAGCCCAGGGAAAATGTACTATGGTTTCCTGTAAGTATAAAAATCCACAGATTTATTGGCACTATTTCTCCTTTTTTTGGGTCAACTATCAGAAAAATATCCAATTTGCTCTCATACAATTACTGAAAATAAGTTAAATTTCTCTTTTATGTTCCTATTAACTTTCAAATTTGATTTAAAATCCTACTTTTCTTCAGTAAATCACAGTTGAGTGTCTACCACATGTAAGACAATGTTCAGTACATGTAGTGGACTAAATGACACTGAATAGTCATAGGTTAAACATCTTAAAACTCCTTAAGTAGGAATTTCTATCATTTTTACACAACAGAGACAGAGAATGTTTTTCCTTGTGAACATACAATTAACCTGGTTTATGCCACTGCTAGCACTTTACTTCTCGTAATATTAGCACTGATTCAGAATCCAGATATATTTACCTACTCTTTTCTCCTTTAAATCTTTTTCCCTCTTTGTCTCAATAAGAAAACCAGCTTTCAGTTCAGACATTTCTAACTATCCTCATTTACATTTCAGAACTAGAATGTTCTGCCTTCACACATTTAGAAATTTTTTACCAGTCTGACAGTTTTTAATTTGATCTTGTTTTGCAGGTCATGAATTCAATTTCTAAATGCTTTACTGTTTTTTGTTTTCTCAAATAGAATAATGTTCTATCCATCAATTGTTATCTCCTTATCTTCAGGTTTTTTTTCATTTCCCCTGAACCAAGGTCAATGTTTATAAAATCTGCTTTTGCTAATTAAATCTGACATCATTTGATAATATCAGTGGTACTTAAATAGCATATAAATTCATCTTTAAGTGAATCCACCCTAGTGAATTGGAAGGCATTAGAGATTACATTTACAATAATAAACAAGTCATGTGCATTATTTTCAATGAAAAATTTTTAAAGGAAATAATTCAAACTCTATAACTGAACTGTGAACTGGTTGAATATATTCTCTCTGGCACTTACCATAGAGAAAAGATCTGATCACCTTTTAAAATACTGTGTGCAAATTTTATTAATTATGTGTCTCCTTAGACTAAAATGTGCTGAATACTGCTTCTTTGGAACAATTTCTGCTTTGTTATTCAGAAATCCGAATTTTAAGGAGAAATAAAGAATAGCTTAACAGCATGTCGATTAAGCTAGCATAAATTTTATTGGAAGACCTCACCTCACTTTATAAAAAAGATCAATTGATATTGATGAAAATAGGTATAATGAGTAAACATTATCATACAGTGAGAAAAGCCTAGTTATCTTCCCCAAAGTATCCAGGGAGACTCATCAGGGATTAAGGCCCATTTTCTGCTGGGCTTTTATGTTCTGAGAAAACAAAAAAATGCAAATGGCAAGATGTCCTTGACTATGTAAGGTTTCATCTAGCGTAATGAATTTGAAGATACCAAATAACAATATTATATTCATAATAAAGGGACATGCCTCCATGTTTTATATTTTAATGGGAGAGTCCAGTACTAGCTAGCAGAACTGATAACTAAACCTAGTCATATTAAATAGTGCCTAATATGTATTGTCTTGCGCCTTCTTTCTTTCATACAAATTCCAATTTTAGATTCAAAGGGCTGTGTAATCATATGACAATCTATTGCTCTTTGAAGATCATAGTTTACCTAGAATTAAAACCACAACTGTGCCCTGTGTCTCTGTTGACCCAGTGACACACTAGCCTCTCATTCTCAGAAGAAACCAGGGCTGGAGGGCTGGTCATTTGGTTTCAAATCAGAAAAGTGGCTGTGACCTAAGACTGACTTTCTTTTGCTGTATAGCTCATAGTTTTTGCTTTCCTATATAAACTCAGGACCCACCTTGAAGTCTCTCTCTGTGAACATAGCTGAGAGTGCATGGCTAGGATAAATGCAAAAGAGCAACATCTAAATGACACATCCTACTCATCAGCTCAGCTCAGTTCAGTCGCTCAGTCGTGTCCGACTCTTTGCGACCCCATGAATCGTAGCACGCCAGGCCTCCCTGTCTGTCACCAACTTCCGGAGTTCACTCAGACCCATGTCCATCGAATCAGTGATGCCATCCAGCCATCTCATCCTCTGTCGTCCCCTTCTCCTCCTGCCCCCAATCCCTCCCAGCATCAGAGTCTTTTCCAATGAGTCAACTCTTGGCATGAGGTGGCCAAAGTACTGGAGTTTCAGCTTTAGCATCATTCCTTCCAAAGAAATCCCAGGATTGATCTCCTTCAGAACAGACTGGTTGGATCTCCTTGCAGTCCAAGGGACTCTCAAGAGTCTTCTCCAACACCACAGTTCAAAAGCATCAATTCTTTGGCACTCTGCCTTCTTCACAGTCCAGCTCTCACATAGCATGATGTTTTTCTCTCCAGTGCCTTGATTCGGCAGCAAAGAAAGGAAAATTTAAACTAAAATTGAGAAAAACCTTAGAGTCATCTGACAATCCAGTATAGTGTGGTTGAGAAAAATGGTTTAGAAGTGGAAAGATCTAGTTTTCCCTCTGGTTCCAATATTGTATGTCTGTTTGACCTTAAACAATATACTAAACATTGCAGAATTCTCATCCCTCATTCTCAGAAATGAAAGGTCATGGATTTTTTCCTGTTTTCTACATGTAGATTTCTATAAGAATAAAAATGAAAATCTGCATTTGAAGCATCTTATTGAGAACTGCAATTGTTCCTGGAAATTGGGACCATTGTAGCAAAATGATTGTGGAAAGAGGCCATGAAAAACTAGATTGCAACCCTGCCATGACCCCTGATATGATAGGCATGAAGTCTGATCCAGCTCTGACTACTCTTCTAACTGTGATCTATAAATCAGAGTTTGAATAATATCTATTTCTGAAGAATGTTGGGCAGATAAAATAACAGAAGGGATGAAAGCAACTTAGCAAACAGTAGGGCATGTAGAAACTGTACAATCAACAGATTCTGTTTCTACTGTTACTGCTGTTATTAAATTTATTAAAGGATTTCACCTCATTCCCTCCCAGACTGTGTGCCTGACACAGAGCACTGCAATTTTACTACCAGCAAAACAAGCATGGGATGAGAGCTGGGATATCTACTGCTCAAGAAAGCTGCTAGGCTTTCTTGACAGGATGCTTCTCTCAAACTATTCAGTGGGAAAATGAGTGAAAGCAGAAAAGCATTATTAGAAACAGTGATCTGCAAACTACTACCTGTGGGCCAAACTCTGTCATTGACCCTTTGTTTTGCAAATAAAATTCTATGAGAGCAATTATGTCTTGTCTCTTGCCACCTTCTTGCCACAACTATAGAGCTGAATAGTTGTATCAGAGACCTGGTGGCCCTCAAAACTGAAAGCATTTGCAATCAGAATCTTTAGTTTACTGACCCCTGTATTTTTCAAGGCACTGTCTGGGAGGACACAGTCCAAGAAGACAAGGAACAGGTGTTTGATAAAATAGCAAACACTGAAGTAAGCTGTTAGAAAACCAAAATCCATTTAACTGACATTAAGATTTTGAAATTGATTTTTAAGCAGAAAGTCTCAAAAAAAAAAATCCTATTATCACATGACTGGCCCTCATGCAAGCCTGACAAATGGTAAAGGAGTTGTGGGCACCTGCAGGGCAGGGAGGAAAAACACTATGGGTTAGTAGTGGTCTGCTAGTCACAGGCATCCATGATGCCTCTCTGGAAATAAGCTCAGAACTCAACATATGAAAGTTGAGCAATCCTTTCATAGGTTATAAAGGAGATTTCTGTACCATGAGATGTAAAAGAAACTTTATAATGCTTAATTGCATCTTATCTTTGGAAATAGTCTATGGACTAGACATACATTTAATAATAGTTCAGTTCAGTTCAGTCACTCAGTTGTGTCCGACTCTTTGCGACCCCATGAATTGCAGCACGCCAGGCCTCCCTGTCCATCACCAACTCCCGGAGTTCACTCAGACTCACATCCATCGAGTCCGTGATGCCATCCAGCCATTTCATCCTCTGTTGTCCCCTTCTCCTCCTGCCCCTAATCCCTCTCAGCATCAGAGTCTTTTCCAGTGAGTCAACTCTTGGCATGAGGTGGCCAAAGTACTGGAGTTTCAGCTTTAGCATCATTCCTTTCAAAGAAATCCCAGGGCTGATTTCCTTTAGAATGGACTGGTTGGATCTCCTTGCAGTCCAAGGGACTCTCAAGAGTCTTCTCCAACACCACAGTTCAAAAGCATCAATTCTTCAGCGCTCAGCTTTCTTCACAGTCCAACTCTCACATCCATACATGACCACTGGAAAAACCATAGCCTTGACTAGATGGACTTTTGTTGACAAAGTAATGTCTCTGCTTTTCTATATGCTATCTAGGTTGGTCATAACTTTTCTTCCAAGGAGTAAGTGTCTTTTAATTTCATGGCTACAGTCACCATCTTCACTGATTTTGGAGCCCAGAAAAACAAAGTCTGACACTGTTTCCACTGTTTCCCCATCTATTTCCCATGTAGTGTTGGGACCAGATGCCATGATCTTCGTTTTCTGAATGTTGAACTTTAAGCCAACTTTTTCACTCTCCACTTTCACTTTCATCAGGAGGCTTTTAGCTCCTCTTCACTTTCTGCCATAAGGGTGGTGTCATCTGCATATCTGAGGTTATTGATATCTCACCCAGCAATCTTGATTCCAGCTTGTGCTTCTTCCAGCCCAGTATTTCTCATGATGTACTTTGCATATAAGTTAAATAAGCAGGGTGACAATATACAGCCTTGACGTACTCCTTTTCCTATTTGGAACCAGTCTGTTGTTCCATGTCCAGTTCTAACTGTTGCTTCCTGACCTGCATACAGATTTCTCAAGAGGCAGGTCAGGTGGTCTGTATTCCCATCTCTTGAAGAATTTCCCACAGTTTATTGTGATCCACACAGTCAAAAGCTTTGGCATAGTCAATGAAGCAGAAGTAGATTCTTTTGTGGAACTCTCTTGCTTTTTCCATGGTCCAGCAGATGTTGGATTGCACCCAAGTACTGAATTTCGGACTCTTTTGTTGACCATAATGGCTACTCCATTTCTTCTAAGGGATTCCTGCCTGCAGTAGTAGATATAATGGTCATCTGAGTTAAATTCACCCATTCCAGTCCATTTTAGTTAGCTGATTCCTAGAATGTCGACGTTCACTCTTGCCATCTCCTGTGACCACTTCCAATTTACCTTGATTCATGGACCTAACATTCCAGGTTCCTATGCAATATTGCTCTTTACAGCATCGGACCTTGCTCTATCACCAGTCACATCCACAGCTGGGTACTGTTTTTACATTGGCTCCATCCGTTCATTCTTTCTGGAGTTATTTTTCCACTCATCTCCAGTAGCATATTGGGCACCTGCTGACCTGGGGAGTTCCTCTTTCAATATCCTATCATTTTGCCTTTTCATACTATTCATGGTGTTCTCAAGGCAAGAATGCTGAAGTAGTTTGCCATTCCCTTCTCCAGTGGACCACATTCTGTCAGACCTCTCCACTATGACCTGCCTGTCTTAGGTGGCTCCACGGACATGGGTTAGTTTCATTGAGTTAGACAAGGCTGTGGTCCTAGTGTGATTAGATTGACTAGTTTTCTGTGAGCATGGTTTCAGTGTGTCTGCCCTCTGATGCCTTCTTGCAACACCTACCGTCTTACTTGGGTTTCTCTTACCTTGGACGTGGGGTATCTCTTCAAGGCTGCTCCAGCAAGACACAGCCACTGCTCCTTACCTTGGACAAGGAGTATCTCCTCACTGCCACCACTCCTGACCTTGAACGTGGAATAGTTCCTCTAGGCCCTCCTGCACCTGCGCAGCCACCGCTCCTTGGACATGTGGTTGTTCCTCCCAGAAGCGGCCCCTGACCTTGGGCAGTTAGCTCCTCCCAGCCACCGCCCCTGACCTGGGATGCGGGGTAGCTCCTCTCAGCTGATCCTGCGCTGTCGCAGCCTGGCACTCCCGGCCACCGCCCCTGACCTTGGACGTGGGGTAGCTCCCCTTGACTGCCGCCTCTCAGGCATGGAGTCCACCCGGCTTCTGCCCCTGACCTTGGACGTGGAGTAGCTTCTCTCAGCAGAGCTATGTGCACCGTCGCAGCCGCCCATGCTATGTACATTTAATAATAATAAATGAGTTAATGTTTCTTTTGTTCTCTCCTATTACAAATGCACACAGTTGACCATCCTCTTATTATAAAGTAATGATCACTACATTTCTCTCATTTGTACCAAATCCATGAGGCCTATCATATTATCACTTTTAAGAGTCAAATTATAATAAAGGATTCAAATGATTACACAGGTATTTTTGTACACATAAATGGTGATAATGTTGAAACTGAACCATATCTTGCATATTGGGGCATCTATGAGATTGCTCAAAGTGTTAGTTGTCAGTTGATGTGTGGAAGAACAAATTTAGTATCAAGGAATGTTATTGTGCAATGAATGTTTTTCAGGATTAAAATGCATTTTTACAAGGTGAGGGGCACCTGTGCCATAATTTTATTTGCCTGCTTTCAGGTATTTAAAAGAATGTTAAATTCAAGTTAATAAGGCATAATAGATAATCAGTCTTTAAAATGTACCTGTTAGATATTAGCAAAGGTCTTTCCTAGTTATGGACACAGAGACATGGGAGAATGTGCTTTTGAAGCTATCTAATCTAATGTTCATGGTTCTTCAGAAACATTCTCACTGGAAACTTTTTCTTGCAAGAGAATGAGCCACTAAAAACTTTAGGCTTGCATTTGTATTTTCACCTTTCTGAAATTGATTTATTTAACCATATATTTTAATTACCTCATTTTTATTTTTAGAGACATGCCTAATTGTTCCCATCTCAAATAACAAATTACTTCAGGAATACTTGTTGTTTCTGAAACTCTCTGTTATTGTGACATTGGTCAGGGATTGGAGGGATGAACCATGTCTTTCTTTAAATTTATTTTCCTTAAATTCATCAGCAGAACACCAATTCTGACACTTTTATCAAGCTTTATCAGAGTCTATAGATGGAATTTGTACAATCTGCTTACTAGATTGATGATTTATATCAGGAATTGACATAAATGCTGGTTTCTGGAGTCCCCTGTGAGTTTGTTAAGGTCTTGGAAAGAATTTTGGAGATCAAAGAGGGTAAAGTAGTTTTTAAAACCCTCATCCATTCATTATCATTAGATCTTATGCAGTGGGATATCAGAGAGGAACGCCAAGAATCAGACCTGAAGGAACAATTGTGCAACGACTTTCCCCATCCTCAGAATGAAAGGGCACCTTGGGACCATCTCTGAACACCAAAGGGTGAGGATATCCAATACAGTCAACCTCCAGTTAGATACAGCTACAAAATCTTCTCAAAAACTTTCATGCTGAGAGATTTTTTTTGAAGAAAACAAAGCAAATATTATCATACCCATTAAAGGCTATGCTTATTTTTTGAAGCAATTCCACGAGAAATGTTAGCTATGAAGTCCTCAGGCAAGTTCACTCTAATAAGACATGTGAGTGGACTGCGCCCGTACGATATGCAGAAACAAGTCTGACTGTTCAAATGTTCATGACCATTAAAATGGTCATACCCTGAGTCATCATCCAGCATGAGACAGCATAGAGAAGGCAGAGAGAGGGCTAATTACAAATGAAATTAAATGATGCTTGCTCCTTGGAAGAAAAGCTGTGACAAACCTAGACAGCATATTAAAAACCAGAGATATTATTTTGCCAACAAAGGTCTGTCTAGTTAAATCTATGGTTTTTCCAGTAGTCATGTATAGATGTGAGAGTTGGATTATAAAGAAAGCTGAGTGCTAAAGAATTGATGCTTTTGAACTGTGGTGTTGGAGAAGACTCTTCAGAGTCCCTTGGACTGCAAGGAGATCCAACCAGTCCATTCTAAAGGAAATCAGTCCTGAATATTCGTTGGAAGGACTGATGCTGCAGCTGAAGCTCCAATACTTTGGCCACCTGATGCGAAGAACTGACTCATTTGAAAAGACCCTGATGCTGGGAAAAGTTGAAGGTGGGAGGAGAAGGGGACGACAGAGGATGAGATGGTTGGGTGGCATTACCAAGGACATGATTTTGAGAAAGCTCTGGGAGTTGGTGACAGACAGGGAAGCCTGGCGTGCTGCAGTCCACAGGGTTGCAAAGAGTCGGATATGACTGAGCAACTGAACTGAACTGAGAGCAAAACTAAGTTTAAAAAATGGGAATAAAGATTCTTTCACACAGTTTAATTTAAATTTGACCTCCATGCTAAGCCTATAGTTTAAGGCATGATTGCCCCACTCTATTATGAAGAAAAAACCTCAGGAACAGAGAGACCAAGAGGCTGGCTGCATATTGAACAGCTGGGAAGAAGAAAAGTTAGATTCTGAGCCCTGGTGTGACTGTCTCCACAAACAAGTTCTCTCCTTAGAGCATCCTGGAGCTGTAGTATAGGAGGAGGTCAGAGAGCAAATTAGGGAAGCCTGACTGCCTGGGCTTGAGTCCCATCTTCTCTCATCAGTTAGTTAGTTAATGACTCTAGGCAAGTTACTTAGCTTCTTTGTGCTTCAACTTCCTTATCTGTAAAATGGGAGAAGTATTTAATACTACTGTTAAACCTGGGTTTCCCTGGTGACCTAGTGGTGAAGAAATAATTTACCAATGCAGGAGAAGTGGGTTCCTGGATCAGTCCGTGATCCAGGAGGATTCCCTGGAGAAGATCCTGGATCAGTCCGTGATCCAGGAAGATTCCCTGGAGAAGAAAATGGCAACCCACTCCAGTAGACTTGCCTGGAAAATCCCTTGGACAGAGGAGCCTGATGGGCTACAGTCTGTGGAATCACAAAAGAGTCAGACATGACTTAGCAATTGAACAACAGTTTTAGAATTAAATTGGTGTATGTGAATAACCTGGTTACCACATTACTCAAGGGTATGCTGTTATCATTAAACTCTCTTTCTTTACAAATTCTATCCTGTTTTTCCTCAGACAGAAAAAAATATTTAAAAGGAAAATTATTTGCATAAATTCCCTGAATAAAGTGTTCAGTCTTTACTTAGTTCATAAAGAAAGAAACAGACACACACATATACATATACATGTGTGTGTTTATATCAATTTATAAGATCAAAATTAATTTTAGAAATAGTAACTCCACTAAGACTATGCTGCATTTTCTTTCCCCAAATTAATGCAAAATCTACACTAGAATGGCTTTCAATGTTTGAAGAAATGAAACTATTCAGAAGTTTACATAGGGAAGCAATTTACTTGGATTGAATAAAGTAATACATAAGTATGTAAAACCCTTTCTCTGTAAATGCTGCTTTTAATTAGGAATGGAGCTCTGAAAGAAATCCTAGTTATTATACCCATGAATTGAACTCAGGCGACTATTTTAATTGGAACAGAAAGAACCAAAATGCAGAAGATTTATCAAAGAGGTTAAAAAAAAAAAAAAAACTAAACCTAGTTCATAGAAAACAACATTTTGTGATTTTTCCTTTACTCCAGCACAGAAATTGGAATAATCCCCTTGTCAGAGGAGATGGATGGCATACATTCGAGATTCTGCAGGGCATTAAGTAGTTGTTTCCATGTCAAACAACTCTCCCTTGTTATTAATACTGAATAAAATCAGCGTTCTTTTTATTTCCTTAGTTGGAAATATATATATATTATCAAGGGTTTTCTTTCCAGCAACTTCTCTCGATTTTTACACATCAGCCAAAGAAACCATGAGCTTTCATCTTTTTCCCCTCCTTTGGCCATTTTCTTGAGGGAAAGGACATGTTTCTGTCAGTCACCCCAGAGTGGATTTAGCAGCCTGTGTTTTTGTGATAGCCAACCTCTGGATGAAAGGGAAAAGGAACAGGGGGTTGGGGCAAATGATAATAAGTCTGCAGAAGGAGGCACTAAGGGTGATGTCACCTTCAACTCAATCGATCTCCCTTCTTGCCACTGCTACCCTACCCCACCCGCTAACCCCCCGAGCCACACACAGGCACACAGACACTTGAGCAGACTGTAGAGCTGATTGCATCAATCTTCCTCTGGATCCCCCACCACCACCCCAGTGCAGAAGGCAGAGGGCAGGGGGTGGTGAGGGTAATGAGCATATGTCAAGAATAGTCATAGTTTTTCTACATGTTAAAGAATGTGGTCTAATAACCATTAAGCCAACCATCCAGTCCTATGCCACTTGGCAATATCTGGGGCCAGTAGAGTAACACCTTCCTGGATGAGCCCATAAGGAATTAAGTAAAAGCGCTTTGAGATGGTTTTGAGGGCAACAAAGCCCAGAAGAGAAGAGCAGCAGCAGCAGCAGCAGGAGGGCAGTGCTAGCAGGAGCAGAGGTGGCAGTGGAGGTGGCAGGGATAGCAATGGTGCTAATGTGCTGGTGGCGATTGCAGAGACGATGTGAGTGGCGAACGTTTCCCACCTGCTTAATGTATGGCAGGCACTGTTCTAAGCGCCTTACATGAATTCTCACTGAGTCCTTGTAACTGATAGAAAGCGACTGTTACTACTCACACTTTTCAGAGAAGAAACTGAGGTAAAGAGAAGCTAATAATTTGCTTACGTTCACATAGCTAGTATGTATTTGAGGAAGGATTCAAGTGTAAGTCTCTCTTACACAGAAAATGAAATTCTTTCTCCTGGTTCCCTGTGTCTGGTAGGGTGTTATGCAAATTTTGAGAAGAGTTTTGTGAAAACCCTGGGGAACTAAGATTCCTCATCACTAAGTCTGTCTGAGTTCAGATTTCATTTGTAACCACGATGTAATGTAATCCTCCTTACAAACTGAGTGTTTCGGAAGATGGCATGAAAAGAAGATATTTTGGAGGGAAGATGGCAAAATCTGTGTCTATTCAGCGCTAGATATTTGCATGGCTTGTGTTTCTGGGCTTGCTTGGAAGGACGACATCCAGTTAAACCGGCCCTGCTGTTGTTAACCCCATAGGTTTAGCTTCACGGTTCTTGCCTTTTTCTCATTTTACATATTCACTAAGCATATTTCTGATTTGTATTTAAGTAGACCCCTCCCTTGGGAAAAAACGTGCTGACCAACTTTTTTGAATATTGATTCACAACCATTACCTTTTCCATTATCCGTTATTTAATTGATTTACTGGCTCCAATTAGTTTGGGTTTTGGGATATCTTGAGACAGTTGGTTTTTCCTCTCCCAGGAATTAATCACCTCTGCATATATTGATGGTTAAAAATGTAGATCTATAGACATAGACATTGAACATATCTTTATTATTAATGTCATATTTGTGACAATGCAGTGATAAATATTAAATGCTCTTACATATGGCACATTTATTTGGGTGATCTTTGTATTTTTGTCTCTCACATTAAGCTATTAAGAACAGGGATCATGTCTTTATTCATTAGTAAAGTGAAGTGAAGTCGCTCAGTCGTGACCAACTCTTTGCTACCCCATGGACTGTAGCCTACCAGGCTTCTCTGTTCGTGGGATTTTCCAGGCAAGAATACTGGAGAGGGCTGCCATTTCCTTATTCATCAGTAAGCCACCACCAAATGCCACTGAACCTAGCACATTGTAGCTTCTCAATAAACATTTGTTGAGTGTTTGAAGGCACTTACCTGATTCTCACCAGAAGTCTTTAACATAGGTAAACAAAGTGATCTTACTCCCCTTTTAAAGAAGAACAAACCAGGGGCAGAGCAAAGTTAAGTAACTTCATCACAGTACAATGTAAGTGGTCAGTTACAAAATCCATGGTATTTTTTTTTTTTTTTTTGCACTATAATAAATAATATTATATGAGTCCTCAAGCATACACAATTTCAGGGGTTCTCTTTACCAAACAAAACAAGTACAAAATCAGAAACAGAGTTTGAAGGGGAATGTTAAGTACATGGCCCTGAAAATTAAACTTCATTTGCTTTATGTTTTGTCTGTTTCTCGTTCTGCTAGCTTTTCTTTTGTTCCAGCAATCAGTTGTTAAGGCCTCTGCCAGACTCTCAGGGAAGTATTGTAATGCTTCTCCTGTAGAATTCTTACATGGATTCCCTTCTTGGAATATTGATGCTCCTTTTGTTCTGACTCACCCTCAAGATTCCCATTGGCTGGGGACTTTCATGTGGCTCCTCTAGGTAATTTCAGTAATGGGTCGGCTTTAGACTTGTGGAAATTAGAGAATGAGGGTAGGAAGTGGGACTCAACATGAGCAGAATCATGTCGGTGAAAGTCTGTGGATAGTAGAGCTTAAAACATACATAGAGAACCATGAAGGAGAGAGGTTGATGTTGAGGGCTATAAATGCCTAGAGAGGAATAATACAGGATGACGTGAGAGGGTGGGTTTCGTCTTCATTATAGTTAGCCATAAGGATTGATTAAAATGTCTGGGCCTTAGCCAATGAGCCCTGGAAAGTAATAGATTTTTGAGTGAGATGATAGGATAAAAATTATATATCAAGTAGATAAACCTAAAAATATTGCTAAGATGCAATATGCGAATTCTGCACTTCAATCATGGAACCAAGGAAAGAGAATATCTTAGAAAATAAAAAATAAAAAAACACTCTTTAAAAAAAAAAAAAACACTCTTTATTGCTCTATTGGGAACGATTGCACTGAAATTTTTCAGCCATAAATCTTGTCCCTTGGCACAGATTTATGCAGTGTCCTTTCTACCTCATCTGAAGCTCTTTCTCAGCCTCTTTTGCTTTTCCTCACTGAGTTCCCTAAACCTCTATCCTAAACCATCTTTTCTCTGGCTATACTCTCTTAAATTCTCAATGCTTTCTATCTCACCTATGGGTTGGTCACTCCTCATATCTGTACCTCCAGAGTTAATCTTTCACTTAAGCTCTAAACTCATGTAACCAAGAACTCCTTCCATATGTCTGGCAAAATTTTCAAAGTCAACCTATCTGAATTTTCAGAATCAACAATTTTGTCTCCATGTATTGTGCTGTCCCCAATCTGTACATATCCTAGCCTTCCTTGTCAGAGAAAATATTTCTACATTCATTTATCTACTCAGGTGAGAATCTTAATGGCCAACCTGGATTCATTTCTTTCTTTCATATCTGACATTCTTTTCATCAGTAACTCTCTGTCTATAAAACGTATCTTGAATCAAAATTATTTATCTGCCAAGAATTCTGGAAATGCATCAGCAGCAGGGATGGCAGAGGTTTTGAATCTCATCCACATAAAAATAGGTAAAATACCTAGGGGGCAAAATTCAATATCCGTGGGCAACTTTTACAGTAAAATTAGGTGATAAGGTATTCCTGATCTCCAAAATACAGTGAACACATTGTGATTTTTAAATAGCTTTTCCCAGTGAAATAAACCAAGGCTGCTTCCATGGCTCTTTTTAGGTCTAGGGTAGGAAGTGTACATGTTGAATCTGGGACATATTATGATTCCAGAAACCAGGAAGCAATCCACAACAGTTTTGGGGTCATGTTGAAAGCATGCTGTAGACAATCTGAGTAGTCATTGACTGAAGACAGGTCTATTTGATCTTCATTGAATAATCACTGTAACAGGTAAAAATCCAACAAATTTTGTTTAAATGTGTGAGTTGAAAATAATATTTTTTCTATCAATTAGCCTCTTCCTTTCTTCCTCAGAAAAGAGTGGTGAACATGAATGGTCTATTTTTATATACATTGACCTCCTCAAAGCTAATTATTGACCCTACTAATGTCATTTTTCTTTTACCTTTAATAATTAATTTTACAGTTATAAAAACTCACTTTCAGGGGGTATACCATTTTGGGAATTTTGACAAATGCATTAAGTCATGTCAGCATGACCATCATGAAAATACAGAGCAATTCTATCAACCTAAAATGTTTGCTTATCTTTGCTCCTCCTTGCCCTAAACCCCTGGCAATTGTTTATCTGTTCTCAATCCTGATAATTTTGCCTTTTCTGGAATGTCCTGTAAATGGCATCATATAGTACACAGTCTTTTTAGTCTGGTTTCTTTCACATAGCAGGATTGATTTGAGATTGACCACATTGCCTGTATGACTAGTTTGTTCTTTATTGTTGCTAGGTATTAATAATATTATGTTGTATGAATGCATCACAGTTTGCTTATCTGTTCATCAGTTATTTGAGTTATTTTCAGTTTGAGTTTTTATGAAGGAAACCACTATAAGTATTCACTTGGAGGTTTTAGTATAAATGAAAGTTTCCATTTCTCTTGAGTAAATACCCGGTGATTGCTAGGTTACACTGTAAGCATATGCTTAACTTAATAAAAAATTGTCAATCTGTTTTCCAAAATGCCTAAATCATCATACTATTAAAAAAAAAACTGATTTTTTTGTCTTTGGAAGATAATAGGAAGAGAAGTTGTTGTCTTGAAAAATGGCACGTTAATGATAAAGAATCAAGCATTTATCTGAACTATAATCAAGTGTTTATCTTTCCTATCTGAAATGTATCGCTGGACAACCAGACAGTAGATGAGGAGAAGTGTCTCTTTATAGAAGTATTCCTCTATTTAATACCTTTTAATACTCTATACTGGAAAAGAATCTGAAAAAGAATATATATATATATATATATATATAAAATATACACATGTATATTATATATGTGTATATATATAAACTGAATCACTTTGCAGTACATGTAACACTAACACAAAATTGTATTATGCATCAATACAAAATAAATAATAAATTAATTCTAAAAAAATTTGTAAAAGCAAAATGAAAGTGTGAGATTAAACTTTGACTTATTTTAATTTTAGAATAAGTTAAATAAGCAAGTGGACAATATACAGCCTTGGCATACTCCTTTCCCTATTTGAAACCAGCCCATTGTTCTATGAATGGTTCTAACTGTTGCTTCTTGACCTGCATACAGATTTCACAGGAGGCAGGTAAGATAGTATAGTATTCCCATCTCTTTCAGAACTTTCCAGTTTGTTGTGATCCATACAGTCAAAGGCTTTGGTGTAGTCAATGAAGAAGTAGATGTTTTTCTGAAATTCTCTTGATTTTTCTATGATCCAATGGATATTGGCAATTTGATGTCTGGTTCTTTGGCCTTTTCTAAATTTAGCTTGAACATCTGGGTGTTCTCGGGTTTATGTACTGTTGAAGCCTGGCTTGGAGAATTTTGAGCATTACTTTGCTAGTGTGTGAGATGAATGCAATTGTGCAGTAGTTTGAATATTCTTTGGCATTGCCTTTCTTTGGGATTGGAATGAAAACTGACATCTTCCAGTCCTGTGGCTACTGCAGAGTTTTCCAAATTTCCTAGTAAATTGAGTGCAGCACTTTCACAGCATCATCTTTTAGGATTTGAGAAAGCTCAGCTGGAATTCCATCACTTCCACTAGCTTTGTTTATAGTGATGCTTCCTAAGGCCCACTTGAATTTGCACTCTGGGATGTCTGGCTCTAGGTGAGTGATCACACCATCGTGGTTATCTGAGTCATTAAGATCTTTTTTGTACAGTTTTTCTATGTATTCTTATCACCTCTTCTTAATATCTTCTGCTTCTGTTAGGTCCATGCTGTTTCTGTCCTTTATTGTGCCCATCTTTGCATGAAATTAAGAAGGATTTCTTATCTCTCCTTGTTATTCTTAGGAACTCTGCATTCAGATGGATATATCTTTCCTTTTCTCCTTTTCCTTTTTCTTCTCTTCTTTTCTCAGAGTTTTGTAAGGCCTACTCAGACAACTATTTCGCCTTTTTGCATTTCTTCTTTGGGATGGTTTTGATCACTGCCTCCTGTACAATGTTATAAACCTCTTTCCATAGTTCTTTAGGCACTCTATCTATCTGATCTAATCCCATGAATCTATTTGTCACTTCCACTGCATAATCATAAGAGATTTAATTTAGGTCATACCTGGATGGTCTAGTGGTTTTTCCCACTCTTTTCAATTTGAGTCTGAATTTTGCAATAAGGAGTTCATGATCTGAGCCGCAGTCGGCTCCTGGTCTTGGCTTTGCTGGCTGTATAGAGTTTCTCCATCTTCACCTGCAAAGAATATAATCAATCTGATTTTGGTATTGGCCATCTGGTGAGGTCCATGTGTAAAGTTGTCTCTTGTTTTGTTGGAAGAGGGTGTTTGCTATGATTAGTGCATTCTCTTGACAAAACCCTGTTAGCCGTTGCCCTGCTTCATTTTGTACTCTAAGGCCAACTTGCCTGTTACTCCAGATATCTCTTCTCTTCCAACTTTTGCATTCCAGTCCTCTATGATGAAAAGGAAATCTTTTTTTTTTTTTTTTTTTTTTTGCTGTTAGTTCTAAAAGGTCTTGTAGGTCTTCATAGACACATTCAATTTAACCGGCTTTGGTGTTAGTGGTTGGAGCATAGCCTTGGATTACTATGATGTTAAATGGTTTGCCTTGGAAACAAGCAGAGATTATTCTGTCATTTTTGATATTTCACCCCTGTGTGGATGTGTTAGTTGATCAGTCGTGTCTGACTTTTTGCGACCCCACAGATAGCTCCTCTGTCCATGGGATTCTCCAACCAGGGATCCTGGGTCTTCTCAACCCAGGGATCCTGGCATTCTCCAGGCAAGATTACTGAAGTGGATTGCTGTTCATTTCTCCAAAGGATCTTCCCAACCCAGGGATCAAACCCTGGTCTCCTGCATTGCAGGCAGATTCTTTACCATCTGAGCTGTCATTTTTGAGATTGCACCCAAGTACTGCACTTTGGACTGTTTTTTTTTACTATGAGGGCTACTCTATTTCTTCTAAGGGATTCTTGCCCACAGTAGTAGATACAACAATCATATGAATTAAATTTGCCCATTCTGGTCCATTTTAGTTCACTGATTCCTAAAATGTCAATGTTCACTCTTGCCATCTCCTATTTGACCATTTCCAATTTACCTTGATTCATGGACCTAACATTCCAGGTTCCTATGCAATATTTTTCTTTACAGCATCGGAGTTTACTTCCATCATCAGTCACATCTACAGCTGGGCATCATTTTTGCTTTGGCTCAGCTCTTCATTCTTTCTGGGGCTAATTCTCCACTCTTCTCCAGTAGTGGTGGCTCAGAGGGTAAAGCATCTGACTGCAATGCGGGACACCTTGGTTCGATCCCTGGGTTGGGAAGATCCCCTTGAGAAGGAAATGATAATCCACTCCAGTACTCTTGCCTGGAAAATCCCATGGACAGAGGAGCCTGGTAGCCACAGTCCACGGGGTCGCAAAGAGTTGGACATGACTGAGCAAGAGTTGGACTTCACTTTGCACCTACTGACCTGGGAGTTCATCTTTCAGTGTCATATATTTTTGCCTTTTCATACTGTTTATGGGGTTCTCAAGGCAAGAATACAGACATGGTTTGCCATTCCCTTCTCCAGTGGACCACGTTTTGTCAGAGCTCTTCACCATAACCTGTCCGTCTTGGGTGGCCCTACATGGCATGGTTCATAGTTTCATTGTGTTAGACAAGGCAGTGATCCAAGTGATCAGTTTGGTTAGTTTTCTGTAATTATGGCATCCATTCTGTCTGCCCTCTGATAGATAAGGATAAGAGGCTTGTGGAATCTTCCCCCACTGGCTGTGGGGGAATCCGGGTCTTGCTCTAATGGGCATAGCCATGCTATGTAAATCTTTAATCCAATTTTCTCTTGATGGCTGGGGCTGTGTTCTTTCCCTGTAGTTTCGCCTAAGGCCAAACTATGGTGGGGGTAATGGTGGTAATGGCGACCTCCTTCAAAAGTGCTTATGTGAGTACTGTTGTATTCAGTGTCCTTGACCCCATGTCAGGCCGTTGTCAAACCCATGTCTCTGCTGGAGACTCCTGGACACTCACAGGCAAGTCTGACTTGGTCTCTTGTGAGGTCACTGCTACTTTCTCCTGGGTCCTGGTGTGCACAGGTTTTTTCTGTGCTCTCCAAGAATCTTTTTTCCCCAGTCCTGTGGAAGTTCTGTAATCAAATCCCACTGGCCTTCAAAGTCAAATTCAAATTGACACATTGACTACATTACTAGTCCCATTCTCCTCATATCTATCAGAAGGGCAACAGTGCTCTTCTGAGATTGAGATGCATCTTGCTACAGTCTTTCCTGTATTGCTGAAGGCTGCTAAGTCTTATATTTTTACCAAATCATGCAGTAGTTTGGTAAAAATATAATCTTTTCTTTTTAAACTTCAAGTTCCCTATTTCTAAGGAAAATCATAGATAACAAGATGAAGATACTAAGTAGCTTCAGCTCAGAGAAGAGACTGAGAATGAGAGACACATGTTGGAGACTCACTAAGACAGAGGGTGACAAAGAAGAGAGTGAGAAAGAGGGCGGGCCAATATGTGAAAGGTGAAGAAAGGATCTGAAAACAGAGCCTTGTGCAACCTTCTTCTTCACCAGGTAGGAGAACAAAGAACAGCTAGAGAAGAGAGCTTTCAAAGTATTGAGGAAAAATCCCACATATTTAGTGCTGCACTTAAGAAATATTTTCCAGAAGTAGATGTTATTCAAGCTGTAAAAGTCTGCGCAAGTCTGATTAAAGAGTCAGATCATCTTAAAAGGAAATTTGGGCTTCAAAATTGAGCAAGACCTAAGCAGCCTTTTTCCAGGGAGGATAGGGAAGGCAAATCAAGATTAAAAAGAACACAACAAAATATCTTTTGCTCACAATGTGTTCTAAGACTCCCTTTAAGCTGCCTTTAAAAAAAAAAAAAAAACAGTTATATAAGATATCAGACAGGAATGCTAGGATTTTAGTTTTTTGGGTGAATGAATGAATGAAAAATATCAAAGACATTTTGGAAGAACTTGAGGAAGAGGTTCCAGAAATTATAACACTGGCTAGAGTATGCATTGCTACCTCTATTCACAGGATTTGATTGTGAGCCATGCAAGTCTTCTTCCTGATTGTCAAAATCAAGCTTGTGAAAGTGATCAATATAAATTTGGGGAAGGCAGAAATATCAGCTGATGCTCCCATTAAAACTAATACTTTCTCAAATTAGTTCAAAATCTACTTTGTGTCTGTATTTCTAGCTCTGGCAATTAGTTGTTTTATTTGCAAATAAAGCACTTTCTACAAAGCACATTTCCATCTACATAACAAAGCTCAATAAAGTGTTTTATTCCCTGCTGGCCACTATCACAGTTCTATTTTTTTAATCAGCAGATGTTCACTTATTTCTAACTAGGTATAAACATGGCATTGAATGATATTATTGTGTTTCATAGATGTGTGCCTTACTAATCTGAAGTTTAACACCATTTCCTTGTCTCTTTTGAGAAGTAAACAGCATGCAAAGTACTGAACTGTGAAACTTTTGGTTTAAGGTGGATACATTAGTATGCATATGAATTAAAAATTGGAAAAGACAAACTAAAACTCACAACCCCACCATGAGAAACCTGCTTATTGTTGCAATGCCTGCAAGGAACTCACAATTTCTGTAACTCTTTGCCTCTTTGAAAATATGGGTATGGTCTAGTGAATTGAAAAGGGAAAAAATTCAGTAGTGTCTATAGGAAAATCAAACACAAAATTTAGGATAAAAACATCAAAGAAAATAGATGTCTGCTTTTATCTCTTGTTATAAGAAAACACTTCAAAGAAAATCAAGCTGCTCTCTTTTCACTTCATTGCATAAGATTTCCATGGATGACTCTTAAATGCCTCATTCCAGCCATGTCTGGACATGATACAACACATTTGATGGACATCTCATTCATAAAACCTCCTTTTTCAGTATGTGTTACAAAACTAACTCTTTTGGATATAGGGGTATTTCTTTCACCCTGCTGGCTTATTCATGTTTTCACAAATGACCTATGTTACATAAATGTTTTGCACATATTTCTCCCAAGTCAGTATATTTCTAGATAAATTTATTCCCAAAGAAACTACAACAAGATCATATCTCTATCTCAAGTATCTATTCTTCCCCTCATTTTTAATGAAGTCTACACAAACGTAGCCCTTCTACTTAGTCATATAGAATGCAATGTTTATTATAAATAAGCTGCTGCTGCTGCTAAGTCACTTCAGTCATGTCCAACTCTCTGCGACCCCATAGACGGCAGCCCACCAGGCTCCTCCGTCCCTGGGATTCTCCAGGCAAGAACACTGGAGTGGGTTGCCATTTCCTTCTCCAATGCATGAAAGTGAAAAGTGAAAGTGAAGTTTCTCAGTCATGTCCAACTCTTCACGACCCCATGGACTACGGCCTACCAGGCTCCTCCATCCATTGGATTTTCCAAGCAAGAGTACGGGATTGGCCTGCCATTGTCTTCTCTGTTATTATAAATAAGGCATTGATTCAATTACTGTAGCATGCTTGCTAGCATCAGCTTGGAAACATCTTTTAGACTGATTTTCTGAGATTGTGGCAATGATTTTAAAGATATTATCGGTTAGATCTGTGTCTCTTAAAGTTGAGTATATTAGCATTTAGCAAAATCCAAAATAGTGCTCAGCACTATTCTAGGTGTCTTAACAATTGTTAACTCATTTAACCTTCAAAACCTTCAGTCCTACAAGGTACGTTCCATTAGCATTCCCATTTTACAGATAAGGAAAGTGACACAGATCTAAGTAATGCGTGCATGGTAAATGGTTGTGCTGAGTGCAGGAACCCAGGCAGACTGACTCCAGAATATGTAACCACTGTACTACTCATAAGAAAATCTGGGGTTGCTTACCTAAACTCAGATTCCAGAAACCTACCAGTCACATTCTATTCTATCTGGCTAAGGTCCACAAATCAGTATGACTTCTGCATTTGTTGGCTGGCATAACAAGCATCTTCAGTGTTACTATCCTGATACAGTTGTTTCATATATTTCAATTTTTAAAAGGAAACACTGGCTTCCCAGGTAGCTCAGTGGTAAAGGATCTGCCTGCCAATGCAGGAGATGCAGGTTAGATCCCTGGTTTGGGAAGATCCCCGGAGGAGGAAATGGCAACCATTCCAGTATTCTTGCCGGGAATATTCCACGGACAGAGGAGCCTGGCAGGTTGCAATCCATGGGGTCGCAGAGTTAGGCATGGCTGAGTGACTGAGTAAGCACACAGTCCTTGCTCCCTGGGCTCTGAGTTTTACTCTACACCTGCATTTATTTTAACCATGTGCAAAGCAAGCGACATTATATGAGTTTTATGGGTGCCAAGAAGATCTCATATGCTTCCCCAAAGCCCTTTGGTTTAATATGCAATTCCAATGTTTTTCTTCACCTAGACTGATTCCTTATGAAAATGCAATGTCTCCTCTTAAGAGTGTAATAACACAGAGAGTGTTAATCTATCATTTATGCTCTTAGTGTAAATGAAGAATTGGAAAACAAGCTTTGAGAACAGGCTTTGGGGAAGGGAGTGTGAGTGTAGGGGGTGCCTAAGAAGAGAGTGGGAGAAAAGGGCCTGGCGGATGCTGCCATAAAATACAGAGTGAGCAGCCCAGGAGGTGCTGAGGATAGCTCTGGCTTGTTGGTTTTGCCTAGGGTTGGCCGTGTTACTGATGATACAGGCAGGTGGTTTTAAACCTTATCAGTCAGCTCCAGGTATCATCCCTCCTTAGAATCAGCATCTCTGGGTGACATACTCTCTTTGTCAGTAATTCATTTATAGATTTTGCTGCTTGTGAATTTCATTACCTAAACTCTTTAAGCAAATAGGATGTAAAGTAGCCCAGATTGGAGATGCATTTTGGTATTGATCATGCTGGGGCTATGTATAGTAAAGAAGGCTAAAAATCATCACATCAGATCAAATACTCTTGAATCAGCCAGGAGAGGGAATTGAACACAAAGATCCTGAGTGCAGTTTCTTTGCATTTAGCATCTCTGTGAAATGGCAAGAGAAAGAAATGGGACCTTAGCTATCAAGCATTTCTATTTTAGCTGGTTCAAAGCTGGAGTTGATTGTGAAGTTTGACAGCTATAGCATTTCTCACCTAAAGTAATTAGTAGCAATAGTACCTAAAAGCTAAAACTCTTGGGAAAGGAACCACCATGCTGCTCTGGTATAGCTACCTTCAGCCAGTTATAAACTAGTTCCATTTCAGTCCTGGTGAAATTTTTAGCATGCTACTACAGAAGAAAGAGTCTAATTGTTGCAGCCACTATAATTTGAAATAATTGACTCGAGTGTTACATCACAGTTCTTGCAAAACCAACAAGTAAGAAGGATGTTTGTAGCATTACAGAAAATAAGGTATTCCACCACCAACTTGAAAGCATTTCCCCCCTCTCCTGGGAGTATTAATGTCTGGCTATAGCTTTGAAAGGAAATGTTCCCTCTGCTCCAGCATGTTTCCAAGTCTTTTTCACTGTAGTGAATAAAGAAAAGGAATTAAATGGCATTTAGTCATCCCAGAGGTCAAAAGGAATATTATAATTCCAGAAAACTTCACTTTGTAGCTGAAAACCCTTTATTGTTTTGGCTTGGCAGCTTTACCGGCGAGGACAATTTTCGAGGCTGAATTACAGCACTGAACATGCATTAAACACAACAGGCTTGCTATTGTCAGATTATTTATGTCACTTATGAATTTTAGCAGTTTGACCATGAAGGAAAAAATATCCAAGATTTTTTATGAAAAGAAATACTCAGAAATATTGAAACTACTCTTTGCCTTTTTGGAACTCACATCAAAAATTTTGATTGTGTCAGAGAATCTGTATTGATGGTGGAGGATTAGAAAGACACATCATACCTTGGACATTTTTATAAGACTCTGTTTCAATTCTTATGGCGTAATGCAGAGCAGCATGGTCTAGTGGGGAGACCATTTCTCTGAATAGCATAGGCCTAAGCTTAGAACCAATGTATCTTAGCCATAGGACTATGATCAAATTTGAAGACTCTCTGTGGCTCATCTGTGAAACAGGGATAAAAATATTACCTAGCTTGTGTTTTATTGTATGAACCACAGTAGAAACAGTCTATAAAGAGCTCGGCATAATATCAGATTCTGATTTAGAACACAGTAAATGTCACCTATTATTGTTACTAATATCATCATTATCATTATTGCCAGAGTTTTTACAGTAATTCAATGACTTTAGTTTTTCTGGATAAATCTGATAAATTGAACACTGTGACAGAGAATGGAACAGAGGTGACATTTCTCTTTCAAAGTCATAACCAAGGACATGTTTTCAAATTGGTGGAATATTACCTAATTTACTGTAATTCAACCATGATATAACACCATAGCCAATTATGTCAAATTATGGTGGCTAGAACAATTAGACTTTTCTTCAGTAGCTATGTACAGCTAAAGTGTCTATTTATGCCTAAGCCTACATTGGACTATGATTGCAATCTTTTTTGGTATTAATTATAACTGTTTGATTGAGTTCTCACAAATGCGAGAAATGTGACTGAAAATGACATATGCCGCTTAGGCCTAACATAGGAAGACACACCACAACCTCTTCACGGAACTGCTCTCTGGCTCTTTCCCCATCTGCTAGCTAGAAATGGACAGTCATTCACATAGCGAAGAAGGATCCCAGGTCCCTGGATGCTACAGGAGCAAACACAAGATCATCATCAGGGGCAGTTTATGCTTGAGAAAAACCTTACACTGTGTCGTGCTACCAAGTTTGGGGGTTTATCTATTAATACTAGAACAGCTGGTAGTGACACAAGCATGCTTGTTTATATTTCCCCCTTCTGGAAACTGCATTAAAAATCACCACAGGTGTTTTTAACTGTAGTATTGAAAAGCAGGAAATTGAAGCTGATTGGCTTGGTAGGTTGGAAAAAGTACAATATCAAGGGGGAAATATTTGCAATCTTCAGTTTCTCACCTATCCAAAATATCTGACCAGAGTGAAAAATAGAACATATGTATTATCAGATAAGCCAGGTCTTAATGTAACATTCTCCCTAGATGTTGATGAATATGCTGTATCAAGACAGGAAAATAATCAAGATATACATGAAATAGGTCATCCAATATAGGAGAGAGGCAGTGGGAATTTGCAGGATGGTACTGGTGGGAGTTATCAGAAAGATAACTGCACAGCAGCCCTAGAAATCAGCAAAGCTACAGTGATGCAAAAAAGAAATGGAATTACTAGTCATCTTACTATTTGTGTATGGAGTAGTGATAAGTACATGGAAAACTAGGTACATGAAAAAAAATGAGACAATATTAATCTGGACGAGGAGGAGCCAAAATACTGTATTGAAAAAAAGATAATGTGTTTATATCGTACAACATGGCTCTATTGCGGTCAGCATTGTGTTGTGCTTCAGTCGTGTGTGACTCTTTTCAACTCAATGGACCATAGCCTGCCAGGCTTCTATCTCTGTGGTATTTTCCAGGAAACAATACTAGAGTGGGTTGCTATTTCCTTATCCAGGGGATCTTCATGACCCAGGGATTGAACCAGCATCTCTTAAGTCTGCTGCATTGGAAGGCAGGTTCTTTACCACTAGCATCACCTCGGTTGGTGAAAACCTAATTACAATTTCGGATCGTGAATTTTAAATCATTATAATTAGGATCAAACACATCTTTGTTGATGGAAATAAGAACCATTAAAATCAACACATTTTTTGCCAATGAGAAATAAGTTTGTTTATGCCTGTAGCATAGAAATCAATGCTTTGGAATTCAATGAACATTGGAAAGGCTTTTCTACATCCTGCTGGCTGAGGAAGTGTTTTCCCTGCAAAAAGTTGTTGAGATGCTTGAAGAAGTGGTAGTCAGTTGGCGAGAGGTCAGGTGAATATTGTCGGACATGACTTACCAAATGAACGACAACAGATGAAAACAGCAGATAGGCAAAACTTCATACCCCAATTCATTCAACTTGTGAAGCCTTGGTTGTACGACATGTGGTCAGGCATTGTCATGGAGAAGAATTGGACCCATTCCGTGGATCAATGCCAGCTGCAGCTGTTGCAGTTTTCAGTGTATCTCATTGATGTTTTGAGGGTACTTCTCAGATGTAATGGTTTCAGCAAGATTCAGAAAGTTGTAGTGGATCAGAACAGCAGCAGACCACCAACAGTGACCTTGACTTTTTTTTTTTTTTTTTTTGATGCAATTTTGGCTTTGGGAAGTGCTTTGGAGCTTCTTCTTGGTCCAACCACTGAGCTGGTCATTGCCAGTTGTCTTATACAATCCACTTTTCATCACATGTCACAATCCAATTGAGAAATGGTTCATTATTGTTGCTGAGAATAAGAGAAGACAACACTTCAAAATGATGGGTTTCTTTTTACTTGTGGTCCGTTCATGAGGCACCCACTTATCAAACTTTTCACCTTTTCAATTTGCTTCCAAAGCCAAATGACCATAGAATGGTTGATGCTGAGTTCTTCGGCACTTCTTGTGTAGTTTGTAATAGCATCAGTTTTGATCATTATCTCAGTTGGTCATTGTCAATTTTGAATGACTAGCCACTATGCTCCTCATCTTCAAGGTTCTCATTTCCTTTACAAAGCTTCTTGAACCACCACTGCACTGTACATTCATTACCAATTCCTGGGCCAAATATGTTGTTGATATTGCCAGTTGTCTCCTCTGCTTTATGACCCATTTTGAACCTGAATAAGAAGATTGCTCAAATTTGCTTTTTGTCTAACATTATTTCCCTAGTCTAAAATAAATATAAAATACACAGAAAGTAATGTCATTAGCAAAAAAAAAAAAGCAAGGTATGCACATTAAAATGATGTAGGACATAGCCACATTTATTAACATTTTCGTGACAAACCTTAAGTAATTTTTATAAAAATAATCCCATAAAGAATTATGACACAACAGTATTAAAAGCCTGGGAGGAAGGGGTGTGAGTGTGTGTGTGTGTGTGTGTGTGTGCGCGCGCGCGCGCTTGTGGAGAGAATGATTTGAAAGGTGGATCTGTATTTTCCAAAAGAGGAATAGATTAGAAAAATACCTAAAACTGAAAAATTACAACTGAAAGCATAGTAGAAGCATGTTTTACAGAAATGAGAATGTAAATGTCATGACATCACCTAAACATTAGTTTAGGCATGGAGAATTGTTGTCTTTTAGAAGCAGCTATCAAGGATAGAATGGAGAAAATGAGGAAGACTTGTAGAAACAATGAATTTTTAACATTACGTACATATAAATTTGACTTAATTAGATGTGTGTATAGAGGTCATGCTCCTTTTCCCAACCTGTGACCTCATTTTTCTTCTCCTCAGTCCAATTACTCTCACCCTCTTTCACTCTGTTGGCTTTGTGTAGGAATATCCACCGGCCTTTCAGAATGCAGGTTCTTAGGTCTCCCTTGAATTACCAAACTTCTTGACTACAGACCAAAGTATTAGTAATTTGTTAAACATAGACCGTTCGACGCTTAGCTAGGTTAGGCAATATTCAGCTAAACTGTGAAGAGGAGTATTAATATGGCCTATACTAGGTAATGTTTCTTGAGCTGTTGCCAAGTGTCAGGATCCATTCCAAGTACTTTACATGTATCTATTTCTCACTAAAATATTATGAAGTGTGTACAATTATTTTCATTTGTAGATGAGACTCAAAGAGGTTAAGTAAATTGCTGAGAGTCACAAAGGTCAAAGGTGGTGAAAGCATGATACAAGTCCAGTCTCTGATCATGGATCTGAACAATGTTTAATCAATACTCTATGCTGTTCTGCTATGCTAGTCTTAAAAAACTTTCCCTCATACCTATTTATTCCTCTATGGTTCAACTAGACCTTGAAAACTATTCTCAGTCATCACCATGGGATATGTTCATTAATGTTTCCTTTTCTGGTTGGGTTTCCCTGGTGACTCAGGGGTAAAGAATCTGCCTGCCAATGCAGGAGACACAGGAGACACGGGTTCCATCCCTGGGTTGAAAAGATCCCCTGGAGAAGGAAATGGCAACCCATTCCAGAATTATTGCTTGGGAATCCCCATGAGCAGAGGAGCCTGGCAGGCTACCGTCCATAGGATCACAAAGATTTGGGCACAACTGAGCACACATGCATTGTTCTGGTAATGTTTGTGTTTCTAACTCTGGAATGAGAGGTAATGACTTTTGATTCATGGAATTCCACATTTAGTGAATGGATTGATAAAGTTATGTCAGGCATAAAGAAGACCCTTAGGGGTCCTGCGTTTCTAATCTGTAAGTCACCTGTTCCAGGGATTTCTAAACCTGGCTAATTGGAATCAAAAACACAGAAAGTGTGACTTGAAAGCTGCAGTTGAAGAATCCATCCCTGGATATACTGATAATCAACTGGATTTGGAGCCGCACCACCTGTGCGGAGAGTCAGCCCAATCTCGTGTTCCTTTGCCATGTTTCTTGTCAGTAGCAGGACTAACACTTGTGCTTACACAAGGAATCCAAATCACACATCATCAGTATATATTACAAACAGTGATATAAGTGAGGTCGCTCAGTTGTGTCCGACTCTTTGCGACCCCGCGGACTGTAGCCTACCATGCTCCTCTGTCTATGGGATTTTCCAGGCAATAGGACTGGAGTGGATTGCCATTTCCTTCTCCAGGGGATCTTCCCGACCCAGGGATTGAACCCGAGTCTCCTGCATTGTAGACAGACGCTTTACCATCTGAACCACCAGGGAAGTCATATTACAAACAGACTCAGTACTAAATATGGAATTAAATAAAACAGAGAGGACATAATCCTGGTATGGCTATCTTAGAAGGATTTTTCAATGATTTTTTTTTAAGTTATCTTAGAAAATGTGTGCATTTTGGTGGTTCTTAACAATAAGAGAAAATGGTGAAATTTATTTCTCTCTATTTTTGCCCCATCACGTATTGATTGCCAAGTTGAGTACCATGACCTGGAACTTCATTTAGAATGTCATTCTGCCTTGTTTTGTTCTTTTAAAATCTGACCTTTACTTTATCCAAATATTGTTTTGTCTGTAAATATTAAAAATGAGTTGCTGGCCACTCAGTATTGCAAAATAGGTGAAACACTTTAAAGGATTTTCTGGCTGCCACAGAAGCTTTTATTGTGCGAAGTTAATCTCTTAAAAATGTTTTACTATTGACAGCGTTGCTTGCCATAATTAGGCGAGTAAGAGAGTCACTTATGAAGCTGTAACAATTGGGTATTATGCTTTCATCTCAAATAATTTCAAATATTAAATGTTCATAGAGTAGGATTTTAAAAAGGTCTTTGCATCTTAAAGGCCACTTAGGCTATAGTGGAATTGCCTAAGCCCAGCATGTGCCAAAATGTTTTTGCATCTTTAGGTAATAAAATTGTGAGCTCCTGCAGCTACAAGGGAATTTGAGACATTGTCCTGCCCCAAACTCCATAGCCCAGCTTTTGGTAAGGAGGTCATTTACCCCATCCCAGACATGTAGGCATTATTACCTGCCTACTGCAGTGTTTAATAACCTTTCCATCAGGAAATGCTTTTATATATCTGAAATAAATTGTTGCCCCCCCCTCCCCAGAATTCTGGGGGGACAAAAAGGCTGTTTGAAGGTTGAGGGCTCTAGCTGCATAGTAAGTCTTGGGATTTGTTCTCCCATTTGAAATGTGGTAGCTCTGTAATTTGGTCCTTAGCAGAGTACCCAGAGCCATCAGGCACAGTTATGTAATGTGTGATCTGCACAGAAGCACTAAGTAGAACGGTAGCGGAGGAGGCAGGGAGTGGGCTGTTGAATTCCCATGCACTCGTGTCTCTAAACTCAGCACCTGCCAGACCGTTATGTTTTGTCCACCCTCAAGAGGTATCCTTTTCTCATCGTCTGCACCAAGTGTTGGTCGCTTAGTCATGTCTGACTCTTTGTGACCCCATGGACTGTAGCCCACCAGACTCCTATGTCCATGGAATTCTCCAGACAAGAATACTGGAGTGGGTTGTTCAGGGGGACAACCTGACCCAGGGATGGAACCCAGGGATCAAACCCGAGTCTTGTGCATTATAGGTAGATTCTTTACTGCCTGAGCCAGCATGGAAGCCCTCTACACCAAGGAGGAGCCCACAAGGAAATTTTCTCCCCAAACTAGCTCAAAAGGGGCCCTATAATAACAACACTGAAGAGAGTGGCTAGAAATCTGAATCTTAATTCTCAGAGATTCTAGCCTTACCTTGGATACTTTTTTTTCCCCTCTAATAAAAGAAGTTGTGATAAAACTGATCTAGAGAGAGAGGTAAGGGCTGGAAATCTGTTTTTTGTTTTGTTGCTTTTGTTCTTTAACCAAACATTCCAGGTTACTCAGACACAGGTAGTCTAAAACACTGCTTTCAGAAGAAAAGTGTGTGGGTAGTTTCACGTCATGAGCTCGTTACCTGGTTGTCTAATCAGGCCAGTTGCATTGGGATCATGTAGGCTTGTGACTGTCTGGTTGGACCTCACGATTTGCAATCAGAAGCCATTAGAAGTCTTCAGATTATCCATGAAGTTGACCAGCAACCCGCAATATGCATTTAACTTTTGTCGCTACATCTTTCTGCTTATTTTTTTTTATTCTCACATTAGGTATTACCTGCATGCTTTCTTTCTTTTATTCAAAAGACTTTGACTAAACACCTAATCTGCTCAATGCATGATAGTTGAAAGACCAGGATGGTCCAGTCACAATCTAGCGTACTGCTTCAGATAAGTACACAAATAACTCCAAATTTAGGGGCAAAGAAATACATTTCATAAAAATTGTGGTACTTTAGAATTTAGAAAAGAAGATAAAATGCCATCAGTTTTATTGTTATGAGATAGATACATAATTTTATACTGTTTTTACAAGCAAAGACAGGATTCAGAGATATTAATAATTAGATTAAAAAAATTATATCCATTGGTTCATGTATTTTATCATTGTTTCCCTTTAGGGTATTATGTTAGTACTAATAGTTAAATCAATTGACTATGTCATTTCCTATGTACTATATACAATTATAAATGTGTAAGTTTTCAATAGAAATTTTTATCTGATGTAAATATGTAACATGGATTAAAATGACAATTTTAATACATACAGAGGATGTATTTCTAACTTTCAATTTAGATGTTTGTTCCAATATTGATTTTTGTATTCCCACTCTAGAAATAAGCTTTGATTTAGATTTGACAGCATAATGATTTAAATATGTTAAATTGTTTTAACTCTGACAGTTTATTCTTTACCTGTTTGGTGTATAACAGTACTGCTTAGATTGTAATCTCCTTTGACTGCTAGTTTCTAGGTGGGGAATGAAAGCAGGCTGATTTTTGACACCCAGGCATGAAAGTAAGAACTGTCATCATCAGACTACTTTCTAGTTTATGATCATATAAGAGGACACCTGAATCTCTTACCTACACATTTACTATTACATTTCACATGAGGTATTATGTGCAGAGTACATCACGAGAAACGCTGGGCTGGAAGAAGCACAAGCTGGAATCAAGATTGCCGGGAGAAATATCAACAACCTCAGATATGCAGATGACACCATCCTTATGGCAGAAAGTGAAGAGGAACTAAAAAGCCTCTTGATGAAAGTGAAAGAGGAGAGTGAAAAAGTTGGCTTAAAGTTCAACATTCAGAAAACGAAGATCATGGCATCTGCTCCCATCACTTCATGGGAAATAGATGGGGAAACAGTGGAAACAGTGTCAGACTTTATTTTGGGGGGCTCCAAAATCACTGCAGATGGTGATTGCAGCCATGAAATTAAAAGACATTTACTTCTTGGAAGAAAAGTTATGACAAACCTAGATAGCAGATTCAAAAGCAGAGACATTATTTTGCCAACAAAAGTCTATCTAGTCAAGGCTATGGTTTTTCCAGTGGTCATGTATGGATGTGAGAGTTGGACTGTGAAGAAAGCTGAGCACCAGAGAATTGATGCTTTTGAACTGTGGTGTTGGAGAAGACTCTTGAGAGTCCCTTGGACTGCAAGGAGATCCAACCAGTCCATTCTGAAGGAGATCAGCCCTGGGATTTCTTTGGAAGGACTGATGCTTATGCTGAAACTTCAGTACTTTGGCCACCTCATGCGAAGAGTTGACTCATTGGAAAAGACTCTGATGCTGGGAGGGATTGGGGGCAGGAGGAGAAGGGGATGACAAAGGATGAGATGGCTGGATGGCATCACTGACTCGATGGACATAAGTTTGAGTAAACTCCCGGAGTTGGTGATGGACAGGAAGGCCTGGTGTGCTGCAGTTCATGGGGTTGCAAAGAGTCGGACACAACTGAGTAACTGAACTGAACTGAACTAATGTAGGGTCAGTCAGAGCATAGTCTTATCTGATCACAGGGTTAGACAAATAGGTAAAATTTGTGAGGGTCAGAAAGGTGAGTTTGGAAGTTCTTAAAAGTACTTTTTTCAAGCTATCTGAGTCTAACCTGAATTTCTCATTCGTGAAATGGAGATAATAGTAGGAGCTTCTTGATGGATTTTGGTGAGGAAAAATGAGATGGTATGTTTGGCCTTAGTGCAATGTAGTGCCTTTCTACATGGAATAAGTGATTCAATTTAACTAAGCAGATGTTTATTGAGCATATACTATGTGGCAAACAAGCTGTTCAAGGTGCTGGGGAAACAGCAGTTTAAAAAATAAACAAAAAACAGTCCCTGACCTTGTAGGACTAGCAGGAGAGGAGACATAATGTTGAAGGTAACTCCAAATTCAGAAAGCAGGCAGTAAGGGTAATTTGTATTGTCTCATTTATTTTGTTTCCTTTCAAATATGCTTCTTTATTCTTAGTCACTCAAGACTTAGTAGTTCCATTAATCACATACCCAATTGTGTTCATTACCTATAAACCAGTGAAGATAGGATGCCCTTTGCTCAACTCACCCTTTCTTTCCCTTCTATAATTTTGCATAAATGCTATTAAAGGTATGATGTAACAGAAAAAATACCCACAATGGTATCATAGCTTCCCATCTCATTACCGTTTAGATCAGTTTTGAATGATGACTGGACAAAACACTCACCTTCTCTAGGTGTCAGCCTCCTCAGTTGTTTCCCCTAGTTGTTCAATCACCCAGTCATGTCTGACTCTGCAATCCCATGGACTATAGCACACCAGACCTCTCTGTCTCTCATCATCTCCCAAAGTTTGTCCAAGTTCATGTCCATTGCATTGGTGATACCATCCAGCCATCTCATCCTCTGATGCCCTCCTTTCCTTCTGCCTTAAATCTTTCCCTGCATCAGAGTCTTTTCCAATGAGTCAGCTGTTTGTATCAGGTGACAAACTTACTGGAGCTTCAGCTTCAGTATCAGGCCTTCCAATGAGTATTCAGGGTTGATTTCTTTTAAGATTGACTGGTTTGATCTTCTTGCCGTCCAAGGAACTCTCAGGAGTCTTCTCCAGCACCACAGTTTGAAAGCATCAATTATTTGGCACTCTGCCTTCTTTATGGTCCCATTCTCATAACCATATGTGACCACTGGGAAGACCGTAACCTTGACTATACAGACCTTTATTGGCAGAATAAGAAAATCCCAGGGATGGCAGAGCCTGGTGGGCTGTCATCCTAGGGGTCACACAGAGTCGGACACGACTGAAGCGACTTAGCAGCAGCAGCAGCAGCAGCAGCAACAGCAGCAGCAGCAGCAATGTCTCTGCTTTTCAACACACTGTCTAAGTTTTTCATAGCTTTCTTGCCAAGAGGAAAATGTCTTCTGATTCCCTGGCTGCAGTCACCATCTGCAGTGATTTTAGAGCCCACGAAGATGAAATCTGTCTCTACTTCCACCTTTTCCCCTTCTATTTGCCATAGGGTAATAGAGCTGTATGCCATGATCTTAGTTTTCTAATATTTAGTTTTAAGCCATCTCTTTCACTCTCCTCCTTCACTCTCATCAAGAGGTTCTTCAGTTCCTCTTCACTTTCTGCCATTAGAGGAGTATCATCCACATATCTGAGGTTGTTGATATTTCTCCTGCCTATCTTGATTCTAATTTGTAACTCATCCAGCCTGGCATTTCCCAGGATATGCTCAGCGTATAGGTTAAATAAACAGGGTGAGAACGACAGCCCTGTCGTACTCCTTTCTCAATCCTGAACCAATCAGTTGCTCCATACAGGGTTCTAACTGTTGCCTACTGACCCACTTGTTGGTTTCTCAGGAGACAGGTAAAATGGTTTTGTAATCCCATCTCTTTAAGAGCTTTCCACAGTTTGCTATGATCCACACAAAGGCTTTGGTATAGTTAATGAAACAGAGGTAGATGTTTTTCTGGAATTCCCTTGTGATCCAGTGAATGTTGGCAATTTGATCTCTGGTTCCTCTGCCTTTTCTAAACCCAGCTTGGATGCCTGGAAGTTCTTGGTTCACATAATGCTAAAGCCTAGCATGCAAGATTTTCCGCATGACCTTACTAACATGTAAAATGAGTGCAACTGTCAGATGGTTTGAGCATTCTTTGGGGCTTCCCTGGTATCTCAGACAATAAAGAATCTGCCTGCAATGCAGAAGACTCAGGTTCGATCCCTGGGTCAGGAAGATCCTCTGGAGAAGGGAATGACCACCCACTTCAGTATTCTTGCCTGGAAAATTCCATGGGCAGAGGAGCCTGGCAGGCTGCAGTCCGTGGGGTTGCAAACAGTTGGACACAACTGAGCAACTGACACTCAGCATTCTTTAATACCAGCTTTTTGGGAAATTGGGGTGAAGATTGACCTTTTCCAGTCCTGGGGCCACTGTGGGTCTTCCAGATTTACTGATGTTTTGAGTGCAACACTTTGATAACATCATCTCTTTAGGATTTTGATTAGCTCTACTGGAATTCCATCCCACCACTAGCTTTATTGACAGCAGTGCTTTCTAAGGAGCACTTGACTTCACACTCCAGAATGTCTGGCTCTGAGTGACTGACCACACCTCTGCAGTCATCTGGTTCATTAAGATCTTTTTTGTACAGTTCTGTGAGAATCTTTCCATCTCTTTTTGATCTTTTCTGCATCTACTAGGTCTCTACCATTTCTGTACTTTATTGTGCCCATCTTTGGGTGAAATATTCCCTTGATATTTCCCCCAGAGGTTACACTTATAAAGGAAAAAAGAAAAGGAAAGAAAAAAATAATTCTTTAGTAAGTACTTATTTAATGCCTGTTCACTGCCAGATAATGTTCTAGGAGTTAGGGAATCAGCTGACTTGATGAATTATAATTAAGACAGAGGTTATATAAGAGTGCTAGGGAATAGAAAAGAATAAGGCAATGACAGGGAAGTGTGTATGGGGGGGGGGGTAGTTTTGTTTTGTTTGCTTATTTTTTGCATATGTGTTGCCCGAAAAGACTTCCTTGGGAGGAAGACATGAGGAGAGTACAAAAGAAAGCATGTATATAGCGATGGAAGAGCTTTCCAGGTTGAAATAACAGGAAGTACAAAGGCCCTGAGGTAGTAGAGAAGGAATATGTCTTAAAAGGCACAAGAGGAACTTTATATTTTTCTCTGCATGAAATGGAAAGATCTGAAATCTGAAGAGATTTAAGCAGAGCAGTTGAGATGAGTGTTTATCAGTATCAGAATGAACAGGTGAAAAGGAGACTACAGAGTCAGACAAAATATATTTTTCTTGACCATTTACCTACCACACGTAACTCTTTGACAAGCTGAATGATGTCATAGGTTTTCATTAGTGGAGGGGAAGGCGTGATATATATTATACTTATATGTATATGTGCATATTTCTATAAAAGAGAAGTTGTGTTTAGGCATAGTGTGTCAACTTTTTTTGATCCCTTCTTGGTGATTCTCTTTTAACTGTAGTAGATCTCCTAGAGGAAAATACTTGACTGAGGCCATATGTCAGAACTTAATCCTTTAGATTATTAGGAAAGATGGGGGGAAAAAAAAAAGAAACTCATCATCATTTTAAAGAAGAGAGTCATCCTGGAATTGCAATATAAATAGAGACCAATTTAGGCAAGAGACATAAGGAGAGTCTGGAAATCTCTTTCAAGATGTGATAAATTATCCATGTGTGAATATCATTACACGTAAAAAGCTTCATTGGATGGAAAACTCCATGCAGTTTGTCCAAGGTTAGAAACTGTGGAATCATAGTAGATAATGATCCTAATAGAAATGCACAGAAATTTTAAATAAAAATATCATTGGTAAGCATTTTAGGTATTACGACTTTTACCTTTTCACCAAAGAGTCTGAAGTATTCACTTTGATTTTAGGATTTCAAAGTTTTGAGTAATATCATTATTATTTTTATAGGGAGATTAAACCTAGCCAGTGGTCATATTATTCTGAAAATGGTACTGTCTCTTTAAAAAGATTGACATGCTGTGTGAATTGTGAATCTTTGCTTTGTTTTTAAAAACAAATGGATACATTTTCCCATTTAAATAGTGGTCTTCACTGTCTGCCCTTTAAATAAATGCTGGGAAAGTGTCTGATGTGCATGTATTTATCTTACAGCTTGACAAATGGAATTAATGCCAAAGTGTTAAGCCATTACTGTGTAGGGGAATAGAGGTCTTACAAATACATTTGCTATTTCACTTTCTCTGCATGTTCTGTGCATTGAAGCCTGGTTTAATGGCATCCTCAGAAACTGTGTGTTCTGTTAAATGGTAGTGGTGATAAAATATGGTTGGCCACTGCTTCCGAAAGAATGGCTTTATTTAGTAATAAATTCACAGTGTTGGAAGAGTGAAGATTGGAGTCAGATGTGTAAGGTAAGCACCAAAAAGGAGGAACCAGTTAATCCCCCCAACCTCTGGAAGCATATTCTGTGATCCTGGAGTTTCTCCTTCTTAGACAAAGAACCAGCCACTACCAGCAGCAACTGTCTTCTCAGGGGACTTTCTCCTGGTGAATGCAAAGGCATGGGCACCTCATAGTCCTTATCTCTCAAGATAATACTTGCAGCTGTGATTTGGTTTTGTCCTCCACAAGCATTACAACCACCAGAGAGACATAGCAAAGGTACAGGATACCCTGATTTATGAAAATACAAACTCCACATTTTTTGGAAAAGAAGAGCAAATAGATCTCTTTAGTCCTCCCTTCCTTATGACGTATCTCTCCTCCCCACTCACACCCTCTCTTTTCTCATAGCCCCTTTCCTTCCCGTTTCAAGGTAGACCCAGGCCTCCACCACCCTCCGGGATAGGAAAACCTCAAGGCAAAACAAAATCAAAGTACTATAGTTAATTCTTAGCCTTCTGGGTTTCCCAGAGCCTTGGTCTTTCAGATTTAAAGAAGTTTTGAGGATAGTTTTGATAATAATCAGTGATGTTTGCCTTAATTTGCCTTGTTGGATTGAGAACCTAGCTCTTGTACTTGAAGACACAGTTTCACAGCATTTTCTCACTGCATCTGAATTAGCTGTTTGTTTGTTTAAATCAAAACATCTTTTCTCCTAATGGCAGGGACTCTATCCTGCTGCTAAGCTGCTAAGTCACTTCAGTCATGTCTGACTCTGTGTGACCCCACAGACGGCAGCCCATCAGGCTCCCCCATCCCTGGGATTCTCCAGGCAAGAATACTGGAGTGGGTTGCCATTTCCTTCTCCAGTGCATGAAAGTGAAATCACTCAGTCATGTCCGACTCTTAGCGACCCCATGGACTGCCGCCTACCAGGCTCCTCTGTCCATGGATTTTCCAGGCAAGAGTGCTGGAGTGGGGTGCCATTGCCTTCTCCAGGGACTCTGTCCTATTCATCTCTAAAACCTCACAATGCCCAGATCAATGCTTTGGACCAAGTAGATACATATTAAATGCTTCAGTTGAATTATATAAAAAATCTCCTACCTCCTACTAAAAGAAATTTTAGTCAGCTAGGCATCCCATACCCTGCCTAGCCAATGCAAGACTATAGATGAAAGATTTTCTGTATGCCTCTTATTTTAAATTACCATTTTTCCTCAGTGAATGGAATAGAGTTATCTCTGAACTTGTTTTTAAATTGGAACACTAAGAATGATTAAAGTTTGGTATTATTTACCTATCAAAGTTGTTTTCTACTGAATATTCTTCCTTAAAAATATTCACATTTTCTAAAGCCATTCTACCAGATAATCTAAATCCATAGAACACAAAGTAGCAATTTTATTTGATGCTGACACACTCTCTTTAGGTTTTCCTTTAAAGCATGTCTATGAGAAATCCACTGAGCATAAAAAAAGAACCTCTATTTCTAGTATCCACTGATGCCTTTTTGAGCTTCCCTTGGCTGGGAATTTAGCATTAACAAAGGGATTTGTGATGTCTTATATACTCTGTTCTCTAATCTAATATTCACCTGTGATATCATTCATAATTACTATATATTTAAATCTCAGTTTGCAGTTCAGGTGTCAAAGGAGAAATAGTACTGGGAAAGTCTTCATTATCAGTTATGAGCTGCTGTAAAACTTACAGTGTTAAAACATCCCTTGAAATAGACATTAGAGACCTGAAAAAGGGATACTATAAAATTGATCAAAACCTGTATTTCAAAGCAGCTTTCCCACCATCCAGAAAAAAAAAAAAAAAAAGAGGCTTCAGATAGAGTGGTTTAGGGTTATTTCATATATGAACACTTAAAATCAGGTGGACAGACTTCTCCTTTATTGAAAAACTTTATTAGAAATTGGATATTTCAGGGGAGTTTGTAATTACCTCGGTTCTGTCTGTCACAACAAAAATTTGAAGCAATGGACAGACCAGTGTTACAGCCCTTGGACAGAACAGTGTTCTGTCCAGCTCCGTGTTACAGCTCAGTTTTATTTAGAAAGTAAAAGAAAATACATCCTCAAGGTGAGGGATGAAGGCGGAACAGGGAGGGGTGGGACAGGGAGGGGTGGGCAGGCCCACACTGAAGACTCAAGAGAAGAGAGGCCCCCTGCCCAATTCTGGCGCCTCTTTTTATATGTTTTTTCACCTCCTCTTGAGCCTTTCCTATGTAAATTGAGCTAGCCAGAAGGGCTGTTTGTTTTACCTGAGGTTCTCACTCAGGTCCTCAGACCTTCCTTTGTTCTATTTTTGAGGGCTTTTCGCTTCTTTGTCTTTTAGCCACCACCATTCTGGACTCCTTTTTCCTACTGTAACTACCTAACAGATAGATACATAGATAAATAAATACAAGGATAGAATAAATTCCAAAAATAAACCAGCTCACCATGAACCTCATATCTCTAAGGTAAAAAACCCACAGAGATTCATCGATTGCAAAGGTTAATCAAGATTCTGGGGGGACATCTCCAGTGCAGCAACTGACAAGCATTTCATTAGGGATGCAGTCTGAAGCTTCAGTGAGATTCTAGAGAGCAAACCCACCAGCAGCCAGATTGCTGGGAGGTGGAGAGATCAGAGCTGGATGGGGTGAGTGGACTTGAATATTGACAAAGGTCTACATCTCTTCCTGAAATGGAACCCATCCACTCTCCCCAGAAATCTTTCTGCCCACAACCACATAGCATTTAGCAGCAGCATTGCCTGTCATTGGACTGTGGATTCCCACTCTTGAGAACTTAATAGATCAGTAATTTTCCCATCAGAAAATCCATACTTTGGAATTCTCTCTTACCCCTATGCATATGTTAATATATGTCTACACCCAAACTGTGAATAATGTATTTCAGTTTCATTCTGGCTTCAGATAGTACACAGGGACTCTGGTAATAGTTTTTCATTCCTGGTTCCCATCCATTCCACTTGTTTGGGAAGAAAAATAAAGCTTAATATAATTATTTTTATTTTTAATATAATTATTTTGTTGTTGTTTGGTTTTATTTGTTTGAATATTGATTTTGATTTCTCAGACCTAATCACTATGTTGAACCAGGTATAGTCTTCCCTTAATACTATTAGCAATTGGGAACCAAACTTATTTGTTCTAGACGAAGAGACCAAGATGACTATTTTGGAGATCATAATGATGTAAAAGCAACATTTGAAGTATAGGAGATGAAATCACAGCTCAGTAATAAATTCTCATAGCAAGAACGGTTTGTAATAATTATGGTCACATTATTAGTTGGGGAGAAAATTAGAGGCATACAAGAGGAAATTCCAAGACATATATTATGGAAAGAGGACCAAAATTATTTTTAGATTTACTTTGAACTATCTGTGTGTCCTTGCGTTTATTTATAAAACCTTAGAACAAGAGTCTCGTCGTTTTTAAGTTGTTGCCAGGATCTTGAGTTGGCCTGTTATAGTCATATAGTGTTAGAATAGTTTCCAGGTCTTCTGCCTTCTATTGCCTTATTTTCCTGGATTTCTTACTGAAGGTAAATGCCCCACACATTACACAGTCACAGAACAAATGTCTTATGATCTGCAAAGCCAGTCTCCAAAGTAAATACAAAAACCTGAACATACTTTGTCAGCAGCTTATCAAAAGGCATTTTTTTTCAACTGGTCTTACTTTTCCTTTATATTGTGTTCGAAGGCAAGTTTTATATTTGACAGACTAAATGAACACTTGGACAGCAATTGATTGTCTCCATCACATCCCTGCTGGATATGCATCTACCGTGTTTTCCAATAGGGCAGCAAGGGCTCAGAATCTTCAGTCTTAGCACAGATCCCCAAGGATTGGGTATGGCAAAAAAGCTGACACACCTGTGTTACCCAGGGCTCTGGTCATCAAAGGAAGGGCCAGGGATGGGGCAGAATCTGCCTGTCTTGCTGTTTTCCCGATCCTCTAGATGGATTGATTACTTTGATCCTTAAAGCAGCAAAGCTGACATTTCTCAGAAACACTCAACTCATTGCCCCCCAGTTCTGAATAGCAGCACATTTTACAACAGTGGTCTGCTCCTCAGAATCACGAAGGCAAGATTGGCAGAGAGACGGTCCCCCCAACTGTCCTGTCCATGTTACTTGCCCACTGTGGAAACACGTGCGTATTTAACAGGAGACCTTTCAGTGGTGAAAGCAGCACGTCACAGGCAAATACATTTATTATAACGTTAAATGACTAAAACTGTTTATTCTGTGAACATAATGGTTTTCTGTGTCTTCAGTTCATCTTAATCTGTTTTAGTGCCCAGCTTCTCTCAAAAACCTCTTTTGAATGCAGAGTTATTCATTTCAGAGAATAGCTGTAAGCGGAAGAAGAATAAAACAAAATTAGCAGTTGATCGAGAGTACTTTAGGCTGCCACCCTTTCCATTAACGAGTTGATTTGATGTGAGTGCAACGCTTTTCCTGATACATTATGATAGAATCACCCTGACAGAAAGGAAAACCAAAGAAAACTAAAACTAAGATACAGCTGCCTGCCACCCTTTCTATTAGCATTTTAATTTGCTGGTATCTGGGTGGTGTCTTAGTCTTAGTTCCCAGGGAAGGCTTTCTCATGTAAGAGTGCCTTATCTTTATCAAGTATCCTGAGTTTTCTTGAGGATTTAGGTAGTTAGTTACTAAAGATTACCTTTGCTTTTCCATTGATAATAGAAGGTATTTAGCAGATACTGCTTCACAGAAAAGGTCTAACACTGCCTCTTGATGACAGATTATAAATCTTCTTCATGTTTGTAAGTTTATGTATTCAGTTTCACACACACACACAGTCCCTCTGTTAGTATCCTTATTCAAGGGGCTGGCTTTCTGCAAGAGAGATGAATCAATAGTCAAATTTTCATTCCTTTTGCTTTAAACTGACCACTGCCTTAAAAAAGAATAGAATAATGAAAAAAATTAACGAGCCAATTCATTCATCATTCATTGAAATCACCAATTAATTCTACAGCATTGGATTAAGAGGAAAAAAAAAAACATTAGGTCTCAAATGGATATTTGTTGCACACACACAGAAATGAAGCTGAGACATTTTTTTGATTCTAGCTTTGCCAAGTTCATTGCTCCTCCCCTAGGGGCTTTCTAGAACTAGACTCTGTGACCTGGCTGCCTATGTCAAATGTGGGGTTTAAGAATTGTAGTTAGAACCATCGTAAAGAAATGTTTTCCTTTTTTCTGAAATCCTAACTTAAAACACTTTATTTTCATGCCTGATTGATCAATTATCAACTGGAAGCAAAGGACATGAGTCCATCTGAACCTTTTTAAGGACGACAGTATCTTCTATAATAACTTAATCTCCTTTTTTTTTTTTTAATTTACACCCTCTCTAAGCATCTACAAAGACTCCAAACATTTTCTGTATTCCTGTGTTTGGAAAGAAAAAGGATCAGAACATTTGAGAACAAACAAACAAACAAACAAAAAACAGATTTTTATTACTGTCATTTTTAACCAAAGGGAAAAATCCCATTTCTTTGAATTTCTTAAGTTGCCACCCAATAGAACTAGGTCTCTGGCTCACTGTATTTTTTATATTTTTCAGAGACTTTGTGTTAAAGCTTCCCTTTTCAAAATCATTTCTCATATGCATATTCCCTAACTAAGAGTCTTTTCACATCAAAGTTATACTTTGAAGCTTTCTAGCAAAGTAGCAGCTAGGCAATCTATGACAACAGCAATAATTTATTTGTGTCATTTTATCAGAGAAAAAAAAAGTTTCATCCTTATTTAAATAGCAGTTTTAAAGCCTAATTAACTAAATTGATAGCTTTATGTATGTAAATTGCCATAACAGAGGAAGGAAATATGCAGGTTGGGGTGGGGGGGGAGAGGGGGCAATCTGCACAAGTCTAATAATGCTGCTTTATTAAAAGGATCTGTATGCTTGCCATGTATTCTGAAGCCTGTCTATGGGATTATAATGTTTAATAGGGGCATCTCTATCAAAACGAATTTAAACGTTTAGAAGCTAATCTACCCACAGTCTTAGGAGAATGAGACCTGTTCATTATTTAGAGATTTATTACTTTGATGCCTTTATACATAAGGTGCACAATGGCATCCCACTCCAGTGTTCTTGCCTGGAGAATCCCAGGGACAGGGGAGCCTGGTGGGCTGCCGTCTATGGGGTCTCACAGAGTCGGACACGACTGAAGCCACTTAGCAGCAGCAGCAGCAGCAGCAGTGCTCTTTAAAAATCAGATTCAGGAAAAGAAAAACAGTCTCACCTAGTTAGCCCAGTGACCAATGGCAGTGTACATAATATTGCAAAAGTGTTTTTATAACCTGGCAAATGCCTGTGGTATCTGGTATATATATTATAAAGCTGTGATAACAGCTTATCTTTGTATAAAACACAGTCATGTACAAACATATTTAGCATACATTTCCCTATGTATATTTAAGTATTACACTATTAAATATACTACTTGTATGACAGTCATATTAAAGTGTTATTTTCATTTACATAAAGCTTACTCAGTACATACTTAGTCATTTGTAAGTTTATATAAAATATTTATTAGATTGAACCAACTGAAATTTCTGGTGTCCAACTGTATTTGACCTATGAAAGTAGTCATCCTATGTAATTTCAATGGACTGTGTATGTGTGTGTGTGTGTGTGTGAATTGCTCAGTCACATTCGATTTGCTACCCCATGGACTGCAGCCCACCAGGTTCCTCTGTCCATGGGATTCTCCAGGCAAGAATCCTGGAGTAAATAGCCATTTCCTTCTCCAGATGATCTTTCCAACCCAGGGATCAAATCCAGGTCTCCCACAATCCAGGCAGACTCCTTTCCACCTGGGCTACCAGGGAAGGGGTCAATGGACTATACATAGCAGTAAATATAATTACAGTTGATATATATTCACTGAAAATAAAATATGGAATAGTTTTTCTAGTGATTCTTTACTTTGATCCTAAAAATGGTGAAAGCAATGGATTCCTCCTCAGAAAAATGCAAGATGATAGAAAATTCTGTGTACAGTTTTAGGGTGTTCTCAGTATCACATACGGAGAAGGCAATGGCACCCCACTCCAGTACTCTTGCCTGGAAAATCCCATGGATGGAGGAGCCTGGTAGGCTGCAGTCCATGAGGTCGCTAAGAGTCGGACAAGACTGAGCGACTTCACTTTCACTTTTCACTTTCATGCATTGGAGAAGGAAATGGCAACCCACTCCAATGTTCTTGCCTGGAGAATCCCAGGGACGGGGGAGCCTGGTGGGCTGCCGTCTATGGGGTCTCACAGAGTCAGACACGACTGAAGCGACTTAGCAGCAGCAGCAGCAGCAGTATCACATAATGTATCCACTCTCTCTTAAGAACCTTTACCCATTGCATGGGGATGTATAAGAAGGCCCACAGGGGAGAATCAAATAGTATCTTGAGGACTTGCTGGCCTAATGGACAGAGTAGCCTGGCAGGCTGCAGTTCATGGGGTTGCAAAGAGTAGGACACGACTGAGTGACTGAGCAACAGCGAGAATAGAGGGTTGATGTAAGGACAGACTTACAGGCCCTGCACCCACAAGGATTTCTGAACGACCACTTTGTGGAGAAAAACTATAGGCTAAGGACATTAGAGTTTGTTCTCTGGATAATTAATGGCCCCCTCTTTGGCCTTTTCTGGCTCTTTTCTTGGAGGCTTGGGTTTTTTGATGGCGAGGAAGGTAAGAGCACTTACTCTTTCAGACCCTAAACTGTAGACCTTAGACCAAATTTCATCACTCTCCTAATCCACCAATTTTTTCAGTGTGTTATTTCATCCCTGAGACCATTTCCTTGGCAATCAGAGTAAACTGTGAGCATGAACCTAAATAAGGGACTCTAGGAAAAGCCTGGAGGAGCTCATGATGAGTACCCAAGATAAAAATCTTTGTTCTGAGGGTTAGTTTACCTTGGAAGGGTAAATAACGTAATGGGTTCTTTGAGCTTGAGCATCTCTTAAAGACCGCCCATCTTCATTTACCTCTTTGAAATGCATGGTGACAACACATTGATATTGCAGAGGTTAATGACTGGCTGATTAACAACAGAGAGCATATTTGCAGGCAAATGAGCTGTAATAATTGTTGCGGGAACTCCTTTGAAGAAAATGTTTTAAATAGGCTTATAAGGACTCTTGAAATGGCTTCTTCACTCCTTCTGACAAACCCCTCCCTCTTCTTTTCGTACCTTCTGTACTCTCTCCAGGAGAGTGGAAGAGAAAACTCCAGCAACCCTATCCTGAATAATCTCAAAAGCTAAATAGCAGTGCTGGGTCGTCCTGTCTGAGCTTTTTGGGGTAGCACTCTCTTTAATTGGGTGTCATTTACACTTTTAGCTACTTTGATCTGTAGTCTAGGTTTGCTAATTTAGTAAATGAGGTAGAACTTAAAATCCAGGAACACTCAATGTGCTGATTTCCCTGTGCTTTAGAAAAGAAGTTTGGCATTTATTCAAAACAGCAAAGGCAGCAATATTATGTTATTTTTAATCTGCAAGGATCAACTGCATGGAGTTATAAAAAGGAGTGTTTCCCAACTTCTAAGTCTGTGTACTGTTTTGGTAACTGGAAGTACTTAGTCTCTCTGGTTTCCAAATCTCGTTAAACTTAGGTTGATTTTCTTCCTCCCTTTAAGAATCATAACTTCGATCATGTATAATTGCCAATGAGAGAGCAACCTTCAAAATTTAGCATGCCTCAAAATCACCTAGAGGGCTCTAAAAGGAAAAAAAAAAAAAAACAGCTTTGAGGCCCCACCTCCAGAATTTCTATTTCATGCCTTAGTATGTCTGGAATGGGGCCTGATTGCATTTCTAACAATAAAAGTTGATACAGTCAGCTGCTGCTAGCCCTGGGACCATGCTTTGAGAACACCATTCTTGGTATATGGTCAATATCATATGCCTTCTCAGATAGAGAGACATCTGCAGCTGGTCCTCCCATCCCCTAACCCACCATTCTCCCCCTGCATACATACAGGTAAACACAACCAAAGACCACTGCCTAGGAGAAACAAGCAGGCAATCACCAGGCCATTGTGTTTTGTTTTAACTGTTCCTTTTAATCTTGCTTTTAGCCATTCACTTAGTCAACATGCATTCATAGACAACTTCCTGGGCCTACTGCCTGAAACTGAGGTCCTGGAGTTGCAAAAGTGACGACTGGCAGTCTGTAGTCTGATTAAGGACTTTGCTAAAAGCCCTGTCATCCTGGGAAAGAAGGGGAATGCATTCCAGGTGCCCCTGATGAATGGAATCATCACAGTACCAAGAGGATGAGATATGGTGATCAAACTTCACTCATTCCACATTTCCATTCATTTCCACAGTATTTTTCTTTTAATTCTTTCACTTAGAAATATATTTTCAAAACTGATCATGACATCATTATTTTGAAAGTGAAAATGGTAAAATGTCATAAGTAGAAGGGAACTGAAAATGAATAGACGTCTACAACACAACAACCCCATTAAATTCTGGCTACCCACTATTAGCTAGGGAAGGGTCTGTGCCCAAGGGTCTCTTGGTGAAACAAAGGAGATGAACAAACACTAAAGGAATATTAAAGATATTCTAGCAATGTATAGAGATGTTCATTTTGATGTTATCAGAATTGCTGAAAGGCCATAGGGAAGAGGAAACTTCTACAAAATTCACTATTATTTATTTCTATGTCAAATGTGCTATCTGTAAGTCTATTAGGATGACCAGTATCATCTGTTTCCCTTTTAAATAAAGGAAATAAAGAAATAATACTCAGCTAAAAAGAGCACCAAAGTGCAATAAAAATGGGGTTGACAGACTGAAGTGGTAGTCTGTAACCACTAACAAGAGAGGCTGGCAAATGAGGAGGGGATGTCAAAATGTGGTAGGCAGGGCTGGAAGATATAGGATGAACTGCCCCGTTCTTCATGGAGGCCCCTCATACCATCTGCATGGTCCTACCTTGGAAGCCTAAACTTAATTCTAATCTTCTTTTTTTGTCTCATTTTTCAGTTATACTGAGATATAATTGATATACAACATTAGTTTGAGGTGTATGACATAATGATTGATATGTGTATATGTTATGAAATTATCACCATGATAAATTTAGGTAACATCCTTCACCTCCCATAGTTACACATTCTTTCTTGTGATGAGAACTTTTAAGGTCTATTCTTTTAACAACTTTCAAATATACAATAGAGTACTCTTAACTATAGTCAACACAGTGTACATTACATCCCCAGTACTTATCAATCTGAAAACTGAAAGTTTGTACCTTTTGACTACTTTAGCCCATTTTCCTAGTCTGATCCTGCCTCTGATAATCACCACTCTGTTCTTTGTTTCTGAGGTGTTTTTTGTTTTGTTTTTTTAAATTCCATATGTAAGCAATATCATATAGTATCTATCTTTCTTTTTCTGACCAGTTTCATCTAGCATAATGCCCTTGAGGTTCATCCATGTTATAACAAATGGCAGATTTTCCTTCTTTCTCATTTATTGTTCAGTCGCTAAATTGTGTTCGACTGCGCTTATTGCCAAATTCAGACTTAAATTGAAGAAAGTAGGGAAAACCACTAGACCATTCAGGTATGACCTAAATCAAATCCCTTATGATTATACAGTGGAACTGAGAAATAGATTTAAGGGCCTAGATCTGATAGAGTGCCGGAGGTTCATGACATTGTACAGGAGACAGGGATCAAGACCATCCCCATGAAAAAGAAATGCAAAAAAGCAAAATGGCTGTCTGCGGAGGCCTTACAAGTAGCTGTGAAAAGGAGAGAAGCTAAAGCAAAGGAAAAAAGGAAAGATATAAGCATCTGAATGCAGAGTTCCAAAGAATACCGAGAAGAGATAAGAAAGCCTTCCTCAGCGATCAATGCAAAGAAATAGAGGAAAAGAACAGAATGGGAAAGCCTAGAGATCTCTTCAAGAAAATTAGAGACACCAAGGGAACATTTCATGCAAAGATGGGCTCGATAAAGGACAGAAATTTTATGAACCTAAGAGAAACAGAAGATATTAAGAAGAGGTGGCAAGAATACACAGAAGAACTGTACAAAAAAGAACTTCATGACCAAGATAATCACGATGATGTGATCACTCACGTAGAGCCAGACATCTGGAATGTGAAGTCAAGTGGGCCTTCGAAAGCATCATTACGAAGAAAGCTAGTAGAGGTGATGGAATTCCAGTCGAGCTATTTCAAATCCTGAAAGATAATGTTGTGAAAGTGCTGCACTCGATATGCCAGCAAATTTGGAAAACTCAGCAGTGGCCACAGGACTGGAAAAGGTCAGTTTTCATTCCAATTCCAAAGAAAGGCAATGCCAAAGAATGCTCAAACTACTGCACAATTGCACTCATCTCACATGCTAGTAAAGTAATGCTCAAAATTCTCCAAGCCAGGCTTTAGCAATACGTGAACCATGAACTTCCTGATGTTCAAGCTGGTTTTAGAAAAGGCAAAGGAACCAGAGATCAAATTGCCAACATCTGCTGGATCATGGCAAAAGCAAAAGAGTTCCAGAAAAACATCTATTTCTGCTTTATTGACTATGCCAAAGTCTTTGACTGTGTGGATCACAATAAACTGTGGAAAATTCTGAAAGAGATGGGAATACCAGACCACCTGACCTGCCTCTTGAGAAACCTATATGTAGGTCAGGAAGCAACAGTTAGAACTGGACATGGGACAACAGACTGGTTCCAAATAGGAAAAGGAGTATGTCAAGGCTGTATATTGTCACCCTGCTTATTTAACTTATATGCAAAGTACATCATGAGAAAGGCTGGACTGGAAGAAGCACAAGTTGGAGTCAAGATTGCCAGGAGAAATATCAATAACCTCAGATATGCAGATGACACCACCCTTATGGCAGAAAGTGAAGAGGAACTAAAAAGCCTCTTGATGAAAGTGAAAGAGGAGAGTGAAAAAGTTGGCTTAAAGCTCAACATTCAGAAAACAAAGATCATGGCATCTGGTCCCATCACTTCATGGGAAATAGATGGGGAAACAGTAGAAACAGTGTCAGACTTTATTTTTCTGGGCTCCAAAATCACTGCAGATGGTGACTGCAGCCATGAAATTAAAAGACGCTTACTCATTAGAAGAAAAGTTATGACCAACCTAGATAGCATATTGAAAAGCAGAGACATTACTTTGCCAACAAAGGTCCGTCTAGTCAAGACGATGGTTTTTCCTGTGGGCATGTATGGATGTGAGAGTTGGATTGTGAAGAAAGCTGAGTGGAGAAGAATTGATGCTTTTGAACTGTGGTGTTGGAGAAGACTCTTAAGAGTCCCTTGGACTGCAAGGAGATCCAACCCGTCCATTCTGAAGGAGATCACCCTGGGATTTCTTTGGAAGGAATGATGCTAAAGCTGAAACTCCAGTACTTTGGCCATCTCATGTGAAGAGTTGACTCATTGGAAAAAACTTTGATGCTGGGAGGGATTGGGGGTAGGAAGAGAAGGGGACGACCGAGGATGAGATGGCTGGATGGCATCATTGACTCGATGGACGTGAGTCTGAGTGAACTCCTGAAGTTGGTGATGGATAGGGAGGCCTGGTGTGGTGTTATTCATGGGGTCGCAAAAAGTTGGACACGACTGAGCAACTGAACTGAACTGAACTGTGCAATTCTGTGGACTGCAACACACCAGTTCTCTGTCCTTCACTAACTCCCAGAGTTTGCTCAGATTCATGCTCATTGAGTCGGTGATGCTATCTAGCCATCTTATTCTCTGACAACCCCTTCTTTTACCTTCAATCTTTCCTGCTATCAGGTTCTTTTCAATGTGTTGGCTTTTCACATCAGGTGGCCAGAGTATTGGAGCTTCAGCCTCAGCAACAGTCCTTCCAATGAATAGTCCAACCCAATCAAAGGGTTGATTTCCTTTAGGATTGACTGGTTTGATCTTCTTGCAGTCCAAGGGACTCTCAAGAGTATTCTTCAACACCACAGTTCAAAAGCATCAATTCTCGGGTGCTCAGCCTTCTTTATGGTCCAACTCTCACATTTGTACACCACTGCTGAAAAAAAAACAAAAACGTAGCTTTGACTATACAAACCTTTGTCAGCAAAGTGAAGTCTCTGTTTTTTAATATGTTGTCTAGTTTTTAGCTTTTCTTCGAAGGAGCAAGCATCTTTTAATTTCATGGCTGCAGTCACCATCTGCAGTGATTTTGGAGCCCAAGAAAATAAAATCTGTCTATGTATACATCACATTTTCTTTATCCATTCATCTGTTGATGGATACTTAGGTTCTTTTCATACCTTGGCATGAAATAAATAAATCAAATTGTAAATAATTCAGGGCTTGCCTTGTGGCTCAGACAGTAAAGAATCTGCCTGCAACGCAAGAGACCTGATTCAATCCCTGGGTTGGGAAGATCTCCTGGAGAAGGGAATGGCAACCCACTCCAGTATTCTTGCCTGGAGAATATCGTGGACAGAGGAGCCTGGCAGGCTACAGTCTGTGGGGTCACAAAGAGTTGGATATGAGTGAGCAACTAATTTTATATTTGAATCTAATGTTCTTAATGCAAAACAGTGGCCAAAATATCATGAGAAACTTTAGCAAATATTTCAAAAGGTGTTTTCACTGCCCTGAATATGTCTTACTACTATATGAAAGTGCAGTTGCAACAGCAAAATTAGAGGGTCATGTTTTATTATAGTGATTGTTTTTGCAATCCATGTTTCTGATGTATGAACTAGAGAATATTGTGTCATGTCAGAAAGCATCCATGATTGTAACTATCACCTTGGCTAGGCAGCAAAGTAAAGAAATCAACTTCTTTTCTGGGCCAATGATAAATATCATAAGTATGACAAAGAATCAGAAAACCGTTTGACATCAAAATGGGAATAGTGATTACTGACAAATAACTGACAAATAATACTCTATCATTCCACCTATAACACCATTGCATATAGGTTAAATCCATATTTATTGGACTGAAATAATATGAATAAAATACACATGGCAATGATGATGAAGACAAAGGAGGAGAATAAAAGAGGTTAGATAAAACTTATTTGATAGTACTTTTTTTTCTATTTTTGACATAAAATATCTCAGTTTATTCCTAAACTCATTTAACAATTAATGAAACTTGACTCTAGAGAGTAACTTAATCTCCACAGATCACCTTTTTGATTAATGTCATAGTCACTAAGAGGAACCAATTCTAATTTTCAGTCCCACTCAATGAAAACTAGTTGTAAGAATAATAGTATTATTTTAAAAATAGCAATAATAATGGACATTTATTGATGGCTTATCATGAACCAACCTTTTACAGAAGCTATTTTTTAGTTTTAACACCAATCTATGAATCAAGTAATATTAGTGTCCTAATTTTATAGATGAGGAGATGAAGTTCAGAGGATTTAGGCAATTTTCTTGAAGTTTTATATAGCTCATAAACAACAGAGCTGGGACAATACACAGACTCTTAATTATTTATTCATTGATTTATGTTTAGCCCAGTGGTCTTCACGGCTGCGAGCAGCTGTTCTGTAGCTTCAGTGAGCCCCAGGGGCTACCCTGTAGTTGCGGTGCACAGGCTTCTCACTGTGGCGGCTTCTCTTATCACGTAGCGTGGGCTCTAGGGCACTCAGGCTTCAGCGGATGTAGCATACAGCCTCAGTAGTTTGTGGCACATGGGCTTAAGTTGCCCCAAGGCATGTAAAATCTTCCTGAACTAGGGCTCGAACCCATGTCCCCTGCACTGGTGGATTCTTAGCCACTGGACCACCAGGAAAATCAGACTTATTTTAACTTTGTGAACTTTGAGGTTCTTATGTGTCTGTTCTCAAGCCAACTCCAATGTAAATATTTTAGAAGGATATCTAATTCATGGAGATAGACATCTCACAGCACAAATATCAGGTGTTCATGGTTATCTGCACTTCCAAGAACCAAATCTTGAAAATCCTCTCAGAATCACCCAGCTGGGGCACTATCCTCTGCCCCCACCTCTCACAACCACAAACCCACAGAGGCATTAACTCCTCTCCTTAAATGAACTCCCACTGGCGGGTAATGTGTTACTGTCATTACTTTGTGCCATCATTTGCAGGCAGTGTTTGCCCATAGGACTTTTCACTTCCCGATATCTAAGCACATGGCTGCAGGTACTCCTGGTGCAGGGAATATGATCTTCTATTCTTCACACCCCTTGCCCAACACGTCCTTGCTTTTCAAATCTGTGCTCATGTATGTAAAGTTGTTCTTTCTGGGAATGATGTGGAGGAGTGGAATCCTGGATCATGGGGCATGAAGGTTTCAATTTTCAATAGCTGTTATCCACTTGTTCTCTAATTGGTTGTTCCAGTATACATCCCTACCAGCCATGTAATAGAAGCTCTATTTCCACCACTCTCTGCAGCACATATTTTTAAATGTCTTCTACTTTCTGGTGAATATTCTGAAGGTAGAGAGGGAGGGAGGAATAACAGGATAAAATATACTAGTGTTACCCTCCCTGCCTACGTTAAGGCTGTGATTCAGAAAAGGTGATGCTCGATTGGCCTGAAATATAACCCTTTTAACTTCATCATTTAGCATATTCCCAGCTCTTCACCTCCATTGCCGCTTCAGAGCCTGTCTCGTTTATCTCTGCTCTCTCTAACGTTAGCACCCACGGTGAAAAAGCCTCCACGAGGTGGGAGACCTGATGACACGATGCAGTTGAAATGCTGGAGACAGCATCCTGCATTGCCAAAGGAGACGTTTTGTGCCTCTGCATATTTAAAAGTTCACTTCTTTCTTTTCCCGGAAATACCATCAACATGAGTTGCATCCCCCACCGCCACTCTACTTCCTCACTCACACCCTCCCTCCTGTCCCTAACCCCAGGCAGTACCTAAGGAATTAATGACCAGCTGAGGTTAATGAGTCCCCACTTGGCTCTGGGCCATCAACTCCCAGCTGGCCATTAATCCCCTAGAAATGCCCCACACCTTGGTAGTTAGTCCTTAATTATGGAAGGCATTAAAGATCGGAGAGAATCCTAAGTGAAATGAAAAGGCCATTTTTCACTGGTGCTCAGTGTGGGACATTTCAAGTCCAGGTGGCACCAGGAAACACAACCACACTGCGATTAAACCAACTGCTTCCAAGGAGGAGTCATCAATCTCTATTTTCTCCTTTGATCATCCAAATTCAAGGAGGCTATTCAAGGCTACCCCCAGGTCTAAGTCCAAGCAAATAACTTGTGTCCAATGCACTCTTGATTAAACTGTCTGAGGACTAGAACTTTGGACTCATTCAAGCCAGAGATAGCTTTATCTTCATGGCTGAGGGGGGAGTTAGTGGTTGTCTGTATGTTTTCATTTTTTTAAGGTTAGCTAAGATTTCTCCCTTTTATCCACCCATTCATCTTTACTACCAGTGTCTGAAACTAATCTATTAATTATTTCCTAGGGTCTGAGCAGTAGATTTTAAAATGGATTACTCAGAGAACTAGATTTTTTTTTCCCCCTCATGTGCCTTGCTACTTTTATTTTTCTTGGCTGGTGGGGTTGAAGGCACTAAACCACCACTGTTATATTAACCAAAGCAATAATATTTATACCCATTTTTAATATGGAGGTTTTAGTGCATGCAAATATTGAAACTTGCTAGATGAAAGTATTAAGTTTAAAGTTAAAATGCAGGCTTTTTGAGAAGGCTGGTTAACACACATTAACACTTTAGTGTTAATTAGTCTGAATTAAGTTAGTACCCAATCCAGTCTGAAGGAGAGATGTATTGAATGAATGGACCAAGACACTGACTCTTTGCGAAGGTCCCCAACTGCAGTAGAACCATTATGGCGTGTTTGTTGTGAGTACACAGGAGAAGTATTTAGAGGGTGCATTTTGAGTGAGCAGCCAGAGTGAGCCTGAGGCTCTGTGGAATGAGAGGGAGAGTTGAGAGAGCTAGGCAAATAAAACCTAAAGCAAACTTTACCTACTTCAGTGTTTTATTCTAGGGCAAATCTTATTGAAACATAACTCATTATTATTTTATCTAGCATGAAGAAAACATTAGATTAATATGAGGTTAATACAGTATTACACGGAATGCCAACCTCTCCAAAAGAGACAGAGTGTAGAGCGAGGCAGTTTACGGGCCTGGATAGAACTTTTGAGACAAGAAACTGAATCTGTACCCTGATTATGCCCCTTACATAATGACAGGACTCCTGGCAATTGCCTCAACTCCATGGAGAAAAATAGTGCCTCCTTCTTGTTGTTTTGAAGCTCAAACAAAATAAGGCTTATAAATAATTGTACACAGTTCTTCATAGTTAACAGTTGATAACAAATGATATAGTTTATAGATAAATATAGTTCAATCTATTTAATGAAAAATAGCAATCACATTAACGTGAAATCTTGGAGCCATCTTTGTTTTCTTTTGTTTGTCCTCTGAATAGAATCTGTCATAAAATCCACTCTGTATGTCAGCGCACATGTGTCTTTGCTGCCCAGCTACTGCCAACGAAACTTCTCAGATTAATCACTCCTTCACCTTCTCCATTTGGACCACTTAACCACCTGGTCCAAGCTCTCATTACTCTTGCTTATCCTACGGTTAGTCATCTTTAACTGATATTCTGGAGTGTGTTTCTCCTAGGGACCGTCTGAGAGGGGCCAAGTTCTCTCTGGAATGTGTATCTCTGCTTTCCCTTTATTATGACTCACTCTTCAGTGCTTTCCTGCCTGGACTCAAGGACCCTCACTTGGTGGACTATTCCAGGAACTCACCTGAGACCTGGGACAAGACCATCCTCTTGTGCCTTATTTTCCAGCAACGTCTTTACAGAGGATATTAATAAATCTACTTCTCACCTATCTAAAAAAAAAAAAGGCTTTTTTTCAAATGTTGGGGTGGAGTTTTGTAACATGCTATGAAGAGCCCAGTGTTTTTTATAAACTACTTATCCAAATCTTCTACATCTTATTAGACTCCTCAGTAACTTCATCTCTCTTACACTTGGCCCATGGCACCCTTCATCTTTGACTGAAATTATATGTAAGCCTGTATTTTTTTACATCACTCATCTCAAATTCACTCGCATTGTTATTTTGCCTTGTTTGTTTGTTTTTGGTATGTATGTACAAGCCTTGACTCCTCAGTTATGTTGTACATTCAAGTTGATTATTTACAATTTTAACTCACTGACTATTCTGTGAGTATCCTTTCCACCATGTTTTTTCATTTTCTAAGCAACACAGGGATAATGTTGTTACAAAAGAAAGGCAAGCCCCTTTTTTCATGAAGCTTTCAGGTTAAGAGGGAAATAGACAAGATAGAGATAGACAAGATAGATGTCCATGAAAGAATCATTCTAATGTTTCAGTTCAGTCACTCAGTCGTGTCCGACCCTGCGACCCCATGAATCGCAGCACGCCAGGCCTCGCTGTCCATAACCAACTCCTGGATTTCACTTAGACTCACGTCCATCGAGTCAGTGATACCATCCAGCCATCTCGTCCTCTGTCATCCCCTTCTCCTCCTACCCTCAATCCCTCCCAGCATCAGAGTCTTTTCCAATGAGTCAACTCTTTGCATGAGGTGGCCAAAGTACTGGAGTTTCAGCTTTAGCATCATTCCTTCCAAAGAAATCCCAGGGCTGATATCCTTCAGAATGGACTGGTTGGATCTCCTTGCAGTCCAAGGGACTCTCAAGAGTCTTCTCCATCACCACAGTTCAAACACATCAATTCTTCAGCGCTCAGCCTTCTTCACAGTCCAACTCTCACATCCATACATGACCACAGGAAAAACCATAGCCTTGACTAGATGGGCCTTAGTCGGCAAAGTAATGTCTCTGCTTTTGAATATACTGTCAAGGTTGGTCATAACTTTTCTTCCAAGGAGTAAGCGTCTTTTAATTTCATGGCTGCAGTCACCATCTGCAGTGATTTTGGAGCCCAGAAAAATAAAGTCTGACACTGTTTCCACTGTTTCCCCTTCTATTTCCCATGAAGTGATGGGACCAGATGCCATGATCTTCGTTTTCTGAATGCTGAACTTTAAGCCAACTTTTTCACTCTCCTCTTTCACTTTCATCAAGAGGCTTTTTAGTTCCTCTTCACTTTCTGCCATAAGGGTGGTGTCATATGCATATGTTTACATAATTATAATTTGCAAAAAGAACACTTGCGAAAGGAATCTTACCTAGTCTTGAAAGTCAAAAAGCTTACTCAAAGAAAAGATGGGAAAGGAGTTATCTGATTAGGAGTTAACTATTGACTGCAGCCCACCAGGCTCCCTGAGGAGCCTGGTGGGCTGCAGTCCATGGGGTCGCTGAGGGTCGAACACAACTGAGCAACTTCACTTTCACTTTTCACTTTCACGCATTGGAGAAGGAAATGGCAACCCATTCCAGTGTTCTTGCCTGGAGAATCCCAGGGATGGGGAAGCCTGGTGGGCTGCCTTCTATGGGGTTGCACAGAGTCAGACACGACTGAAGCGACTTAGCAGCAGCAGGATTGAAGGATGTGAAGTGGAAAAACTAGTGGGGCTAGAGCCAGGAAAGAAGAGAGAAATGGTGTGAAATAGGAGAAAGACTAGGCTTACTAAGTTGTCTGCAATTTCTCCTAAGAGAAATGATACACATTTATTGTCTCATGACAGCTCCCTACCTCCCAGATGTCTAGTGAATATATGTTGAGTGAATGTCGGAATGAAACGGTGACATTTGTGTAAATACTATTTTTGCCTTGTGCATTACTGAAGCCTGAATAGGAAATCTGTAATGATTTATTGGCAGGATACTCAAGGATTTAGACTTCTGACCCTGCTTCTACACTGATAAAAATTATATGAATTATGTGGGAAAGTAATGAAGTGAAGAGATAAAGCCAAAAGAATATATTCCGCTTAGAAATAATTATTGAATGTTTAGCTCTAGAAATGAATCATTAAGAAAGATTTCTTATGCTCTTATTTCTGACATATGTCAGAAGGAAGATCATCTGCTCTGGGTGATCCTGGATCATTGAGCCATGAGGATGTTGGCGGTTGGATGTCAGGAACAGAAGATGTTGATGGTTGGGGATCCCAGGAAGGATGGAGCAGGATGGTGCAGGGCTCCAAGGGATTCCATCTTGCAACTCAGAACGACACATGACTGCAAACTTATGAATTGTTTATTTCTGGGAATTTCCACTTAATATTTTCAGATTGCAATTTACCACAGGCAACCACAACTCCAGAAAGCAAACGGATAAAGAGGACTTCTGCACTCACTCCTTACCTCCTACCCCGTGGTGTTTTATTACACAGAATGGATATCTCCTACTTTCTTTTTCCTAAGACATCATCTGGTTTCCAAAGATTAAACTCATTTCTTCAGTCAGTCCAAGGTGACATATCTATTTAAAGAATTAATGGGTAGTCAGATTCCTTAGGGAAAATTAATGTGGTTAAATAGTAATAAAGGAACTTTCCAATAGAACATAAACAATACCATAATGAAGAATATTAAATCATATGTTTTGTCACAGAGCCCATTATAGAGCCAATTTTAAATTATAATAAATTTGCATTTGGCACTTGCTAGAGATTGGCAAATTTATTCATGTGAAAAATAGGGAATATAGATTATGTGTCTTTGGATTTCCCTGTTAGGGAGAACTAAAATATAATTACTCTTGTGTAAAGATTATCTATCTATCTATAATATATACATATATACACACAAATATATAACATACATTTGTTCTTAATCCATTAAATGCATTTTACTGACACAAAAGATATATTTTCCTTGAGGCATTTTAAAGCCTTAAAAATTAATGACAAGCAATAGAAAAATTAGTGATTTGATTTTTAAATGCCTCTCTCCTCCCAGAAACTGGCTAGCATTTTTCTCTAACACATGATGTATGATTTATGAAGGGGACTGGACAAAGAGAGGAGCAGCACGAGCCAGGAAGAGTGATTCAGAATTGGCTAGTGTGAAAGCCAAAATGCACCCAGACTGTCTCCGCAGCAGCAAACAGGAGACAATCTGGTCACCTTTAAATGACTGGCAACTATATCCTGCAACCACTTGCTGGCATTAGTGGAGCTAGGTTTTAGATCTTTCCCTCCATTTCCTGAAAGTTCTCTTGATTTTTTTTCCCCCTGAAGACAACCATCCATAATTTTGGACATCACATCCCATTTGTGACTTCTAGTTTCTTTCGCCTTCTACAAAGAAGGCATTATCAAACTTATTAGCTTGCTTCAATTCACTTAGTGATGACATACTAATGGCTCTAGAAGTATAGTATGATTTGTCATTTTTCAACAATACTTTTACCCATAAATGCCTCTCCCAAGAACTTGCCTGATACACAACTTTCATGTCTGTCTTTGTGTTGTTGATTACATAAAAGATTAGAAACAACTTAAAACATTGAACGATATGAAATTGGTGTGTTATTCATGGAAATAATTAAGAAGCTGGTTTATTGAAATTAAGGATACTCAAATTGTATCATTAATGATGAAGACAGCATATAAAACAACTCAAACACACACCTATATATAAATGGAAGTTATACTTGGTATGCAAGATGAGCAATTTTTACACTTTCCTGATTTTTTGTATATTTTGTTTTGTTTTTACAATAATCATGCATTATTTTTAAAATCCTGAAGGACTGGATGATAGTGGCAATATTTTTTTTCCTCTTTAAGTAAATATGCTTAATAGTAATAGAATTTCCAGTTATCATAGAAGATAATTTTTTCTTACACCATAATTTGGTCAGGTTTCTCCAGAGAAACAAAATCAATCTGTGTCTGCGTGTATATGTAGACTTCCCAGGTGGCGCTAGTGGTAAAGGACCCCTCTTCCAATGCAGGAGATGTAGGAGATGTGGGTTCAATTCCTGGGTCAGGAAGATCCCCTGGAGAAGGGAATGGCAACCGACTCCAATACTCTTTCTGAAGAATCCCATGGACAGAGCCAGGCTACGGTTCACAGGGTGTAGAGTCGGACAAAACTGAAGTGACTTAGCATGCATGATGTATATATTTATGTATATATATGTGTGTGTATATACATACACACACATACACATATATATAATACAGTTTATAATGAATTGAGTTACACAGTTTTGAAAGCTGATAAGTTCAGAGATTGGAAGTTGGCACATTGGACCCAGAAGATCTGTTGGTGATTTTTTTTTTTTTAGTTTTTATTTTTTTAATTTTAAAATCTTTAATTCTTACATGCGTTCCCAAACATGAACCCCCTCCCACCTCCCTCCCCATAACCTCTCTGTGGGTCATCCCCATGCACCAGCCCCAAGCATGCTGTATCCTGCGTCAGACATAGACTGGCGATTCAATTCACATGATAGTATACATGTTAGAATGCCATTCTCCCAAATCATCCCACCCTCTCCCTCTCCCTCTGAGTCCAAAAGTCCGTTATACACATCTGTGTCTTTTTTCCTGTCTTGCATACAGGGTCGTCATTGCCATCTTTCTAAATTCCATATATATGTGTTAGTATACTGTATTGGTGTTTTTCTTTCTGGCTTACTTCACTCTGTATAATTGGCTCCAGTTTAGTCTGAAAGTCTGAGAAGCAAGAGAGCTAATGATATAAATTCCAGTCTAAACGCTGGCAAACTCAAGACTCAGTATGAAATGATGTTTCACCTGGATCCCGAAGGCAGGAAAAAAACTGGCGTCCCAGCTTGAAGGGAGTCAGGCAGAAAGAATTTCTCCTTACTCATGGGAAGGTCAGCCTTCTGTTCTATTCATACCTTTAATTGATTGAATGAGGCCCACTCCCATTAGAGAGGGCAATCTGCTTTATTAAACATATTGATTTAAATGTTAAACTCTTCCAAAAACACCCTTACAGAAACCCACAAAAATGTTTGACCAAATATCTGAGCACTCTATGGCCCAGTCAAGCTAAAACATAAAATTAACTATCACGTGCAGAATTTCTTGGACCTTATATATTTTTAATAACCTGAACAGTGAAACGTTGTAGACTACAGAATGGTTCTAAAACAATGACAGAAAATGAAGAAGTTCTAGTACAGAATGAACAGTTACCTCTGCACATTGTATGCAGAATAATGCTTTGAGTTATTTGATCCTGAGAGAAGGTGAAGAATTAAGGAATTTTGTGAAATAATTCACAGTTTTTCTCTTTAGTCATTTCATTTGGAATGATGGGTATTTCTACATTACTGTCTAATCCTAGACATTGGTATTTGTGTGAGTGTCATCTGTATGGTTTCTGAGTAGAAAAATAGTGTGAACATAAAAAACAATTCAGAATCAGAAATTCTGTTCTTATTTGTTTCTTTTGTTCTGGTGGAATGGGTGTATACACATATAGAGATATTTTGAGTTTGGCCTTTCAATGATCAAATATTTATTGCAAAATTGAATGGTCTTATTCCTAAAGGTTAATTGTATTAATTTTCTACTGTTGCTTCAACAAATTACTGCAAACTTAATGGCTTAAACAATACAAATGTATTATCTTTTCATTCTGGAGATCAAAAATCCAAAATTTGTATCAATGAGTTAAAATACTGATGATGAGAGGGCTGCATTCTTATCGAAAGGGATAATCTTTAGGGGAGAATCTATACCTTTGTCCTTTCCAGCTTCCAGAAGCCTCCTCTATTCCTTGGTTCTTATCCCCTTTCTTCATCTTCAAATCCAGCAATGTTTCATTTATTTGTATCTTTCTTTCATAGGCACTTATTCCTCTGATTAATTATCTCCTCTTACTTCTGTCCACTTTAAGAACCCTTCTTAACACTTTGAGCCCATGGAAATAATTCAGGATAATCTCCTTAGTTTAAGATCAGAAGTTAGAAAAATTAATTCCATCTACAATCTTAGTAACTCTTTGTCATGTAAGCTTACACACTTAAGTTTACACATACTGGGATTAGGGCATGGGAATTTTTGAAGGACCATTATTCTACCTACTACAACAGGTAGAACTCTTTCACTGAATAAAGCCTAATAGAGACTTTAATCTAGATGTCCTGGAAACAAAAAGGCAAATGCCATATGATATCACTTACACGTGGAATCTAAACGATAACACAGATGTCCTATGTATGAAACAGATTCACAGACATAGAGAACAGATTTGTGGTTACCAAGAAGGAGAGGAGGTGAGGTAAGGATGGATTGGGAATTTGGGATTGGCAGATGCAAACTATTATATACGGAATACATAAACAACAAGATCCTACCGCATAGCACAGGGAACTATATTCAGTGTCCTATGATAAACCATAATGGCAAAGAATATGAAGAAAAGAATGTGTATATATAATAGTATAATTTCAACTCACTATTTGATGTCAGCTTAATAATAAAGTAGGTGTTCTACACAGGTTGCATGCTAAGTCACTTCAGTCATATTCAACTCTTTGCAATGCTATGGACTGTAGCCCATGAGGCTCCTCTGTCCATGGGATTCTTCAGGCAAGAATACTGGAATGGGTTGCCATGCCCTCTTCCAGGGAATCTCTCCAACCCGGGGATAGAACCAGGGTCTTCTGCAATGATAGGCAGGTTCTTTACCTCTAGAGCCTCCTGAAAAGCCCAAAATCAACTGTACTTCAATAAAATAGAATTTTAAAATACGCCCAGCTCTCCCTAGTCTAAGACCTGTCCTGTTGTCCAGGCAAAGCTAGTTGTGCTACATCCTATAAATTTAGATCTGAGAAAAAGGGTCCAAAGACAGAGAAAGTTTGGGCATATTCACTTCAGTAGTAGAATCTGAGAAAGACTATCATAGAATTCCTGTTACAAAGATTCTCTGAAGCTATTGTCCCCTGTTATTCATTGGTTTCCTTACCTTATCCTTTATTCTTCATTTACTTCTCTGAGCTCCCATATCTTTCCAATGGATTCCATTTTTTTCCCCTTAATTTTCCTAGGGCTTACTACAAAATAATCCTAATGATACAAAAAATAGAAAACTAGGAAGACTGAAGGTGAATAGAACCACTCTCCAAGTGAATAAATATAACATATTCCACATCATTGTGCTTAAATATTATAAATATTCTAGCTAGTAAGTGGAATTTCCTTCTTTCCTAACAGCACACAGGTAGAATCATGAAGCTTCATTGCCATTCTGTGGGACTAATTACCTCTATGGATTAGGGGACAATGTGGTTATTTATGTATTATTTCTACTTGTTTGAATAAACTCATTGCCCTAAGGCCTATGCGCATGTGTATCAAAATTAATAAACACAAGACTGACTTCTCACAGCAGTCTATGTATAGAAGCCTCCCTGGCTTTTGAGATTCTCCACTGAGTATAAATAAGAAAACAACTATAGAGTTCTGGGGTGCCTGGAGGGCTTGGAACCCATGCAAAACAGACTTTATTAAAAAGTAAAACTAAAAGTTGGCCTTTGTTTCCTTTTACATGTGGTTTTTACTGAAGTAAACTGTGAGTAAAAAAAAAAAAAAAAAAAAAGGCAGAAGGAAACACCAGATTTCCCTAAATACTCTTTCTGCCAGTTGCTTCTTGCCTTGAGTGGGAGTGAATAAACATGTCCCGCTTTGCTGTTGTTCAGTCAGCAAGTCGTGTCTGACTATTTGAGACCCAGTGGACTGCAGCACTGCAGGCTTCCCTGATTAACCATCTCTCGGAGTTTGCCCAAATTCATGTCCATTGAATCAGCAATGCCATCCAACCATCTAATCATCTGTCGCTCCTTCCTCCTGCCTTCAGTCTTTCCCAGCATCAGGGTCTTTTCCAATGAATCGGCTCTTTTTGCATCAGGTAGCCAAAGTATTGGAGCTTTAGCATGAGTCCTTCCAATAAGTATTCAGGGCCGAGTTCCTTTAAAATAGATTGGTTTGATCTCCTTGCTCTCCAAGGCTCTCAAGAGTCTTCTCCAGCACCAGTCTGAAAGCATCAATTATTTAGCTCTCTGTTGTTGTTTTTTTTATGCTCCAGCTCTCACATGCATACATGACTACTGGAAAAACCGTAGCCTTGACTATATGGACCTTTGTTGGCAAAGTGATGTCATTACTTTTTAACGTCTCACTAGGGTACCACAAAAAAATACCAGGTGGATGTGCCTGAGATGCGAGGCACCCAGAAGAGAGGATGTCCGCAGAGGTTAGAGGGTATCCAATAAGGATACTCTGAAATGGCTGCAAGGATGAGGAATATTCATTTTTTAAATGCCATAGGTAATCATTGAGACTCTGAACCAGAGTCTCAAAGCACATTCATCCTTATCCTCCACAAAATTTTACACATGCTGGTTCCTGTTGCCTGAGACATCTTACATCATCTTCGAATAACCAGCTCCTTCTTATCTTTGAAGTCACTACTCAAATGAATTTGATTACACACACCCTACCCTAGTAAAGAATCTACCTGTAAGGTAGGAGACTCAGGTTTGATCCACATGTAAAGAAAATCTCCTGGAGAATGGAAGGGCAACCCACTCCAGAGGTCTTGCCTGGAGAATTCTATGGACAGAGGAGCCTGGTGAACTACAGCTCTTGGGGTTATAGAGAGTCAGATTTGACTGAGTAACTAGCACTTTTATCACTGAAGTCACTATTCAAATGCATTTGGTCACGCACACCCCACCTCCATCCATTAGTGTTAGTCTTGATTATTTCATATTGATTACAACTTACTGAAATTATATATATATACACACATATACATATATAAAACATATATTTTCCTGTATCTTTCACTAGAAAATAAATGCCATGAGAACAGTACACTTGTTCGTTTTACACTAGCATCTCCTACATGTTCATGCCAGTGAGTGCTTGGTGATGATTGTTGAATAAGTGAATGAATGAATGAAGTCTTGGTTCCACACCTGTACCTGTAGAATAGTGTGGTCAGAATCATAACCAAGTAGGTATCATAGGAGAAAAATTAACATGCTCAGACTGTTCCTTAATAATAGGTGATGAAAATCACACGTAAGCGTAAACTTTTTGTAAATGTAGGAGAGATAATGAAGAATGATTTCTGAATTCTATGAAGCAAAACAGAATCAAGCAAAATGCCAGATGTGACTAGGAAGGAAGCAAAATCCGGTGACAGACAGATGAGAGGAAACAAAAACCGCAGAGATTTCAGTATTTTGTTTTAGATTTTTACCTATGTCTTAAAAAATAAATAAATAAATAAAGGTTATCTTGAGAGAGAAAATGAGAACAACTTCTGCCCAGAAAATCAAGATGAGAGATATAGAATCCAAAAGATGGAAAAGCAGAAAATACTTGAACACACTTTACAAATCATTGCATGTTTAAAATCAGCAGTCTGATGACATGAATTCTGCCAACTCAGAGATTAGTAATACATAATTTTGTAGAATACCCAATTATTAATTGCTAGAACTTTTCAAAGGCAAAGAAAGTTTCCAAAAGAAAGAGCATATTTAGACCTTGCCTTAAAGACACAAATCATTGGAAATACTCTATTCACCTAATTACAGAATGGTCAGCTTAGTTGTAACAATCAAGAAGATACTAGGGAAAAAAATAATATCAAAAAGTCATATTATAATCCCCTGGAGAAGAACATAGTTCTGAGCAGCAAACAAGGTTTTGTGTAGAGTGAGTCATGCCAGACCAAGTTAATTTCCTTCTCTGATAGAGTGGCAGGCCAAAAGATAAAGGGGAAGCAATAGATGTAATCTACCTTGATTTCACTGAGACTTCTGATTCTGTCCTACATAGCATTCTCATCAGTGGGCTAGAAAGATTGGTCTATGCCATACTACTATTAGGAAGAAGCATAAATGCCAAAACACTGCCCCAGAAAGATGGTTATCTATATCTCAGGATAGACGCATGTTTTAAGGAATGAAGGAACTAAAGTGGCTTAGCAATGGGGACACAAGAAATTTCTTGTTCACCTCTATTGTGAATCATTGTATCTATATGATTATCTCTAGGGTTTAGCTTCCATTCTATAAAATGGGTGAGTTTAGAGAACTTATTTCTAAGACTACTTCTAGGTTTAAGTTTGCATGATTCTTTGGCTAATAATACTTTAGGGATTCGTCATGATCTGGGTAACAAAGTTGAAGCATCTCATAGATAGTAGGGGATGTTTCAATCACTTATGTCTTCTATTTAACAAATAAGAGTTATGAATACAAAGGAGTGTTAGTCATAAAGTCATGTTCAAGTCTTTGTGACCCCATGGACTATAGTCTGCCAGGCTCCTCTATCCATGGGATTCTCAAGGCAAGAATACTGGAGTGGGTAGCCATTCCCTTCTCCAGATCATCCTGACCCAGGGATCAGACCCAGGTCTCCTGCATTGCCAACAGATTCTTTACCATCTGAGCCACCAGAAAACCCAATACATAGGAGAGGTTGTACTTTTTCCTCACTTGATGGTAGGTCTCATATTCATATGGCTGTTCATTTGTGTAACAGTTATCTTGAGTGTTTTTGAATGCTTAATATGTGCGATGAGAGAAAATAAAAGGTGAATTTGTCTAAGGCAGCAACTCCCACATTTTATGTATCATTTACAATATCCATATCAAAATTTTATAAAAAGCAATAATTATAGAAAACTTTTTAAATGGAATATTTTCTAGTAGATTTTTAAAAAGAACTGATATAAATCCTAAATTTATAAAGTTAGAGTTCTGCAAATTACTTTTGCTACTTAAATTGTAGCAAAATAGTTGGCAATATTGCAATAAGTGAAAACTCAAATGTATAAAATTCAGACCTCACTTTCATTGACTTAAAAGTGAATTGCTTATTAAAAACCTATGAGATTTTCTTTTTCATTAAATAGTTTATTCAGAAACCTAACCAACCTTGTTCAATCCCAAACTGTTCTTAATCCCTAAGAGCTGATTGATTTTTCACAACTTTAGCTAGTATATACAGAAAGTATATCTTTAAACTTCTTGTAAAAACACCCAGATGGAATAATATCCTAAGGTGGTAATATGCTTATTGTTCATTACTTCACTTTTTAAGTTGGCATTTCAGATTAATTAAGCATTTGATAAAGCTCATGTTTATGCAAGTGTTTACAAATTAGAAAAGCTGTTAGCAGCATTTAATTTGTTTGAATATATATATTTAATTTACTGCTTCTAATGGAAAGAAGCTTAAGGGAATTTAAGAGCCATTGCTTTATTGATAGACATTAAGCATATGCAGAGTGTAATTATTATTGCTAATATTTTACATTTGCTGCGTGCCAACAGTTAGGTGCAGGAAGCAGCCTGTGTGATTCAAAGGCAGGAGCATGTGCTGTCCAAGCAAGGTGTTCGTATCAATGTACATATTTACCATTTTGCAGGCTTTTTTCCCCCATCCTGTAAATGAAATGTTTTTTCCTCCTCACACTAGTGTTATAATGAGAATGGAATGCTCCTCTGACCTTTTGGCATGGGATTTGTCCAGTCACACAGAAATTCTGGACACAGCTCAAATCCTGTCATGACAAATATCATTCCAAGCCTTAGCCAATGGCAAGCTTATCTCCAGGACTATGTGATTAAAATGAATCATTTAGAGCAAGATATCATCTAGCTATCTTTCTGAAACCCATGCAAAAGTTTTATGTTGATGAGAATCTCTGCCGATTTATCTTTAGACACATTACCTCTGACTATATAGATCTGTGGCTAATGATGACTCCACCTTTATCAATTCTGCAAATTATTTGACTTCCAGTTGAGCAAAATCACATTATCAGAACTGATTTAAGCACCTACTCTGTGCCAGATTCTGAATCGAGTGCTTGGAGTGCAAAGATGAATAAGAAAATGTTGCAGTCATTATCATTCCCAATCTGGCCTATTAAAGCTGTCTTCTATCTAATTTCTCTGACCCTGATCTTACCAATCCCTTCTGATTTATCCGCCACCCAGTCTTAAAAGGAACCCAACATCAAAAATAAATTTTACCATGTTGGACCTTACATTTTTCCCTCCCATACTGCCTTTTTCCACCCTAAGATAAAATCTGGGCTTCCAAACATAGCGTCAAAGATCCTTCATGATTTGGCCTCTCCAGTCCTATTTGTCAGCCTCTCTACTTATCCTTTTTGCTCCAATAACATTGAACTGCTTCTAGATCATCTAGACACTGTTTCTCTCCTTGCCTATTCCATCTCTGGCAGATATCCTCTCTTTACCTACTAACTTCTGTTCTTCAAGACAGTACAATCTTGTTGACTTTTATGATTTCTTTTTCCTCCAAGAACCAGGCTAGATCAGAGCATTTGTGTCTTCATCTGCTTATCTTCATAACTGCATTCACCACATAGTTGTACAATTACCTGTTTAGTGTTTCAACTCCCCCACTAGATTGATATTTTTGTTATTATTTTTGTTTTAAATCAGTGACTGTGTTTTTCACTGCAGTAATACTAATTGGCTCTTTTAAAAATCTCCACCTGTTCTTAATTTCTTCTTTCCATGAATTTTTGGGGATAATTTCTGTTCCTTATGTTGGGCTTTCTTCATTTATTTTCAAAGATCCTAAAGATACTCAGTGTAAAGTCACTGTTTTGAATCATTTCCATTTGAACTGGAATGAATTAATCATCTGATTGCCAATTTTGTGACCTTGCATATTGTAACTTTTCTCAATCAGTTTCGATAGTTTGGCTTTAAATTTCATCTTCAATGGAAACTTCCCTACAACATTCAACCTTTAAAGAGGACTCTTAAGCCCCCTGGTCCAAAACCAAGTTCTCGTGGTCTCACAGCTGTGGCTCAGGATTCCTGTCCTGTGAGGTCCAGTCACCCAACAGCTGGTCATCCTGGCCCAGGCTTGACTAAGAGATGATGCCTGTTCTCACCCTTTAATTTAGCTTTATAGAAGCTTAAATTGCAGGAATCACTCATTTACAAGTGTTTCCTAGCCAGAAAAAGGATGTTCCAAGCTACAGTTTTAAAGAATGAACTTGGGTTCAGTCTCCACGAAACATGGAGCAATTTTAACCACCATGACCTCCATATAGATACTTTTTTTTGTCCTGAGACCCAAAGCCCCAGAAGAATTGGGAGAAATCAGCCTCAGTTAGCACTCTGAGATCCTGTTCTATTTCTGCTCTTCAAAATGTTCATCTTTAGGGACAGAGTTATGTCTTGTTACTTTTTTCTTTTTACATTGTATTTAATAATCTGACATGTTTTTTGAAAGAAAGAGTCAAGGAATGAACTGAAATGTTCATCTCTCTTCTTCATTTCTCTCTGAGAAAACAAGTAGAAAAAGTTAAAAGTGGGTGTGGGAAGGGACAGAAGAAAAAAGTCAAGTTAACAAATAAAAATGTATAGGAAACACTATTAAAACCTAAGAGGATGAAGATACTAATAAGAGGATTTGATCATAAGGGGTTAGAATCATACACACTTTATGTCATTCGTTCATAGCACAAATATATACAAGATTCTAAAATATGGCAAGTGAAGTGAAGTCAGTCAGTCATGTCCAACTCTTTGCGACCCCATGGACTGTAGCCTACCAGGCTCCTCAGTCCATGGGATTTTCCAGGCAAGAGTATTGGAGTGGGTTGTCATTTCCTTCTCCAGGGGATCTTCCCAACCCAGGGATTGAACCTGGGTCTCCTGCATTGTAGGCAGACGCTTTACCGTCTGAGCTACCAGAGATTGGTTAAATGCTGCAAATACAATAAAAAGAAAACAGACAAAGATCCCTGAACCTAATAATTGTTGGAAAAGATGGAGACACAAGATGGTTTGAATAATGGGAAAATGTGGACTGTTTTAGGAGGATCTAGATGCAGAAGGCGATGGCACCCCACTCCAGTTCTCTTGCCTGGAAAATCCCATGGACGGAGGAGCCTGGTAGGCTGTATGTAGTCCATGGGATCGGTAAGAGTCGGATACAACTGAACGACTTCACTTTCACTTTTCATTTTCATGCATTGGAGAAGGAAATGGCAACCCACTCCAGTGTTCTTGCCTGGAGAATCCCAGGGACGAGGGAGCCTGGTGGGCTGCCATCTGTGGGGTCACACAGAGTCAGACATGACTGAAGCGACGCAGCGGCAGCAGCAGCGACCTATCTAGAATGGGCTTCCCAAGTGGCACTAGTAGTAAAGAACCCACAAGCCACTGCAAGAAGCATAAGAGATGCAGCTTCTATCCCCGGGTCAGGAAGACCCCCAGGATGAGGAAACGGCAACCAACTCCAGTGTTGTTGCCTGGAAAATCCCATAGACAGAGGAAGCTGGTGGGCTACAATCCATAGGGTCACAGAGTTGGACATGACTGAAGTGACTTAGCATGCAACCTGTCTAGAACACCTACGTTATGATTAAGCTGACATCAAATGGTGAGTTGGAATTAGCATTCAACAAGTTGGAATATTCTCAAAGATGGCTGCAGGTAGGAGGCCCTGGAGGTGAAAGAGAGAAGGATGCTTTGAAGGTACAAAGCTATTTCAGGGCGCTGGAGCAGGGATGCCAGAGTGGAGGCCATCCAACTGTCACTGTGTTAATTTTCCTCTGCAAAGGGATTATATCCAATAATGGAGAAAACACTGGCTCCCTGGACAATGAAAGTCTCTTTGGCCATCAAGCTGTTTCCTAAATATGTACAGTGACTTCCAAGTATCTCTTATTTTCATTTGCCTTTAGATCATTTTATAGTACACAACCAAAACTGAATTTTTGAAAGCTGATAAAAATTTGCCTTCCAAAGATCTCAAGTGTCTCCAAATTGTTTGGAATCCAATTAAATAAATTATAGTATATGTGACTGTCTTTTCCCTCTCAACCTATCAGAAACTGAAATGATATGATGTCTCACTCCTAAATGACTTAGCTCTGTTGAAATGCCGACCAATTCTTCCTGGTTGGCCAAAAATGAGTACAGGATAGCAGTTCCCTGGGAAATTTTCTCCTCTGGGAAATGAAGCTGTTAGCGAAGCCAGTCAAGGACCTGTTAGACATTCTGCTGTTAACCGAATGAGACTTCCAGCAGATGTCTGGAGAGTTGAAATCCCCATCTCTACTCTGTCTTTTTTCTGTGCTGATTTTATAGGCTGTGTCTAGTAACACACCATACATTTCCCCATGTGTCCCAGTGTTCTCTCATAATGATAGCACTTCTGTGCTCTTCTGTCCTAACCCATATGCTCCTGCCCTCAGGTCTGGACATTTCCATATGAATGTATATCTTTGTGACATTCACCCTGGCTTTGCCTCCTGTCTAAGCAGTCTGTTTCTGTAGGGGTGGGTGTACCCTTCCATGACAATGTTGTGATGGCTTCCCATTGAATTATAATACAGAGGTCTAGCAAAAAAATCCCAGTAAAATTTACGAAATTGACTTACTGTTGCTGGCCTATCTCCAATGCACTGTATCCAAGGATCCTTCCTCTACTGCATTTTAGTAAGAATTATCAGGAATTCAGTGTTGAATTGTACTGTGTTCCTTGCTACTCTTGGATTAGCAGTAGGGACTTTTCCTGAGAAATGCTGAATCTCAAGCCTCATCCCAGACCCACAAAATGAAAATGTGCATATTAACAAGATCCCAGGAGATTCATAGACACACTAAATGTTCAGAGCTTATTCCTCTGGTATATTCAAACCTTCTCATTTGTACATGCCGTAAAGTCTTCTGGATCAGCTTTAGCTGGCCTTTCTACAAAGTCACAAAAGGCAATCAATCTGTGTCTAAATTCATCATTGCACTATAGGGAAGACAACTGGTTCACCCAACCAAATGTGTGACTCTGTTTGTACCATGTCCTCTCCAAAGAGCTGTCCAAAGTCACTTTCTTGACTTTCCTATTGGCTCAGACAGTGAAGAATCTGCCTGCCAAGCAGGAGACAGAGTTTCAATCTGGGTTGAGAAGATCCCCTGGAGAAAGGAATGGCTACCTATAACAGTATTCTTGCCTGGAGAATTCCATCAACAGAGGAGCCTGGTGGGCTACAGTCCATGGGGTCACAAAGAGTCAGACACAACTGAGTGACTTACACTTTCCTTGACTTTAGAATATCTGGATTCCACTACATACAACCTTTCAGAAAGGTGCTATATCACATTCCCTACTTCCTGTTCCTTACTGTTGAAATGACTTTCTTAAATCCATTTATTAATTTTTGAATATTCTATACAAGCAAACTTTAATTTAAAATACTTATTATTGATTGTTATAAATAGAAGATAACATTACATATTTCCATACCCCCCTCTAAAAAAACCATCAGTGTTATTCAGTCTAGTTAGACAGTGTTATCTACCAAAAACTCTGAGCCTTAGGCCTTTTCTTTGTTCCACAGAGAGATTGGAAAGTATTAAAGAGATGTTAAAGACATATAGCTGCAGAATTTTTCTCTTTGATGTAACAAGAAGCATTGAAAGACCAGAAAGGGGAGCTTTTTGCATGCTGGGTGTTTCAAACATTATTACCAACTAAAATTAATCTTGCAATTGAACCTTTGGAAAACACTGTGCTATCCAGCTCACACTGCTTGTCACTTGAGGCCTGCAGTAAATTACTGACAGAGTTAAGGTTATAAATCTGAGAGATGTATGTCTACTTTAATTAATTGCTTCAGAGGGAAATTTTTGGTAATTCCTTGAAAACGATGCTTCCTTGACGCATATATGGTTTCCCCAAGTAACAAGTGGTCGTGAGTGACAAGTGGCACACAGGTTTGTTTTGCTATCATAAAAAAAGGGAGCCTTCTTATCAAAATGAGACCTGGGAGTTTCAAATTCAGTGTGAAATCTTTCTTTGTGCCAGGCACACATTTGGAAACAACCTCTCTATTCTGCTAAGAACTCAGTGTTTATCCTGGTACATTCTCCACAGTGACAAGTAATGTACAAGGGCAGAAAAAAACATCACTACAGCCTTGCAAAAGCTTTATAATAACATTGTATTGCTTTGAACCATTCAGTCAATTGTAGACATGGTTTAAATGTACGGAAAAACTAAATGCAGTACCATGGGAAGAAATGAAAAGTATTTTGCCACCTAACTTCAGCATAAAGATTTTGAGAGCATATTATTTAAGAGAAAAAAATTTTACTTAGACTCCGTGGATTTTTACATTTCTTGTTGGGCTATAATAATTTCTCTTTAAAGATTCAGAAACCCACCATTTCATTCAACAAAGCACGTTTTATGCTAATTAAAAATGGCCAAGAAATCGTGAATTCCTTATGATCTTTATGGAGAGAAATCAATACCTGTATCTATTTCTATAAAACTCCAGGGTTTTACTGGTGAATATTAGAATCCAGAAAGGTAGGCTTTTATGTTGTGTTTCCTATAATAATGAACAATCTAGGGTCAAATAGAAGTCTCAAGCCGAGTACATAATAAAAGAGTAACTATGAACAATTGAAAAATAAATGCAGAATCAGATATTTGTAATGCTGCTTAAATCAAGGCTAATCTTTATTCAACATTTTTTACTCACATGTAAGACTCCCACTGTGTGGTGTCTTAGCAGTGGATATATTACTGAGGTTCCAAAATCTCAGTATTAATGCAAAGAATTATGGTTTTATAACTCAGTGGGGAAAGGCACATATGCACAGAGACACAGACAAACATACCCCAATAATTGCTATTTCTAACAGCATTTATTGTAACGGGAGCCCTTAAGGAATCTTGGTTTTAGTGCAATTCAAAATTTTTGAAATACATTATGGACGAGCACAGACTGGTCCATATACTCCTGCCTGAGAACAAATGACATGGATAGCTTTAAACCGTGCTAAGATTTCTTACTGCCTGACTCTAGTGGATACCGTTCAGATGGACCACAATCATAATTCTAATCATCATTACAAAAAAATCCAAAAGTATATCTAATCGTATTAGATTTTGTGTCCAATAAACTTACAACATAATAGTCTATCTGCAGCACTGACTGATATCACAAAGGAATGAATTTTATTGCTACTGACTCCTCATGTGTTTTTCAGCAGATTTTTCTGAGGGGAAGAGGTAAGGTTCAGGGAATCGAGTGTTCCTGGAGTGCTTCCCATCTTTTATTTATTTGAATATTAAGTTCAGTATTAAACTTCTGTTCTTCCTCAAACTATTTCTTACTTGAATGTAAGAGTTGTACCACGTGCTCAGTTGCTCAGTCATGTCCAACTGTTTGCAACCATATGAACTGTAGCCCACCAAGCTCCTCTGTCCATGGGATTCTCCAAGCAAGAGAACTGGAGTGGGTTGCCATTTCCTTCTCCAAGGAGTCACACCATAGCGATGATGAAAGTATTTTCAGAATTCCATTTGTGAATACTTGTGCATACCAATTGGCCACCTAAACTGGGGTTTTATAGGAAGTCAGGAGGGTGTGTGAAACATTCACATACAAGTAATATCAAAAATAGACTAAAATAATAAAAATTTCATACTGCATTCATAAAATTTTTTTTAAAAAATCTTACTGAGAGCTGTGTGATGAAAGGTTATATTCTCTCCTGGGTAGTTGTCTTTATTGGCCATGACCAATAAACTAGCAGTCAGTCATATTAAGCACAGATGGAGGTAAGATTCAGGATTTTTTTTTTCCTAATTGTTGCCCTAAGTCTGCTAGAGACTTATTGATACCTTAGTGCCTTAGAATCTATTCACAGGGCTGGGATGTGTTCTGAAGTCCTCTAGGAGAAAGGGCTTCAAAACACACTTTCCCTGTTTGTGCACTTCTTTTCTTACTAGCCAGTAGGAAGTAGAATTGACAAATCAGTGCTCTTTGATCATTGGCATGTCCAAGGTCCCTGTGCATGCTGGTCCCTGCTGACTCAGGAGAAAGGAAATCACAGAAGGTGGTGTCTTGGGCGGACCTTTCGTGCTCAGCTGTGTGCTGAACACAGCTCCTGGACTGCCATCATTTGCGGACTACCTTTTGACCACTTTTGCACTGGAAAGGAGGCCTTCCTGTTTAACAGGGAGCTTTAAACAGCTCACAAATCTGAGGGAAGTGCACCCCAAACTTTCCTTGAATGGTTGTAGTCGACATTTACAGGTGTTGTTAGGAAAACCTGCACGAGAGCATTCATGGTGTCCTCTGTTTCGAGGCAGTGTCGTACCCTGAAAAGCTCGCGTGGATAGCATGTTGAGCCCCCTAAAACCATCTGCTACAGTGGGAATAGAGCACAGCCGCAGTCACAGTAATGAAATGCTTGGCGGATTTCTCTCTCAGCTTCCTAATTATGAACCTTATATTTTACAACCATTTGAAGTCTCTTTTTAAAGAATCATTATTTCTCTCAACAGGAAAGCCTGCCATGTGGGCAGTTTACATAGTCACAGGAGGTGAGGTATTAGTTTTATCTTATTTTAAAGTTAGATATCATTTAGGTCTAGCTTTATTGGCAGGCTTTGGTCCAAAATGTGATAAAAGAAATGCAGCAAGATCCCCTCCCTCAAAATACCTCTCCTTATTAGCCTTTGAAAGTGAAAGTGTTAGTTACTCAGTCCTTGGGACTCCATCGGCTGAAGCCTGCCAGACTCCTCTGTCCATGGGATTCTCCAGGCAGAAATACTGGAGTGAGTAGTCATTCCCTTTTCCAGGATATCTTCCCAACCCAGGGATTATACCTGGCTCCAGCACTGCAGGCAGATTCTTTACTGTCTGAGCCACCAGGGAAGCCCTATCAGCCTTTGAAATCCACAATTTGAGATTGTCTTGTATTTCTCAAAGATATGTGGACCTTCAAGATTCATTTGTTAAAATAAAAAGGTACCATAAATTGATAAACAGTAAGTTTATGTCTTAGCTCAGTTCAAAAAACATATGCTAAGCACTATGTCAGCTACAAATTGGTGCTTGCCAAGAGCGTTTGCACTCTGCCTCTGCAGAAATTGAACCCTATACTGCTGCAACTGGTTGACCTTCAACTCCCTGAAGGGAATTCAGGATGAGGCACTCTGTGCTGCAGGGAAACTGGTGGAACAGGACTTTCAGTTCAGTTCAGTTCAGTTCAGTTGCTCAGTTGTGTCCAACTCTTTGCAACCCCGTGGACTGTAGCATGCCAGGCTTCCCTGTCCATCACCAACTCCCAGGGTTTGCTCAAACTCATTTCCATTAAGTCAGTGATGCCATCCAACCATCTCATCCTCTGCCATCCCCTTCTCCTCCCGCCTTCAATCTTCCCCAGCATAAGGGTCTTTTCAAGTGAGTCACTTATTCATATCAGGTGGCCAAAGTATTGGGTTTCAGTTTCAGCATCAGTCCTTCCAATGAATATTCAGGACTGATTTCCTTTAGGATTGACTGGTTGGATCTCCTTGCAGTCCCAGGGACTCTCAAGAATCTTCTCCAACACCACAGTTCAAAAGCATCAATTCTTCAGTGCTCAGCCTTCTTCACAGTCCAACTCTCACATCCATACATGACTACTGAAAACTCAGATGGTAAAGCATCTGCCTGCAATGTGGGAGACCAGGGTTCGATTCCTGGGTCAGGAAGATCCCCTGGAGAAGGAAATGGCAATCCACTCCACCACTCTTGCCTGGAAAATCCCATGGATGGAGGTACAAAGAGTCAGACACAACTGAGCAACTTCACTTTGACTAGATGGACCTTTGTTGACAAAGTAATGGCTCTGCTTTTTAATATGCTGTCAAGGTTGATCACAACTTTTCTTCCAATGAGCAAACATCTTTTAATGTCATGGCTGCAGTCACTATCTGCACTGATTTTGGAGCCCCCCCAAAAATAAAGTCTGTCACTATTTCCATTGTTTCCCTATCTATTCATCATGAAGTGATGGGACCGGATGCCATGATTTTAGTTTTCTGGATGTTGAAAATAAGCCAACTTTTCCACTCTTCTCTTTCACTTTCATCAAAAGGCTCTTTAGTTCTTCTTCACTTTCTGCCATTAGGGTAGAAATTTTCAGGAAATGATTTCATTATCCCAATCCTTGCATCTCCTCATATCTAGAAAAACAGTAAATCCCTTCATGGTGAATAGCAGAAAACCTTTTGTGAAATAAGCATGTGATTGCACTGAACTCCCCCTTCACTAAAATCCTATATATTGATCTCCCCACTACCTCTTTGGACCATTTCCTCAGAACCATCTGAGGTACTGTGTCTCCAGGGCTGCAGTCCTCATTTTGCCCCAAATAAAACTTAATTCACAACTCTCACGTTGTGCATCTTTTTTAGTCAACAATATCAGAAACTCTGCTGGGTCTAGGTATCAGTGGTGGGTATGAATTTACTTCCCTTTTAAGGAGCTGACATGATGTTTATGTTGGATCTTGGGAATAAGTTGGGAACTAGATCCGAACTCTTAACACAGAGAAAATGGGCTCTACCTCCCTTGCAATTTCAGCAAGAAATAGACTCCGCTACATTTGGTTAATCTGTGCACTTGACAGCCACTTGTCATATGTCATTGATTCCTAATATGCTTTGTGTACAACCAGCAATAAGCTTAAGCATACAAAGAATACGGGGATGAGAAAAATAACTGCAGCTCTCTAGAATGATATAGCAGTTGTTCAATGTTTTATAGGGCTGATGGGAACAGAGAAAATAGCTAATGTTTAAGGATGACCCCACTCTCAAGCCATATTGCCAGATACCATAAACAGATATAAATTGTCAGAGCACCAAAAGTACACAGTGACCCTGTGTTTAACTAAGCACAGCATTCACTATAGTAGTTAACCTTTGACTGGAGCAGTAAATTAATGCAGAGCTCCAAAAGACACTCCTATGCAAAAATCACTCCAGAAACACTGATGCATAGTAATAAACAGTAACTTGACCTCCAAAGCTTACGGCCAGGGAGGTATCGTGTAGTGTTGGACTAGGGAGGAGCATATGTTCATTAGGAAGGATATTGAGCACTAGACATCTTATAGGTTATGGTTAAATTCTGCCACAGCCGAAGAATGGCAACTTGTGTTATAAAGACAACAATGTCAGGTGTTCTAACCTATTTTAGTAACACCTTTTTATTACTGAAAGTGCCTCCGGTAAATGCCCAAATTACCTATTTGCACTAAATAAAATGTCACTTTGTGAATAAATTAGACATTTTATGCTACCTTCTGTACGTCTAATGACATCCGTTGTAATATAATGTTTGCTTGTCTCTAGAGGCTGGCTTGAGAAATCAGCTTGCACCTGTGGCTTTTGGGAGATATTAAGTAGAGATTTGTTGCACTCACTTCCCCTGGCAGATTGTCACTGCTATTCAAGGAAAGACTCGAAAAATATTGCGAGCGCATTTCTCAATACACCTCTAGATTTTAAAATTTCAAATTTACATGGACCTTTTGACATGTCGTGGTCCCTGTCCAATGGGAGTTACTAGCAGCTTGTAGTTCATACTCTTCCCCTTGATTCTGCCTGTGAACAACTGGAATCAGATTAATTCTGTGTGCTTGGCATAAGTGTAAGTAACTTGACTTTTTTTTTTTTCCAGAATGGTCTGACTTTGCATTTATCGGGTATTTTCTCTATTCTTGAAACAACTCGATTTCCACTTTCCTTTTCTATGTTCTTTGATTCCAAACAAATACTACAAGCTTATTATGACCCCCAGAGTGGGAGGATGTATCTGTAGTGCCTACTGATCCAAATAAGTCTTCCAAGTGCAAAACTTCTCCAAATTTCATGTCACTGTGAAAGCACTGTGAGAGTGTTATTGTTCAGTCATATCCAGCTCTTTGCAACCCCATGGACAATAGCTCGCCAGGCCCCTCTGTTCAAGGCATTATCCAGGCAAGAATACTGGAGTGGGTAGCCATTCCTTTCACCAGGGGATCTTCTTGCCCTTGGGATCTAACTTGGGTTTCCTGCACTGCAGTCAGATTCTTTTACCAAGTGAGCCACCAGGAAAGTCCATATGTTGACACCCAAAAACGTCCCTTCTGGTGGCTTTCTTGACTCTACACATCCCAAAACACCAAAGTTGTGAGCTGATTTTCTGAAAAATGTTTCCTTTAAAATATAGCCCAGTTAAAACTGTTACAGCAACATATAAGGCATAAAGTATGTATATTTAGCATTTCTTATCCTTCTCTTTTGTTTGATTTGATAAGAACAAGTGAAGACCCAGGCAAATGATAGACTAATGACTCTTATCACCTAAAAGAAAGACAAATTTTGAAAATGGTTGTTCTCTGGCATACTCAACTACAAGAATTAGGAATAATTCTAAGAACTTCTAACATAAATTTTCAGCATGTGCCTGTTTACCATGTGACTGTGTTTATTCAAGGCATTTTACACAAATTATCTCTGAGTATTTATAACAACTCAAAGCGATAATGTTATTATCTTAACTTTTCAAAAGAAGAAAAAAATATAATAAGCCAAACCAAAATTAGGCTAGTCCTCTTGTTAAATGATATTATTTGTGTTATAGATTTTCCTTTAAATTGAAGGGCTTTACAATATGTTGCATTAATAGTAAAGTCAGAGAAACTTCCTCTGAATAACCTCTTTACCACTAACCCTTTAATTGGCTTTATGTGTTAGTCAAGATTTTTTTTTTCCTGCTGTCAGTTGAAGAACAGCACAGATTTATATACACATACATATTTTCAGGAACAAAAAATGTTATATAAATAAAATTTCCAGAATAATATAGTTTCAGGCATGGTTAGGTTTAAGATTTTGACAATGTCACCAAATCCAGTCTTTACCTCCATTCTCCGTCTCTTTCCTCTATTGACTTTATTCTTGGGCTCCACTTGGTGATGTGATGGAGGCTAGCAGTTCCAGTGCTACATGCTTCCTGGTTCAAGCTCAGTAGGAAAGCAAGCTTTCTCAGCCTAATAGTTTTCAAACAAAAGTTTTAAGCCTGGGAAATGCATTCCTGTGCCAATGACTGAGGCCAGAGGAATGAAGTGCATTGATTGGGCAGCTTAAGTCTGGGCCACATGCTGTCTCCTGGAGCTCTATCTTCAGCACATGAGAGTGGATGATCAGTGAGGAAAGATTAAAATTGAAATACTTTTATCGGGGAAAAAATGGCATAGAGAAATTGATTCTGAGCATCAAAACAGCAGATGCTTGGATAAGTCTCTTCATTTTTATAGTCATCACTTTTTCATCTGTAAAATGGGGAAATAATACCTGTTTTATAGAGTCATGAAAATACTTGTTTATGAAGTACAAGGTATAGCACTTAGTTATTTAGCTTTTGTCCTTGTCTTTTTTGTTTTTCATTTTCTCTTCTGCTGTCTCCTCTTATTCTTCACTTTTATTTATTTTTAACTTTTCATTTTCTTTTAGCATCATCATCACCAGCATCACCATTATCTTCATAAATTATTTACTACTGAATTTAGCCCATGGTAATAACTCTCCATAGATGTCTCTTTCGAAAGGAATTAAGTAAGGCAAACTTGATGTAAAGAAAAAAGAAAGATAGTGCTAAGTCGTGTCTGACTCTTGCAGTCCCATGAACTGTAGTCTGCCAGGCTCCTTTGTCCATGGGATTCTCCAGGCACGAATACTGGAATGGGTCACCATTTCTTTCTCCAGAACTTGATTTTAGCTCATGTGTATTCCTAGAAGTCAACCATCTCAGAAGCAGCAGCCTGAATCCCAGGTGAAAATCGTTTTTAGTCTATTTTCAGATTGCCTGAACAACACTGCACATATTACTGCTGGATTTGGGGTTTATGTGGTTCTCTGTGAAATCCAGGTTCTGGTGTTAATGGCTATTTCCTTCTACTGTCAAGACTTCCTGTCTTTGAGCAGCAACCAGTGTAAAAATGCTCCAGTGCCCCCTTTAAGCTGTCTCAGAAGAAAGTGAACCCCAACAGAGCACACACATCTCTCTTAAGATTTCCTTGCATATTATCATGAAAATTATATATTTTGTGATTCATAACAAAATTAGAGAAGACAATCATGTTCCCCGTCTTTATCTCTGATTGGATACATCATAAAAGCCCTGCTTTATTACCCTTCCTCAAATGATGTGATTGGATTATAAATGCTAAAACTCACGACCTCATCATTGCAAAATAGCAACCTGATTAGTAAAAATGTACTTAAACCCTGTCACCACCTTTCCTAAACATTACATTTCAGCATACCATTCAGTTCAAACAGACAGCGTATAGTGAGCACCTGCCTAACTTTCCTTAATTTTCAAAATAAAATTTGGATATGGTTGTGTTGGTCAAGGATGGATCAGTTGCATATCTTAGGACAAATGAAAATAGTCTCATAGAAGTGGAAAAACTTACATTTTGTTAATTCATTCTTCCCATGATAATCACAGGGTTGTGTTTAAAACACAGCTCTAAAACAAACAAAAAAATGGGGTTTGAGGGACTGGACAAAGAGAACAATACTCCATAACTACTCCCATACAAATGGATCAGGTAAGCTAAAATATGTATGTATAGTTTCGGGTTTATTGAAGTACAGTTGGCAAATAATATTGTAAGATATTTAAAGTGTGCATTGTGATTTGATAAACACACACATTGTATAAGGATCTCACTCATCTACTTAGCATATCCATAATTTCTCCTCTTCTTCTCTATCCCCCTCTCTCCCTCTCTCTCTCCTCTCCCTCCCTCTCTCTCTCTCAAACACACACACATACACAAAACACAGAGTTTGCTTATATAGGCTTGGTTGGCAGCTGCATTCAACCTAAAGCAAAGTTGTATAAATCAGTATCTTCATGAAATTAAAAATGTTAATGATAGCCAGACCTTCACTAGGGAATTGGCTAAATGTTCATTTGGTAATGACTTCCTGTTTGAGGAGTAAAACTTTCAGGATGTTGTGATTTCTATCCTTTCACTGATAGATATACTAGCTGTCCTTATAATTGGTTTATCCCAATTGATAGTTTCCTCCAAAACCATGAAGTCACGGACAATATCACCCAATTTCCTTCCAAGAATTGTTGGAAAGTCTAATTGAGAAATGTCTGTGAGGTGCACTGGGGAAGGAAGTACTCTCCAGTGGCAGAGAGACATGGTTATTACAAGAATTAGTCTTTACAAAAATCTCTAATCACCACCTGAAGAAGATGAAGAGATGACAGAAAAAAATTCTGGTAAATTAGAAAACATAAAATTTGTCCAAAATTTTCAAATACATTTTACTTTTGATTGGAGGAAAACGTTTTCCCTTCTTGTATATTGGTTACCACTGAGGGTCTAATAATTTAAATGAGTTTTTAGAACAAAAGGAAAGAACATTAAAATTAGGGGTTTGGACTTCATTCATTCTATGCTTGTACAATTCTAAATTGCCTCTAATTTCCTTCTGTACACATGCAGGGTAAGAATGGTTGTTTTTCACAGACCTTGATTTTTCACTAATTAGTTGCGAGAATTAAGTTTGCAATTACCCAGTTGAAATATTTTAAGAACTTGTGTCGTGTATCAGAAACATAATTGAAATGCATAATTGAAGAGAAACTTGGACCCTGTCTAATATATTGTAATAATTTAGGTCTTTGTTGTAAGTAAGAGAGGTCCGACTAAAACTGACTTAAGTGAAAGTATAGATTATTACAAGGATACTTCAGGTCACTCATGAGACCCAAGAACAAGAACAAGAATGTGACTGGGCCTATTCAAGAAACTCAAACATGTTTAAAACATGCTTTCCATAGGTTGTCTCTTCTCTCCAATGATCAAGGTCAGTCTTCTCTTTCTCCCTCTAAAGAGGTTTTCTATGCTTCCTGGGTCCTCATGGAGGGGAACTTAGTTACCAAAAATTACATGGCATATTTTTGATTCTCTAAAAGAAGGTGGCAGACATTCTGTGTTTCAATTCCAGAATTCCTAAGGAGGGATTCATGATTTAGCTCAGGTTAGGTGCCTAAATTTAACTGGTCAACTCTAGTCAGATAATGGGGATCCCACAACCACTAACCTACAACTACCTAACCGAGTTCTTAAAATAACCATGTGAATGGAGTGAAAGTTGAAGAGCAATCTCCAGACTAAAATGCTCAGTAGACAATTCTGCAAAGACCTACTCTGTACATTTGCACACTCGTATTTCTTAAACATTCCACAAGTTGCTTTTCTAAATGTAGACTAAGGAATCAAATCATAAAATTATATAGTAAATCTTATAAAAATAACTTGACCTAACTTAAACCCCCAATATGAGTGACGGTTTATAATAAATAAATAATAAATAAATTTATTAATAAATAACCAACTACATAAGACATTATCACCAAATAAGAGCAACTCGAAAGAAAACTCAAAACTATTCATGTATAACATTCTCCTCAGCTGAAGGATATACTAAATATTGAATCTATGGAATCCCTTGTACTAAGAACTGAGAAGACAATGACGAGCAAGGCTCATCTAGGGGAGGGAGTGGTGCAATAATAGATAACATACAGTCATGCGGGAAATGCAGTGATGAAAACATCTATAGGTATTTATGGAACACTAAGGAGGAACAAAGATCCTGTTAGGAGCCATCATGAATGCCTTCTCAAAGGAGTCAACCCCTGAACTCCAGCTACGTAGAGAAGTGAAAGTTATCCAGATGAAGAAGCGGAAAAGGAGCAGGAGAGGTCACCAGGGGTCGGATGATGGAGGAGCTTAAAACCCAGCTAAAAAAACCTTGAATTTTTCAGAAGAGAAAAAGAACTCAGGAGTGGCATGATCCTATTTGCTCATAGTCCCAGAGAGTTGGTTTCTAAGTAACTTCTCAGGTTATCAAGTAACTGAGTAATCTAGGCCAAAAAAAAAGAAAAATGTAGTCTAGTCCATTAGATCCTCTTCTAATTATGCAACACCCAGTCCCACAACCACAAATTTCTGCAGTGTGGAAAAAAATCTGTTGGTTGCAAGAATAATTATGTTCAACAACAACAATAAAAATCAATAGAATTAACTCTTTGAACACATATTTTTCTTTACTCCAAGAATGCACAACATTTTGACCATATTCCCTTCCTTCATAGTGTTCACCCAGGCCAGACCCAGGCTTTCAATTATAGTCAGGCTAAATTGCCTGCCTTTACTCATCACAGAGTCATTTGAATTTGCTCATGGGAATTTTCATGCCCCAGACTGACTCTCTCTTCCTATCTGCCAGAATCTATGGTTCTCATTATTAAAAACTCAGTCTGAGGCCTTTCCTCCTGGGGCTGCTCATTACATTAGATAGGGGATGCGTAAGACTCTCCTTCTGTCAGTCCCAACCATCTCTTCTATAGTGTTCATGATATGTGAATGCATTTTTGTTCCTAAAATTGGTGTGTGCGCTTTCTTCCCAAAATACCCAAAGCTAAAACTTCAAAGCACTGTGACATGTCCCCTCAAAAATGTTGATTAAGTTGAATGATAGTAGCTTTAATCACAGGCACAGCAAATGAGCATAGTCTGCTTTTATACATGCATGTTCTCTATGGGTTGCAAAAACAGTCCACACATGAAAAATATCACTTTTAGTGCCACCATGTAAAATAGAGATTGTGTTTACAACCTGAGGAAGCTCATCATTTCCCAATAATAAATTGTATTGGCTTTAAGCTGCAGCAAGTCATGAGAAATCAGTTCATAAAGTCAAAGCATAATAATTTAATGCAAATCTATCTAAGAGTTTTAAAATATCTGGAAGTATCAATTATCTCTTACTTGTCCTCAGTGGGTGATTTGCTTTAGGTAACAGGTGGGCAAGGAGAAAGAAATGTTAAGTTTAAAAAAGTGTTATCGTTCTATTTTTCACATCTATTTTTCCTAAACTCTAGACAGGATTTCTTTTCATATATTCTATGTTAGTGCTGTGCCTCTCTCAATAATGAGGGACATCTATTTACTAAAAAAATGCAACTGTCTTTTAGCAAATATATGCATGTCAAATTATAGGTCTATAATTATTGAATGGGGCTTCCCTGGTGGCTCAGTGGTAAAGAATATGCCTGGCAATGCAAGAAACGCAGGTTTGATCTCTCGGTCAGGAAGACCCCTGGAGAAGAGAATGGCAACCCAGTCCAGTATTCTTGCCTGGGAAATCCCATGGACAGAGGAACCCGATGGGCTATAGTCCTGGGGTCACAAAGAGTAAGACACAACTGAGCAACTAAACCTCAAAAAATCATTTAATTATTTCTTATATTCTAGATATAACTGTAAACATTCTATTTAACTATTTCTTATACTCTAGTAGGTCCCTATAGATCATTATTTATTCATTTATTGATTTTGAGAATATCTCCAGGACTCCTGCTCTAGGTTATATGTGTGTGTGCGTGCATGTGTGCGTGTGTGTGTGCATGCGCACCCTTTATCCTTGTAGGGTCTTCTAACAGGCAGTTTCTAAACTCCTCCTGAACCTATTTCACCTTCTCCAGACTTAGCTTTCCTAATACTATCTTTGCAATCCCACTCATGCTTAGTTCTCTTCTCCCCTGTCTAATCCTACATGTTGTCAACTGAAATAATAAAAAATAAACACACACACACACACACAATGTGAGAGCTGTAAATTCAGTTTTACTTAAGAACTTACTGAGGACTATGGCCTGGGTGATGGCCTCTCAGATAGCTCCGAGGAACTGCTCCAAAAAGGAAGCTGCTCCAAAAAGGTGGGATGGGGGAGGTCAGGAAATGTGTGTTATTGGTGAAAGGAGTATGTGCAGGCAAGCATTAATTCTTGGTAGAAAGTTGCTGCTAGTCAGATATCCTAGTTACTGGTTTTAAAGCTTGTCTAAGTATGGGAAAATGCAAAACTTTGGGTTCATAAAATGTTCTCTCCAAAATACTTTAACTGTCTGAAGGCCAGTTCTGCTAGTTTTCCTGAGTACAGAGTGCCTCATTCCTGATCTCCACCCTGAACTCCTTTCAGGGTATGTTGCAGATCAGTGACTGCAGTGGTTAGTGATTTAATTCTTGTAGAACTAGATGGAAATTACATTTTTTAAGGTGTATATATGCTTGTATTTAGGCTTTCCTGGTGGCTCAGCGGTAAATAATACATGTGCAATGCAGGAGCCACAGGAGACGCAGATTAATAATGTGCAATGCAGGAGCCATAGGAGACGCAGATTCGATCCCTAGGTCAGGAAGATCCCCTGGAGGAGGGCACGGCAACCCTCTCTAGTTCTTGGCTGGAGAATCCATGGACAGAAGAGCCTGGTGGGCTACAGTCCATAGAGTCACAAAGAGTCAGACCTGACTGTAGCAACTTAGCATGCATGCATGCTGTTATGTTTACTATACAGTTGATGTTTTATTCTAATCATTTAACATATTTGCAATTTAGTAAGAATCTCCTGGATGTTCAGTTTCATTCTTGAGGCTTGGTTGTTTGAAAGACATTTAGGTGCAATGGAAGAAACACTCGAGGGAGAGGAAAGAGACACATTCCTTGTGTGCATATTTGGTGTGAGATTTAGAAACCTTTCACACAGCGTAAAGGTCATTGCTTTTACCATCTTGTAAAATGTGATTGTGTTTTGAAACAATTTTGAAATCACAATCTCAGGAAACTCATTGGTTATAACATCTACAAGTTAGATGACCTGACGCCAGGCATTCATCCTCTCTAGGGTTGTTTCTCCCTTTAGACTAGATCAGTGGTTTTGCAAATGCATTTCTTTCTTTGTTTTAATAGGCTCTATTTTTAGAGAAATTTAGGTGTATAGCAAAGTTGAGTGTAAGGTACAGAGATATCTCATGTACTGACTGCTCCCTCACGTGCATGGCCTCTCCTATTATCAGTATCCCCAACCAGAGTACATACGCTGTTACAATGATGAATCTACATTGACACATCATTATCACCCAAAGCCCATAGCTTACACAAGGGTTCACTCTTGGTGTTGTACATTCTATGGAGTTGGACTAATGTATAATGACATGTATCTACCATTTTAGTATCCTACAAAGTCATTTCATTGCCCTAAAAATCCTGTGAGAATTATGTTTCTTATCTTTGCTTCTTTTTACTCTGTGTGGTTGTTTTATTGAGTTGTTTTTTGAGCAAAAGTAGCACTCTCTCTTTGTTTCAGTCTGAATTTTTTTCTCTCCAGTCTGAATGTTTAAGGCAAAACATAAGAAAATGACTTTAATGAATGAAGAGGTTGAATGCTGAAAATCCTGCCTCCTGGAATCTACCCTACCATATCACCGCAAACACTTTCGTCATGCTGTGAGCTCACAGCAGGAGTCTGAAAATGCCTGCTAACTATGTGATTTCCATTCATGAAGCATAGCATGAAACGAAAATGGAGTGGGCAAAGAAAGTGGTCACTTCTTCAAAATGGTGCCTCTTTAATACATTCTCATAGTAGCTGTTAAAATGATGATAGAAAATCATTCGTGTTAGCAGAGTATAAACCAGTATCAGACTGCTCAGTAGACCATCAGATTCATACATAGGGTAGTCATGTGTTGATACTATGCGTGTGCTGGCTCTTGCCCCATGGTCAACTAACAAGTGCCGCAACTCCTCCCTAACCCATACTCTAGACCCGGTTTCCCGTACAATCCCTCCCCAGGGTTCTATCATTTGTTCTAGTCCAAACTTCCTTTGTTTCCAAAGCTGGAGGTTTTAAGTGAGATGTATACGCTATTTGGAGACTTGACTCTACCTACATGATCTGGACTTTTAAGTAACAGAAACTATATTTTTCCTGTTATAAAAATAAAAGCACACCGAATACCAAATAAAGCCATCATGGCATCTGGTCCCATCACTTCATGGCAAATAGATGGGGAAACAGTAGAAACAGTGTCAGACTTTATTTTGGGGGGCTCCAAAATCACTGCAGATGGTGAGTGCAGCCATGAAATTAAAAGACTCTTACTCCTTGGAAGAAAAGTTATGACCAACCTAGATAGTATATTCAAAAGCAGAGACATTACTTTGCCGACTAAAGTCCATCTAGTCAAGGCTATGGTTTTTCCTGTGGTCATGTATGGATGTGAGAGTTGGACTGTGAAGAAGGCTGAGCACCGAAGAATTGATGCATTTGAACTGTGGTGTTGGAGAAGACTCTTGAGAGTCCCTTGGACTGCAGGGAGATCCAACCAGTGCATTCTGAAAGAGATCCAACCAGTCCATTCTGAAGGAGATCAACCCTGGGATTTCTTTGGAAGGAATGATGCTAAAGCTGAGGCTCCAGTACTTTGGCCACCTCATGCGAAGAGCTGACTCATTGAAAAAGACTCTGATGCTGGGAGGGATTGGGGGTAGGAGGAGAAGGGGACGACCCAGGATGAGATGGCTGGATGGCATCACGGACTCGATGGATGTGAGTCTGAGTGAACTCCGGGAGATGGTGATGGACAGGGAGGCTTGGCGTGCTGCGATTCATGGGGTCGCAAAGAGTCGGACACGACTGAGCTACTGAACTGAACTGAACTGAACTGAACTGGAGAGACATTCAATAGCAAAAAGTCCATATATATTTTTAGTGTTCTTATTTAGTAAATATAATACATGATTCCATCTTAAAACATTAACTTGGACCCCATGGCTTTTAGAAATTCAAATTAAGATCCTGAGTAACTTCTGTATTCCTTTCACAGATTTGCTAAAAAAAAAAAAAAAAAAAAAAATCCTTATGATACCAAGCATTTTGACAGTAATTAACCAAACAAATACACATACAGAGAATTTATGAACATCCGGTATGAATGTGTGATGTGTGGAATGGATAATGGCAAAGGTTCCATAACAGAATGTATAGTAATTCTCCTTTCAAGTTAGCTAATGAATGTGAATACATATAGCACTTGAGGTTGGGATGGTTGTAGCAGATAAATCTACTTATATTTTCTGTACAAGCACAGACAAATTTTAAAGTTAAAAAACCCAGAAAAACAAGCCTTACTTTCAAGTCCCAGTGCAGGAGGTTCACCCCTGTGTCTTGCCTGTCAACCTTCATTGTCTGCTACCCCTTATACGCGGATCTAGATTCAGTTTGGCTTTCAGATCATCAGTGAATGTGCCAAAAAATCTCCATATTTTCTTCACTTTGGTCAGAAGTTACCTCAATATGCTTTTTCCTCTTCCAAAATCCTATAATGCTAATAGTTAATATCATACAATTCATCCATGAATCTCAGAGTATCTCAAGAAGCTTGCTAATCATTTAATATCTTACTCTCCTTCTCCCATAACCTGTGATCAGAACAAATACATATACACATAACCTCTTAGAAGGGTTCTGGAAAGGGCCACTGAGAGACAGTCATTCAGCGGGCCCTTCACAACTTTGCAAGGGTATTCAAAGGAAATGGAGATTGAAATGAAGATAAGGTCTCAGGAAACAAAATAAGGAATGTAGAAACAGTTGGCAGAAGCCATACTAAGAGAAGTGTCTCATTTTAGATCATGTGCTTCTGTTCTGGCCCTGGAATCTCACAGAGTTAACTGTAAGACTTGAACATCGTGTTTAAGCATCTAATAAGAGTTCTGTTCATGGAAACTGCTATTACCCTGTTGCCATTATCAGTGTCCTTATTACATTTGTTATGGAATAGTAACAATATTATTATCATCATTATTATTATTATTTAATTACTGACCACAAGACACAAATCCAGAGTGATTAATTGATTTACTTTCCAACCAGTGTCTTTTTGCCAGCGATTAGAATGAAAGTTGTAATTTTCTCAATGCAGAGTTTCTAAACCTTGAATTCTCCCTATCTCAGCAGCCCTGAGTTTTAAGTATTTTATTTCATTAATAAATATATTTGTGAGATTTCACTCAACAAAATATTCTCTTAAATCATATTTATAATATCTCCTTAAATAAATCATTTTAAAGTAGATATATGCATGGGTCTTTGCATATTTATGTATGTTTTCATACATTTTTTGATTTAACAAAATAGAGGCAACTGGTACTTTATCTGGTGAGCTTGAATTATGATCCAAAAAGCATATTTTTTGCCTTATAAATGAAATAATTGGTCTTGCATTTGTGCTGTCTCCCCCCATTGAAATGAACAGCAACTGTGATAATTATCGAATGTCTATGTTTATATAAAACATCCCAAATATAGACATTTGCTACTATCAACATATATTCCAGCTTTTATAAATGCACTTGGCATGTTTAGCAATTATCACTGAAAGTATTTCCATGAACTTGAATGTAGATGTTTAAAACTCTATTTAACTAAGAAAATAAAAATACCATCTTGTCATTATTAATGTCTGATAAATGTACTTGCAATTCAGTGAATTCAAAGTAAAGGTAGTTTTTGCCTAGAATACTTTATTGATTTTATCTTTGATTTTTATCCTGTTTAAACTCTGCCTTAGCCTATTTTGATCACAAAATATACTGGGTTTTATTTCATTTTTGTCATCTTCTTAACTGGAAAGCTCCAAATACCACTGAGTATCTATCACATGATCAGTAAATAGTTTTGTCTCCAGGCTGTCTGTACAACATGCTTCTTTTGTGCTGACTGACATACAAAAGGCTGGAAGCCAAAAGACTTTTTCTCCACGCCAAGTGATCCTGAAAGTAAAGCTGACATTTATGATCACTTTCTTAACAAGCTGGAGGAGTTGATTATTATTGCTGTTTTGTTGTCCTTATGAAATATGTGTGCCTCTAGGGCAGACGCCACATATATTTTTGTCACCCTGGCACCTCTGGTGTTTGCCAACAAAGTCGTACCTTAAATGTGTTAGTTGAATGAGTCTAGTATTTTACCCAGTTGAATAGGCCGAATCTGACTTACTAACATAGTAAAATCATACTATTCACATAATAACTTACATTTTTAAAATCATGTCGTATGTCTATCTTACACTCATTGGTATCTGATTTGCCAGCAGAGTAGCCAAGTTTCATTTCCCCATTTACTGGAGCCACTCTCTGAGGTCCTCATCATTAATTGATATTTATTGAGTTTCTGCTAGCTTGTGGCTTTGCTCTGGCCCCTCAGTTTAAAATGTTCCTCCTGAAATCTAAGAGTCTATCATTCACATTAAACAGACGCATAGAAGTTTCAAAAGCAGCATTGACAGGCCCCTAATTAATCAATAGAAAACGCAGCTGCCTGTCCAAGTGGGTTGGGTGCCCTCTCAGCCCTGACGGGAAGGCCCGGAGGAGCGCTGATTGTAAGATGTTCTGACTACAACTTATGCCGCTTAATAGCCATCATGTGAAATTTACGACCCTGTATCACACTTTAGGGAAGCTTCTGCAACTTGCCAGCTCACTTTGTTTGCAGTAGTCAAAGCCCTGGAGGCATCAGCATTTAACTGTGATTTGAAATTGCTGAAGTGGGCCGTTCCACCAGGCTGGGTGGCCTACACAGCAAGTCTAATAACAGAAGGCGTCTGTTTGGAGGAAATGGCTAGACATGCTGTATTCAGATTATCCTCTGTGAGAGACATTAAAGCTTGAGGAAACTGCTTTCCTCCCTCACCTCCGCTCCATGCCTTTTTCTGTTTGAGGACACAGTGCATGTATAACCTGTGCTGACCTTGGGCTCAATGTTTTTATTCATGGTTTGTTGAACCCTTGGTCAAGCTTCTGTCACTGTTATTAATCATTCAGATTCCAGTTGTCAAACACACAATTGGAATCCTTCTGCACAAAAGCCGAGTAAACAGGGTGCAGTTAGGAGGAAGAGAAGGAATGAAAACGGAGGATTAAGGCAAATGAAATGGATTAATCCTTGACATGATCATTTATACCAGGACTGTGAGCCCAACAGAAGAGCTGTTGTAGATTATGTGTATGATGAATCGCTGCTCTAGTTTCATGGGTGACAAAATGATTAATAAAGTTTAGGACAAAACCTATACTTTAGGATCAGCACCTAAGTGGGCAAAATCAAAGCAAGGGCTTCGCATTCAGAACTTGGTTCTGTTGCAGTAGAGGAAACTTCTAATTCAGATTTCTGAGGCCCTTGTTAGATGAGAGTGTCACCTCTACAATAGATCCGCCCTCCCTTTGCTCGTGAAATAGTAAGGGGTTGGGAACAGGAATCTCATTTCTGAAAAGGCTTCCCAGCATGAGGTTTATTTGTGTTCACCTACCAAAAATACACATACTGCTAACCAGGGAATTAAGCAATATTCCCTCTAGTCTTTCTTTGCCTAAGTAAGCAACTGTGGATTTCTATCCAAAATAGAACATGAACACTGGGCAAGGCCTAGGAGAATTGGTGGATGCATGAGGAGATTTAATCCATAGAGCAACTTCATTTGGGTTCTCGAATCATGTCGTTTAGTCCAACTCTTTGCAACCTCATGGATATGATATCTGTCAATTTGTAACACTCTTTAATGTACTTCCTATCCTTCAGCTCCTTAAGACAGAAGATAATGAACACTTCACTATGTGAAAAAGTCGCTTGGGACACTTGATAAATATGCAGATTTCCAAGTTCCTCCCCCAGAGACTCAATGTCAGCAACTGAGGAGGGGAGAAGGGGGCTTGATGAGGACGCTGCAGGGAACAGGGAGGACTGTATTTCAAAGCGCATCTCCTGGTGAAGCTGATTCAGGCAGATCACAAGGACGCTGCAGGAAATGCTGCTGTAAGATAGTATTTTTTTTTAAGTTGGTGAAGAAATTAAGCTTTAGAGAAACTGACTTAAGGTCAGAAAACTAGAAAACTTTGATGTTTGACCACCCTGCTACTTTCTTTCCGCAGTGACCACCTAATGTGGGAAGAGTCCCAACCTAGTCACAATAGACAGCCATAGAAGAAGGTGGTTTTAGATACTTACTACAACTCAGTGCTTTCCAAATTTGGTTGCGTATTGAGATTACCTTGGGAACTTAAAAAATATGGATCTCTGTGTATTGGTCTTGAGAGTCGCTTGAGTTTGGGAATTTAAAGATCCCCAATTGATTGAACATGTAAGTTTGGAAACCACTGGTATTAATCTTGAATTAAGATAATATTTCCCACAAGTTCATGCATATTATGTGAACTGAGCTTCAAGGAGTTTTAATATCCAGTTTTAATGTCCTTTCCATTTGTGCAGAATGTACACTCAAGGCTTAGAAATGCACTGTCCACTATAGGTCCATTAGTCACACATGGCTACTGAGCAGGTGAAATGTGACTAGTGCAAAATGCTGTAACTCCAAATGTCAACAACTTAATTTAAAAATTCAGTTTTGTTAAAACTTAGTATTTTTTTTTTTCCTTTTTTACTTTTTAAGTGGGGCTACTTGAAATTTTTTAATTACATGTGTGGCTTGAATTTGTGCCTTCATATTGAATAGCACTGGATTAAAAGCTTTAAAAGTAGATAAGCACCAAGGTGTCTCAAGATGCTGAAATTTTATGTGTTTTATTACATACTTTTAACACTTCTATGTGGTAAAGATGGCATTTTACAGATGAGAAAAACATAGCACATGACCTATTATCAGTTCACTTTCCAAGTTCATTGAAAATTGTTGGGTAACTTTTGTTTGTTTCATTTCTTCAGTTAAGTACTTCTTTTAGTGCCCAAGCACTATGGGAAAATGGACAAAACACACCCTTCTCTTGGTATGTTATTTTGACCCTCATATTTCCCACATGGAAAGGAACATGTAAACAAGGTAAATTATTCAAATTCTCAGTCTCTTTCTCACACACACACAAACACGTGCACGCACATGTCTAAAGACTTCTCTGTCAGCTAGTCCTATAATATTATACACCTATAGAAAACTGTATTGCTCAAGGGAAATTAGAAGTCATCTAGTCCAGATCTTATCCTGTGTCACTGCCCCACCCCCACCACTTTTCCTTCCTCTGGAATCCTTTCTGCAGAGCAGTTTTAGGCTAGAATACCAATAGCAGTTGCAGATTAAAGTCTGCTGTTCTCCTGGAGGCAAGGAAAGGAGAGTTCCTGGAATGCTACTCCCTGCATCTTCTCATTCAACTCCTGAAGGAATGCTGGGTTTCCTCAGAACCCAGTTTGAAAAAGACAGCAAGGTCCAGAGAAGGAAATTTCAGGAGCAATCCTTAGTTTGCAGATTTTTGGGTTTTTTTTTTTTGGTCTTCTGTCTGTTTGCACTAGGCCTTCACAGCTGCAGGTGGCTTTCTCTAGTTGTGGCAAGCAGAGGTTCCTCTTGTGGCAGTGTCGTTACCGTGTATGAGCTTATTACAGTGGTTTCTTTCTCTCATTGCCAAGCACGGGCTCTAGGGCGCATGGGCTTTAGTATTTGTACCATGTGGGTTCAGTAGTTGTGACTTGAGGGCTCTAGAGCACATGCTTAGTAGTTGTGCTTCAGGGGCTTAGTTGCTCCCAGGCATGTGGGATCTTCTCAGACTAGGGGTGGAACTTGTGTTCCTTGCACTGGCAAGCAGATTCCTATCCACTATGCCCCCAGGGAAGTCCTTATCATCAGGTGCATTTCCAGAAATAACCCAAAGCTTGATTCAGAATTCAAAACCCAAACCTTCAAAATCAAGAAAAGATCTCTCTTGGCTATGCAGCCCAAGGAGATAGGGTAAATAAATACCTTAGAAAGAAACCAATCAAAACAAGTCAAGCTAGTAATGCCTTTATCCAATTACTTCAAAATTTCACAATAATAGAGTCTTGGTTCCCAGAATTAACTTTTACATTTTCAGGAAAGGCCAAAGGCTTTTTTATTTCGCATTTGAGACACATTTTCCTTTTGGAAATAAGTGGACCCTGGACCACCCTCTTTTCTGGTCTTTACTACAGTTTCTTCTTTAGCAAAGTGAAGCAGCAGCAGTCTGTTTTCATTCTATCCTTACACTCTTCAGGTTTAGGGTGGTCACATCTGGTAAATACAGATGGCTATCACTCAAGGCATAGAGGAAGTGGAGACCCCCTTAGATTCTTGGTTCCTCTGTGTGAATGAACTGAGAGTCAGAGTTTCTTGTTTTATCCTCATAAATTCTCTTCTTTGGGTGCAAATAAAGCTCAGCCTCCTAACCTTTTCAGAGAATTTATTCTATTCTGCAGAAATCAATAATCAGGAGGAGCTCAGGATTTGGTTCTGAATGAGTATATGTCACTCTACTCTGCAGAAACCCCAATGTTTACATTTTTATCTGTTGATATTTTAATTAACAATTTAAGTGCAATGTTTGCCCTGTGAGTTCAATGGGAAAAACTCTGCAAATAAACAGCAGTTCCCTCTTGGACAATCACTCTGTAAATTAGCTTACTTTGTCAATAAAGTGCATGCCTATCAGACTCTTCAAAGCAGCAGGGGTAAGGATGTTCATTTACTTAAGCAGTAGGTTCTACCATTAGCGTTTGTGATTGGTGTTAATTAGAACTGTGTGTGCAAGTCTCTCTGCCACAGAGCCCACATTTTCAAAATCCTAGTTACAATCAAGCTATTAATGAATTAAGTACCCATATTTGTTTGTGTTCTTTTTTAATCTAATTGAAACTTTTTGAACAATACCATCTTGATAAGCATTTGAGGACTTTCTCAGTTCTCTGATGGTTTCAATCATGCTTGACTTCTGTTTTTAAAAGAGTCTAATATAGATATGTAACCATATTCATTGAATTTTGGGGTGCAATTGGGAAGCCTATGTATTTAAGACAGAAAATTTTTTAAACCTTTTTTTTTTTCATTAAATGGGATCTGATAAAATAAATGTATTATTTTCCCAAAACCAAGCACTGAAGGCATGTGAATTGGATTTACTGTTATCCAAGATAATTGAGAGAGTGTTCTGAGGTGTTTAAGTGGATATTAAGGTTGTGTGAACAAAGTTATGTAATTAGAATAGTTATGTAGATAATTGAGTTGATGGAGGTGGAGACATGGAGCCCTGGACTTGGAGAGCCTTGCCATCCAACATGGAACAGAATACTGTTTTCCTTTCCCCTAAAATATTCAGACTGGCTAGATGACTTTTAAGCTCTTTATCTCACTTTGCCTTGGGAGATTTATAATCTAAATGTCTCTAAACATTTCTCAATCATGCTGAAACTGGACACCAAGCAAACCAGTGTAACTCAAAAGCCATTTTCAATAGTTGTAACGTTTAGAATGAGGAAAAGAAAAAGGGTTTATATATTACTCTATCAGGGAAAAAACTTTGAATGCTGCTTTTTTATCAGCAAGCCCATACTCCTCTGGAGAAGTTCAGAAACATTCCAACTTTCTGCTTTGTGTTTGTCTGTACCTTACAGAAAATTTTTGAAACTTAAAGTTGTGTACCCCTTGAGAAATTCCTTACAGATCAGGTAGAGAACTGTTTTTCTGAGAACTCAACTACAGTTGTAGTTCATTTTCTGCTTAAATAATCACGACTCAACAGAGTGAACTATCTATTTCTTTCTTAGCTTCCCTTCTTAATCTCAGTGATTTGTTTTTTAGGTATCTTAGGATCAGTTGCTACCATGCTTCTGGGTTCTGACCTTTTTATATGTATCGAGAGCAAAGGGCCTCTTTTTATTGGTTAGAAAAGCCAAAGAAATCTACAGAAACACTTAGAAAAAATTATACTTCAGTAACTATTTTTCTTTGTAATATTTGTGGATATGGCTTTAGAAATGAGATTTGTCAGGTTAATAGATTCTAGCCTCATTAGCTCCTACTTCTTATGTACCCCTGAATTCATGCTCCTGATGGTATCCCTTCTTTCTACCATAACCATGTGGTCTACCACAAAAGGATTTTTATCATAAGTAGAAGAATAATCACCAGGTGAAGACACTTTCAGTAATATGAAAGAAAAATCCAGAAATGTCCAAAATGCACAAGAATCTATTTCTAAATTATGTGCTTTGACAGGAAGGGGGAATAATGTTTCTACCAATTAACTAATACCTTTCCATTTGTGTATTACTTGTCTGTGACAGTTCTATATTTAAGGAGGTTTTTTTTTTCCTTAACTATATTGAAATCTGTGTATATTTGGGGGGAAAACAGGAGCATGTTGCCTATCCCATACTTCATTTTCCTCTTTTCCTGGTTTTTAAATAATATTTTACTGCAAAGAAGAAATTACCCATAGAGGTACAATATAACTGGTAAAGAAATTAACACATTTCATGAATTAAATTTCTAATGAAAATGTTTTGTGTTTTAAGGAGATAGCCAGATCATATTTTTCTACTGTTAAGTGCTTGGAATTTGCAGGCTATATCTGTTCTTTCTTAAAACAACAGCAACAAAAAGAAATTTTTAAAGTATTTTAAAAGAAAATCAGCTATATATATGACTCATACATATGTAATTTTATATGAGCAATTTTCATCACCCAAGAATACTCTTGTAACTTACGTCTGTACCTACATACGCAACAATTATCACTTGACTCAGTAATGGTTATGTGTGTTTACATGTTTTCTTTGCTTTTTGCTTTTTTAAAAGAAAATAAAATCAATAATGTGCAAGCTTTGAAACTTAAGTTTTTAGGAGCAGATATTTCTTGTGTTTGATAAGCCAGGTGTAAAAATTAGAAGAAAAATATTCGAACTATATCTGAAATAGAAAAAAAATGGACCAAGCAAATGTACTATCATTGTTTTTTGTTTTTAAGTGTCTTATTCTAAATGAGATTTAGGTCAGTTCCCTCACTGATAAGAATTAATCTACTGAATACATTTTGATTTCTTTTAAAACCATTAAGTCCACCTATTAAAATTATGATATCCTTTTCTTAAAGACCAGTCTTTTTTAAAACAATAAGTGTTTTCAAGGATGGCCTACTTTGGTGACATTAAAGGAGAAGCAATAAATTTATATAATACATTTTTTTAAAGATTTAATGAAAAGAGAGAGGAAAAAAGAAACTCTTTAGGTCCACTGAGAATAGGTATACTTCTGTATAATATCAGAGATTTGCAGGTTTTTCCTGGCCTGAGGCATGGGAAAGATAAAGCATTGATTTGGTCTTAAAGGATTTGGTAAGCAAATGTATACAAAGTGTTTATAAAGGCTTTTGGAGTATATTGGGAAAACATACTGAATAGATGCTGCTAAATTTATAAACACAGTCACTAATAGCAAGCAAGCATAGCAATGTTTCCATTTATTATAAATTATCAGTTCTATTTTTCATATTATAAAAAAGATATAAGCTTAGCCCCAATGACACTGCATAGATCTAAAGGTTGCTAATATAGCAAACATTAAGGCATGTTCCTTCATCAGAATAAAGCTACGTCTGCCTCAAGTGACCTTTGGAATAAGGCAAAACCTAGCTTCATTTTGAATTTTGCATTCACTGAATATGCAAATATTTCTTCCCTCTTTTTTTTGTTCTTTAAAAAATGTTGGAATATAGTTGATTACAATGTGGTGTGAGTTTCTGCTGTACAGTAAAGTGAATCAGTTATACATATACATATATCCACTATTTTTTAAGATTCTTTTCCCATATAGATCATTGAGTACTGAATAGAGTTCCCTGTGCTATACAGTAGGTCCTTATTAGTTATCTATTTTTTATATGTGTGTGTGTGTGTGTGTATATATATATATATATATATATATAGTAGTGTGTAAATGTCAATCCCAATCTCCTGATTTATCCCTCCCTTCCTCTCCCATGGTAACCATAAGTTTCTTTTTAATCTGTGCCTCTATCTCTGTTTTGTAAATAAGTCCATTTGTACCATTTATTTTAGATTCTACATATAAGTGATATTCTATGATATTTGTCTTTGTCTGATTTACTTCACTCAGTATGAAAATATCTAGTTCCATCCATGTCACTGCAAATAGCGTTATTTCTTTCTTATGGCTGAGTAATATTCCTCCCTATATATGTATCACATCTTCTTTGTTCATTCCCATCACTGAAAATTTACATAGCTTCCATGTCTTAGCTATTGTAAAATAGTGCTGCAATGAACATTAGAGTGCTTGTATATTTTTGAATTATGATTTTCTCTGGACATATGCCCAGGAGTGGAATTACTAGGTCACATGATAGCTCAATTTTTAGTTTTAAAAAAAACCCTATATTGTTCTCCATAATTTGTCATTCAGTTTCTAAATCATGTCTGACTCTTTGCAATGCCATGGACTGCAGTGTTCCAGGCCTCCCTGTTCTTCACTATCTTCCAAAATTTGTTCAAACACATGTCCATTGAGTTGGTGATGTTATCCAACCAACTCATCCTCTGTCACCCCCCTCTCTTCCCATTCTCCATCATAGTTATACCAATTTGCATTCCCACCGATAGTGTAGGAGTGTTCCCTCTTAATTATATGTGTGTGCTTAGTCGCTCAGTCATGTTTGACTCTTTGCAACCCCATGGACTACAACCTATCAGGTTCTTCTGTCTGTAGGATTCTCCAGGCAAGAATACTGGAAAGGGCTGCCATTTCCTTTTCCAGGGGATCTTCCTGATCCAGGGATCAAACCCTGGTCTCCTGTACTGCAGGTGGATTCTTTACCATCTTATTTTTTAAATTGAAGCAGACTCTCTCAGTTCCTTGTTCATATCCTCCCACCCCCATCTCCAATAGACCACTTGGGGGCATGTTGACTGAACTCCACCACTGATAGTACTGGAGACGATTAGCCTGAGTAGTCTGCACTCTGGAGCCCAAATCTGCCTATGCATAAGGCAGGCTGGAAGTGCCACGGTGTTAACCATGCCCTTGGGAAGCAATGCTCAATTAATGACTGAAGGGAATTGATTGATAAATACCTCACCTCTCTTGTCCCTCAAGAGAAAGATCTCTGAGGCATGTGCTCTGTGCAGTTTCCCAGAGCCCCCATGGGGATTATGCTCCAGCTGTCCACAGAGGCTGCCAGTGTACACTTGATTGGCTTTCTCCCTCTCCTGTCTCTCCCCTTACTTCTATATCAGTGTCCCTGAGGCCATTACTCAGTAAACTACATAAAAATAAGTCTAGTTTTAGGACCTGCTTCTAGGAAAATCCAACATGAATCATGTGTATGTTTTAATCTGGCTATATATTTCTATGGTTAAAAGTTCCATAAGATAGAGTGTATAAAGAAAAGTGATTCTCTTGGCTTCCTTGTCCCCAGCAGTATTGGCAAGAGATACTTGCCTTGCTCCATGTGTTTCAGATAGCTTTGCAGGTCTCAAAAACACAAAGAAATAAACTTATTGAAGAGAAAAGATATTTTTGGTCTCATGTTCTAGCATTTATAGCTAGCACAGAGCTGCTCATCACCCTTACGATCCCAGTTCAGGTCCCAGGAAAGTCTTCTTCAGGCCTCTTGCCTGATGTCTTAAAATAAAAGGCAGATAAGTTCCAGGGCTCTGAAGGCTGTGGGTCATGTCACAGCCAACACTGAAGGCAGACACTGCTTCAGAGTATCAGGAGATTGTGAGCAGGGAAGCACTTACATAAAAGAAAAGACAAATTAATTAACTTGTCAAGTCCTTTCTCTCAGCATACATGTAATAGATTCCTGAATGATGAAACAGTATTTCCCAGTAGCACTGAATATCCATTTCTTGTTCTCTTCCTGTTTCAATTTGTGGTCCTGAGGTATTCATGAATTAGCATGGTGTTCCCCACAGTGGCACATAGAAACTGAAGAATTTTAAAATTATTAAACAATATATACTCTTAAATTTACGTATATTATACAAATCTATTTGAAGTGTAATAAAGTGTGATATAGATATTTTTACATTACCTGTTTGAGAGACAATGGATGTTAAAATACTTAAATTTTATTTTTACAAAACTATGCATTTGGGGTGGGGCACGCCTCATGGCTGGAGAAGGCAATGGCACTCCACTCCAGTACTCTTGCCTGGAAAATCCCATGAACGGAGGAGCCTGGAAGGCTGCAGTCCATGGGGTCGCTGAGTGTCAGACAGGACTGAGCGACTTCACTTTCACTTTTCACTTTCATGCACTGGAGAAGGAAACGGCAACACACTCCACTCCAGTGTTCTTGCCTGGAGAATCCCAGGGACGGCGGAGCCTGGTGGGCTGCCATCTATGGGGTCTCACAGTCAGACACGACTGAAGTGACTTAGTAGCAGCAGCAGCAGCAGCAGCAGGTCTCAGCTGGTGGGATCTTAGTTCCCCAATCAGGGTCAAACCCATGCCCCCTACATTGGCAATGCAAAGTCTTAACCACTGGACCACCAGGGAATTCCCTATAAAACTATATCAAAACATTAAGTTAAATTTCAGAAAAAAAAATTAATTTGAATAATTTAAAACTATTGCATTTATTCTGATTTGTATTTTGCTCTTTAGTTTTAATAGACAATTCAGTTATTTTAAAATAAAACAATTTTTAAATCATAAAAAAATGCTTTTATTTTGGAATACATTTCCTTTCACTTGTTTTTCATAAAATTAAATTTGAGTTTTGCAAACATTGAATTTAATTATTTGTTATATAGTTGGATTGTGTACAGGTCAAAATTGTGGTCAAAATTTAAAATGTCATACTGGAACTCAAAAAAAAAAATAAAAGGACAGAAAATCTAAAAGAAAATCCAATCTTCAAAGAGGTAGTCTAGTTGAACTTTTATAATCTCGAAAAATGAAAGACAGTAGACTCTTGTCAAATATGGTCTAAGACTTCATGAAAAGAGTATTATGCATTCTTTATTTAATGGATGTTTAATTACTGCTCAAAACAAGGAAGAGGAACAAGAAAATTATTTTTATCAATTGCACAAGTTGAAAAGATCATATAATCATCTTCATTTTTTTATATTTTACTAAGCAAATATTTAAATACTTATAATCATGAGAATTAAAAAACAGATTACTCATCAGATTCATAATTCAGAGGCAACAATCACATCTCTACTCTGTACATTAGAAGCTAAAGAAAATTATATTCACAAAATCATAAAGTTGGAGAAGATAAACTGTAGTTATATTATGCTTATTAAATGATGCTTCTAGAACACAGACACCGCATTTCTCTGATGCTGCAGAAATATTTTCTAATAAGAAAGTATTTTGATTTAATCAACAATTACAATTTCTACTGGTTGATGACGTGATACTTTTACTAGAAGTCAGAAACTATTTCAAAATAGAAAAAACAACTTTAGAAATTAACTTTTCATTATAATTTCAAAAGCAAAATATGCAGGTATTGCAGTTGCCTGTACCAACCTTCAAGATTAGCTTTGACTAATTAAAACATTCCTCACTTCAAAAAATGCAAAACATAATTTGCACACAAAACACACATATATTATATAATTTACTAGAACTAAAAAAGACTTAATAAAGTACAAACAAGAAACAGTATTTTAAAGACAAAGGCACCTTGTCTGATACAAATCTTTCAAGGTGGTGCAAATGTTAAATGTGACATTTTATGGATTTTTATAAGATGGAATATCTTGTTACAAAACACTTGTGTGGTTGGTTAAAAGAATATTGTGTCTAATACTTAGACAAATGTAAAGAAACTTCATATAAAATTGACAACAATGAAATGATGGAAAATGTGTTGTCTTAACAGAATTATTTTAAAATGTGATGCTAGAATGGCCAACCATGTAAAATGATATTCTCACTGATAAACAATGTGATAAATTTAAAAAGTGAATATTTATTTTATGGATAACACAGTGAGACAGTAAATCATACCAAAAACTTAAATAAAAAGTAAATATTACTCATGGATGTTTTATCATGGAGAAAAGTCCTGTTGAATGTCTATTATTCTTTGTGAATAGATTTTATGTACCTCCACAAAAAGAAAACAGAAGAGTAGAAATTATTTCACGAGATTTACACCTGTTTCTATAAAGAAGTACATGTTTTGACTCACTTATAAGTCTAGTTATATTAAGACCTGAAAAAAAATACCTTTTAATTTTGGCATTGATTTAAAATATTGCCTAATGCTAAGCCTTTGATAAGGGAAATAACATGAATGATAAAGAAAGAGGCATATAAGCCAGAGTTTTGACTGAAAATCTGAACCATTCTTTATGCTAGGAATGGCACATGGTTTGAATTGGTTACGAGAAAACATGGCCATAAAGTGAACAATCTTTTAAGGTTATACAAATATTAAATATGGCATTTTCTGGATCTTTTATAAGAGGGAATATCTTGATGAGACTTTTATTAAGTTTAACCTTACTAAAACTCCTGAACAACTGATGAAATGGACTAAATGCTTTTAAAGAAATAAGAATCAATTTAGGATAATATATGAAATGTGCTAAAAGAGTTGTGAAATACTGGAATACTGATAAATAATGAGTATATAAGGATAATCATTGGCAAATAAAATTACTTTGGAATTAGCACTTTCCACACTTTTTGATGACTATGAATAATTCTAGCCAAATGTTTGCAAAAATCCCCAAGTAAGCCTAAGTTTGTTAGTATCACTTCTTGAGATACTTTTATTCTTTTTTTTTACATTTATAAATCAAAAGAAACTGAAATACACAATATAAGTAATGTTCTAAAAGCATAAGAAAACTATAACAAGAAATCAGCTCTGAAGGGGAAGATTCTTATACAATAATATTATTTTATATGAAAACAATTTTCTTGCCTTTATATATCAATGTATCAGTTCATTTCAGTTCAGTTCAGTCGCTCAGTCGTGTCCGACTCTTTGCCACCCAGTGAATCGCAGCACGCCAGGCCTCCCTGTCCATCACCAACTCCCAGAGTTCACTCAGATTCATGTCCATCGAGTCGGTGATGCCATCCAGCCATCTCATCCTCTGTCATCCCCTTCTCCTCCTGCCCCCAATCCTTCCCAGCATCAGAGTCTTTTCCAATGAGTCAATTCTTCGCATGAGGTGGCCAAAGTACTGGAGTTTCAGCTTTAGCATCATTCCTTCCAAAGAAATCCCAGGGCTGATCTCCTTCAGAACAGACTGGTTGGCTCTCCTTGCAGTCCGAGGGACTCTCAAGAGTCTTCTCCAACACCACAGTTCAAAAGCATCAATTCTTTGGTGCTCAGCTTTCTTCACAGTCCAACTCTCACATCCATAGATGACCACAGGAAAAACCATAGCCTTGACTAGATGGACCTTTGTTGGCAAAAGTAATGTCTCTCCTTTTCAATATACTATCTAGGTTGGTCATAACTTTCCTTCCAAGGAGTAAGTGTCTTTTAATTTCATGGCTGCAGTCACCATCTGCAGTGATTCTGGAGCCCCAAAAAATTAAGTCTGATACTGTTTCCACTGTTTCCCCATCTATTTCCCATAAATGCCATGATCTTTGTTTTCTGAATGTTGAGCTTTAAGCCAACTTTTTCACTCTCCTCTTTCACTTTCATCAAGAGGCGTTTTAGTTCCTCTTCACTTTGTGCCATAAGGGTGGTGTCATCTGCATATCTGAGATTATTGATATTTCTCCCACCAATCTTGATTCCAGCTTGTGCTTCCTCCAGCCCAGCATTTCTCATGATGTACTCTGCATCTAAGTTAAATAAGCAGGGTGACGATATACAGCCTTGACGTACTCCTTTTCCTATTTGGAACCAGTCTGTTGTTCCATGTCCAGTTCTAACTGTTGCTTCCTGACCTGCATATAGGTTTCTCAAGAGGCAGGTCAGGTGGTCTGGTATCCCATCTTTTTCAGAATTTTCCACCGTTTATTGTGATCCACACAGTCAAAGGCTTTGGCATAGTCAATAAAGCAGAAATAGATGTTTTCTGGAACTCTCTTGCTTTTTTGATGATCCAATGGATGTTGGCAATTTGATCTCTGTTTCCTCTGCCTTTTCTAAAACCAGCTTGAATATCTGGAAGTTCATGGTTCACGCATTGCTGAAGGCTGGCTTGGAGAATTTTGAACATTACTAGCATGTGAGATGAGTGTAATTGTGCAGTAGTTTGAGCATTCTTTGGCTTTGCCTTTCTTTGGGATTGGAACGAAAACTGACCTTTTCCAGTCTTGTGGCCACTGCTGAGTTTTCCAAATTTGCTGGCATATTGAGTGAAGCACTTTCACAGCATCATCTTTCAGGATTTGAAATAGCTCAACTGGAATTCCATCACCTCCACTAGCTTTGTTCATAGTGATGCTTTCTAAGGCCCACTTGACTTCATATTCCAGGATGTCTGGCTCTAGGTGAGTGATCACACCATCATGATTATCTGGGTCATGAAGCTCTTTTTTATACAGTTCTTCTGTGTATTCTTGCCACCTTTCTTAATATTTTCTGCTGTATTAGGTCCATACCATTTCTGTCCTTTATTGAGCCATCTTTGCATGAAATATTCCCTTGGTATCTCTAATTTTCTTGAAGAGATCTCTAGTCTCTTCAAGAAAATTAGAGATATATCAATGTATAATCTCCATTAAAGTAAGTTTTGAGAAAATAGAACACTGACTATAATTACCTGTTTTCTTTATAAAATTCCAGCACTGAAGAAATTTTAGGAAACTATAAGAAATTCTGTATGCATTTAGATCAAGGATCAGTAAACTGTGGCCAAAGCCAGCCTGTTGCCTGTTTTTATAATTAAAGTTTTATTGCAGTACATATCTTTAGATATTTTCTATGGCTGTCTTTGACCTGCAATGGCAGAGTTGAGAAGTTTGATCAGAAACCAAAGTTCTCTTAATGCCTAGTTAAAAGAAAATGAAAGTGTTAGTCACTTAGTTGTGTCCAGCTCTTTGTGATCCCATGGACTATTACCTACCAGGCTCCTCTCTTTATGGGATTCTCCAGGCAAAAATACTGGAGTAGGTAGCCATTCCCTTTTCCAGGGGATCTTCCTGACCCAGGGATCAAACCCAGATCTGCTACATTGCAGGCAGACTCTATATCATCTGAGTCATCTATCTTTGCTCTCAGAGCCTAAAGCATTTACAATTGACCTTTTACAGAGAATGCGCTCAACCTCTGATCTAGATAGTATTTTAAGAGACAGTGAAAATGTTTATTATGTAAGTTACAATGATTTAAATGATAAAAGAAAGTTAACCTAGCTTTGAATTACTGACAGTAGAATACAGCATATATATAAGAAAATCTTAGCCATAACAATATAATTAGGAAATATGGTTAATAAAACTATGAAAAATTATAGAATAAATGTATAATAATTACATCATTATCTCATTACTCCTTCACACATTGATGACCCTTAAACCAAGCATCAAGAAATTCATCATCGATGTACTAAAATTTAGTCATCTTTGAGTTTTTGTCCACTTTTAACCACAAAACCCTAGCTTCACACCTTTTCTTCCTCAGTTTTCCTGTTAGAGAGACATAGTTGTCAAAGCAGAGGATAGACTTTTATTTAGCAGTTTCAGCAGCTTGGGTTTTTTTGAAATTGGAGAATAATTGCTTCAATGTTGTGTTAGTTTCTGCAGTATGATGATGTAAACCAGCTATGTATTTACACATGTCGCCTCACTCTTGAGTCTCCCCAAACCCTCCCGTCTGAGTCCCCGCCCTTCAAGTTTAGGTTGATTTTTAACTTTTAAACATTTAGACAAATGATACATGGACTCTTCTGTTCTCTTAGCCAGGGCCTACAAATATTAGGACTGGGCTGGTCCCTCTGCCTCCCAGCTATATCTGTACAAACATATAAATTTGAGGAAGGAGGAGCATAAGAAGTTCCATTTACTCTTCTAGGTTGTTGTTAATATCATCCAAAAGAATCATGGCTTCTCTCTTATCTTCTTCCTTACTTCTTACTTTTTACTTCTCCCTTACTAAGAATGACAGAATCTCAAAGATGGTAATGCCAATGGGAGCTGCAAATTATAGTGATAGAGGTTTATAAATTCTGCTCACATATCCCTGTGAGGTAAATCTTGTTCTCTTGCTGGTCTTCATAGTGTTCTATCCATATCTGTGTTATAAAATGACTGTATTTTTATTTTTGTCAGGATTAGTTCTGTGTCTTTTTAAAAATAACCATATGGCTTTAAAGGTATGATGGATGTTTCTTCACTATCTGGAAATTGATCAGGGATATGTGCACATAGCCTGATGGGAGAAGCCATGAGAGGAATGAATGGGTTAGCACAAATTGTGAAGAGAACTGGAAGTCAGTGAGAGTTCACAGGCTAAAGGAAAACAGAACTAGAGGATCTCAAGTCTGGAAGAATGGCAGATAAACCCTGACTGGCCCTCACCTCCAGTGTACCTCTATCACCCACCAGGATAGAGGTTAGGATAACATGATACCTGATGGAAATCTTTATGTCTTTGGGGGTGTAGGGTCTAAACTGCTCCTCCATTTCTGCCACCTAGTTTTAAGCAGAAAAACTATAGATTTCACTGTATATTTGTTGTGAGACCATGTTGCTGTAGTATATCAAGGGAAGTTTTAGTACTATGTACAAGGAATTTGAAGCAATAAATTGGCACAGCATGTGGGGAAACTAACATCTGGCTTCCATATTTAATATGTCTGTTTTTCTTTCTCAAGATTGTGGTTTCAGACCATAGGGGAAAATATGTTTTATTCTTCCATATATCTCTAATTCTAGAAAAGTACTTTAGATGTAATTATGCAGTCATTAATTTTTTGGAAATCTCGTCAGATGAACCAGTTTCCAAGCTCCAGGAGATGTGAACAGTGAAGTTGACTTTCCATACATATTAAAGTGAAAGTGGAGTCACTCAGTCGTGTCTGACTCTTTGCAATCCCATGGACTGTAGCCCACCAGGCTCCTCCGTCAATGGGATTCTCCAGGCAAGAATACTGGAGTGGGTTGCCATTTCCTTCTCCAGGGGATCTTCCCGATCCAGGGAATGAACCTGGGTCTCCCGCATTGCAGGCAGATTCTTTAACCTCTGAGCCACCAGGGAACCCTCCATACATATTAAAGAGATAGTAAAGAAATCTGAATTTTAGGATAAATGATACTCAGTTACCATCTCCCCTTACTTAAAATTGAGGCACAAATATCAACCATTGTCCAACTTAGCCCAAGACTGAGGTTATAAATTCCATTGTGATAAGCCTCATCTAACTCCCATTTTCTTTTTACATAACTGAAAAGACTTTTGCTATTTCGAGGAGCCTGGCAGGCTATAGTCTATGGGGTCGAACAGAGCTGGACATGACTGAAGCAACTTAGCATGCATGTATGCTAATAAGTACCATTTTGGAAGAATCATAAACAATTTTTTTTTAGTCTTTGTGATGAATTGAAACTGAGACATCATGGAGTCCTTGCAAGAATTCCTCATGATTTAATTTGATGTTCTCAGCATTAAATAGTACTCCTTGAAAAGATCAATACCTTAAAAAAAAATCAGTTTCAGCTCTGTGAAGAGAATATGGAGAAAGTAGTGCCTCTGGAAATGTCTTGAAATTCAAGATTGGTTTATAGAAACAGATTATGTACTATGATATTGCTTCTGTTCCACTAACCTTTTTTTTGTTGTTTCCGTGTCTTGGATTGTTTTTGAAAGAACACTCTACTGATGGAAAGGCAAACAACCAAGAAAATACTGTGTTGTTTGTTGTTTTTTTTTTAATTATCAAAAGGGACAGTTTTTCCATAAATGATGGGGCTCACTGAATTTCTAGGCATGAAGAATTTTTTACTGTATGTGAATATTTTATGAACTAACATTCAGAAAAGAGATTCCTTGGGCCTAAAGGGAATACAATGTGTCAGATTATATTGATTGAGTGAGAGATGATAATGATAACAATAATAGCTAAAATATACCCTGGATTTTTATTTTAAAGAGCTCAAAAGTATTTTATATATATGGAGTTTTATTTCTCACCCTGTAGGAAGAGTTTTTTCAGAAGGATGCTGACCCACCAGGAGGCCATAAGGAAATGGTTTCATTATCCCTTGGTGCCAGGCTCTGCGAGAAAATTTATTTATCCAGGGTCTGAGATGAAATGAAACATACATAGTCATTCTGATCATAGAGCCTTAACGTCCCTGGGGCCCCATTTCATGATCTGCTAGTGATTTAAGTAAAAACATTGAAAGTATATAAATATGGAAATTCTGCTAAGACATTTCCTACTTTTGTAGAATTCTCAAGGTTCACTTTTCTTAGATCTAACTATTTTCTTTTTCTTTTTTTGAGGGCTAGGTACTGAGCTGATGATGTGTATTAACCATTTTTCAAGATTGGTCTCCATCTAGGCAATAGGAAGATGGTAGATTTAGAGTCAAATGATTATAATATTTAAAATGGACAGTATGCTGTTTCTGAAATAATCAACTATTCATATAAAAAAAAAAAACAGATTAAACAAAGTGGGGGGTGGTGGAAATGTCTAAGTCAGTCCTACTCTTGTGAGCCAGTGGACTATAGCCTGCCAGGCACCTCTGTCCATGGGATTCTCCAGGCAAGAATACTGGAGTGGGTTGCCATTTCCTTCTCCAAGGGAATTCCCCAACCCAAGGATTGAACCAGGTCTCTCCTGCATTGCAGGCAGATGCTTTACTGACTGAGCTACACCAGGAAGCCCCTAAACAAAGGAAATTAACTTGCTTAATATTACTCAAATCTCTAGTGCCTGAATCAGAAGGAAATGGTTTCCTCTTCCTTTGATGGCTTCAAGGGGGCAGGACTTTGAAGAAAAATTAAAAATCACAAATGTATTAGCTTGAATTACTTTTGAGCTGAATCACTGATAAGGCATGTATTAAACACCTTCCATGTTACAGAGGAAAGCAAAAAAGGCTATAAAATTTGTCCCCATCCTTCTGGTTCCTTCCAATTTCAGCCTGCCACTGAAGTTCTAGTGAAGTTCTTAGTGGGCTTCCAAAAGACCTGCTCCTTTACTTTCCTAAAGGGAGAAGTTATTAATTACATTAATTTATTTTCCATCATTGCTTTCAATGATAAGTGAATAAATAAAGGACTTTTCTTTAATAAAGAAGTAATTTTGTACAAACTGAGTATAGAAACTTCCCTAGAATATCCCCAACATCTATTCCCCTTTCCTCTTAAAGAACATCTCCATGGATTAGCATTCTCTCCTTTATAAGAAAGTTATATTAATTACTGGACAGTTTTTAATGTTAATGTTTAAACATTTTTTAATACAGAGAACTACTGTCTGCCTTTTTCTTTTGTGTAACCACTGGCCCTAGTTTTGCCCTCGGGGCAACACAGATTAAAACGAGTTCTTCCTTGTGACAGTTATTTTTGTATCTGAGGAGAGCAACCTTGTCACTCTTTTAATTCATATCTTCTCCAATAAACTGTACTTGCAAAGAACAAAAATAAGATAGCCTACAAGTCCAAGTGACAGAAAACACCCTTGTTTTGTACACTTTGTGCATTTCCTAGACCTGTGATGCCTATGAAACCCTAGTCTGGTTTGTACAAGATAATGTACCTTATTATATTGATGAAAACAGTTTGTGTTGTTTGTTTTTGGGGAGAAGGAGGTCAAGTTAGTTTTAAGTATTATCTTATATAAGGACTGATTCTGAGTTATTTGTAGACTAAAGATTTGATGCTATGAAAGTGTTACACTCAATATGCGAGCAAATTTGGAAAACTCAGCAGTTGCCACAGAACTGGAAAAGGTCAGTTTTCATTCCAGTCCCAAAGAAAGGCAATGCCAAAGAATGCTCAAACTCCTGCACAATTGCACTCATCTCTCACGCTAGCAAGGTAATGCTCAAAATTCTCCAAGCTAGGTTTCAGCAGTACATGAACCGTGAACTTCCTGACGTTCAAGCTGGATTTAGAAAAGGCAGAAGAACAAGAGATCAAATTCCCAACATCTGTTAGATCATCAAAAAAGCAAGAAAGCTACAGAAAAGCATCTACTTCTGCTTCATTGACTATGCCAAAGCCTTTGACTGTGTGGATCACAACAAACTGTGGAAAATTCTTAGAGATGGGAATCCCAGACCTCCTGACCTGCCTCTTGAGAAATCTGTATGCAGGTCAGGAAGCAACAGTTAAAATTGGACATGGAACAACAGACTGGTTCCAAATCAGGAAAGGAGTACGTCAAAGCTGTATATTGTCTCCCTGCTTATTTAACTTCTATGCAGAGTACATCATGAGAAATGCTGCGCTGGATGAAGCAAGATTCATCCAGCTTCTAGAATCAAGATTGCCGGGACAAATATCAATAACCTCAGATATGCAGATGACACCACCCTTATGGGAGAAAGTGAAGAAGAACTAAAGAACCTCTTGATGAAATTGAAAGAGGATAGTGAAAAAGTTGGCTTAAAAGTCAACATTCAGAAAACTAATATCATGGCATCTGGTCCTATCACTTCATGGCAAATAGATGGGGAAACAGTGTAAACAGTGGCTGACTTTATTTTGGGGGGCTCCACAATTACTGCAGATGGTGATTGCAGCCATGAAATTAAAAGACACTTGCTCCTTGGAAGGAAAGTTATGACCAGCCTAGACAGCATATTAAAAAGCAGAGACATTACTTTGCCAGCAAAGGTCCATCTAGTCAAAGCTGTGGTTTTTCCAGTAGTCATGTATGAATGTGAGAGTTGGACTATAAAGAAAGCTGAGCACTGAAGAACTGATGTTTTTGAACTGTGGTGTTGGAGAAGACTCTTGAGAGTCCCTTGGACTGCAAGGTGATTCAACCAGTCAATCCTAAAGGAAATCAGTCCTGAGTATTCATTGGAAGGACTGATGTTGAAGCTGAAACTCCAATACTTTGGCCACCTGATCTGAAGAACTGACTCACTGGAAAAGATATTGATGCTGGGAAAGATTGAAGGCAGAAGGAGAAGGGGATTACAGAGGATGAGATGGTTGGATGGCATTACCAACTCAATGGACATGAGTTTGAGTAAATTCCAGGGATTGGTGATGGACAGAGAGGCCTGGCGTGCTGCAGTCCATGATGTCGCAAAGGGTCAGACACGACTGAGTGACTGAACTGAAAGATTCCGTGTAGTTTATAGGAGTGTCACAGTTTGCATGAGGCCAGTTCTCAACAGTAGTTCTTTCATAGAGAAAATGTAGATTAAAATACAGCAGCAAAGTCTTATTTTAAATTTAGTAAAATTCAATAAAAAATAAAATACATTTATGTTAGTGGAAAAATTCAATAAAACAAAAACTAAAGCTTCATTTAAAAAAAGTCAATTTTAGTTGTAAGGTACAGAACTCAAGTCTTTTAATGCCAATTTAGCTTTTTCTCTTGCAGTAATAGGCTAATGCCAAGAACCTACATATAATTTTTTATTCTTCCTTATGAGATTATTTGTATCCTTTGAGATAAAAATTGGCATTTTTAACCTTGGACTAATCAGCTGAAGTTGTGAAAGTTTTTGATTACTGAACACAAACTGATGGACTTTTCTTCCTGAGAAAACACTGAGTCAGAAAGTTGAGGGATCATAAAGTAGCACCTTGTTCTCCAACAGGATGGTTCCGAATTTCTTGCTAAGACTCATTTCCAGATTTGTGTTTGTGTGGACGTGTGTTCTCTGCTACTTTCCTACAGGACTGCTAATAATCTCATGAACACTGCACAGATGTTTTCCCCATTCTGTGGCATACTTATTTTTCAAGTGGCTTCTAAGAGCAGATGTTCCCATGTGTCTTCGTAACTTCTTTTCAGTTGATGTTTTTGCAACCTTAAAAAAAAAAAAATGAGGTGGAGGGGAGGAATACTAAAGAAAACCAATTACAGAAGAAAAAGACCAGTGGATTTTTAACTTTTTTATTATGAGTCCACAAAACACCCAGTTCAGTTGAATTTAATAACTGTTTATTGAGAACCTATGTGTAAAGCTGTGGCTTACATCTGGGAGGGTTCAAAGTAGGCAGGTGTCACATAGGTTGGAGGAAAGATATTTGCAAAACAAGAACACATTCACAAAGCATATATGTGAACTGGTATCTCAGGCAGAAGGCAGGAATAAAGTATAAATATTTAGAACATATGCAAAGAAAAGTAAAAGTATCAGCAGAGTATGGATATCGCCTCATGTGATAGAATAATTGGGAATTTAGATTCAGAAGATGATTTAAGGCTAGAGCATAAAGAACCATGAACAACAGAATGAAGAATTTGCAATTAAGTGAATTTATACTGATGAATGATCTTGACTATGGGGGTAGCATGATCAGTGTCATGTATTTTGGAGAATTACTGAGGCAGTCATGTATAAGAAGGATTTGCAGAAATAAAGACAATAAGTATAAGGAGTCACAGCTATCATTCTACCAGTGATGAAATAATAAGGTGGAGTGTCATTTGTAAAAATGAGAGTGTTATAAGTAGGAAGATACTGAGGTTAGAGAATCATAGTTTATAGAATGTTACTCTTGTTTCTTTCCCTCCTAATGGTGTGAGTTAGATAGACCAGGAGAACAGCGCTTTCATTAATCAACCAGAATATCAAAATCATGACCATACATGGTTAGAGATGATGAGTTTATGTGAAATGGTCAGTGAACATCTAGTGTCAGGAAGAGAGTTTCAAGCTAGAAATAAATATAAGACTTTCTGTATAGAAGTGCACAATTACTGAGAAAGAGGCTAAGGTTGGCAAAGAAGATCAAGAACAAGGCTTTGGCAATTATTGTTGTTCTGAGACGGGGACAAAGGAAGAAGAAGAGCCTGCTAACATGACTGAGACTGCAAGTCCAGTGAGGTAGCAAGAAAACTCTTAATAATTAGAGTGCAATAATGGTCCCCAACAATAGGAGAACCTACCTAAATTCCAAATAGCAGAGATTGTCTGAGGAACAAGGAAAGATGAAAAGATTTGGGGATGGTAAACTTGTGGTGCCAGATACTGAATACATGTTGGTTGTTGATGGGAGTTAGAAATGACAAGCTCAATGAATGCTTTTAGTTAGCTAATTTTTTTTAGATAAAGAAGTTTCTCACTTGTTTTGCATTAAAAGACTGTACTTTAGCTTATCATAGGGGCCAAAGCACTGAAAATGTAAAGCCATTTGAAGATGATCTACATTATGCTGAATGAATTTCTAATGTTTCACTAGTCATGCTAGTTTGAACAGAGAGACCTCCACTCCCAAGCTTGGTGCTAAAAATTGTATCATATCCCATTTTCCTCCCTGCAGTATGCCCTTGTTGCAAAGTTTCTTTTCTGTGGATCTATTTGCCTCTCATATCTACCACGAGATTATCTACCTCTCATGATCCTAATTTTGCCTAATTATCATGATATTATACCATGACAGGACATCATTTCCCAGAACCCATAGATTGGCTTTCTAGGTTAATCCCCTTGTAAGGGTCTTCTGCATTTCTATTCTGGTCTTGTTGCTTTAAAAGCTTTTGATGGCAAAACTTGATTTCTCAGCAGATGAACTTCTTAAAGATTTCAGTTGTTCTAATTGTTAAAGTTCATCATCTCCGATAGAATGAAGAAGGATATGATAGATCCACTGTTGTACATTTTCTAATTTTTAGAAATCGATTAATTACATTCTACCTGAGTCTTCTTTCCAACACTTAAAATTTTGGTCCATTTTCCCACTCTGGAGAAGGTATAATTAGCCTCAAGCAACTCACTGTATATATATAATTGTTAACTTTTTTTTTCTCCTAAGATTGATATGATTATATGTTAAAATGAATGTGAAAGTGTTTCATGAAACTATAAAACATTAACACGTTTTTAATTGTTTGTGTTATTAATTATAAGTAGGAAAACAGGCACTTAGAATAAACAGCCATGGGATGTAACAGCTGGCTATAAAAAGATAAAATAATTATAAAAATATAAAAACAAATGTTTGCGGCACCATACAGTGAAGGAACAAGTTGTGTTAAGTATGCAGTGATCCACACTCACACAAATAAGGGCTTTAAAGTACTTCAGTCTGGCATTAAATTGGTTAGTTAGTATCTCTGATACTAGTGTAATATAATGCTATTTGTTATACTAACATAATATTTGTAATATTGATCCAAATCATCAATAAAATGTTCTATTATATTCAGCATATCCTATAAGACAACAGAGAAAAATAAAATACATTCAGAAGCATTTTTAGCCAAAATATTTGAAATCTTTAAAAAGTCTTGCACTGCAAATGTAAACCTAAGCTATTTGTAAAAATATTTTTTTAGGACACCGATTTTCCTGGTAATGCTGGGTAAATCCAGTCATTCAGCGCATTCACTGAACCTCCAGCCTTGCTCAAGCCCTTGTACTACGAGAGAAGAGCTAGCAGAACCCTCTTAAAAGCAGAGCATTTCCTTCACCACTCTTCATTTTTCTTTTTATAGTCTTTTTCATCCTGGCATTTCTATCACTATGATTCATAAAAGACATCACATCTCAAATATTTGACCCCTGCCGGACAGACAAATTCAAAAAACAATCTGTAAATTAAAAACTCACCATTTTATTATCCGTGTAAAAGAATATTACAGCAAAAAGCTACCTAATCATTATTTGAATCTTTACATTTTTTAAATGATGGAGAATAACTAGAATATACCTGGAGTTCTCCTCCATTGACTAAATGAATGCATAGAAGTGACGCCTTCAGAGAGAATTACATCTTGTTTGTAATTTTTCACTTCTTTAATAGTGAGATGTAATACACTTAAAAACATAATTTTAAACATAAATCATATGAGAGGTCACATTCCTTTATTTCCAAGAACATAGGCAAAACTTGCTCTGTGACCTGGAAGAGGACAATTATTTGAGTCAAGGACAGTCACTGGTTAGAAAAGAGTCAACCCAGAGGCTACAACTGGAGGGGAAATAAAAATAGGATCCATATAATCAGCTCACTATTTATTACTTCTGGATACAAAGAGGAATATGCAAATTGTAAATCCTGAATACTTGATCAAATTAGCTATGAAATGATTAATGTACACTTTTAAAACCATGAGATCATGCAAGTTCCACCACCTAACAATCTATTAAATGAACAGGTAGAATCTAGTGTTTCATACAGTAACCTCTACAAAGATTGAATATCAGCCACGAAAAGTTCCCTTTGTACTGGAGAACACATCCTTTAAAATTAGAGAGAATTCAATTTCATTTCTTCAATTTTCCTCTTTTGATTTAGAGCACATGTTTATAATATTTTATCTCCTAATTAATATATCTTCAGTGAGCACAGTTTTAATATTTGGTCATCTGAATAAACAATAAATTTAACGAGGGCAAGGACATTTTTTGTCTCATTATAGAGTCAGACACAACTTAGCAACTGAAGGAAAACAACAACAGCAAATATGTCCCAAGCCATTAGAAGTGTGCTTGGCAAAATTGGGACATTTAATAAATATTTATTTAATGAATCAATTGTTGCCTTTGAGAACATGACAAAATACTATGTGTGCTTCATTTGAAGTTATTAACAAATGCAAGCCCATGTATTTTTAGGGTATAGGAAGATTCTGGAAGATTTTACTTTGCAATGTGGAATGAGGACAATCATTGCTGACAGAATTTGCATATAAAACCAGAGGCACCCTTCCTGTGGGCTAGGCACTGTGCTAAGTGTTTTGCCAATATTTTCTCAAAGCCCCCCAAATTCTCCAAATGTGCTGTTTTATTTTACAACATTTTATTATTCTACATTTTTACCAAGGAAAGGCCATTGCCCCAAATTGCATAGCTGCTGCCTGCTAAGTCACTTCAGTTGTGTCCGACTCTGTGTGACCCCATAGATGGCAGGCCACCAGGCTCCACTGTCCCTGGGATTCTCCAGGCAAGAACACTGGAGTGGGTTGCCATTTCCTTCTCCAATGCATGAAAGTGCAAAGTGAAAGGGAAGTCGCTCAGTCTTGTCCGACTCTTCACAACCCCATGGACTGCAGCCCACCAGGCTCCTCCATCCATGGGAATTTCCAGGCAAGAGTACTGGAGTGGGTTGCCATTGCCTTCTCCAAAATTGCATAGCTAATAAGCTTAATTGAAACTAACAATATTCCTCATAAACTGTGCTCTAACCCACTCTGATATATTTTTTGAATGCAGTATGTTAATAAGTCCTTTTCAAGTCTTTGAAACAAAAGGAGTGTGCAGTTTAAGGGTTTCAACCCCTTTTAAGTGACAAGTATCATACTCCTTCTTTAGAAAAGAAAGTGCAAGAGAGAGACAAAACTGTCTTCAGCCATCCTTGCTAAAGCCTTTGTAATACTCATGTAAGTCAGTAATTCCCTCACTTACTGTGGCAGTTAACAACCACAAAAATAAAACCAGTTAATGCCCTCAATGACCCTTTCCCTTCCTTCAAGTGAGGTTTTTGCCATAAACTGTCTGTCTTTTAAAAGTAATCTCTGAGGTTCAGGTGACACCGTGTCTCCTAGGATTATTTGTATCCTGGACTGTGGAGAAGCTGCTGACAACACCCAGTCATTACCTGCCCTAAATGCATTTCTAGATAAGAGTGGGGATCCCAAATGAGTAAGAAAAGTGGCTTCTTTTGCAGGCCAACTGTTTTCCCTAATAGATAATCTGAGTATTACAGAGAAACTTCACTCCTCCTAATCTCCAAACAAAATAAATGCCATTATATCTAGGAGGTGGTACAGCTTTAAACATATGGATGGAACTTAGAATTGATTGTAACAGGCAGAGAGTTTGCTTACAAGACTCACAGCTAAAGATGATTGAAATCACCTGAATAATGACAAATGCAGGGTCAGAGAAGGACAACATGAGATTTATGGACAAGTACGAAGTAATGTATGCGTGTGATAAAAAGCCATCAGATATTCAGTGCATAGAGAGAAGCTGGCCAATCTGTGTTTCGAGGGGGCTGAGAACAGTCATTGTTCATGGGCCTGGTTTAAAGTGACATAAAGCTGCAGAGAATGCAGACTCTGTCGTGGATTCTTAGCACGGTCTGAAGCAGAAAGATGTGATCAGACTTGGGTTCTCAGCAGAATTATGACTCCACCTGGCTGTGTGGCTTTAGGTAAACTGCTTAATCCTTCTTCATGGTGGTTCCTATAGTTTTAAAGTAAGTGAGAGGAGAAACATGTTCCCTTCTTATCTTACAGAATTAACATCAGTATAAAATAAGACCATCTATCGATTGAGTTGGAAAGAGGTCCATTGTTAAAATTGTTTAAAATTAGGACGCAACAACAAAAAATAGCATAATGCCACATTACTGCCAATACCTCTCCCCCCACCCCCACCCCCAACACTGGCCATAATCATGTTTGCTGCTAAATCACTTCAGTCATGTTCGACTCTGTGTGACCCCATAGACGGCAGCCCACCAGGCTCCCCCGTCCCTGGAATTCTCCAGGCAAGAACCCTGGAGTGGGTTGCCATTTCCTTCTCCAATGCATGACAGTGCAAAGTGAAAGTGAAGCCGCTCAGTCGTGTCCGACTCTTAGGGACCCCGTGGACTGCAGCCTTCCAGGCTCCTCCATCCATGGGATTTTCCAGGCAAGAGTACTGGAGTGGGGTGCCATTGCCTTCTCCATAATCATATTTAGAATAGCAATTTTTATTTGTTCCTTTACGTTTTTCCTTGTTCTCTAATTTGTTTCTATGACAGACATCTTTTATTTTGATAATTCCCATGTTGGCTAAAGAGAGTGAAAGAAAGGAACAGAATGAGAAACATAAGTATGTAAAAGTGAAAATTTTACGTGCTTTAAAGACAGAAAGCGAGTTTCCAAGATTAGCTCTGTCAAAGCAAATCTTGATGTTTTACGTAAGAATCTTGAGAACCAATAGAAAGAATAGAAAGGATGTGCCACATTGTGAAGACCGCACACTTATTACATTTGGGACAGATACTAATTAGATGAGTACATCATATAGCTTTAGTCCCTGACTTTAGTATTAATGGGATAAGGAAAAAGCAACTTTGAACTCAAGGGCTAAGGATTCCATGTGAGCAAACCCATGCTAGGCAGCTTTGAAAAACGTTCTAGGCTCACTAAAGGGTAGAAAGGAATTAGAACTTCTAAGCATTCATCTTGTATTTCTGCTCTAACATTGGACATTTTCAAAGATCCAAAACAGTATTTTGGAGCAGTAAGTATCAGTAAATAGTAAGTTGTTGTTATTTTTGGCAATAATGTATCACATCTCTTCTTAGACCCAGGGTTACTCTCTCCTTATACTTCCCCTCCATTCAAAAGACACACACCCTCCACCCAGCATGCTGGTCAGAGCTTCATCTCTCGATGCAACACTTGCTCTTTTAGAAAATGGGCAGATTAGGATGTAAACCTAATTCCTTTGTTGGAAGCCAAAAAGGAATCCCCATTCTCCATTTTTCCTAAATTTCTGTGTAAAGGATAGAGTCACTTTGTTAATACAATTTGGAAGTGTATATCTCTCACTTTTCTGCAAAAAGCTAAGTAAACACCTGTGTTTATTACTTTCTTAGTTTTGCACACACACACAAAAGTTTAAATAACAGTAATCATTCTAATTGTTCTAGGCCTGAGTTACAAAAATAAAATTCATACCTTCTCTCCACCTAACAAAAAAGTAGCTATCTCCCTTAGTGCCTTTACACTTTTTATTACTGATCCTTAACTATTTTCCAGGAAAGCAGGAAGGGAGGAAACACAGGATCTGAAGGAAAAAAGAGAGGTGCTTTTGGCAGGAGTTGTTCAAGCATAAGTGAAGATAAATCACCTTAGAGATAGTCATGCGAGTCAACAGTCAAATGGGATTCTATTTGCCAAAACAATAATTAAATACAACCAAAACAAAATGCCTCTCCAACCTTTCTGGAAACCATTGCTAGTGTGGTGGGATATATTGGTACTTATATCCCCTTTTATACAAATTTTTTGGCCGAAAGAGTAGCAGTCAGGCCTGCAAAAAAGAAAATGATGTGGAAAACAAAGTGATTACTAGATTTCAGATCTGAGAGGTGTTACTGGGAAAAAACACATATGCAAAGGCACATGCACATACCCAGAAATGTCAGGTGAATTCCCCAGTTTACTTTGTTCTTAAAGATTATGTTGTTGTTGTTGTTCAGTCGCTGAGTCATGTCCAACTCTCTGCAATTCCATGGACTGCAGCACACCAGGCTCCTCTGTCCTTCACTATCTCCCAGAATTTGCTCAAATTCATGTCCATTGAGTCGGTGATGATATCTAACCCTCCCATCCTCTGCTGCCCCCTTCTCCTTTTGCCTTCAATCTTTCCCAGCAACAATCTGTTATTTGTCTTCCTGAAAGAGAGAAGAAAATAGCCAAACAATGTTAATCATTGTTAGTAAGCGTTACCTTTTCTGGTTGCTTCATTAGAACAACTGAAAAAATAGAAAAGGGGAGTTTATATATGTGTTTAACATTGTAGAAAAAGGTAATTTACATGCTTAACCTAGACTTTGCCTGAGACAGCAAATGTGCTTAAGAAAATACCTTGAGAAGCCGCTTAAAGTAGTGAGTGAGACTCTTCCAGGAATTGGTTTACAGGAGACGAGATACTAAAATGATAGCTAAATTCCTCTGCGTTGTAAAGAATGGGGGCAACTCCAAGAGGTAAGAAGAGGAAAAGGAGATGGATTAAAAATATATCCAATTGCATCTTTTTTATTTATTGAGGTATAATTGACATACAATGTTATATTAGTTTCCAGGTGTACAACATAATGATTCAGTACTTTTGTATACTTTTAAGTGATCACCACAATCAAGTTAAAATCCATCACCCTATAAAGTTAGAGTTTTTTCCCTTGTGATGAGAACTTTTCACATTTACTCTCTTAGTAACTTTCAAATATACAATATAGGATTATTATGTTAACTATGGCTTTATGCTGTCCATCACATCCCTGTGACTTGTTTTTTTTATAACTAGGAGTTTGTACCTTTAGATTCCCTTCACCCATTTGCCCCACCCACACCTGCCTCTAGCAACCTGCACTCTGTTCTCTGTATCTATTTGAGCTTACGTTTTTCCAACCTGTATAGACAAACAATTGATATAAATCACTATATAAATTTAAGGTGTACAGCATGATGGTTTGACTTACATACAGTCACATGATTACCATAATAGTTAACTTTCATCATCTCCTATGGACACAATGAGAAGAAAGAAATTCTCCATATGATAAGAATTCTTAGGATCTATTCTCTTAACCTTCCTTTTCATAGACCATTCAACAGTGTTAACTGTAGTCATCAAGTTGTACATTACAATCCTGGTACTTATTATAAGTGGAAGTCTATCTTTGACGACTTTCTTTCAATTTCCCATCCCTCATGCCTCGCCTCTGGTTACCAAAAATCTGATTTGGGGGGTTGTTTTTTTTGGGAGAGTTTGTTATTTTCAGGGTCCACATATAAAGGACACTGTACAATATTTTTCCTTTCTGCAATTTATTTCACTTAGCATAATGCCTTTAAGTTTATCCGTGTCGTCACAAATGGTAGAATGTCCCCCCCTTTTTTTAAAAAAATTTTTAGGAGATGGGCTGAATAATACTAAGTTGCAAATATTGGTGGTAAAGAATCCTTCTGCCAGTGCAGGAGAAGGAAATGGCAACCCACTCTGGTATTCGTGCCTAGAGAATCCTATGGACAGAGGAGACTGGTGGGCTGCTGTCCATAGGGTGGCACAGAGTTGGACACGACTGAAGCGACTTAGCATGCATGCATGCCAATGCAGGAGATGCAAGAGCAGCAGGTTCAATCTGTGGATTGAAATATCCCCTGGAGTAGGAAATGGCAACCCACTCCAGTATTCTTGCCTGGAAAATTCCATGGACTGAGGGACCTGGAGGGCTACAGTCTGTGGGGGTCACAAAGAGTAAGACATGACTGAGGCCACCATGCAGTATTAAAGTATATATAATATATACCATGTTTTCTTTCTCCATTTATAATGGACAATTAGGTTGATTTCATATCTGTAAATAATGCAGCAATGAACATGGAAGTACATGTATCTTTCTGAGCTGGTGTTCTTATTTTCTTCAGATAAGTACTCAGAGGTGAAATTGCTGGATCATATGGTACTTTTATAAAAACACTTTTAAAAGTGACTTTCTGTGTATGATTTCCAATTGTTTTCCTTGCTGTAAAGTAACACTTCCAACATTTAACTTAAATCATCCATGAAGCTGCCATATAGAGAAATCTTATACAAAAATTATTGCTTTGTGGACAGTTCAGAAGAGAACTGTGCTCCTCCTGGGTTTTAGAGTAAAGGCAACATATGGCTGATATTGGGATGACCCATAAACTGAGCTTAGAGAAGGGAACCAGTATTGAAGTAGTTGAGAATGCAAGCCCTGTAAGAATACGCAGAAATCTGGAGAAATTGGATTCCCCCCCCCCCCGCAAAAGTATACCTTGTTTATGAATATGATTGAGAAGATAACCTAGCTGACATCTGGGTAGCACACAATCCTAGGTTTTTGCAGAAAAATCTCTCATCACAAAAGTTACATTTTTGACGTGCACACAAAAAAATGGCCATTGGTGCAAAACAGAGGGTGGAGTGTCATAGAATCATACATTTCTAGCACTTGATCTGTGAGAGTATCCCCCAAATGGCTCATCATACAAACAGGACAAAAGACAGGCACTAGTTATGCTGGAACCTGAAGCAGAACTGAACTGACCTGACTGTTTCATGCTGAGCATTGTCCAACCTATTGGTTGCTTTGCAAATGACAATTACTTTTTTCTTAAGTGCCTACTCATCATTTTTGCTAAGTTTTATGTATTTGAGCATTTAATATATGTTGACTTATAATACTCAGACCCTGAGAACATATAGATATCATGGAAATTGAAATAGAGGCAGATAAAGTTGAAATTGAATCAGAGAGGCTGGGGGACAGGAAGAGACTAATTCTAGAATTAAACAAGGCATGTGACATCTTCTAGACTTGCAAGGGCAACAAGTTGGTCACAAAACAGCAAACTTTATTTGAGTGACTGAGAACAACCCCAACTTCTGAAGCTCTGCAAGGATGTGCATTTGAGATGAAAGTATGAGAAATGGAAACAGACTCTAACTCAAAGTGAAGTCTGTGGCTTGAGTTCAGGAATGTTTCACAAGATTTGACATCTGCTCATCACTTAACAGTGGAGGTGATAGAAAAAACATTTTCCTTAAACATGTACAAAATTAAATTTAAAAACAGCAACAGCTCCTTTTATGTCATCCTGGAAAGATCCTGCCAGGACTTCCAGATACAGGAAATTCAAACAGCATTGGCTATCCTTTAATTGCAAAGAAAAGTAGCTCTGCTCTACTCAGTTATAATTGCTATGTTTAAGCATTTTACATATGATCTTTCATTTAATAATTATGTCTCTTGAGGGATATTGGATTCTTTGCAGGGACAGAAAGTTTACCCAAAGCCAAGAGATGACACTATGATAAAACAAGGCATATATCAAAATTGGATTCATTAGTCAGTTTCTCTATCTTTCAGTTTCTCTATTTTCATACACATCTCTTTCTTCAAAGATTACGAACACCAAGAGACACAGGCATTTGGCAGAAAAAGCCTTTATGGCTCTGATTCCCTCTCATGTCGTCTGAATTAGGGGACATTCAAAGATTATAGGTCGCTATGACAGAGGAAATGTATTGTAACTGGATTTTAACATACATTTGGGTGATCTCTCGTGGCAGTATTATGACTTCAGCAACTGGCTATAATAATGGTCAGGAATTTGGGGCAACTCAAAGTTGTAAAAGGAAAATCAGTACCAAGCCATTGAGAACACTTAGAACATTGTAAAGCAAGGAGCAGAAGCTCTGCTATGGAGTTTTAGTCCTGCATATTCTATAAATCAATAATTTATAGTATATTTTATACATCCCTTGAAGGATCCAAGCTTTGATCTTTGGCTTCATCTTCGCTCTTGAAATTGAATACAAAGCGAAGTCTTAGAGTAGAATTTGGCACTGTTTGTTGCTAGTCTTAGGGAAACCAAGTCCAAAGCCAGAGATAAACATTTTTCTACTGTAAAATGTTGAAAGCAATCATGCTTATCTCACTCTGTTTGATAAGCAATGCAAATTCAAAGAGCTCTCATTTTCCCCATGTTCACTTCAATTTAGAGTATTCTCAATAGCATATATGTGACAATTTTATTGTATATTTAAGAGAACATGATATTTAAATTCACTTGAATACATTTTTAAAATCCATTACCAGTATTGTACTTTTTACTCTAGAATATTAAAAATCACTTTCATTTCCTTTTCTTTCGCAATGAATTTTTCCTAGTGATAGCCCATCTTTACATCAGTAACGCATCCCTGTTGAATAGAACCTTGGCTGTACATGACAAACATCTTTTCTGGACTGGGCAGTGAAAACACATACTGAGATAAACTGTCAAAACATTATCTTTGGGATCACTGTATAGATCTGACCACTGCACATGTTTTTGACAGTCAGATATGAAATGTTGATGGAAAGGTGGTTCAGTCAAGAGCAAATCCTGTCTACTCCCTCCTCCCACCAATCTCTTCCTTGCCTCTGCACACATTAAAATTCCATTTGGATATCAGTAAATGCCCCCTTCACTAAGATCCACCCTAACCTAGATAAGCCTGTGTCCTATGTCTCTAGTAAGGCAACCAGATCAGCAAGTGAGATGATCCCAATCGATTTGCCCCCTTTGCCTGGATTTCTCTTGTACTCACACTAAATAATGCAGACAGGTCTTGCCCCTAGCTCCTTGATGGAACATGCATTTTCCATCTGTGGGTTTGACCTTTTCATCCAACTTAAAGGAAAGTTTAAGCATGTATTGGGATGACTCCTTGGAGGGTTTTTCTCCTTGGGGTACTTCTTATAACTGCATATTTAATTCTTTTCTGGTTTCCCTCACTAAGAAAAAAGAGGGTGTTAGCATTTTTTAAGGCTATCTCTCTGCATTTTATTATATAAATCAGCTTTCTTGCTTGAGTCAAAGGTCACCCCTTCTGCTGCATAACAATACTTTTCAGTCTAATATTAAAAGCTGGCTTCATTTTACTTTGTAATATAAAGCTTCACTTTGGCATTAATATCATTCAAAAGGCAGCTGCCCACATAATAGGTTTCCTTTTAAGCAAAATGGGAAAACACACATTTATCAAACAATTTTCAGAACGGAGGCTACAGTTTTGATCGCGTCAAAAACCTCAGCCAATCAGGCTGTTACTTACCAAGGATGCCAGATCTGTGCATCTGACAGGATATTGAATAGCCAATGAGTTTATTCCTGCAAGCGTATTTATAGAACACTTTATAATGTGTAGAGGAGGGAGGGCATGTTTTTTTTCTTATTATGTATTTCCTAAGCCAATGGAAAAGAGCCCATGTCAAAACTGAGAAACACTTTTGTAAAGAAAATAGCATACTTTCCTGGATATTCTAGCATGATGAATAGCAAAAGCAAAATTGAATTTGTCTCACTAGTTGTGCCACGTACTTGTGTAGATTTTATGTCAGTGATGACACTAGAAACGGAAGTTTTCAGTTTTGCTTTCTGTGAATTATTCTGGTAAAATCTTTGCACTTGTAAACAGCTGACCCTAGGTCCAGCTTGGACATGAACTATTCTACTAGGGCTGACATGAGTCTTAGCCACTGAAAGACAGATGTTTCCTGCATATCGCATGTCACCTTGTGCAAACAATGTTAGGATATAGTTTGGTTTACAAAGTTATTTGAAGCTTCCTTCCTGTATGTGTTCATGTATTTTTCTTTTCCTTTCTCTAATATGTATTTCCAAAGCATGGACTGCAATCCTTAGCCTATGATTCTTAACAGCATCATTTTCAAATAATTTATTAGAGCAGCAAAATAATATGGTAGTCAATCCATCTACATGCCGACTTGCAATTTTTTTTTCCTATTGCATTTGACATTTAATTGCAAATACTGAGATGAAATTGACCCAGAGAAGTCTTGCCAAACTTACCCACAAACAAAAGCCATAGTCAATTCCATCTGTCACCATGATTGATAAGAAAACCAGTGCCTTAATTTCTCAGGTGATTTTCCCTTTCTTCCTGATGAACTTGCCAATCAAACTCAGGAGACAAGCAGGAGAAGAAATAAATGTGTTTCAAAAGAAGGAGCTGTAGTAAGCGAAGGCCTTTGCTGCTGCTGCTTCTCCTATCCTTTTTTTTCTTGTTTGTTCTTCCCTCTTTCTCTTCTCTTTCTTCATCTTTTTTTCTGTATTTTCTAAGATCTCCAACTCTGGTAAATCGCCAATCTACGGCAAAGCACCCACATACGCCACCTAAAAACCACAAGCGACTACGCCAAGCTGTGAATCTCATAGCTTTCCGTTTCAATGTGGTTTTTAATAACTTTTTAACCTCAAGCCCTCTGACATACAAGTCTCATGATCTTCTTCCATGTCACAAAATTATATTCTAGAACTATCTGTGTTTAGATTGCTGCGTGTGATGGCACCTAACAACATGATGTGCAGTTTACAAGGAGCCTTATCATCAACCTTTGCCATTTTTCACTTCAAGAGTAAAGGCATACGTATGTGTGTACAGACACACACTATTTTAAATGGAACTCAGAAGACACAGGACTGGGAATAGCTCACTTCTCAGAAATTCCTGAGAGCTAGAAGTGTATCCTCCCCCACGATCAGAGACTCAATCAAATTCTAGCGAAAACAACAACAAAAAAGTGGCTGCAGTTGTAAGAGACAGCCTGATGTAATTGATCCCAGCCCCTCCGGGAGGATGATCCTGGGTTAATTAAGAGCACAGCCACCTGCTCGCTGTACTGGCGTCTAACATTCACTTGAGCAGGTCTATCGTGGATTAGGGCACCGGCTTCTACAGATGTGTGGTACTGAAACACTAGCCTGCCTATTAAGCTCTAAAGCTGGTTCTTAAACTGTCATAATGCTGGCTGAATTATAGCTGATTGGAATACCCAACACATGAATGCTGATTGGCTGAAAGCAAATCAAATCTGAGTGAAACCACACTGCGCTAATAGAATAATAAGACAGAATGCTTGAGAGAAATTGCTTATACATTGCTTTGCAAAGGTCTCGATCATTCATTTAGGTTTATGGTCTCCAGCAACTAGCCTCTCTGAGATGTTTAAGTAAAACCAACTTTAGCTGGTATATTTATTTTGGAGCAGTATGGGAACACTCTCACCTAATAAAAAAAATATTTTATGGAAGAACAGAAGGTCTTTTAATCTTATACCACATATGTGTTAACTCATGGAGGTCAAGCTATTTATAGAAACTGGTTAAAACTTGGCAGTTATAGATTTGTAAAGACTCAAAATATGATCAATTTCTAAACAAATTTTAGGGATTCCTTGACTGTTTGGTTAGACTCAGATGAATTGAGCTTATTATTTAAAGAAAATGAAAGATTATAACTATTGATGTGGAGAAATTACAAATTTGCTAAAGGACTAATGAGAATTTTTGATCATATGAAATTAAAGCTACCAGCAAACAGGCTTAAACCAGACTTGCATTGTTTTACATGATTTAACTGTTCCACACTTTTCTTTCTGCTCTTTATTATTAGTTGGGCTCTCTGTAGCAGTGCCAGCAGTTGTCTTGTTCAGTCACTCAGCTGTGTCCACCTCTTTGCGACCCCATGGACTGCAGCTCTCCAGGCTTACCTTCCTTTACCATCTCCCGGAGCTTACTCAAACCCATATCTATTGTGTCAGTGATGCCATCCAAACATCTCCTCTGCTGTCCCCTTCTCCTTCTGCCATCAATCTTTCCCAGCATCAGGATCTTTTCTAATGAGTCAGTTCTTATCAGATGGCCAAAGTATTGGAGTTTCAGCTTCAGCATCGGTCCTTCCAATGAATATTCAGGACTGATTTCCTTTAGGATTGACTGGTTGGATCTCCTTGCAGTCCAAGGGACTTTCAAGAGTCATCTGCAACACCACAGTTCAAAAGCATCAATTCTTCAGCTCTCAGCCTTCTTTATGGTCCAACTCTCACATCCATACATAGCTACTGGAGAAACCATAGCTTTAACTATATGGACCTTTGTCGCAAAGTAATGTCTATGCTTTCTAATATGCTGTCTAGATTTGTCATACCTTTTCTCCAAGGTGCAAGCATCTTTTAATTTCACGGCTGCAGTCACCATCTGCAGTGATTTTGGAGCCCAAGAAAATAAAGTCTGTCACTAATTCCATTGTTTCCCCATCTATTTGCTATGAAGTGATGTGACCAGATACCATGATCTTAGTTTTCTGAATGTTGAGTTTTAAGCCAGCTTCTTCACTCTCTTCTTTTACCTTCTTTAAAAGGTTTTTAGTTCTTCTTCACTTGCTGTCATATGGGTGGTGTCATCTGTATATCTGAGGTTATTGATATTTTAGTAATGTCAATTTTACAGTATAACTAAGAGAAAATATTTGACATTCTTTAGATATAAGAAAATTGAAAGTATTTTGTTCAAGTATGTGAAGTTCCTTACCTTTAAATTCTAAATATATTTTCTTTATGTAATTGTCCATTACCTTTAAAAGTTCCATGTCCTTTCACATCAAAGATACTGTGGACATGCATACTGCTGTTTCTTTTTTCATGTTTTGTTTAATCACCCATATGTTTCTAAGAATATTTATATGGTAAGAATGCTCAATATATATTTATGCTTAAACATTTAAAAAATACTTTGCCTTAATCAAGCATTTCAACACAAGGAATATTATCAGCTACATATTTTTAGGCAGGGTCTTTTTGGTTTTTATTATTTTTCATGAAAATTAATAAATTTTTTTCTTTTACTATATTGCAAGCTTCATGAAACAGAGAAAACATCCAAAGTCCTCTCTGCTCCCCAATTCATCCACAAAGATTATAACTTTTATTAATTTTTATAAATGTCTGACTTTTTAAAATATGCATATATATATACAAGTTATATATTTTTGTATTTGCTACTTATATTTTTATAAATTTTTAGTATAAATGAAATCAGATTCTATGAATAAACATTTTTTCTGTAACTGATTTTTTTCATGAGCATTACTTTTAGAGATCTTTCCACTCCAGTTCATATAGACTTACTTAATTTTTTATTAGTAAGTGCTGCTGAGTTTTTAAAGGGTGGATGAGTATAATTTAAACATCCTGTATGGACAGATATTTAGGTTGTTGTCAACATTCATTCTTTATGTTGTAATTAAAATTCATGAAGATACTAGTCTATCACCTATACAAGATACCTCAGAGTAGGTCAGCTGTGTCCAGGGGTAATTCATTTAACATTGAACAGAAATGTGAATCCTTTAATGCAGATGAAACTCTGCATCACTTCACTGTTCCTCCTGCCTGGTGAACTTCAGCCTTTATGTAGTCTTGTGGCTTGCTTTCTCACTCCACTTACCTTTCTGAATCTTTCTTTACTTTCTTTCTATGACTTCTACTCCTTCTCTTTCACCTAATCTTAGTTTTCTTTGTTTCACTCACAGCCATCTGATCTATAATACATCCATGTGTATTGTCTGTATTTATCTGTTTTGCCCTCCACTAGATCTCTGATACCCCAACTGGTACTACTTAGTGTTTAATGCTTGTTGAATAAGTGGGGGAATGAGGGAGCAAATGCACTATCATTTTACCTACACAAACCACTTATCTTGGTATTTGCTTTTCCATCTCGAAAGCATAAAAACAAAAATCAAAATGTAAAAGTTATATATTTTTAATCATATATAAAGCTTTTAGTAAAGTTTGTTGTTGCTAAAATATATGCTAGGGGAAACATAGCTTAGTCTCTGTAAGAAGCGTGTAATCATGTATGAACCTACTAAATGAGAAAGGAGTATTTATAGAGGTTCTGTGATCATCTGAAATGTAATTACACCTAAAGGTACTGGATAGTTTAATGGAAGGCAATTTGTCTGCTTTCTATATCACTACAGAGTGGAGTAATGTAGCCAGGATGTCTTATAGCATGCTTGGTGCCGGAACATCAGGAATCTTACTGACTAGTATTAATTTTATTACATCAAAATTTGTTTCCCAGAAGCTCTACCCTGAGAAAAGTTCTTCCATTTACCACCATGCCTTCTCTTTTGTCTTTTCCTTTGTGTTGCTGAGTCTTCAAGTAGAATAGTTATGCAGGGTATATGAGATAACCAAATATACGACATTTATAAATATATGACATTTATAACCAAATAGAAATAAGAGCTTAAAATACTGTTGTCAATCTTCCTTCACTCACTTATTTGCATGTTACCTGTTTTGCACTCCAGAATGCAAGATTTAGAGGATTCAATTCTCAAAAGCTAATATTCTTTAATGGCAACCCACTCCAGTATTCTTGCCTGGAAAATCCCATGGATGGAGGAGCCTGGTAGGCTACAGTCCATGGGATTGCAAAGAGCTGGACATGACTGAGTGACTTCATTTTCACATTAATATTTTAACTCTCTGAATATAACTTAGTGAGCCAAAAAACAAATGATACTTCAAATAAAAGTAATTCAGCAATTTCAACACATTAAAGGTCAAAGGACATAAAATTATGGAGTAAAATTTGCTTAATAGAATCAGAAGTAAATCCAGAATTGATTCCTGAGGCTGGATTTCTTTTATCATAAATCTATAAAAAGACTTAAATTTTCAAGAAATATGTAAAATTATTAGTGTTAGTATTAAATATGCACTCACTTATATACTTAGCATCTAAAGGAAGCCAGAAAAAATTAAGAGAAGCTAGAAGAAACTGTTAGGAATTTAAGTATTTGATCTCACCATATTTAGTCTCTAATACACTGTGATTATCACTGGCATCATTGTTTTTAAGAAGTTATAAATGACAAACCTTAGGCAATGACTATTATGGCTAGAGATACTAAGATTATGAAAAGCTTCAATTTCAACAGCTAGAAAATATTCTAAAAAATTAAATGAATAATAAATTGCCATACCTTAGAACACACACACACACAAATGCTGTGTATTCCAAATTCTTAGGTTGTCACTAGCTAGTAGGAAAAAAAACCACACACATTTGTGCCAACTTCATGCATATTAAACATACATGCCATGTGGCTCAAAAAAAAAAAAAGAACGAAAATTGGTTGGAATGTAAAAGTAACTTTTTTAAAGGCTTCTCATGAATGTCTGCACTTCCTTTTAATCTCTTTGGCATTTTGTAGTTGGCACTTTCCCTTGGGCTTTTAAAAAAAATCAAATGCTTTCCTTTGAATAAGAATGAATCACCAACTTATTTCCATGTTTACCAAGAGCAGCTCAAAAGTTAGTGATGTTTTTCTTGATGGCAGTCATTTCAAAAGATTTTGTCTCTTGTGAAAATCATTATGTTATAAGATGTGAATTTTTTTCTTAGGTTTTCAGTCAAAGATGCTAATCGGTTGCTCAGTCCACTCTGTAACACTTTTATACATTTTATTACTCTTTGGTTTTGAGTTATGGAAAAAAAAGGAAATTTCATGTTACAAGTCAGAGAAAAAAACAAAGAGAACTCAAGTAAAAAAAAAAAAAAAAAAGAAAGAAAAACAAACCCTGTCCCTAATCTCTGTGGAGTTGAGCCATTTTTCTGGACAAAAGTCCAGGCTATTCTGAAGATCCCTCCTTAAATTAGATCCTGAGACAAAAATTAAAGATTATTCTAATGTAGGTACTTGCAAATCTTAAGTCAAACTTCTTGGACATAAAACAAACAAACAAAACTAATGATTGTGTGAACATACTTTATTTTATTCACTTATTCAGATTTTCAAATTAAACAGTTCACATATTCAACAGACAGTTACTGAGTGCCACCTAAGTGCTCAGCCTTGTGCCAAATTTTTGTGAGGGAATGATGAGCAGTAACAGATAAAATTTCTTCATTTGCACCTCAGGAATTATACATAAGTTTTCAAACAGAGGGGAAATCTTTCCACAAGAAGGATGTTTTCTTATCTGCCAGTACTGGAGAAGTTTGTGAAACAATCCATGTTTGTTACAGAAACAACTTCTTGACTCCATCTAGGTAGATCTTAAAAAGTAGAAAGAATTCTGTGATCCCCATGTTTATAGGACATTGCCCATCTTGAATACAGATGTTCAAGGTAAGTCTTGTGATACTCTTCAGTTTGGTATTGACAAGTTTGTGCCAGAATAGGAATGGCTGAGGCTGCCAGGGGAATTTTTTTTTCTTCCCCCTAGATTTTCAATTTGGTTGTTAGAAAATCTTGGCCACAAGACTGTCCATTAATTCAAGATGGAAAATAATTAGAAAAACATGAAAAAGATCTCAAGTTGCACTCAAGGTTGTATTGACAAACAAATGAACGAATGAAATAATGTAATTCTTTCAACTGTATGTAAGAGAATGAAAATATTGATAGGATAATAGGAGAGATTTCAGATGAAAATAAAATTCTAACCCAAGCAAAATGGAAAGAGAAATACCGTCTTTCAACTTAAAAAGAGTTTGGATATTTTTGGATGGTAAATAAGAAAGTTATTTTATGATATGTGAAGTAATCCTTGATAAAATGTGGGAGATCTACTTCTTTCTATATTTTTTGTATTGATTTACATGTTTAAAGTGTAAATCAATTGAAGATCAAAACACCCAAATTAATCTCTGAATACATCATCTTCTTCTGAGGTTTGTTTTCTCCTTTGAGGAAGATAGAAGTGGCCTCACAGAAGGGGGAAGAAAAAGCAGGGTTTATAAAAAGGTTGAAGAGGAACCATTTAATTCTCACCATACTAGGCTTTCCCAGGAACGATTATGTGCTTCTTATGAATGTGACATTGAAAATCTGTACTTTTTATAGTACACAGTGGGAAAAAATGTAAGCTGTAAAATGTTGCTTTAAAAACGTGTTTAAAAACAGTGTTCTGACACTTTATTGCACAATGAGCTCTTACATTAAGCATTTATGGCAGCTACAAATTCACAGCATGGTTTTGATGCAGTAATAAAAAGCACCAAAATGGGTCCAACTGACATTTTACAGCCAGAACAAAGGTTTGAAAGTTTAAACTTCTCTGTAACTACTACATGTTACGTATTAGCTACATTATCTGTAACAAGATTATATGTTTCCTATCCAGATATTTCTACAGATAAATTACTAGTAAATTTGGTATTGCACCCATTTTGGAGGACAAAGAACATGTATTTGTATGGTCAAGCAAATTAGTAAGGACTCTGCTGTTTATTTTTGACCACTGAGTACATACACAGTTCATCCAAAATTCGTGCTTGCCCAGAGGAATGGACCACTCTCATTTATACTCTTCCCTGAGGTTCCAGCCAGTCCCTAGTCATTTTGTACCCATTAAGGATATTGAATAAACAATTCTCTCAGGTATTCTGTAAATTTTCTACTAGGCTTTGGGCAAAATATTGAGAATGTCTTTGATGCTCTCAATCATCCAATACAATCACAAACATGCATTTGGGTCCAATCTTCCAAATACTCAAATCCCCCCACTACCACTGCCACAACTGTGGCTCCTTATCAATAGCAGATCAGGATGTTGGCAGAGTGATTATTTTGCCTAGAGCTCACCCAAAACAAATAAGAATCTCTAAGTTGCTAGTTTGAAACCTTAAGAGAGTGGGTATTTGAAAACAGGTGTTCTATGTAATTCTGGCCGTTCATATGCAGTGTTTCCAAGGTGTGGTTAAGTCTTTAAAAATGCATAGTTAAGCAGGTAGCTAGCTGGATAGCATTTTTGGTGGGAGTGAACAATTGGAAGCTTTAGTTAATTCATGAATTTGTCTATGGAAAAAGAATTAGAATTATTTTCCCAAGCCAATATTTTGTGAAATTGCCACTGCCAAAAGGCTCATGACTTGGATATAGCATAGTCCAGTGTTTCAGCATTGCAACAGAAGCCAAGATGTAGTCTTCCCCAAGGGCTGGTAGCATTTGCCTGAATGCCACATTCATCAATTTTAATGTTGGATAGACATTTTGGGATTGAGTTATATAAAGATACTTACCAGTCAATCTATTTTCAATATTCTGGACAAATTAAGTATATGCCATCAGAGATCAAACAATTTAGATTATTAAAAAATCTAATGGCTCCAAAAGTATGATATAAATCCGCCAGTATTTTATCAGGTCTTATTCTTTTTTTAAGCTTTTAACATACATCATTTCATTTGATATACATCTGTGCCCTTTGACAGCACAGTTAGCATTTAGATATATGATGAAATATATGTAAAATCAGAAATCTTTAATTCTTTAAAACATATTTTATGATAACATCATAATATCATGTCATTAAAACCCTTCAATTAAAATCCTGGAGTTTTACCAAATTTCCTTTTGTTTCTTTTTGAGGTGACTTTCAATTCCTTAAATCACACTGTCCATAATGCTATCTTGCACGTATAGGGTTGATGCCATCCCTGAAAATACTGTGTGTATACTGACAGCTTATAACATACGACTCTTTCAGCTCAAAGATATTTCATTGGGCATCTTATATAATATTATATTACATACACACATGCTCATTTGTGTCCAACTCTATGTGACTCTGTGAACTGCATTCCACCAGGGTCCTCTGGAATTTTTCAGGCCAGAATACTGGAGTTGGTTGCCGTTTCCTAATCCAGGGCATTTTCTCAACCCAAGCATCAAATCTGTGTCCTTGCATCTCCTGCATTGGCAGGTGGATTTTTTGCCACTATGCCACCTGGAAAGCCCTATTATATTATGTTAAAAAATATATAATTGACATATTTATTATACACAATGTATTATATATGTACAATTATATTCCTTTCATAATCTCTTATAGGCAAGACATGCTGCTCACTTTCATGTACAAATATGAGAAGCATTACACTAAAACTTTAAAAGATATGATATTTTTTATTACTTTGTACAACTGAACAGAAGTAGTCATTTTTAAAAAGTAATAATCTCTACTTCATTGTTACTATTACTAGCTTTTGCTAATTACAAGTGTTATTAATACTCTTGTAACAAATTCAAACAGTGTAGGAATGTTTCATATACATTAAAAATCATCTATTGTGACCCATGTCAATCCTGCTCTTAACTCCTAAGACTTTGGCATTATTCTCCCTATACCTTTACTGATACCTATTTAAATATGTATATTATTAAATAAGATTATACAATGTGATTTTTAAAGTTAACTATATAACTTAGGCTTCAAGTATAGAAAGGCAATCTCTCCCTGCCTGAAAGACCATTTTAAAAACACTTACATTTTATTTTATGACTTTATTTTCTTCAGTTAGATTTTTTTAGTCTACCTACAACTTGGGGAAATTGTATCGTGCAGGTATTTTTATTTCAAAGTGCTTAGCCAGTAGTCACAGTGACATATAATAAATTATTATAACTTTTTGACTCTGAGTTTTGAGCAAAATGAAAATGCTGTATTGGATAGAAGGGCAGAGATTTATGAAAGCAATCTTAAACTGGACCAACAACAAAGTTAGGTAGCTTGGTTGGTTGTTTCAAGCAGGAATCGTGTAGGAGATGAAGTACAGAAATATCTATTGAGGATTCTTAGTAAGATTCTCAAATTACACTCAAAAAGCTATCAAAATATATATTCTGTCAACTCAAGAAGTACCTGTTTCTACTAATGCTTTAAAAAGCCAGTGTACTGGAAAGAGAGGGACAGGGTTATCAAGCTGGTTATATGAAGAACTAGGAAAAAAGGGAAGAGAAAAAATTTTTTAACGATAGATCTGTTTTCATGCCGATTTAAACTCATAGGTGTTGTTTGTTTGTTTTTCAATCATCAATAAATATATTTTCCAGATAAGATTAGAAAATAATGTTTGAGTTACTGAAATGTTAAATCAACTAATTCAAGCCTCTAAATCTAGATGTTTATTTTTAAATGCTTACAAATAATTTGGTGGCAGCAGTGTTGATGATAACAGAAAAAAATTAAATATCAGTACTAACATTCAATTGAGGAAGTTGATATATTAATATTGAAAAAGTAATGTTGATACTAAATATTGATAACAAATTTAAAATTATATTCAACAACTTAATTGCAGTAATTTTTTAAATTATAAAGTTATATTTTAATAAAAAAGAAAATTGGCATGAGATCAGGTACCAAAAAGAAGAGAGAGAGGATGCTGAGTAAAGACTTGCAGCCTACGCTGCCTTTTCAGAAGATTTCAAAATAATACATTTCAAAATAATTGTCTCTTCTATAACTATAGACCTGGTGTTCTTAACTTAGCATCTATGGAACCTCTAAGTATGGAGAGGAGGTCACAAAATCTCCTGAAATTGTGTACAAAATTCTGTACTGCTTGTGGTGGCAATATGTAATACATGCCTTCTTTTCATATAAATAATTTGTGGCTTTCATCAAAATCACAAAGGAATTCATGGCCCTAGAGGTTAACAATCAGTGATATAGACCTCAGGGTGTACAAGACACTTTCAGAGTTATTAGTAGTTTGATTCTTATAATATAGGAGCAGACCTGGCACTCAGCCCAGGATACTTATGTTTCCTTGTCTCTGTGGTTCAGAGAAAAGTGGCCTAGTAAAATCATTTTCACTAAACTACAGTTACTAAATGTATAGGCTTCTCCAGTAGTGTTTGCATTTGATGGAAAAAGATATGAAGTTGCTTTATAGATCCTTGTGTAAGGACAACTACTTATGATGGGGATTGGGTAAGAGACTTCCCAGTTTTTCTTGTTTTCTCCATTAGGTAAATGCAGCATCAGTGAGTGAAGAAATAAGTATCTCTTAAGTGATAAACATTTCACTTTAATTGGGTCACTTCAAGGGGGGAAAAAAAATTCCTTTGAATAGTGAAAGCTGTATGCATTTATTTGAACCCTGTAATTTAAATGCCTGGCTTCACAAGTGGCTTCAGTGGTAGAGAATCCACCTGCCAGTGCAGGAGACACAAGAGATGTGGGTTTGATCCCTGGAACAGGAAGATCTCCTGGAGAAGGAAATGACACCCCACTCCAGTATTGTTGTCTGGAAAATTCCATGGACAGAGGAGCTTGACTGGAAAACTCCATGGCCATGGGATTGCAAAGATCAGACAAGACTGAACACACACATGCACATTTGAATGCCATGGTATTTGAAACAGGAGAATTATTACCTTGTAAGTAATAGGGTAAGAAATGTATTATTGTTGTTCAGTCACGCAGTAGTGTCAACACCTTTGAGACCCTGTGGACTGCAGCAGGCTAGGCCTCCTTGTCCCTCATCATCTCTGAAATTTTCCCAAGTTCATGTCCAATGAATTGCTGATGCCATCCAGCCATCTCATCCTCTGATGCCCTTTCTCCTCTGCCTTCAGTCTTTCCCAGTATCAAGGATTTTCCAATGAGTCATTTCTTTGCATCAGATGACCAAAAGACTGGAGCTTCAGATTGAGCATCAGTACTTCCAATGAGTATTCAGGGTTGATTTCCCTTCAGATTGACTAGTTTGATCTCCTTGCTGTCAAAGGAACTTTAAGAAGTTTCTCAGAACTTTTCAGAACTTTCTCCAGCACCACAATTTGAAGGCATCAATTCTTTGGCACTCTTCTTTGTGAGGAGTCCAACTCTCACAACCATATGAGAAAACTGAGAAGACCATAGCCTTGACTATACAGACCTTTTGTAATTGTATTGAAGTGAAATTGAAAATTTCAAATTGAATTGAAAAGTCGCACAACTACACTATTGGAACTGTAGTTGAGCGACTTTTCTCCAAATTAGATATTCAGTCACACAATGAGGAGAAAAGCCCACCAAAACAAATAAAAACAAACAAACAAAAAACCTCAGGAAAATCTACCTTATAAGATGAGCATCCATTCTTTCCTAAAAGAGTGATTTTTCTTCACTTTCCTGTCCTGAAACACATAGACATGATATTATCTGAATTTCAGTCAAACTAAAGCAGAATTAGTTCAGTTCAGCTGCTCAGTCATGTCCGACTCTTTGCAACCCTGTGGACTGCAGCACACCAGGCTTCCTTGTCCATCACCAATTCCTGGAGCTTGCTCAAACTCATGTCCATTGTTTGTGATGCCATCCAACCATCTAATCCTCTGTCATCGATTTCTCCTCCTGCCGTCAATCTTTCCCAACATCAGGGTCTTTTCTAATAAGTGAATTCTTCACATCAGGTGACCACATTATTTGAGCTTCAGCTTCAGAATCAGTGCTTCCAATGAATATTCAGGGTTGATTTCCTTTAGGATTGACTGGTTTGATCTTCTTTCTATCCAAGGGACTCTCAAGAGTCAAAAGCATCAATTCGGTGCTCAGTTTTCCTTATAGTCCAACTCTCACATCCATACATGACTACTGGGAAAACCTTAGCTTTGAATATATGAAACTTTGTCTGCAAATTAATGTCTCTGCTTTTTAATATGCTATCTAGATTTGTCATAGCTTTTTCTGCCAAGAAGCAAGTGTCTTTTAAATTCACGGCTGCAGTCATCATCTGCAGGGATTTTGGAGCCCAAGAAAATAAAGCCTGTCACTGCTTCCATTGTTTCCCCATCTATTTGCCATGAAGTGAGGGAACTAGATGTCATGACTGAGTTTTTTGAATGTCCTTTAAGCCAAGTTTTTCACTCTCCTCTTTCACTTTCATCAAGAGGCTTTTTAGTTCTTCTTCGTTCAGTTCAGTTCACTCAGTCATGTCCAACTCTTTGCAACCCCATGGACTGCAGCATGCCAGACTTCCCTGTCCATCACCAACTTCCGGAGCTTGCTCAAACTCATGTCCATTGAGTTGGTGATGCTATCCAACCACTCTGCCCTCCCCTTCTCCTCCTGCCTTCTGTCTTTCCCAGAATCAGGATCTTTTCTAATGAGCGAGCTCTTTGCATCAGGTGGCCAAAGTATTAGAGTTTCAGCTTCAGCATCAGTCCCTCCAATGAATATTCAGGACTGATTTCCTTTAAGACGGACTGGTGGGATCTCTTTGCAGTGCAAGGGGACTATCAAGGGTCTTCTCCAACACCACAGATCAACACCGCCATCAATTCTTCAGCGTTCAGTTTACTCTATAGTCCAACACTCGCACCCATACATAACTACTGGAAAAACCAGAGCTTTGAGTAGACAGACTTTTGTTGGCAGAGTAATGTCTTGATTTTTAATAGGCTGTGTAAGTTTGTCATAGCTTTTCTTCCGAGGAACAAACATCTTTTGATTTCATGGCTGCAGTCACCATCTGCAGTGATTTTGGAGCCCCGTAAAATAAAGCCTGTCATTGTTTCCATTGTTTCCCCATTATTTGCCATGAAATGATGGGACCAGATGCAGTCATCTTAGTTTTCTGAATGCTGAGTTTTAAGTCAATTTTTTCACTGTCCTCCTTCACTTTCATCAAGAGGCTCTTTAGTTCTTCACTTTCTACCATAAGGGTGGTGTCATCTGCATATCTGAGGTTATTGATATTTCTCCCAGCAAATTTGATTTCAGCTTGTGCTTCATCCAGCCCAGCATTTTACATGATGTACTCTGCATATGTTAAATAAGCAGTGTGACAATACACAGCCTTGATGTACTTTCCTGATTTGGAACCAGTCTGTTGTTTCATGTCCAGTTCTAACTGTTGCTTCTTGACCTCCATACAAATTTCTCAGGAGGCAGTTAAGGTGGTCTGATATTCCCATCTATTTAAGAATTTTCCACAGTTTGTTGTGATCCACACAGTCAAAGGCTTTGGTATAGTCAATAAAGCAGAAGTAGATGTTTTTTCTGGAACTATCTTGCTTTTCCAATGATCCAACAGATGTTGGCAATTTGATCTCTGGTTCCCCTGCCTTTTCTAAATTCAGATTGGCCATCTGAAAGTTCACAGTTCACATACTGTTGAAACCTGGCTTGGAGAATTTTGAGTATTACTTTGCTAGCATGTGAGATGAGTGCAATTGTGCAGTAGTGTCAATATTCTTTGGCATTTCCTTTCTTTGGGATTGGAATGAAGACTGACCTTTTCCAGTCCTGTGGCCACTGCTGAGTTTTCCAAATTTGCTGGCATATTGAGTGCAGCACTCTCAGAGCATCATCTTTTAGGGTTTGAAATAGCTCAACTGGAATTCCATCACCTCTAGTAGGTTTGTTTGTAGTGATGCTTCCTACGGCCCACTTGACTTCACATTCCAGGCTGTCTAGGTGAGTGATCACACCATCACCATCATTATCTGGGTCATGAAGATCTTTTTTTTTTTATAATTCTTCTGGGTATTCTTGCCACCTCTACTTAAGCTGCTTCTGTGAGGTCCATACATTTTCTGTCCTTTATTGTGCCCATTTCTGCATGAAACATTCCCTTGGTATCTCTAATTTTCTTGAAGAGATCTCTAGTCTTTCCCAATCTATTGTTTTCCTCTATATCTTTGCAGTGATAACTGAGGAAGACTTTCTTATCTCTCTTGCTATTCTTTGGAACTCTGCTTTCAAATGGGTATATCTTTCCTTTTCTCCTTTGCCTTTAATTTCTCTTCTTTTCACAGCTATTTGTAAGGCCCCCTCAGACAACCATTTTGCCTTTTTGCATTTCTTTTTCTTGGGGATGATTCTGATCACTGACTCCTGTACAATGTCACAAACCTCCATCCATAGTTATTCAGGCACTTTGTCTATCCGACCTAATCTCTTGAATCTATTTGCCACTTACACTGTACAATCGTAAGGGATTTGATTTAGGTCATACCTGAATGGTCTAGTGGTTTTTCCTTTCTTCAATTTAAGTCTGAATTTTGTAATAAGGAGTTCATGATCTGAGCCACAGTCAACTCCTGGTCCTGTTTTATGCTGTATAGAGCTTCTTTTTACTGTATAGAGCTTCTCCATCTTTGGTGGCAAAGAATATAATCAATATGACTTTGGTATTGACCATCTAGTGATGTCCATGTGTAGAGTCTTCTCTTGTGTTGTTGGAAGAGGGCGTTAGCTATGACCATAGTGTGTTCTCTTGGCAAACTCTATTAGCCTTTTCCCTGCTTCATTCTGTACCCCAAGGCCAAATTTGTCTGTTACTCCAGGTATCTCTTGACTTCCTACTTTTGCATTCCACTCCCCTATAATAGAAAGGACATCTCTTTTGGGTGTTAGTTCTAGGAGAAGGAAATGGCACCCCACTCCAGTCCTCTTACCTGGAGAATCCCATGGAGGGAGGAGCCTAGTAGGCTACAGTCCATGGGGTTGCAAAGAGTCGGACATGACTGAGTGACTTCACTTTCACTTTCCAGGTTTTGTAGGTCTTCATCAGTTCAATTCAGTTCAGTTGCTCAGTCGTGTCCGACTCTTTGCGACCCCATGAATCGCAGCATGCCAGGCCTCCCTGTCCATCACCAACTCCTGTAGTTCACTCAGACTCATACCCATCGAGTCAGTGATGCCATCCAGCCATCTCCTCCTCTGTCGTCCCCTTCTCCTCCTGCCCCCAATCTCTCCCAACAGCAGAGTCTTTTCCAATGAGTCAACTCTTTGCATGAGGTGGCCAAAGTACTGGAGTTTCAGCTTTAGCATCATTCCCTCCAAAGAAATCCTAGGGCTGATCTCCTTCAGAATGGACTGGTTGGATCTCCTTGCAGTCCAAGGGACTCTCAAGAGTCTTCTCCAACACCACAGTTTAAAAGCATCAATTCTTCGGCGCTCAGCCTTCTTCACAGTCCAACTCTCACATCCATACATGACCACAGGAAAAACCATAGCCTTGACTAGAACTGTTCAAATTCATCATCTTCAGCATTACTGGTTGGGGCTTAAACTTGGATTACTCTGATATTGAATGGTTTGCCTTGGAAATGAATAGAGATCATTCTGTCGTTTTGAGACTGCACCCAAGTACTGCATTTTGGACTCTTGTTGACTATGATGGCTGCTCCATTTCTTCTAAGGGATTCTTGTCCACAGTAGTAGATATAATGGTCATCTGAAATAAATTCTCCCATTCCAGTCCATTTTAGTTCACCTATTCCTAAAATGTCAGTGTTCACTCTTTCCGTCTCCTGTTTGACCACTTCCAGTTTGCTTGATTCATGGACCTAACATTCCAGGTTTCTTCGCAGGATTGTTCTTTGCAGCATTGGACTTTACTTCCATTACCAGTCACATCCTCAACTGGGCATTTTTTTTGCTTTGACTCTATCTCTTCATTCTTTCTGGAGTTATTTCTACCCGCTTCTCCAGTAGCATATTGGGCACCTACCCACCTGGGGAGTTCATCTTTCAGTGTGCTATCTTTTTGCCTTTTCATACTGTTCATGGGGTTCTCAAGGCAGAAATACTGAAGTGGTTTGCCATTTCCTTCTCCAGTGAACCATGTTTTGTAAGAACTCTCCACCATGACCCATCTGTCTTGGGTGGCCCTACATGCCATGGTTCCTAGTTTCATTGAGTTAGACAAGGCTGTGGTCCATGTGATCAGTTTGATTAGTTTTCTTTGATTGTGGTTTTCATTCTGTCTGCCTCTGAGGGATAAGGATAGGAGGTTTATGGAAGCTTCCTGATGGGAGAGACTGACTGTAGGGTAAACTGGGTCTTGTTCTGATGGGCAGGCCATGTTGAGCAAATCTTCAATCCAGTTTTCTGTTCTGGTATCGACTGCATATCTGAGGCTATTAATATTTCTCCCAGCAATCTTGATTCCGGCTTGTGCTTCATCCAGCCAGCATTTTGCCTGATGTACTCTCCGTTTAAGTTAAATAAGCAGGGTGACAGTGTCCGGTTCTAATTGTTGCTACTTGACCTGCATACAGATTTCTCAGGAGGCAGGTAAGGTGGCCTGGTATTCCCATCTCTTGAAGAATTTTCCAGTTTGTTGTGATCCACACAGAGTTTTTGAATAGTCAATGAAGCATAAGTAGATGTTTTTCTGGAATTCTCTTGCTTTTTCTATGATTCAGCAGATGTTGGCAATTTGATCTCTGGTTCCTCTGCCTTTTCTGAACCTATCTTGAACATCTGAAAGTTCTTGGTTCACATACTGTGGAAGCCTAGCTTGGAGAATTTTGAGCATTTATTTCTAGTGTGTAAAATGAGTGTGACTGTGCAGTAGTTTCAATATTCTTTGGCATTGCCTTTCTATGGGATTGGAATGAAAACTGACCTTTCTAGTCCTGTGGCCACTGCTGAGTTTTCCAAAATTGCTGACATATTGAATATAGAACTTTAATAGCATCATCTTTTAGGATTTGAAATAGCTCAGCTGGAATTCCATCACCTCCACTATCTTAGTTCATAGTGATGCTTTCTAAGGCTCACTTGACTTTGCACTCCAGGAGGACTGGATCTAGGTGAGTGATCACACCATCGTGGTTATCAAGATCTTTTTTGTATAGTTCTTTTGTGTATTCTTGCCACCTTCTCTTAATATCTTCTGTTTCTCTTAGGTCCATACCATTTTTGTCATTTACTTGCCCATCTTTGCATGAAATGTTCCCTTGGTAGCTTTAATTTTCTTAAAGAGATCTCTAGTCTTTCCCATTATATTGTTTTCCTTTATTTCTTTGCACGGGTCACTGAGGAAAGCTTTCTTATCTCTCCTTGCTATTCTTTGGAACTCTTCATTCAGACGGGTATATCTTTCCTTTTCTCCTTTGCCTTTTGCCTTTCTTCTCAACTATTTTTAAGGCTCCCTCAGACAACCATTTTGCCTTTTTGCATTTCTTTTCCCTGGGGATGACTTTAATCTCTGCCTCCTCTACAATGTTATGAACCTCCATCTATAGTTCTTCAGGCACTCTGTCTATCAGATCTAATCCCTTGAATCTATTTGTCACTTCTGCTGTATAATCATAAGGGATTTAATTTAGGTCATACCTGAATGGTGCAGCGGTTTCCCCCACTATCTTCAATTTAAATCCGAATTTGGCAATAAGGAGTTTAAGATTTGAGCCACAATCAGCTTCTGGTCTTGTTTTTGCTGACTGTACAAAGCTTCTCCATCTTCACCTGCAAAGACTATAATCAATCTGATTTCATTATTGGCCATCTGGGGATGTCCATGTGTAGAGTCATCTCTTGTGTTGTTTGAAGAAGCACAGACAGTAGGCAAAATATTTTTAAATGCCTAAATTTTAGCTACTCAGAATTTTGACCCTCTGCTTATCTAGCTCCTACTCCTTGTTTCCTGTTGTTCAGTCACTGAGTTGTTTCCGACTCTGTGACCCCGTGGACTGCAGCTTGCCAGGCTCCTTGTTCTTCACTGTCTCCTGGAATTTGCTCAAACTCATGTCCATTGAGTCAGTAATGCCATTGAACCATCTCATTCTCTGTTACCTCCTTCTCCTCTTTCCCTCAGTCTTTCCCAGCATCAGGGCCCCTGATTTAAATATACTCCTTTATGGTGCCAACTTTAAGTTTTAACCCACATTAGTCTCCTTTTTTAAGATCATGAAACATATACCAAAATATTTTGATGAGTATGCACCTTATATGTTTGTGTCTAGTTTTTATATTATTATTATTATTGAAGTTTCTTGAAAACAGAAAAAATATATCTTTATATAGATTTTTATTAAGAACACATACCCTGGAGTCAGATAGCAAAAGTTTGATTTCCAGCTCTTCTACTTCCTACAATGTAATCCGGAGTGCTTTCCTTTAAGTTCTTGAGGGTCAGTTTTCTCATATATAAATTAAGGTTAGTGGGGCATATGTCATGAGATAGTTGTGATGATTAAATGAATAAAATGAATTAAATGAAAACCTCGACTAGTGAATGACCTAACCTATGTACAGGCATACCTCATTTTATGCACTTCACTTCATTGCATTTTGCAAATACTGTATTTTATAAGAAATTGAATGTTTATGGCAACTGTGTAATAATTACTGAATGAAAGACCTTGAAGTGACTAATTCTTGTGATTTTTTAACTTCTTGTTGTCATTGTGTTTATTTGTTGACAATTTTAAGACTACAGTTTCCCAAATGTAAAGAAGTGTGACCTTCAGGCCTTCTCGACAACTTTTACTAAAGTGATGAAAAATGTGAATGAAGTATAGGTGACATTTCAAGAAAAAATGAAAAAAGAATGTATTTCCTTGTAGAAATCACTTGCCTTCCTAATTCAGAATGTATACCATAGTGCCTAGCATACTATACAAACCAAATGAATATTATCTGTCCCTTTCTTTTACTCTATCATCCTGGGCTAGGAAACTAAAATACAGCTGGTGGTTTAATCCACCCAGAGAAAAAAGAGAAGGAGAGAGGAAAAGAGATATAGTTATGGTTATGTAAATTTCATAGTTGCTGCACTATTATAAGTTATCTTGTTATAACCAGGTTTCACACACATCCCAGTGTGTAACATATATTATTACATGATGTTTCTAGTTTTTAGGTAGACTGTGTTTTAAACTTATTGAAAGTTTCTAAATAAAATAAATATTTTTAATGGTCATGGAGTTAGTTTGATTTCTTTACTTCATGTTGTATCAGTTACAGAAGTTGAGTCTGTAAGAAATTTATTTTATCAGATTTCAAATTTATCGGCAAAAAGTATCTTTTTAATGTCTATAGTGTCTAGATGTTATTGTTTTTTTAATTTCTGATACTGTTGATTGTGTTGTCTCTTTTTTATTAGTCTTATTAGGGGTGATCAACTTTATTAAACATCTCCTAAACCTAAATTTTGTCTTTATTGCTTGTCTGTTTCATAAATCAAGTTCTAAGGGCTGTATTGCTATCATACAGCTTTTGATATGCTTTTATTGTCAATGTCTTATCAGGTCAGTTTTTTCAGACTATTTGTGACTTCTTCCTTAGCTTTTGAAATATGTTGTTTAATTTCCCAATTATATATATATAAATATATTCCTATATATTTTATATAAATTCTTCTTATATGTCTCAAGTTTAATACTACTTATTTATGATTTATTTATGATCCTTGATATGTATTAAGACTTTCTTCCTGTATGGCCCAGCATATACTCTACTTGGTAATTTTCTCTGCGCAACTGAGAAAGATATATTTTCTATTGATGACAGGTGGAGTCTTGATGGGTTGATACTATTGTTTGAATCATCTATATTCTTACTGATATTTTGGCTTCTGTTTATATCAATTCCCAAGAAACTAGTGTGAAATTCTGAAACTCTGAACAGACTTTTCAATTTAGTCCTGTGATTCTTTCAATTTTTGCTTTATGAGTTTGGAAGCAGCTGTGATATTAGGTATACACATTTATGATTGTTTGTCTTGATGATTTCACTCATAATTGAAGATATTCCTCTTTTTCTCTGATAATATTCTCTGTCTTGAAGTCTAATTTTTAATCTAGCTACACCAAATTTTTTACAATCTTTTGCATAGTATAGCTGTTCTTTTGGTTTTGAAATATCTATATATTTATCTTTAAATTGTATATCTTCTAAAAACATGCAACTGAGTTTTCTTTCCTTACTGTATTTTATTGAATGGAATAGATTATATACTCAATTATTTTTCCTCATTTATTTTCTCAATTATTTATTTTTTAGTCATGAATCTTTGTATTATTTTATTAGATACTCTAGGGGTTAGAATATACTTCTTTAAGTTATCTTGGTCTAACTTCAAGAAGTACAGCTATATTTCCAATAAATAATAATCTTACTATTGTGTGTGTTTACTTATCATCCTTCTGACTTTTATTCTGTTTTCATTCTTTTATTTTCATTCTTTTATTTGTTTATCTTAATAAATACTAAAAATACAAAAACTGCTTATACTTCAATAATTAAGAGTTATATCTGTCTATTATCCATCAATATGTCTACTTATCTCTCTGTATATAATACATATACACATATAGAGAGATATGCACATGTACATATATATACATTTATACGTATGTCTATATAGAGAGACATATATCAGGTTAATTAATACCTTTACTCCTGATGTTCTTCATTCTCCTGTAAAATTGATTTTCTATCTAACATTATAGTTATTGTCTAAAGAATTTAAAAAAATTTTCTTATAAAGCACGTCTATTGAAGAAAAATTTTTACAGCTTTTGTCCCTGAAAATAACTTCTTTGCCTTCAGTTTTGTGATGTATTTTTGCTGGATATGGAATACATGCTTTATTTATTTATTTATCCATTTACTTTGCTTTTTGAAGGTATCATTTTGTTGTTTCTGATCAGAAGTCAGCTGCCACTCTCATTATTTTTCTTTCTATGTAATGTATCTTCTTCCTCTGACTGATTTCAAGATTTTTTCAATCTTTGCCTTTCAATGCTTTATTATATTCCCTGATTTTTTTGACTTATCCTATTTGATATTTATGTCCCCTGATTCATTTTTTATTTATCCTATTTGTAGTTAACTGAACTTAGTTAGTGGGTGGAATGATTTCTTTCATAAATGTTAGAGCAATTTATGACCATTATCTCTTCAAATATTTCTTGTCTCTATTTTCTCCCGCCTCTTCCTCTGTGATACCAGTTACACATATGTTAGACCATTTGATATTACCTTCAGATATTGTATCAGAGAACGCAATGGCAACCTACTCCAGTACTCTTGCCTGGAAACTCCCATGGACGGAGGAGCCTGGTAGGCTGCAATCCATGGAGTCGCTAAGGGTCGGACATGACTGAGCAACTTCACTTTCACTTCACTTTCAAATATTGTATACTGTTTCCTTGTTTATTTTTTTGTTCACATTAATCTACCTTCACATTTATTGACACCATCTATTACTGATCTCTTTATCGATTAATCCACCAAATAATTATTTTTATCTGTCACTTTTTTAAAAATTAGCTTTGTCATTTAGGTCTTTTATATGGTTTCCATTTCTCCACTGGAATTCTCCATCTGCTTATGCATGCTGAAACCTTTTCAGTATACTTTCACTGTACTTATCATAGCAACTTTTAAGTCACTGTCTAAAAATTCTAACAACTGACTATATCTCTCTTAATTCTTTTGACCATGATTTTGTTTTGGTGATGGATTATGTTTTCTTGTTATTTATGTCTTATGTGAGTTTTGGTTGAATATCTAACATAAATAAAAATTAAAGTAAGTGCATTTCAATCCCTGGGTTGGGAATATACCCTGGAGGAGGACATGGCATCCCATTCCAGTATTCTTGCCTGGAGAATCCCCATGGACAGAGGAGCCCAGAGAGCTACAATCTATGGGGTCGCAGAGTCGAACACAACTGAGCGACTAACACACAACAACACAAAGTAAATGATATTTACAGCTAGAAATGACAACACCTCTTCCATCTGACCATTATTATGTGGGTTGTCAGTCTAGTTCCAATATAATCTGTATTTGCAATGAGTGTGAACTTTCCATTGCTTTAGTTAAATTGTTTTCACCCAAACAATATTACTTGACAGGGGATCTGAATTCTGTAGTGTTTCCTTATTCTTTCCTTCCTCTCCTTCGTGTAGATGGCTTCTGCCTAGTGACCACGAAAGCCTTCGGCTGCCTATGGGATATCACTCAGATGTCCTGCTTCTTTCCTTGTCCTCAGACTTCAGTGAACCCTATATGCCTCTGCCTCAGGAGAATCCCTTTTAGCTTTCTTTCCCACCTTCACCTATACAGCCACAGATAGCCACAGCTCATACTCAGCGGATGAGACTCTGAATGTCCATAAGGTTTCTCTCAATTCTGACTCCAAACCCACAGATTTCAGCGGGATCTGTGAGTCTGTTTCACAGGTAGTTGGAGAGATGAAGGTCAAACACGTTTCTCCCGCCCCTCCCACAGTTGTAGCCAAAGCATCCAGGTACTAGTGCACTGAGTTATCTATATGGTTTCTCTAAGTTCCCAGTTCCAGCCTCAGATATTAGGGCATCATTTATACCTTTGCCTCAGAAAGAGTCTCTTTCTTGCACTGCCTTTAATCCACATAATCAGTTGGTGAAGACCTGTGAAAAGAGAGTGTAGGTGCAAACTTCCATTGTTTCTGAAGTCCTCAAGATTGTAAATTGCCAAACGAGGTTATCATACATTCAGACTTTAAATTTTGGGTAAATTTAGCTGTGCTTTGCACATAACTATGACGTTTTCCACCTCTTCCTGGTATTCTGTCAGGCAGGAAAGTGGCAAATCTTCCTTCTGTCTTGGGAAGAGCTTGACATTTAATTTTTTTTTAATTTGTTAAGTTTCTTTGTGACTTCTGCTTTTTAATGGACTCTAATATGTGTTTATTTATGTGTTATTTATCTTGTTTTGATTGTTTGGGAGGGAACAGTATTCCTTTGTGACTTTATCCTATTGTACATGGAAAAGATAGAACTAGTATATTAGAATTTCCATACAACTTCACTTTAGCTACTAATTTCATCTAGTATGTCTCATAAAAGATAATTAGGCTTAGCAAACTTTATTATTCTATTAGCTCATGTGTGCTTCATGACAACCAATTAAATCTTATTGTTATCCTTTTTTAATGAAAGAAAATTGATCTTCTAAAAGTTTGAGTAGATTAACCAATATGTGAAGAACTCAAATAATTCAATATGTAAAAAACTTAAATGCTTCAATAAGACAAAGCAAGCAATGAAATAAAAAAGTTAGGAGGAAATGAATGGGACTTCTCTGGTAGCTCAGAGAGTAAAGTGTCTGCCTGCAATGCAGGAGACCTGGGTTCAATCCCTAGGTTGGGAAGATCCTCTGGAGAAGGCAATGGCAACCCACTCCAGCACTCTTGCCTAGAAAATCCAATGGACAGAGGAGCCTGGCAGGCTGTAGTCCACGGGATTGCAAAGAGTTGGGCACAACTGAGTAACTTCACTTTCACACACCAAAAAAGAGGCACCAGTGGCCAATAGACAGATGAAAGGACTTTTCATTATATTAATCATATTATATTAAAACCATCAATTCTTCAGGAAGCCAAAAAGTCAGGCAATGTCAAGGATTGCAAAAGATAATGGGTGCTCTCATCAACCAATCCTGGATCTATATATCCAACTGATTGTACCAGTTGGATACAACTGAACAACTAAGCACATACACAACCACTTTGAAAATTAGTATGGTATTATCATTTGTACATCCTCAGTTGGTAAAACTACCCTTGGTACCTACTTTTGAGAAAGTGAAAATCACTCAGTCAAGTCTGACTCTTTGTGACCCCATGGACTGTAGCCCACCAGGCTCCTCTGGCCATGAAATTATCCAGGCAAGAATATTGGAGTGGGTAGCCATTCCCTTCTCCAGGGAATCTTTCCAATCCAGGGACTGAACCCAGGTTTCTCACAATGCAGGCAGATTCTTTACCATCTGGGCTACCAGGGAAGTCTGATACTTTTGAGACACTCTTGCATAAATGCACTAGAGACTTGCACATAAAGACTTGTAGAATCAGAATTAAGACCTAGATATTCTGTCTTTTTAATTCTTGCTCACAGTAATACATTACGCCAAAAGAAACCAGAATTTCAATTGTACTCATACAAGTAAGATTCGTGCCATATATAGAGCTCAAATTAAGTCCTTGAGAGGCCTTAGAGGGAATAGAAATTCAGAAATTAGATGATATGTTCAGAGACAGTCAGGCACCCCAGTAGACACCAGCCACAAAATCATTCCACCGTTAGATAAAGTGAGTGGATTCCTACAGCAGCAGAACTCTCCTACTAAGAAATAAACATCTATAAAGAGCTCTAATGGATTTATTTAAGGTTCTAATTAAAGCAAAGCAGTCTCCTCTTTTGTAGTGGAAAGCAGTCTCCTCTTTTGTAGTGAGTGTTGCTTTTGAATGCTAACAAAGTTCTCCTCGCTTTAAGACAAATGCTATTGCTAAGAATTGGAGAAAAGGTATCAGTTTTTATCTAGCTGGAATACACAGCCAATGCAGTTCAACTCATATAAACACAGATATTCCGCCTGTTTGTATGTACTTATAAACGGCAATCTCAATATCTGTAGTTAATAGGTCATTTAGGTTTTGAAAGAGTTTCCGTGTCTAGGACCACATGCCACCATGTTGAGCCCCAAGCTCCACAAAGATAGAAGCTGCTCTATCAGGGTCTTCACGCTATGCATCTCTTTATCTATCTGGCTGTTCATTCATATATTTTAATATATTTTTATAATAAATTTATAGTCTAGTAAGTAAAAAAAGAATAGCTAACCAAACAAGAAATACTCCCTTGTAATTAAACTCACTATATTTGAGTATTCAAACCATCCCAGACAACTTACCATTCAAAATATCACTTTAAAGCTATTTGTATACAGCTATTAAGGCTATTAATGGGCTCTAGAAATCATGTCTTAGGGAAATATTGGCAAGTTTTCTGTCAGAAGAAGGACGGAGAAATTTGCAATATGACTTCCCTGGTGGCTCAGACGTGGTAAAGCATCTGCCTACAATGCAGGAGACCCGGGTTCAGTCCCTGGGTTGGGAAGATCTCCTGGAAAAGGAAATGGCAACCCACTCCAGTATTCTTGCCTGGAAAATCCCATGGACGGAGGAGCCTGGTGGGCTACAGTCCAAGGGGTCACAAGAGTCAGACATGACTGAGCAACTTCACTTCCCAGCATACTAGTTTTCTTCAAGTTTTGTGCTTAATTATAAGAATATAAACACTATAGCCAAAGAGTGTTTGTTTCTTTTCCTACAGTTTTTATGAACTACTCCTAAAATTAGTGGCAATGAATTGAATTTCATAATGTCAAAGGAAACATTCTGAACTTGATATTGAATAAGTAATTTGTTTCTGATGGGGTATATTCAGTAACAGCCCTGTAGCATTTATAGACAAAGGTCAGTGCTTTTAATAAAGATCAATTCTAAAACAATGATTTTGGTATTGCATTTAAGTGTGTAAAAAATGTACCAGGTGATGGTGTCATGTTCAGAACTACCATATTCAGTGTTATCAGTAATCATTAACCTTCTGCCTTGGGTACACCAGTACAAGTGGTGGAAAAAGAAGAATTGCTTTTAGTAGTGTTGTGCTCTGCTAGGCCCGTTCAAAATGGCTCTTCTGTCTCACTCCACTGGTTTCATGGAAGTTGGGATTGATCTGTGAATCTCCTGCATGATACATTTGAAACTTTTATGTGAGTGCAAAGTGTCAGGTGGTGTCAAACTCTCTCATTACTGGGCAGCAGAGGGAAGCAGAGTTGACAAGAAGTTGTTGTTTTCAGAAGATATGGTTCAGTTTTGATTTTTATAGATGGCATTATGGTTTGTTGCATGGTACACTCAGAGAAGCTAGTGTTGCGTACTTCATTTAAGTATTGTGAATGATAAATAGAAACTAATTCTGTGACATGCCAACTTTCTTCAAAGGACTCAATTCTTTGAACCTTGTAAAAAAACATGACTTTTTTCTCATGTATTTCACGAAAACATCCATATTCCACTTTCCATAATAAACATAAAGAGAATGTCTCCCACTTGTCTGTTCAGTAGGTTACATCCTCTCTTCACCACCAGCAAAATCAATCAATTCTTCTCTAGCACTTAAGTACACATTTAAAACTTGTTGGATCACATGCAGAGAGTGGAAGAAATGCCTCACGATATCACCATACGTGGAAATTCATTCCAAATTTCCCTTTTCTCTTTTTTAAATTAAAAAAAAAGTGGTTATATTTATTATTTTTAATTTTAAAAATTTACATAGTAATTATTACAAAATATTGGCTATAGTCCCCATGTTGTGCAGTAAAATCTTGGACCTATCTTACACCCAAGAGTTTTTACTTCTCACTGCCCTCCCCTATGTTGTCCCTTCCCATACACTATAAACCACTAATTTGTTTTCCATATCTGTAAGTCTGCTTCTTTTTTAAATATATTTACTAGTATGTTGCATTGTTTAGATTCTGCATATAAGTGATATCATATACCATTTGTCTTTATCTATCTGACTTATTCCACTTAGCATAACGCCCTCAAAGTCTGTTCATGTTGCTGCAGATAGCAAAATTTTGTTCTTTTCTGGGGCTAAGTAGTATTCCACTGTATGTGTATATGTGCGTGTGTGTATACACTTATGCACTTAAACACATATGTGTCAATTATTCTTTATACATTCATCTGCTGATGGATCCTTAGGCTGCTTACATATCTTGGCAGTCATAAATAATGCTGTTTTGATTACTGGAGTGAATGTGCCATTTCAGTTTAGTGGTTTTGGGTTTTTTGGGTACATATTCAGGAGTATGATTGCTGCATCACACGTTAGTTCTATTTTTAGTTTTTTTGAGAAGACACCATACTGTTTTTCACAGTGACTGCACTAATTTACCTTCACACAAACACTGTACAAGGGCTCCATTTTCTCCATATCCTCACGATGTTTGTTATTTGTGTTTTTGATGATAGATATTCTGATAGGTGTGAGTTGATTTCTCACTATAGTTTAGATTTTCATTTCCCTGATAATTAGTAGCATTGAGTATCTTTTCATTGCTTGTTAGCCATCTGCATTTCCTCTTTGGAAAGAAGTCTATTCAGTTCTTCTGCCCATTTTTAATCAGGTTGTTTGCTTTTTTGATGTTGATGTATGAACAAATTTATATATATTACGTATTAATCCCTTATCAGTCATATTATTTGCAAATATCTACTGCCACTCAGCAGGTTGTCTTTTCATTTTGCCAATAGCTTCCCTTTTGCTCTGCAAAAGCTTTTAAGTTTAACTAGTTTCCATTTGTTTAGCTTTTATTTCTATTGCTTTAAGAAATAATTCCAAAATCTATATTGCTGCTATTTGTGTCAAAGAGTGTTCTGCATATGTTTTCCTCAAGGAGTTTTATAGTATTTGGTCTTACATTTAGGTCTTTAATATATTCTCTCTCTCTCTCTCTCTCTCTTTATATATATATATATATATATAACATAATATATATTTTACCATTTTGGCCATTATTTTTACTGTGGAATAAAAAACACATAACAGTAAATTTATCATCTTAACTATTTTTAAGTGTATAGTACAACAGTATTAAATGTATGTACATAGTTTATACCAGTTTTTCATACCCATGAACAATAGCTTACCATTTCCTCCTCCCCAGGCCCTGGCAACCACCATTCTCCCTTCGGGTTTGTAAGGATCTGACTGCTTTGGACACATCATGTAAGTGCAATCATGGAGGTTTTATCTTTTTGTAACAGGCTTATTTCACTTAGCATAACATTCTCAAAGTGCTTCAAATGATAATATATGACAGAATTTCCTTTTCTCGAAGACTGAATAATATTGCATTTTATGCATATTCCACATTTTCTTTTTCCCCTAGTTTTATTTAAATATAATTGATATGCTACTGCACTATATAAGATTTTTTCCAGCTTACCTGTTATTTATATATTTTAAATTTATTTATTATAATTAACAATGTGTTAATATCTGCTGTACAACAGAATGACTCAATTGTACGTATATATTCTTTTCCATATGCTTTTCCTTTATGGTTTATCACAGAATATTGAATATAGTTTCCTGTGCTATATAGTAGGGCCTTTTTAATCCATCCTATACATAATAGTTTGCATCTACTAATCTCAAACTCCCAATCCTTCATTCCCTTGACCCCATCCTTTAATTAATTTTTAGTTTATTTTTGTACACAGTATTAGTGAAAACTCTAATTTCGTTCTTTTAGATATAGCTGTACAGTTTTCCCAGAACCGCTTATTGAAAAGACTGCCTTTTCTACACTGTATATTCTTGTCTCCTTTACCATAAATTAACTGACCATAAGTGTATGGGTTTGTTTTTGAGCTTTCTATTGTTTCATTAATCTATATTTCTGTTTTTGTGCTAGTACCATACTGTTTCAATGACTGTCATTTTTAGTATTGTCTGAAGTCAGAGAGCATGATTTCTCCAACTTTGTTTTTGCTTTTTTTTTTCTGATTGTTTTGGTTATTCAGAATTTTTTGTGTTTCCATACAAATCTAAAATTATTTGTCCTAGTTATGTAATAAAAAAAATCACTGATATTTTGTTCGAGAGTACATTGGATCTGTGGATTGCTTTGGATAGTATAGTCATTTTAACTATACTGAGTCTTTAAATTCAAGAACACAGTAAGTCCTTCCTTCTGTTTGTATCATCTTCAGTTTCTTTCAACAGTGTCCCAGAGTTTTCCAAGTACAAGTCTTTCACCTTCATAGGTAGATTTATTCCTAGGCATTTTACTTTTCTTGATGCAATATTAAATGATATAATTCCTTTAATTTCTCATTCTGTTAGTTCATTGTTAGTGTGTATAAATGGAATATTTTTCTATATGTTAAATTTGCTGAATTGATTGATGGGCTTTAATAGTTTTATGGTAGTGTCTTTAGAATTTTCTATGTATAGAATCATGTCATTTGCAAATAATGACAGTTTTACCTTCCTTTTCAATTTGGATTCCTTTCATTTATTTTTTTTTTCTTTTCCTCTGATTGCCAAGGATAGGAATCCCAAAACTATAATGAATAAAAATTGTGAGAAAGACCATCCTTATCTTGTTAGTAATCTTAGAAGAATGTTTTCAGATTTTCACCATTGAGTATGTTGCTAGCTGTGGGTTTGCCACATATGACACTTATTATGTTGAGGTATGTTTCATCTATGGTAATAAAAACATGCTGTGTGCTGTGCTTCGTTGCTCAGCTGTGTCCATCTCTTTGAGACCCCATGGACTGTAGCCAGCCAGGCTCTTCTGTCCATGGGCATTCTCTAGGCAAGAATACTAGAGTGGATTGCCATGCCCTCCTCCAGAGGATCTTCCCAACCAAGGCATAGAACCCAGGTCCCCTGCTTTGTAAGCAGATTCTTTACTAACCACGCTACCAGGGAAGCCCTTACCTTAAATGTAAATGGACTAAATGCTCCAATCATAGATTGGCTGAATGGACACAAAAAGGAGATACGGACCCAAAAATGAGATACACATACACACACAGCCTATAGTATCCCAGAGATGGAAGGATTTTTCAATAGGGGTAAATCAATCAATATGATACACCACATTAGCAAATTGAAGAATGAAAATCATACAAAGAACAAAAATCCATATCTCAATGGATACAGAAAAAGCTTTTAATAAAGTTTAACATCCATTCATGAAAAAAGTCCCTTTTCTCTTGAACTCAGAAATGCCACTAATTACTTAGCAAGAAATGAAGCACCATGTGAAATGAGAGACCTGAATTTCTTCAGTTTGTTTGTTGCTTTTTTTTTTGGTGTTGTTTATTCTTCTTATTTTTACAGTTAATTTGGTGAGAGCCTGTGCTAACACTGCTAAACCCGTGGGTTTCTGTATTTTGTTACACTGGAACTTGACAGAGACAATTTTACATTATAGAAGCTACTTTATATTGCACTTAAGTGTTTCCATTGCCTTAAACTCACATCTTATAAATATGAGAATAGAATTGTTATCTTTAGGCCAAATTACTATGTGGTGAAGCAAGAACCAATTTTTAGTTGAATGTAAATTCTATTTTAGGATTCTGCATGAAATACTCATTGCCTTTGAGGTATTTATTTTCATTTTATTAAAGAAATGCTGATTATAAGTTATTAGATGTATTAAATTGAAACAGCTTTATAAAAAGTATTTCCACTTGCATGACAATACACCAAGATTAGGATTCCAATTGTGGAGTTTGACAATGCTTGTATCATACATACTTTTCATACTGCAGTTACCTTGTTTTGTACAGCATTAAAAAAGGTGTTGACATGCTATATTTTAATTATCTCTAATTTTCCATGAGATCATAAAAATAACCATGGCATTATAAAAACATTACTCCTGAATCATAATTTGCTTAAGTAATTTCCAATTAATTTTTGTGCTCCTTATACTAGAACTTACCTTCTGAGGGTAGGGATGTGAAAGTTTAGATCTCTTTCCACTTATTCATACATTTAATGTGTCTAGTTAATCAAATAATGGGTGACACTGTTTATTCTGTAACCTCCAAGTTCCTTTGCCATTATTATTCTACAAAAGACTTGGCCAACTTTTCAAAGATACTTTAGATAATCAGAAGGAAAACTTATTTTACAAATTTGTGGGGAAGTTGCCTAAATTTGTTGAATAATTTTCCATCTGTGAAGGCCAAGTACCATTTTGATGTTGGCATAACCATGTCATATTTTATTACTTCTTTTCCTTTTACTGTAAAGACGGGCTTTTGTTGTCACTGTTATCATTGCTGTTCTGAGAAAAAGATGGAATTCCTCTTTGGGTATTTTCCCAAAGCACAAGAACTTTTCCCTTAGTTTTGCTCACTATTTATTGAATTATGAATGTATCATTGACTGATATTTTAAGATTATAGCCCAGACCCACATATTTTTTGTCCACAAAACCATAAGAAAAAATTGAAAAAACATTTGAAGAACCATTTGTCTTTAAGCAGTAAACTTTTTCATGATGTTTCTCATGATGTACTCTGCATATAAGTTAAATAAGCAGGGTGACAATATACAGTCTTGATGTACTCCTTTTCCTATTTGGAACCAGTCTGCTGTTCCATGTCCAGTTCTAACTGTTGCTTCCTGACCTGCATATAGGTTTCTCAAGAGTCATTGGTGTTGGTATGTATTAAAAATATTAAGCATAAGCAAAGAAGCAGTTGAAGTATTTGTGGAAATATTCATTTTTGAGCTCCTTAAAGCAATTCAGGAGCATCTACTTACCTACAAATGACTGATATGCTAATTACAAATCTTTCTTGTCTGGCTTCTTTTCTCCTTTCTCAACCCTAAAGCCTCATTAGTAAAATTCAGCTTCAAGTTTTGATGTTGTTACAGCTTCAGAAAACCCAAACCAAATGTCATGTGTCTTTTTCAAAAGAAACACAGCATGCCTCACAGTGAACTGGACTCCTTCTGGTTCTCTGTGATGGAATTTTTATTTGTGTCAAGATCAAGGTCAGAAACAAATGATTTTGCTGCATAGTCATATGCAAAAAAAAAAAAAAAAAGTTTACCCATCTATTTACTCTTTGATCTATCCCATAAAAAGGGAACTTACAATTGTGGAATTGTGACATTTTAGAATTGGAAAGGTCCTCAGAGATAATCAAGCCCATCCCATTTGTTTTAGACTGGATTTGATCTGGAGGAAGTTGAACCCTAGAGAAATTAAGTGTCCTGCTAAAAGCTACACATATTATTAACAGCGGACTTTAGAACAGCCATTGAATCTTCTATTGCTACAACCAGTCCAGAGTTCTGTCTGCTATAATTTAAATGTTTTCCTTTATCTACTTTTAACTTTGCTTTGATTTTATTTCTATTAGCTAAAATTTTCAAACCAATTATATTTAGTAGAAGACAGATGTGTGTCTCTTTGTAAAGTATCTTTAAAACCAATTTTTAAAAACTTTTTTTTTAAATTCTTGCATTGTACATATGGAACACAAAGGAAGGTAAAATAACTTTTAGGGAACCCGAGATTGCTTCCCAGGTGGCGCAGTGGTAAAGAATCTGCCTGCCAATGCAGGAGATTCAAAAATACAGGTTAAATTCCTGGGTCAGGATGGTCCCCTGGAGTAGGAAATGGCAACCCACTCCAGTGTTCCTGGAAGGTAAAATAACATTTAGGGACTTTGATATTAAAATTTATATATGTATTTTTAACACTGTGCTTATATTAGATGTTAGAAAAATTAATCTGAGTTATTTGAAACACCCAAATTCACTTTACTTAGACACCACCCTTATGAAGTTGCAGGATTTCAGCTGCATAGTAAAGTTCTCTGACATGTTTATCTTGCTTTTTTCTTATTTCATTTTCAAAAACACAGTTGACTATTATTATTTAGGCTGTAAAATTGATCCCAGTTTTCTGACTTGGAATGTACCTCACGTTTATGTAGGGCCTACTCTATGTCAGATATGGTTTAGGTGTTTCCCCAAATATTCTTATTTAGAATACTCTGGAACCCCATGAGGCAGACTTTGTTATAACCATTTATCAGAAGGAAAATCTGAGGCTTATAAGTGACTTATTCACATAGACAAAGCTAGTAGGAATTAAAGCGGAAAGTCAAACCTAGAAAGTGTAACAATGGAACCCCTGATACCATGTTTAAAATGTGATCTTATATAAAATCCCCAAAGTCATTCTTTCCTCAAGGGAAGTTATATCAGTAAAGGGCACTCTTGTATTCATTTTTTTGCATTGTGTTGTAGAACCACAAAGTAATCCATAGGTCATTCAAAGTGTTCAAGCAGAGATGAAAGTCATCTTTCAAAGATATGTGCAGTGTTGACTAATGTGAATATGACTTCTAAGATTCTATGAATTTTAGGTTCTTTGTGAATTGAATTTCACTAGGATACTGTGTTGAAAATAATTCTTATACTATTTTTAGTTAGATCTATTTCTGAATCACCAAGAAAATTTTAAAATTGAAGTCATTGTTGTTCAGGTAGTGTTTCAAAAGCACACAATTCTCTCCCAGTTTCCCCCTTTTGTTTAGCTTTAATGATTGCACCATGGCCAAATAGTTATAAGAATGCTGTTATTTGAAAACCAGACAACAGGTTATTGGTGTCTTTGGATGCCTTGTAAGGATAAAATATATTAGTACTGTTTAGCCTGGGTTCTCCCCATCTCCCAAAGCATAAAAGAAAGCAAAGATTTATGTAAAGGTAGTTTAATTAGAGGGCTTCCCTAGTGACTCAGTGGTAAAAAATCCACTTGCCAATACAAGAGATATGGGTTCAATCCTCGGGTTGGAAGATCCCCTGGAGAATGAAATGGCAAGCCACTCCAGTATCCTTGCCTGGTAAATCCCATGGACAGAGGAGCCTGGTGGGCTAAAGTTCATGGGGTCACAAAAGAGCTGGACATGACTTACCAACTAAACAACAGTGACAGTTTATTTGAAAAGAAAACAGAAGTTAAAGGGGGATAGAATGCAGAAAGAAACAAACAAAAATACTCACAAAAAAATACAAAGAAGAGCTCAAGGGCTAGGGAAGTAGAATTTAACCTCTCCTATGACCTTCTGGGTAGCCATATGAAATGTTTCTCAGAACTATCCACCTGGGGCATCAAGGGGGAAGCATTTGTTCACCTATGTTTTTTTCCTCATTCTGATGTTCCCTGCACTTTTGGTTTACACAATCATGAATACTGAAATGGTCCCCATGGGGCACTACACTGAGTTCAGAGAAGCCCCAGGACAAGAAGCAAGAACAATACCAAAGTGAGCTCAGGGCAAAGTCCATTCTGGTTGCACTTGTCCGAAGCTGTCAAAGCCTGATCAGCTGGTCACTGTGGTGCGAGAGACAGGATCAAGAGGATTTGCAGTGGAATATGAGAAGTCCATTTTAAGGGCTTAAAAACACCTTCCGGTTTTATTCTTCATTCCATTTTTCTGATGGAGAAACACATGTAACACACAGGAAGAAAACTTACAATTTAAGAATAACAGGTACCCTCTCACTTACCTAGACTGAGGACTAACTGGTCATGCGGTAAAATTATTTAGGAATGTTGTGGGAAACGGAAGACAGTCTTTGGACTCTTGGGATTGTTGAGATAGAAGGGATTGTGAAATGTTACTTACTCCATATGCTACCTTGAAGTATTCATTCACAATGCATTTTATTGTCTTCACATTTAAATATAGTCATTTGGCATAATTAATTTTCAGAGCAAAGTTTTACTTTCTTGGATAGGATATCAATGTTGGCTGTTGGAGCCACGGAATGAAGTCAGGAAGTTTCTCTTGTGTCTGCTACTGCTACTGCTGCTAAGTCGCTTCAGTCACGTCCGACTCTGTGCGACCCCATAGACGGCAGCCCACCAGGCTCCCCCGTCCCCGGGATTCTCCAGGCAAGAACACTGGAGTGGGTCGCCATTTCCTTCTCCAATGCATGAAAGTGAAAAGTGAAAGTGAAGTCGCTCAGTCGTGTCCAACTCTTCGCGACCCCATGGACTGCAGCCTACCAGGCTCCTCCGTCCATGGGGTTTTCCAGGCAAGAGTACTGGAGTGGGGTGCCATCACCTTCTCTGTGTCTCTTGTGTCTACTAAAGGTAATTTAGCAGCTCTGGGCTCATCAAAGTCTCACTTATGTTTAGGTTATTTGATGACTAAGAACTCAATGAATAGGAAGCAGGCATCATGAACAGGAATACTGGATATGTATTTTCCAACAAAGTTTCTATGGTCTTTAGTTTAAATATGAGCTCATGATAAACCTAATTCAATATCTCCACATGTACTTTTGATAGGTTATAAACATTTCATCTGAAAACTCTTCCAGAAGTCTTTTACTGCCTCCTCTTTGGTCCATACTTTCAGAAAATTTTGTTTCTTATCTATGAGTACCACTTCACATCAAATGAAGAACATATATACAGGTAGACAGGTAAATAAGCATGTGTGTGTATATATATATATACATGCATACATTAGCTGCTCATTGCTCATTAAAATATTAGAATTTATGGATTTAGCTATAGCTAGATCCAGACATTCAAATGATTTCACGAGGATCCTCTCCAAACCTTAACTTTGCTTTTGCCATGTTGGTTTAATTTCTAAATTAAACTCTGTGAACTTCAGATTTATCTTCAACTCATCTAGCAAACTCAGTAGAAAGGGCACATTCTTTCCCTCTAGCTCAAGAAAAACTGCCAGAAAACACTCTGATTGGTTGTTATGATACTTACCCATTCTGCTGTCTACAAGGAAGGGATGATCTAGTTAGCCACATCAGGGACCCATGTTAACTCTAAGAACAAGCAGGCAGAGTCACCCCCTTCCTATCTACATAGACATTGGAGGATTCAGTGAATTTTTTTAAGTAAATGTGAACATTATGAAAAGAAGAGATACTGAGGACAGAAGAAATAGCTGGTTCATCTTTCATGCTTCTATAAATGACATTTGTGAGTTCAGAAAGTCTTTCTCCTGCTAATCCAGAAGCTTGTTAAAGAGAGAGAATGTTTTTTATTCATCTTATTGAAAGTACCATCTATTAGAGTGCCTGGAACTCATTACTGATTAAAAGTTTGAAGTGATCACAGTCCTGTAATTAAAGATAGTACACCAGTATCATCCATTCATTTTATTTAGTGAACAAACCAAACACTTTATACAAAGAGCAACCATTATCTGATTCCAATTACATCATCCAAAATAGATATCAATAATCAAAATATCTAATAGAGAGAATTAAATATTAATCCAATAGAAAGGATTAAATGCCTGGGGGAAAATTAGGTAGGTAGCACTATTTAAATCTGCTTCCATTTTTATCATCAAAATATTTGGTGATCAGTAGTAATTCTGCAGATTTTTATGCATGTAAATAAAGTAAATGTGCAAATTAATAAAATGCTATCCTGCTTCATCATGAATAATGAATAGCTAGAGTCTTCAAAGAGAAAGCTAGATTTGCTACATTTTAAGCATTTCAACAAAAACAGAAGAGGGAATCCATTAATATGTAGTCTATATGTTTTTCTTTGTGTTTAATCTGTTATAGAAAACAAACTGTAGTCGTGTTAACTAAAATGAAGGCAATTGAGTTCATATGCAGATTTGGACAGTCTCCTACCATCACATCTTATCTGTCACTCACATGGGGATAAAATAATATCTTCTGCTTTAAAAGAAAAATTTCAAAGTGCTGAAACAATTTTACACAATTCATGGTGAATGTAAAAATAACCTACAATAGGGTCTTATGCCAAATTAGGCAGCACTTTAGAGAAGCAGGGAATAAAGGCTCAAAGTGAGAGGGAGCTAGGAAGGGAGCATTCTCTTCCTTGTCAGAATAATTGGTTCATTAAATGGAAGGAGAAAAGGGGAAAAGATAAAATGGGAAGAGTTCCCACTATTAAATATGTATTGCACAAGGTCTCTCTCAACTTACTTTGCAGCATCACGGCTGATGTACACAGATCCTAATAAGCAACAAAGTGAATAGGGAGCTGGACTCCCAATTGTTCAATTCTTTTTTGTTTCCAATGATAAAGAGAAGGGTGCACTTGTTCCCCTAATCCCAGGGATCAGACCCTGAAGCTAAGCAAAAGGAAGAAAGGGCTGATTAAAGCCACAGCAGTCAAGACCTTTGTGCAGTTGTGATATGTGGGTGTATATAGACACATGCCCATCTAAAGAGCACACATGTGGTCAGTGGAGTGCTGTGAGCGTGCCTTTGGGATGAATAGTGCTATTATAAACATAAGTCATTATTAGTAGCCAGCATAAATAGCTTGGCCTTTCATGGGGTTAAGATCTGTGATCTACTGGGACTTGCTCCTCTTCAGAGGGGTACAGCTGCTGTGTAACAGAAAAATCTGTCTTGAGAACACATCCAAGGGCCCATGGAAAAGTGGTTGCTTATAGATGTGGTCTTTAATTAAAGTGGTTGTTGTAGAGAGAAAGTCGTCAATTGGAGGTGACCCTTGGATCAAGTTTTGATCTCCAACTAACTGTTCAATTTTTTTCAAGGGACAAAGAGTCAGGAGGAAACCAGAGGGAATAATATCAAGGCAGGAGACACATTTACTTGTGATGTATAAAACCATAAAGGGTTCAAAGTTTGGGTTTTAGTTCAAATAAAAATCCCAAGAGTTCAGATAGTTTTCTAAACCCTCTGAACCTCATCAATGCTGAGAATCAGCTTAAAAAATAGCGTAAGAGCAAAATGGTCCTTAGAATGTGTGGCCACTTCCCCAACAAATCTGGCCAGAAAAATACCATAGGCAAGTCCAGTCAAGTGACACATAAGAACATGCCTTGAATGCTCTGCAAGGCAGCTTTGCCTGATTTTAGCTACTATTTGCCTAAAGAAAATGGGAATATGAATGGATGCACAAATGGTATTCATAGCATTTAAAATAAGTCTGGTAAGAAACAAAAACCTAGAAGGTCTTACAGTGTCACCGATGATTGAGCTTAGAAAACAAATTAACACAGAACAGCCAAAATTTGGTGGAGCAACACTGTCACTCAGTGCGTGTTCTGTCTTCCATGTTTCCTGACTTTTCCATTCCCAGAATTCATGCTTAGAAAAAAAAGTGAGAGTGAAATCGCTCAGTCATGTCCAACTCTTAGGGACCCCACGGACTGCAGCCTACCCGCTCCTCCACCCTACCTGCTCCTCCGTCCATGGGATTTTCCAGGCAAGAGTACCTGAGTGGGTTGCCATTTCCTTCTCCAGGGGATCTTCCCGACCAAGGGATCGAACCCAGGTCTCGTGCACTGTAGGCAGACACTTTACCATCTGAGCCACCAGGGAAGTGCTTAGAAAGAGGATCACTGTAAAAACTCAATCAGAGAAAAGAGTGAGTCCAGATCTTCATAGAAGCCTACTCTCTTTTTATTTATTCACCCGCATTCCCATTACTGCTCCATGAAGGTATAGAACTGACCATGGGCAAACCGGAGTAGCCAGTATTTCTTCTCTTCTTAGCATCTTCTTGTCACCTGTGCTATGAAGCGCCTCTAGGTTCTTGGCTACTCTTTCTCCATGTGACTACCCCGGGTTTCTCAGCAAAGGATTTCTCTTACCCTCCATAACCTGGGCTCTTGTCTAGATTCACCTATAACTATGTTCTTAGCATTGTAGTCAGAAAGGATAGGATAAAGCAATTCATAGTTAGGTACAAATGTTAGATAATAGCTTTATGTGGTTTTTTTTGCTGAGGTAAAGGCCCTATATTGAGAATTTATTGATAAAAAGGAAATAATAACATCCAAATGATGTGAGGGAATCCTTAAGAGAAGGGGTTCTTAAATTCCGTTATGTATACAACTATTTGAGCAGGAAATGGCAACCAATTCCAGTATTCTTGCCTAGAAAATTCCTTGGCCAGAGCCTGGTGGGCTGCAGTCCATGGGGTTGCTAGGAAGTGGACACAACTTGAACGTACATGCACATTCACACAACTGTAGTGAGTACTGTTGTATCCTACCTGGGCCCTCAGACCCATCTCACAGCTTCTGGGACTCTGGCCCTCCTCAGGTATCACAGCTGCTTATCTCACAGGGAAATGACCTTAACCTCAGAGCTTGGCTTCACCCTGAAATACCCTCTCTCAGGACAGCCTTGGCCAAAAATTGGCAGATGCAAGAATGCAAAGCGCTTTTCTCTCTCCTTCTCTCCCCTCTTCCCCATTTCAATTTGAGTCAATTCTGAAGAGACCCATCTCCTTTCACATTCTTGTTGTGCTTTATCATATCCTTTATCCTCCACTTTACTTTTAGGATCAACTAAGAATTCAGTCGCAACCACATTGTCAGTGACCTTCTCCCTCTGCCCAGCCCTGGGTTTCTCACTCCCTAATAAGCCTTCGGCATATAACTGTTTCCCCAAGACTCTGTGTAGCATCCCTTCTCTTTACATACCTAAAGTAGCCACTCAGTTTCTCACAGATACTACTGTTGAGCAGAATACTGCTGCAGTGTAGCAGAGAGGCTTACACTTTCCATTAGGGAGGGGAGGTGTTGTAGGGAGAGCTGAAAGGGAGACTGTCTGAGGAAGAGTGAATAGAGGTCAGTGGGGGACTTGACAATTATGGGTGCATAATAATGGGTCTTAGCATACTAGAGGAAAACCCTCTGCCTCTGTCACACAAGCTATCATTCCATTTTCACCTCCAACCTGCAAATTTTAGAATCGATCCTCACTTTTCATATCTGCCCTCCATGTTGCAGGTACAAAAACATTTCAGAACAAATGTGATCTGATCATTTTCCTATAAATAGAGATCTTAATTATCACATTTATCCATTTTATTTCTCTTGAAAGGTTTTTAGAGGTTGTATATCAATGACATCCCTTCCGAAGGATTTGCATTTGAAAGGCCGTTGTTCAAATTTAATTCACATTTGACACAATGTTTTCTCTTGCAGAACATTACTGAAAATCAGGTTTCAGCAGGCTCTATTCTACATCCCTCTGATCATTTCTCTTTTTACTATCGGTATATTCTAAATAAATTTCTTGTGTGCTGTGAAAGTGAAAAAAAAATTGGAAAATATTTGTATCCTGTATTTAGTCCCATTTTGATTTTTAACATCCATTTCCTGTACTGTCTTCCCCATGATGAGTGCTGCCAACAGGAGCCTGCAGGACAGGGTCTCTAGGCTTCCTGGGGTTTCCAGGGGCCAGGACAAGCATTAACCTGAAGGAACACTGTGCCTTATTGATGGAGAGTCACAATTAATTTCTGTCTCTGACTCTTTGCTCTTCTCCTGTGAGAGTAACCCTGTATGAAATCACTCCACATGCCCCAGTGTTTTGTTTTGCACATCAAACTCCAGCAGCTCTCAGTGAAAACTAAGGTTGTATTCCTGAAACCCAGGCTAGAGCAAAGGCTCTCTTTAAGGGTAGTAGAGTGTATAGCTTTACTCCTGGCTAATCTCATTATCTCAAGGAGGGAGAGTTAATTTTGGTTAGGGAAAGAAGCCCTCTTCTTGAGGAGAGCTGTCCAGCAAGGAGACAGCTGAAATCAGCAGCTATTTGTTTTATTTGTGGTTCTCATATTAGGAAATCTTTTGTCCCTGTAGTGAGAGCCACCCCCACCCCCACCCCCCACCCTGCAAGTAGACAGACACCGAAATTAGATGCAAATGCAGGGTACAGAGTAAACTGCAGAGTGGTAGGCTGTCTTCGTATCATTGCTCATTTTGCAGCTTTTGTCAGTTTTTGAAAAACGGTGGAGAATAATTGGCCTGAGATGTAAAGCCACACTCGGCTGTTCCAAGGAACAAAGAAAGACAGCTTTAGCCCACAAGACCATATTTTGTGAAACACAGTCTTCCTTTTTAATAATGAGCAGATACACAGTGCTCTTTCTCAGCTCTGAAAAATCTGTAGCTTTCCCCCTGCAATGTTGTACAAGGCATTTCAACTGGTGCCATTTGTAATGCTGTGGTCGGTCGCGTTGAACAAGAAGAGCCTACACTTGTTATCTTAAGGGAAGGCGGATGACTGTAGCACTCTGGCGTGGCTGTGTGAGAGCCACAATATCCTTCCTGCATATTTGACCTTCTGATGATAGCATCAGAAACAGCGAGAGCAAATAATCAGGGCCCAGAAACTGTCATCCCAGCCATTATCATGATCTTTTGGATGTATTCAATGTTTCCTGTTTAGAAGTGGGCAAATATTTGTCAAGAAAAATAAATATGAATATCTGACTGGGGAATTCAGACCACGGTACAGGATGGAACAAGTAGGTGATACTCCCCAGGTGAATAATAAACTGGTTGTCATAAAGAAAATACATTTCCCATCCGCACTTGGTCATCCTGCTACACTGTAACCACTGTGGCATTGTCAAAGTTGACTGTGACAACACCACTTTTTGTTCCTGCCCCCTTATATGAACTCTATTATTCTAATTTCTCTTCAAAATCCTACCCTTACGACATGTCATTTTCCCTGGGATTTACTTTGTTCTCTTCAATCTGCTCTAGATACAACAGTCAGAGTGATCTCCTTAAAAGTAAATTTGCTTTGTCACCTCCTCAGTAAAATTGTCCAAAGGCTCTTGCACTACCTAGAATAAAATCAAAACTCTTCAGGATGGTCCCAAGACTCAACCCTGTCTGTGTTTTGCCCCTTGTTCCCTCATCTACTCTCACAGTGCTTTTCCCCTTGCTCATTACACTCCAGGAACAATGGCGTACTTTCTTTACCCAGGACACACCACGTTTTTTTCTTCCTCCAAATCTTTGCTGACGTTGACTTTCTCCCTACTTTTGCTTTAATCTCTTTGTCTCTTGGGCTGTTTTTCAACACTTAGCTTAAATGTTACTGCCCAGTTGAAGTCTTCTTTTATTTATTAATGTTTTTATTCTTCTAGTATTATTGAGATAGAGTTGACATACAGCACTATGTATGTTTAAGATGTATAACACAATGACTTGACTTACATACATCATGAAATGATAACCTCACATTTAATGAGTATCCATCATCTTGTAGACACAGTCTTTCTCAACCAGCTCATTCACAGTAGTTTTCCTGACTGCGTGCTCTTCTATGTCTAAGCTTTAAGATGATTCCTTACATAGTAGGCACAATCATTTATAATTATTTTATGTATTTACTTTCTGCCCTTTCTCTAACTATAAACTTGTTGAAGCCAAGTGTTAAGCCTTCTCTCCCCTGTTGTTGTTCAGTCACCCAATCGTGTTCAACTCTTCGAGAACCCATGGACTGCAGCACACCAGGCCTCCCTGTCCCTGGCCATCTCCTGAAGCTTGCCCAGTTCATGCCCCTTACAAGGTGATGGCTTTGACCATCTCATCTCTCGGCGCTGTCTTCTTCTTCTGCCCTCAATCTTTCCAAGAACTGGGGACCTTTCCAATGAGTCAGCTGTTCGCATCAGATGACCTTCTTTCTCTATCCCACTCCCTTCCCCCTATTGTCTCCAGAGCCTACTATGGTACCTGCAACATAACATATATTTAGAAATGTTTGTTGAATAAATCAGTATTTTCATGTGTCTTGTATTTTAGATATTATTCAAATGTTCTTCCTCATTTGGCCCCTTCAAAAGTGGAACTTAACATTCTATCTTATCTTCATTCTCAGTATTTTTTTGGGTTCATGAAATCCCTTAAGCCCCCTTCCTTTATCTTATGTATTTCCATAGGGAAGGGCAAAGCCAAAGTAATGTCATTGAACATAGGAGAGGGCATCACAGATGGGAAGGAGAGATAACATATGATGGAGGGCATCAGCATGGTTTCATGTCTTCTCAAAAGGCTCCTGGCAAAATGAGAGCAGAAACAAGCTAAGCAGATGGTGGGAGTCATCTGCTTTTGCAATTCACTTGTTTATGTTTTTCCTGCCTTCCTGTCAATTTCAGCTCTTGAGCCCTATAGGCAGGGTCTTGTCCATGGTTATTATTGAAGGTGTCACCTACTGAAGGTTGGGTATTTTATAAACATTGACTCTTCAGTAGTGAATTTTGTTAGGCAGTGCAGGGACCTTCAGGAATTACATATGATAAACTTGACTTGAACCAATGATGTTTCAAATTAGTCAGATGACCTTGAACAGAATTGGCCAGAGTTTCCAATGTACATTTTCTCAAACAGCTTTTACAATACTAATTACTCTGGTGGTATCAGGTGGACTCACCATCTGAATGAAAAACCAAGTCATTTTTTTTAGTAGTTGAAAATTCCTAAAGCATAGCAGCAGTAGGAGCTTTAAGCATAAATAGTACATTCATTCAATTAACATTTATTATAGCAGACATTATTTGTTGGTGATGTAGAATACAAGGAGAAATAGTCCTTGCTGTCTTACCTTATTCTATTTAAACTAGAAAGATGAACAAAAAAAGGGGAAAAAATACACACAACTACTTAATGCTATAGCACAATCAGATTTATTTATTGAAAAGTGTGTCTGATATTACCCTGGCATAGTCAGTAGTTCTTTTAAGATGACAGCATTTTGAATTAGGGCTTAAGCTGACAAGTGTTTTGTTTGTGGGTTTTAGCCATCACAAAGGCTTTGAATTTGACAATCACAGGGAAGCCAAAGTAAAAGCCTGGGTGAAAGTATTTATACCTATGATGTTGTACTTGGATTTTTGCTCAGTTAATTTTTTCTATGATAATAAACTCCGAGTATATATTTAAATTGTATTAATAAAGTAAAATTACAATGTTAGTATGCAAAACTAAATATTTAAGAAATAGAAAGGATGTAAGAAAACTCCATGGTTTATAAAGGAATATGTAAAATGGTGACAATGGATGACCAGGATGTACATTTGATTGTACTGATATATTATGGTCATCATCAAAAAATGTATCAGTGTGGCAATGTATTTTTATCATTGTTTTCAGATTCTGTCAAGAATATCCACATTGTGTGAGTCCATGTTTGGAAGCTTATATCCTATGAAAGGTTAGAGGTTTTACCCTACTTACAAAGTAACAAGGTAGCTTGCCACAGTATCATAGATGCTGGTAGAACCATGAGACTTCTGGTTAGAGACAGGTGGATTCATTACTCCTAACAGTGCAGACAGCATAACTTCATGTTTGCATTAGTTCCTCTTAACCTATAAGTCCCATAAGGCAGTGACAAATGGACCCAGGTTGATGCTATACCTGAGTCATTCACAGGAACACTGATCTCAAGAAACCCTAATCTTTAAAGGCTTTGCTAGCAAAGTTATTGAGTCTTTGCCTCAGAGGGGAAAAATATCTTTATTATATTCTTCTGGGGGAAAAAAACACCATTTGCCCCCGAGGCGGGTCACTGTCTCTATCTTCCAAGGGGGTTCTGCTACATAAACATTCCTGAAAAGATAGTCTAGAACAAAAGCTGTTACAAGATATGTATAAACGCCATGAAAAAAATTGCCCTACAATAAGTCATTCGCTGCTAAACAGGAATGCTAAATAGATTCTCAATTTTAAATAAAACACTTTAAGCAATAAGCTAAAAGACATAATGGAAACACATCGGAACAATATTTTTCCATGAAAATTGATATTTAACTTCCAAGGTTGAGAAGTCACATTCTAATGTTTTTTAAAGAATGTGAATCCAGCTTTGGTATATAATAAGCAGTCATCCTTCTAACAGAGAGAGACTAAGATTCATATTAGAATGTTTATGCCATAAATTTTGAAATGTAACATGTAATTTCCAAGAAAGACACTGTTTCTTTTAGAAAATGTGAAAATTTCAGAATATTAGAACTTAAAATTCTTCCAGAAATTCTGTCCCATCAGAATTCCCATCAGAGTTTTTTAATGCCCATTAGCAAAATTTCTCTTGCACAATCCACATGTGTTGCACAGTTATAATGAATTGAAGTGTATATATCCTGCTTCAAAAAAGATTCAGAAACACAGGTCCACATGTTACAATGACCTTGGGTGGTTGAAATGATCTGCTTAAAGTCATGAAAATGGAGGAAATAGAGATTTCCAACAAACTTCAGCAACTGCGACCTTTATCATTGTTATATTTTCAGTTTGAATTTATTTCTCACACTTCTGTCAAATACCTACTCTATGCAATGCCACTTACAGGGAGTTGAGAAATAAGAAATATATATTATCCATGCCCTTCAGAAACTCACAGTCTGGAACAGGAGAATAAAAGAAACCCCATTCATCCAGCCATAATACACTGTACACTTCCTAAATAATAAAAAATCAGTATGAGATCAGACATATTTAGGACTGAGCAGAAAGAAAAAGATGATAATTTCTACACATCACTAGAATTTGTCCACCCTTAGAAGCACCGAAGTCATATCCCTTAATGAAAAGAAAAATGGCTTAATGCAAAAGTATAATATCACAAATTCTGCTTTTCTAAGCTTTTATTTGTGACATTCGGCAAGTTAATTTTTGTTTGCCTGTTATTTTAATCTGAAGATGGAAGTAGTATCACTCTCAGTTTTATTCCATTGGTCAACTATAGTTCAATAAAAACAAACAACAAGTAAATGATAATAATAATAAACAAATAAAAATATCATGTAGTTTTTGTCATTTATTCCATTGATACTAATTAATTTTCAAAAGCCAATCACCCACAAGTTTGTGGAATAAATCCCTTTTGGTTATGCTGTATCATTATTTTATACAGTGCTAGATTTGGTTTGCTAGTGTTTTGTTGAGTTTCACATCTAATTTCATAAGAGATATGTCTGCAGTTTTATTTTCCTCTGATATTTTTGGCTGCTTTTGATATGAAGATAAAACTGACTTCATAGCATAAGCTGGGGAGTGTTTCTTCCTCTTCTAATTTTTGAAAGAGTTAATAAATTTTTGCATTAATTCTTTTTAAAATGTTTGATATTGATAGAATTCACCAGAGAACCATCAGGTCTTGACTTTTTATTTTGTGTTTGTGTGTGTGCATGAAAGAGAGAGAGGGAAAAATGTAGAATTACTAATTCAATATCTTTACTTTCTGGCCACACTGAGTGGCATGTGGGATCAGATATTATTTTAGTTTCCTGATAAGAGATCGAACCCATGATCTCTGCAGTAGAAATACAGACTCTTAACCACTGGACTGCCGGGGAAGCCCCAATCTCTTTACTTTTTATAGCGCTATTTAGATTTTCTATTTCAGTTCAATTTCAGTAGTTTACTTTTCTTCTAGGAAGGTTACTTTTTTCCTAAGTTTTATAATCTTTTGGCACAGTAGTTGTTCATAGTATCCCCTTATGCTTCTTTTTTATTTCTGGAAGTCCATTATTGATGACCCCCATTTTATTCTTGATTTTATCAATTTGAGCCTTCTCTCTCTTTTTTATTTTTCTTGCTCGTTATAAAGGTTTTGCAGTTTGTTAACTTGTTCAAAGAAACTACATTCAGTCTTACTGCTTTTCATCCTTGTTTTTCTATTCTGTTTTATTAATTTCCACTCTAATCTTGATTATTTCCTTTATCTACCTGCTATGGGTTTAGTATGCCCTTATTTTTCCAGTGTCTTATGGTAGAAGTTAGGCTATTGATTTGCAGTCTTTTTTATTTCTTGTGGATGGCACAGACCTAAATATCTTTGTAACTGCTGAGTTCACTGCATCCCATTAGGTTTGGTATATAATATCTTCATTTTCATTCATTTCACAGCATTTCCTATCTTCCTTTGTGATTTCTTTGACCCATTGCTTGTATTGGAGTGTATTGTTTAATTTCATCATATCTGGGTATTTTCTGAAATTGTTATTGCCTTCTAATTTAAATCCATTTGGGTTGGAAACATGTGCATGCTCTGTCGCTTCAGTCGTGTCCAACTCTTTGCAGCCCTATGTACTATAGCCCGCCACACTCCTCTGTCCACGGGATTCTCAAGGCAAGAACACTGGAGTGGGTTACCATGCCCTCCTCCAGATGATCTTTTCCATCCAGGGATCACATCTCCTGTGGCTCCTGTACTGCAGGCAGTTTCTTTGCCGCTGAGCCACTGGGGAAGCCCCTGGAAACATACTTTGCATGATTCAAATAATTTTGAATTTATTCAGGTTTGTTTTATTGTGTAGCATGTGGTCTGTCCTAGAAAATACTCTATGTTCACCTGAGAAAGCATACACTGTATCTGGGAAGAATATTCTAAAGATGTATATTAGTCTAGTTGGTTTATGCTAAGTTGCTTCAGTCGTGTCCGACTCTGTGCGACCCCAAAGACAGCAGACTTCCAGGCCCTCCCATCCCTGGGATTCTCCAGGCAGTTGCTTTATAGAGTTGCTCAAATCAAGATTGCTGGGAGAAATATCAATAACCTCAGATATGTAGATGATACCACCCTTATGGCAGAAAGTGAAGAGGAAGTAAAAAGCCTCTTGATGAAAGTGAAAGTGGAGAGTGAAAAAGTTGGCTTAAAGTTCAATATTCAGAAAACGAAGATCATGGCATCTGGTCCCATCACTTCATGGGAAATAGATGGGAAACAGTAGAAACAGTGTCAGACTTTATTTTGGGGGGCTCCAAAATCACTGCAGATGGTGACTGCAGCCATGAAATTAAAAGACGCTTACTCTTTGGAAGAAAAGTTATGACCAACCTAGGTAGCATATTCAAAAGCAGAGACATTACTTTGCCAACAAAGGTCCGTCTAGTCAAGGCTATGGTTTTTCCAGCGGTCATGTATGGATATGAGTTTTGGACTGTGAAGAAAGCTGAGCACCAAAGAATTGATGCTTTTGAACTGTGGTGTTGGAGAAGACTCTTGAGAGTCCCTTGGACTGCAAGGAGATCCAACCAGTCCATTCTGAAGGAGATCGGTCCTGGGATTTCTTTGGAAGGAATGATGCTAAAGCTGAAACTCCAGTACTTTGGCCACCTCATGCGAAGAGTTGACTCATTGGAAAAGACTCTGATGCTGGCAGGGATTGGGGGCAGGAGGAGAAGGGGATGACAGAGGATGAGATGGCTGGATGGCATCACCGACTCTATGGACATGAATCTGAGTGAACTCCGGGAGTTGGTGATGGACAGGGAGGCCTGGCGTGCTGCGATTCAGGGGTCGCAGAGTTGGACACAACTGAGCGACTGAACTGAACTTTAGTCTCTTCTCTCTTTGTTGATTTACTGACTATCCTAATTGTTCTGACCATTACTGAAAGTGGGGTATCAAAGTGTCCAACTACTGCTGTTAATTCCCGGCTCCCTTGAAGCACATTTTGACTCATATTACTCTAGTCACTCTTACTGTTCCTATTATTGCTATCTGTATGATTTCCTTTCAACCTCTCCTTATCTTTTATTTCTTCTCCTCTCCCTTCCTCTCTCTCTTTTTTCCTTTATTTCCTTTTCCCTTTCTTTCTTTCCTTTTTTTTCTTTATTTTTCCCTTCTCTTCTTTTTTCTTTCATTTTCTCTTCCTTTCTTTCTTTCCTCCAATCTGGCAGTCTTTAGATTTAGTTCTTGAATCCACTCACTGGAGAAGGAAATGGTAACCCAGCCCAGTATTCTTACCTGGGGAATTCCATGGATAGAGGAGCCTGGCAGGCTACAGTCCATGGGATTGCAAAGAGTTGGACACGACTGAGTGACTAAACCATCACCACTGTCCACTCTCATTTAATGTTATCATTCATATATTAGATTTACATCTCCGTTTGTACTTTCTGTTTTCTATATGTCTCCTATATTTTCATGCTTTCCTTTATGACTATGTTTTTTAAAAATTATTTTAACATTCCAAAGTGTAACATTTTGATTCCCTTTATAACTTTTCACTATTTTTTCAGTTATTTTCTTATCTTTTGGTTCAGTCACCAAGTCACATCCAACATTCTGTGACCCCATGAGCTGCAGCACGCCAGACTTGCCTGTCCTTCACTATTTCTTGGAGTTTGCTCAAACTCATGTCCATTGAATCAGTGATGCCATCTAACTGTCTCATCCTCTGTTACCCCCCCTTCTCCTCTTGCACTCAATCTTTCCCAACATCAGGATCTTTTCCAGTGCCTTGGCTGTTTGCCTCAGGTGGCCAAAGGATTGGAGCTTCAGCTTCAGCATCAGTCCTTCCAATGAATATTCATGGTTGATTTCCTTTAGGATTGACTGATTTGGGCTCCTTGCTGTCCAAGGGACTCTCAAGAGTCTTCTCCAACACTGGTTCAAAAACATCAATTCTTTGGCAATCAGCCTTCACTGTGGTCCAACTCTTGCATCTACACATAACTACTGGAAAAACCAAGGCTTTGGTTACATGAATCTTTGTTGGTAAAATGATGACTCTACTTTTTAATACACTGTCTAGATTTACCATAACTTTTCTTCTAAGAAGCAAATGTCTTTTTATTTCATGGCTTCAGTTACTGTCCACAGTGTTTTTGGAGCCCAAGAAAATAAAATCTGTCACTGTTTCCACTTTTTCCCATCTATTTGCCATGAAATGATGGGACCTGATGCCATGATCTTCATTTTTTGAATGCTGAGGTTTTTGTGTTTTGTTTGTTGGTTTGTTTGTTTGTTTAATGTTAAGTTTTAAGCCAGCTTTTTCACTCTTCTCTTTCACCTTCATCAAGAAGCTCTTTAGTTCCTCTTTGCTTTCTGCCATTAAAGTGGTATTATCTGCATATCTGAGTTTGTTGATATTTCTCCCAGCCATCTATATTCTAGCATGTGATTCATTCAACCTGGCATTTTTCATGATGTTCTCTGCATATAAGTTAAATATGTAGGATGACAATATACAGCCCTGATGTCCTCCTTTCCCAATTTTGAACCAGTCTGTTATTCCATGTCCAGTACTAACTTTGATCCTTGACCTGCATGCAGGTTTCTCAGGAGGCAGGTAAGGCGTTCCGGTATTCCTATCTTTTTAAGAATTTTCCACAGTTGGTTGTGATCCACACAGTCAAAGCTTTAGCATAGTCAATGAAGCAGAAGTAGACGTTTTTTTTGTTTTTTTATTCTAGAATGTGCTTGCTTTTTCTATGATCCAGCTGATGTTTGATCTCTGGTTCCTCTGCCTTTTCTAAATCCAGCTTGTACATTTGAAAGTTCTCAGTTCATGTACTGCTAAAGCCTAGCTTGAAGGATTTTGAGCATAATCTTGCTAGTGTGTGAAATGAGTACAATCATATGGTAGTTTGAACATTCTTTGGCATTGCCTTTCTTTGGGATTGGAATTAAAACTGACCTTTTCCAGTCCTAAGGCGACTGTTGAGTTTTCCAGATTTGTTGGCATATTGAGTGCAGCACTTTAAATGTATCGTCTTTTAGGATTTGAAATAGCTCAGAAGGGATCCCACCACCTCCACTAACTTTTCTTTTAAGTTGCACTAAAGCCCTTGGACTCCATTCTGAAGGAGATCAGCCCTGGGATTTCTTTGGAGGGAATGATGCTAAAGCTGAAACTCCAGTACTTTGGCCACCTCATGCGAAGAGTTGACTCATTGGAAAAGACTCTGATGCTGGGAGGGATTGGGGGCAGGAGGAGAAGGGGACGACCGAGGATGAGATGGCTGGATGGCATCACTGACTCGATGGACGTGAGTCGGAGTGAACTCCAGGAGTTGATGATGGACAGGGAGGCCTGGCGTGCTGTGATTCATGGCATCTCAAGGAGTCGGACACGACTGAGTGACTGAACTGAACTGAACTGAAAACTTACCATATAAATGACTCATGATACTGTCGTTCAGATTTATACCAATTTTAATGAGATATTTAAATGTTACTCTCTATAATTTTATTCTTTCTTCCTGGATTTGTTATTATGGTAAACATATTACATTTATATATGTTAATGTCCCCTAGAGAAGGAAATGGCAACCCACTCCAGTGCTCTTGCCTGGAGATTTCCATGGACAGAGGAACCTGACAAGTTACAGTCCATGGGATCACAAAGAGTCAGACAAGACTGAATGACTAACACACACACACATTTTACAACAGCAGTAATATACTACTTTAATGATTACTTTATGTAATTATATGTCTCATATAAAAGCTTAGAGAAGAAAAGAGAGCAAGTATACACGTAAAGAGTGTATGTATATGTTTATATATAGCTTTGCTCCCACCTGCCTCCTGCTATTATTGTCAAACATATCATATTTCTATATCTTATAGGCCCAACAATAAAGTTATATGCATATTGTTTTATACACTTGTTCTTTTAGATCAATTAAAAGAAACAAGGAGAAGAAATATGTACTTAAATTGTCTTTTATAATTGCATAATTACCTTTAGTTTTATTTTTTCATATCAAATTACTGCCTGAGTTCACTTTTTTTCACCCTGAAGAAATCTCTTGTAAGTTGGATCTGCTATCAACAAATTCTGTCAGTTCTTTTTCGTGTGGAGGCATCTTTATTTCACTTTCACTTTTGAAAGATAGTTTTCCTATGTCAATGATATTTGGTTGACAGCTTTTACTTTGAGTATACCATCTTATTGGCTTCTGGACCTCATTGTCTCTGAGAGAAAGTCCACAGTTCATCTTATTCGTGTTTCCTATGATGTGTCATTTTTTTCTTTCAGATATTTTTCTCTGTCTTTGATTTTCGACATTTTTACTATGATGTGTGTTGGTATAGATCTCTTTGAATTTATTCCCTTTTGAGTTTGTTGACCTTCTTGAATTTGTGATTAATGGCTTTTCATCAAATTTGAGAAGTTTTAACTGTTATTTGTTTACACTTTTTTCTTTCTCTTATCATTTTAATACTCTCATTACATATGCTGCCACTGCTGCTGCTAAGTTGCTTCAGTCGTGTCTGACTCTGTGAGACCCCATAGACAGCAGCCCACCAGGCTCCCCCATCCCTGGGATTCTCCAAGCAAGAACACTGGAGTGGGTCGCCATTTCCTTCTCCAGTGCATGAAAGTGAAAAGTGAAAGTGAAGTCTCTTAGTCCTGTCTGACTCCTAGCGACCCCATGGACTGCAGCCTACCAGGCCCCTCCGTTCATGGGATTTTCCAGGCAAGAGCACCAGAGTGGTTGCCATTACATATATGTTAATATATTTAAAAGTACTTTATAGTTCTCTGAGACTATTACTCCTTATTATTTTTTCTTTTTGTTCTTCAGAATGTGTAATGTCTACCAATTTTCAATTCCCTGTTTCTATATTCTGCCAGCTCAAATCTACTCTTGAGACTTTCCAGTGTAACTTTCAGTTTTTGCACTTTTAAACTCAAAAACCTTGGAATTTTCAGAATTTAGAATTCCATTTTGGAATTTCTATAATTTCATCAGTTTTATTTGTTAATAAGCTATCATCATCATAGTTTTAGTTCAGTCGCTCGGTCGTGTCCGACTCTTTGTGACCCCATGGACTGTAGCCCACCAAACTCCTCCATCCATGAGATTTTCCAGGCAAGAATACTGGAGGGGTTGCCATTTCCTTCTCCAGAGGATCTTCCCGACCCGGGGATTGAACCTGGGAGCTCCCACATTGTAAGCTGATGCTTTACCATCTGAGCCACCAGGGAAGTCATCCCTTATTTCTTTAAGCGTTATTTCTTTTAGTTCTTTGAACATATTCATATTGTGTATGTGTGTGTGTATATATATATATATATATATATATAATATATATTAGTTATTTGAAGTCTCTGTTAAGCCTACCATCTGAACCTTATCAATGGCAGTCTAGTATCTGTTTTATTTCTTATATAAAAGGTTTCACATGCCTGTTTCTTTATCTATATAGTACTTCTTTTGTTGTTGAAAAATGTACATTTTAGAAAATGTATTGTAGAAACTTTTGATTTTGATCCCTACCTTTGGAATTTTGTTTTTATTGTTGCTTTGCTTCTATATTTGTTTAGTGACTCTGGTGGACCATTTTAGTGAAGACTATCTGCCCTCCAGCTTCCCAGGTGGCTCAGACAGTAAAAAAATCTGCCTGCAATGTAGGATTTGCAATTTCAGTCCTTGAGTCAGGAAGGATCCCCTGGAGAAGGGACTGGCTACCCACTCCAGTATTCTTGCCTGAAGGATTCCATGGACAGAAGCCTGGCAGGCTACAGTCCATGGGGTCACAAAGAGTCGGACATGACTGAGTGGCTAACACTTTCACTTCACATTTTCCCTCCAGGGCCCAGTCTCTGAGATCACTCTGCAGGTGGGGCAACCCTGGCACACACACATTCTCTTTGGGATCATAGTGTCTTAGCAGGATCCCCTTTGTCTCTTTCCCAAGTTTTTCTGTTAAGCTGCCTTTGTTGATATCACACCCAGCTGTTAACCTCCATTAATGCCAGCTGGTCATTTTATTGTTTTCAGCAATGCTGCAAAGCATAAATCACCCAGCATCTGATCCAATTCAATTCAACCCTCTTGTGAAAGTAGTAATTGACTTACACCTTAAGGTTTACTTCAACCCAAGAGAAATCTTAGATTCTTTCCCTGGACCTCCCTGGTAAATTCCTGCTTCATCTACAGTTTAGCTTGCTGTTCTAGAGCTGCCTGCTTCCTCTTAATTGCTTGTCACCAAAATCTCCCTACTTTTTGAAGATGCTCTTAGGCTTAAACTTCCCCACCTACTGTTACAAATGCACTTTTGTTGGGGGAGAACCTTTAGGTTTGTATTGTAGCCTGGCTCTCCCCTTGGCCACAACTCTGCATCACTGCTCTGTAGCAGTGAAAGGGAAAAATAGCCTTCTTTCAGAGTGACAGCCCAGCTTCAAGAGGAAGGCACTAAGTGGAATGGGCAGTCACTAGTCTTCGCAGATTGCATTTCCTGGCATAGAACCTTTGCCATACCAGTGAGCTGTGGTGAGGGTGACTGGTGCCCCGGTGTCCTCAGTCTGCCAGTGCTGTCGTCGAGCTTCTGCCCTGTGGGTGGGAGCTGGATAGAGGAAGAAAGCCTCACGCTTCTCAGCTGTTATTCCTTGATCTAGCGCTTCTGCAATACAGAGTTGGGGAGAATGAAAAATTCTGATGGCCTAAGTCTCCTACAGGAAAACCCTAGTTCTAGATCACAAGCTGCGGAGAAATGATGTCTTACCTATGTTCTTGGATATGTCTCCTTGGTAGAGTTTCCATCAGTCCAGCCTGGGGTGGGAACGAGATTCTTGGTTCAAATACTGCAGACTCTTGCTGTTCTTGAGAAGTTTTACTAGATTTTCTTAAATATACATATATGTATATGTATATATATATATATATATATATATGTTGTTTTTTTTAAATTTACTGTGACAGAGATTAAGTTACTTCAGCTGTGTCTGACTCTTCGTGACCCTATGAACCATAACTCACCAGGCTTCTCTGTCCATGGGATTTTCCAGGCATGAATACTGGAGTGAGTTGCCATGCCCTCCTCCAGGGGATCTTCCTGACCCAGGGATCAAACCTGAGTCTCTTACATCTCCTGCACTGGCAGGAGGGTTCTTTACCACCAGTGCCACCTGAGAAGACCAATATGCTGTATACCCTTAGACAATTATCACAGATTTTATATGATTGTTGGTTTTGTTTTTAGCAGTTTTTGACAATGCAGTTGTTATGCTGGAGAGATAGTCCACAGAACTTGTTGCTCTTTCATTCTTAAAGTCATTCTACACTTGACTTTTCAATACAACACTTCAGCAGTGTACAAAATAATCTTAATGCTGCACATTTTGGAAGGAAGAAAGCAACTAGCTACTTTGCAATCTGCCTTAACCATTACAGCAGGTAATAATGTTTTTGTTACACTTTCTGTAAATAAAGCAAGAGATATCTTCTTACTGGTTTTTCAAATTTTGTGCATTTCAACTTGACCTGGAGTAACTGTGGAAGCCTTATAGGGACAATAGTAACATAGGTTACTTCAGAAGGTCATTTTCAGGACAGATATTTTACTTTTCCTATAAACATTTCTTTAATAGTATTTCTAGGCAAAGCTCTTCAGTGTGTGGGTCTGTATTCTCTCCCATCTTGCAATTTCATGTTTACTTCAGTTCAATGGTAAAGATCAGTGCTGTATCCAATCCAAAGAGTCTAAATTACTAGAACAGACTGCAGGAATTCAATTTTCAAAAGCTGGGCTGACATAAAATTTTGTTTTCATCTTTATCTGAATGAGTTTCCTGCCCTGTATTTTCAGTTGAATTAGAGAAAAATTATTTGTTCATGACAAGCAATGACTTTTGAGCAGGTGTATTAAGCATTAGATTTCACCAAAGCCAGATTTTTATTTTAACATAATTTTTGCAAAGCGTTAAGCAAAAGCTTTTAGAAAAACTAGCTAAGAATATTCAAATTAGTACTTTATCAATCAAGGGTGATTTTGTTCCCTGGCTTTCTAGTTCTGGGGGGCACATTTGTTGATATCTAAAAGCCACCTGATGTGAACAGCTGACTCGTTAGAAAAGAGCTGTATGCTGGGAAAGATCGAAGGCAGGAAGAAAAGGGGATAACAGTGGATGAGATGATTGGATGCCATCACTGACTCGATCAACATGAGTTTGAGCAAATCCTGGGAAATGGTGAAGGACAGGGAAGCCTGGCATGCTCCAGTCCATGGGGTCGCAAAGAGTCAGACATGACTGAGCGACCTAACAAAGAATCCCATTGCTTTCACAGTGAAAGGAAAGTGCTACTGGTATCTAGTGAGTACAGAGACAAAGGATGGTGGTAAATAGTGTATAATAACAAGGAGAGTCTCCATAGCAATACAATAAGAATCCAGCCCACAATGCCAAAAAAGCAAAGCTTAAAAACACTTCAGTTCAATCGCTCAGTCATGTCCAACTCTTTGCAACCCCATGAAACACAGCACACCAGGCCTCCCTGTCCATCACCATCTCCTGGAGTTCACTCAGACTCACGTCCATTGAGTCTGTGATGCCATCCAGCCGTCTTGCTTTTTGCTTCTCTTCTTTTCACAGCTATTTGTAAGGCCTTCCCAGACAGCCATTTTGCTTTTTTACATTTCTTTTCCATGGGGATGGTCTTGATCCTTGTCTCCTGTACAATGTCATGAGCCTCATTCCATAGTTCATCAGGCACTCTATCTATCAGATCTAGGCCCTTAAATCTATTTCTCACTTCCACTGTATAATCATAAGGGATTTGATTTAGGTCATACCTGAATGGTCTAGCCGTTTTCCCTACTTTCTTCAATTTGAGTCTGAATTTGGTAATAAGGAGTTCATGATCTGAGCCACAGTCAGCTCCTGGTCTTGTTTTTGTTGACTGTATAGAGCTTCTCCATCTTTGGCTGCAAAGAATATAATCAATCTGATTTCGGTGTTGACCATCTGGTGATGTCCATGTGTAGAGTCTTCTCTTGTGTTGTTGGAAGAGGGTGTTTGCTATGACCAGTGCATTTTCTTGGCAAAACTCTATTAGTCTTTGCCCTGCTTCATTCTACATTTCAAGGCCGAATTTGCCTGTTACTCCAGGTGTTTCTTGACTTCCTACTTTTGCATTCCAGTCCCCTATAATGAAAAGGACATCTTTTTTGGGTGTTAGTTCTAAAAGGTTTTGACTTAGAGGAAATCAACAGTTATATGATACGACACTAAATTTGTTCTTTAATGTGGACAACTGCTTATTCTGTTTCTACAACTTTGATATATCTTAGAGATGTCGACAGTCTAGTTCACTAATTTGTTGAACTGATTGGTTTCAATAACAGTCCCTTGGATACTTTTCCTTACCTTTCTCCGGGAGAGGATACAAGTTAAGAACCTCACTGTAATCTAACAAATCTTACCAATGACTTTCCCTATGCATCCATGTGTGCATGCTTAGTCATGTCTGACTCTTTGTGCCCCCCCCCCCCCCACCCCCCGGACTGTAGCCACCTGGTTCCTCTGTCCATAGTGTTTCCCAGGCAAGAATACTGAAGTGGGTTGCATTTCCTACTCCAGAGGATCTGCCTTACCCAGGAATTGAACCCACATCTCTTGCATCTCCTGTATTTTCAGGTGGATTCTTTACAACTGCACCACCTGGGAAGCTCTAGAGAAATAATAATTGTCAACTATTTATGTTAGCAAATACTTAGCTGCTGCTACTGCTAAGTCACTTCAGTTGTGTCCGACTCTGTGTGACCCCATAGATGGCAGCCCACAAGGCTCCCCCGTCCCTGGGATTCTCCAGGCAAGAACACTGGCGTGGCTTGCCATTTCCTTCTCCAATGCATGAAAGTGAAAGTGAAAGTGAAGTCGCTCAGTTGTGTCCGACCCTCATCGACCCCATGGACTGCAGCCTTCCAGGCTCCTCCGTCCATAGGATTTTTTACTTTGCAGGAAGGTGCAAATGTAAAACACTTCTAAACAAAAGCAACAATACTATCCTTTTACTTTTCTCACATTGAATAGGGTGCCCTCTGAGACCCCTAGGTATTGCAGAAATTATGGTGTATGACTTCCACAGCTAGGTCCACCTGGCTCTCTTAGATCATTTTCTCTGGGATAAACTAACTACACTGTCATGATGATACTAAAGTAACCTTCTAGTGTGGTCTAAAAGGTAAGGAACTGAGGCCTTCTGCCAACAATCAGGATGAAATTAAAATGTATGTGGATGAGCCTCTGTGGTTAAAAAATTATCTAGCTGTATTCAAGCCCTCGGATTGACTACACTTTTGGTCAGCATCATGATTGAAACCTCTTGAGAGATCCTCAGCCAAAACCACTCAGCTAAAGTGATTCTAGACGTGTGTGACCTGTGTGAGATAACAGAAGAATGTAAGATAATAAGTTTAAAGTTGCTGAAGTTTTGGAGCAATTTGTTATGCAGTAATAGATGACTAATCTAACACCTTTTAACATCTCTGAAAGCAATGTATTTTTCTCCATCCTTCCTGCCAATGTGGTATAGACCATAATCTTATGCAGTCAAATAAAACTGTTGAGATAATCAGTGTTACTGATTAAACTGCCATCCCTCTTGGACCTCAGCAATTCCCCAAAGTAGCAGTGACCCTATTTTTTAGCAAATTACCTGGGCTCCAGAATATTACATATCTTGGTATATATACATACCCACCCTGGCCCCCACAAACACACAACCAAGGTCATTTTTCTTTAAGATAAGAAAGGACCCATTTGCAAAAAGCTAAGCTGTGTTCCGTAGTCTCTACATTGTGTCAAGAGTCACTATTGTTCTGTGAGACCTTGATGTTCCAGTAGGAGAAAATATTCAATTTCCAGTTCCTTCATATTCTGTTCCTCTTGTTGTCCTGCCTCGTAAATTTTCAATCAGAAATGTTTTAGATCATCATTTTTGTCCCACTCCTCCTTATGTTTAATGTCTGAATTACACAAGAGATGAAGTTCATGTCAGTGAAAACAGGTATGAGTAAAGGTGATCACCTCTACTCTCAATAGCATCTGGCCCTAAATGTAATGCTGTGAGTTAAAATTAGTATTATTGAGCCCCTATCACCAGCAACAGTGAACTCTTTTCTTCCCAAACAACAAAATAACCTTAACTAAGCACTTGTATCACTATGCTGCAATCTTATGCTTGCTTATATATCTTTCCACTTTTAAAGTCCCTGGATCTCTGTTAACTGCTATATTCACATTGCCTAACTCAGTTTTTGGCACACACTAGATGATGTATTTGTATTATTGTGTGAATAAATAAATGAATGAATGAACCATATAGATAAAAACAGTATGACCGATAGTGTTAACATTTTACTATTCTCTAATTTTTCCTCTTCCCTTTTTCAAAAGTCTCAGATTCTAATGTAGTGACTGACAAATAATCATGTGATTTTTGTTGAAATAATTAGCTGCTCAGTGTTCTGTTTATTGATATTTACATACATCCAAATCTTTTGGTGATACTTACTGTCTTCAACCAGAATCATATTGTAGTTTCCACTGCTCAGAAAAAATGAAATTAGAGCACAGTTTCACTAAGCGCAGGCGGCTGCGACCCGGCCCACTAAGCGCGGGCGGCTGTGACCTGGCCCACTAAGCGCGGTCAGGGCCGAGAGGAGTTACCCCAGGTCCGAGGTCAGGGGCAGCGGCAGAGAGTGCCAGGCTTCAACAGTACAGGAACGGCGGAGAGGAGCTACCCAAGTCTGAGATCAGCGGCGGCCGGGAAAAGCCACCTCGCACCTGAGGCCAGGGGCAGTGGCCCAGAGGAGCCACCCCATGCCCGAAGCCAGGGGTGGTGGCCGGGAGGAGCAACCCAAGGAGTGGTGGCTGTGCCGGCTAGGAGGACCTAGATGAAGTATCCCACGATGAAGGTCAGGAAGGGTGGCAGTAAAGAGATACCCCTCGTCCAAGGTATGGAGCAGCGGCTGTGCTTTGCTGGAGCAGCCGTGAAGAGATACCTCATGCCCAAGGTAAGAGAAACCGAAGTAAGATGGTAGGTGTTGCAAGAGGGCATCAGAGGGCAGACAAACTGAAACCATTCTCACAGAAAACTAGTCAATCTAATCACACAAACCAAGCCATGCCTGCGGGGCAACACAAGACGGGCGGGTCATGGTGGAGAGGTCTGACAGAATGTGGTCCACTGGAGAAGGGAATGGCAAACCACTTCAATATTCTTACCTTGAGAACCCCATGAACAGTATGAAAAGGCAAAATGATAGGATACTGAAAGAGGAACTCCCCAGGTCAGTAGGTGCCCAGTATGATACTGGAGATCAGTGGAGAAATAACTTCAGAAAGAATGAAGGGATGAAGCCAAAGCAAAAACAATACCCAGCTGTGGATGTGACTGGTGATAGAAGCAAGGTCTGACGCTGTAAAGAGCAATATTGCATAGGAACCTAAAATAACAGGTCCATGAATCAAGGCAAATTGGAAGTGGTCAAACAGGAGATGGCAAGAGTGAACGTCGACATTCTAGGAATCAGCGAACTGAAATGGACTAGAATAGGTGAATTTATTTCAGATGACCATTATATCTACTATTGTGGGCAGGAATCCCTCAGAAGAAATGGAGTAGCCATCATGGTCAACAAAAGAGTCCAAAATGCAGTACTTGGATGCAATCTCAAAAACGACAGAATGATCTCTGTTCATCTCCAAGGCAAACCATTCCATATCACAGTTATCCAAGTCTATGCCCCAACCAGTAACATTGAAGAAGCTGAAGTTGAATGGTTTTATGAAGACCTACAAGACCTTTTTAGAACTAACACCCAAAAAAGATGTCCTTTTCATTCTAGGAGACTGGAATGCAGAAGTAGGAAGTCAAGAAACACCTGGAGTAACAGGAAAATTCGGCCTTGAAATGTAGAATGAAGCAGGGCAAAGACTAATAGAGTTTTGCCAAGAAAATGCACTGGTCATAACAAACACCCTCTTCCAACAACACAAGAGAAGGCTCTACACATGGTCATCATCAGATGGTCAACACCGAAATCAGATTGATTATATTCTTTGCAGCCAAAGATGGAGAAGCTCTATACAGTCAACAAAAACAAGACCAGGAGCTGACTGTGGCTCAGATCATGAACTCCTTATTACCAAATTCAGACTCAAATTGAAGAAAGTAGGGAAAACGGCTAGACCATTCAGGTATGACCTAAATCAAATCCCTTATGATTATACAGTGGAAGTGAGAAATAGATTTAAGGGCCTAGATCTGATAGATAGAGTGCCTGATGAACTATGAAATGAGGCTCATGACATTGTACAGGAGACAAGGATCAAGACCATCCCTATGGAAAAGAAATGTAAAAAAGCAAAATGGCTGTCTGGGGATGCCTTACAAATAGCTGTGAAAAGAGAGAGGTGAAAAGCAAAGGATAAAAGGAAAGATATAAGCATCTGAATGCAGAGTTCCAAAGAATAGCAAGAAGAGATAAGAAAGCCTTCTTCAGTGATCAATGCAAAGAAATAGAGGAAAACAACAGAATGGGAAAGACTAGAGATCTCTTCAAGAAAATTAGAGATACCAAAGGAACATTTCATGCAAAGATGGGCTTGATAAAGGACAGAAATGGTATGGACCTAACAGAAGCAGAAGATGTTAAGAAGAGGTGGCAGGAACACACGGAAGAACTATACAAAAAAGATCTTCACGACCCAGATAATCATGATGGTGTGATCACTAATCTAGAGCCAGACATCCTGGAATGTGAAGTCAAGTGGGCCTTAGAAAGCATCTCTACAAACAAAGCTGGTGGAGGCGATGGAATTGCAGTTGAGCTATTTCAAATCCTGAAAGATGATGCTGTGAAAGTGCTACACTCAATATGCCAGCAAATTTGGAAAACTCAGTAGTGGCCACAGGACTGGAAAAGGTCAGTTTTCATTCCAATCCCAAAGAAAAGCAATACCAAAGAATACTCAAAATACTGCACAATTGCACTCATTTCACACGCTAGTAAAGTAATGCTCAAAATTCTCCAAGCTAGGCTTCAGCAATATGTGAACCGTGAACTTCCTGATGTTCAAGCTGGTTTTAGAAGAGGCAGAGGAACCAGAGATCAAATTGCCAACATCTGCTGCATCATGGAAAAAGCAAGAGAGTTCCAGAAAAACATCTATTTCTGCTTTATTGACTACGCCAAAGCCTTTGACTGTGTGGATGACAATCAACTGTGGAAAATTCTGAAAGAGATGGGAATACCAGACCACCTGACCTGCCTCTTGAGGAATCTGTATGCAGGTCAGGAAGCAACAGTTCGAACTGGACATGGAACAACAGACTGGTTCCAAATAGGAAAAGGAGTACATCAAGGCTGTATACTGTCACCCTGCTTATTTAACTTATATGCAGAGTATATCATGAGGAACGCTGGACTGGAAGAAACACAAGCTGGAATCAAGATTGCCGGGAGAAATATCAATCACCTCAGATATGCAGATGATACCACCTTTATGGCAGAAAGTGAAGAGGAACTAAAAAGCCTCTTGATGAAAGTGAAAGTAGAGAGTGAAAAAGTTGGCTTAAAGCTCAACATTCAGAAAACAAAGATCATGGCATCTGGTCCCATCACTTCATGGGAAATAGATGGGGAAACAGTGGAAACAGTGTCAGACTTTATTTTTATGGGCTCCAAAATCACTGCAGATGGTGACTGCAGCCATGAAATTAAAAGACACTTACTCCTTGGAAGAAACGTTATGACCAACCTAGATAGTGTATTCAAAAGCAGAGACATTACTTTGCCTACTAAGGTCCATCTAGTCAAGGCTATGGTTTTTCCTGTGGTCATGTATGGATGTGAGAGTTGGACTGTGAAGAAGGCTGAGCACCGAAGAATTGATGCTTTTGAACTGTGGTGTTGGAGAAGACTCTTGAGAGTCCCTTGGACTGCAAGGAGATCCAACCAGTCCATTCTGAAGGAGGTCAACTCTGGGATTTCTTTGGAAGGAATGATGCTAAAGCTGAAACTCCAGTACTTTGGCCACCTCATGCGAAGAATTGACTCATTGGAAAAGACTCTGATGCTGGGAGGGATTGGAGGCAGGAGGAGAAGGGGACAACCGAGGATGAGATGGCTGGATGGCATCACGGACTCGATGGACGTGAGTCTGAACGAACTCCGGGAGTTGGTTATGGACAGGGAGGCCTGGCATGCTGCGATTCATGGGGTCACAAAGAGTTGGACATGACTGAGCGACTGATCTGAACTGAACTGAACTGAACTCAATAGAACTAACTCCATCTGTAGACTCGTTGGAAATATAGCATCATTCTAGACTGGAAAAAAAAATTTTTAAGCTTTTCATAAAATAAATAGTAAAAGTGTTTTCTGGAGGATCAAATTGCTCTTATAAGGATAAAAAATATATAGATGTTAGAGCATCTCCAACTTAAATTAACTCTCTATCTGCTAGTGTTAGTTGCTCAGTCATGTCCCACTATTTGTGACCCCATAGACTGTAGCCCTCCAGGCTCCTCTGTCCATGGAATTCTCTAGGCAAGAAAAGTGAAGTGGGTAGTCATTCCCTTCTCCACGGGATCCTTCCGACCCAGGAATTGAACATGTCTCCTGCATGGCAGGCAGATTCTTTACCGTCTGAGCCACCAGGAATATGGGTGCCTTATGTATGACCATCTGACACTGGAAAGTATAGTAATGCAAGATTCACCTGTTTGGGATTTTACTTCATGCCCCTGGCAAGGAGCAGCATCATATACTACTCTAGGGTCTTTTATTTGAATTAAAATAAAATTGATCACATTATATTATTCTCTTGTAGTTTCAGGTATAGAGCATAATAATTTGATCTTTATACAAATTACTTATCATCCTAAGTCTACTTATGATCCTTCACCAAATTACTGACCACCTTCACCATTTTGTGTGCCCCCCAAATCCCCTGCCTTTCTGATAACTACCAATCTATAGTTTTGTAAGTTTTGTCTTGTTTTACTTTGTTTATTCATTTATTTCATATTCCACATCTAAGTGAAATCATGCAGTATTTGTCTTTCTCTGTCTGACTTATTTTATGAAGCATAATGCCCTCAAGGCATTATCTATGTTTCTGGATAAATGTTATTATTATTTTTTTAATAACTAAGAGATTTGCCACTGTGGGCTTTCTTGGTAGCTCAGCTGGTACCTGCAATGCAGGAGACCCTGGTTCGATTCCTGGGTTGGGAAGATCTCCTGGAGGAGGATATGGCAACCCACTCCAGTATTCTTGCCTGGAGAATCCCATGGACAGAGGAGCCTGGCGGGCTACAGTCCACGGGGTTGTGAAGTGCTGGACATGATGAGCGACTAAGCAGAGCACAGCACAGCACAGCAGTTTCCATTGTGTGTGTGTATATATATATATATGAGTGTGTGTGTGTATCACTTCTGCTTTATTCATTCATCCATCCATGGACATTTAGGTTGTTCCCATATCTTGGCTATGGTAAATGATGCAACAGTGAACATAGTGCATTTATATATATTTTTTAATTCATGTTTTCATTTTTCCTGTATAAATGCCTGTAATTGGAATAGCTGGATCATATGGTAGTTTTGCATTTTTATTTTTTGAGGAAACATCTTACTGTTTCCCATGATGGCTGCACCAATTTACATTCCCACCAACAGTGTAGGAATGTTCCCTTTTTTCCACATCCTTGCCAATACTGGTCATTTCTTATCTTTTTGATAGCATAATAATTCTAACAGGTATGAGTGATATGTTATTGTGGTTTTGATTTTCATTTCCCTAATAGAGATGTTAAACACCTTTTTGTGTGCCTATTGGTCATCTATATGTGTTCTTTGGAAAAAATGTCTATGTAGATCCTCTGCCCAGTTTTTTAACCAGATTGTGACTGTTTCTTTTTTTTTTTTTTTTTTGACTATTGAATTTTTCACATTCTTTGTATATTTGGGATTTTATCCCTTGTCAAATATACAATTGGCAAATAATTTCTCTCATTCAGTAGGCTGCATTTTAACTTTGTTGATAAATTCCTTTGCTGTGAATAAGTGTTTTATTTTGATATAGTGTTCTTGTTTATTTTTGCCTTTGGTGCTTTTGCACTGGGACATCACACCCAAAAACTTCATGTCAAGACCAATATCAAGGAAATTACGAGTTCTTTTTTTTTTTATATGTCTGTGTTTTCGTTTAGGAGTTTTAGGGTTGCAGGTCTTACATTTAAGTCTTTATTCCATTTAGAGTTAACTTCTATGTATAGTATAACATAGTGGTCTAGTTTCATTCTTTTGCATGAGTCTGCCCAATTTTTCCAATACCATTTATTAAAGAGTCTCTCCTTTCTCCATAGGATAATGTTAGCTATTGGTTGCAAATTAATTGACCACATAATGTGTAGGTTTATTTTGATTCTCTATTCTGTTCCATTCTGGTCTGTGTGTCTTTATGTCAATACCATATTCTTTTGATTACTATAGCTTTGTAGTATAGCTTAAAATCAAGACATGTGATAACTCCAGCTTTTTTGTTCTTTCTTAAGATTGCTTTGGTTATTGTGGATCTTTGGAGTTCCATACACCTTTTAGAATTATTCACCCTAATTCTGTGAAAAATATTATTGAACTTTTGACAGGGATTGCATTTCCAGGCTCTTACATGTCAAGTTCGCAAAACAGGGTGTTCATAGATTTTTTAAAATTCAACTAGCAACTTTTAGAAGTAACTTATCTGTAAACTTTTCTGAGCAAATGATCCGTTCTTCCTATGTTCTAAGATTACAGATTACCATGCTTACAGTTAAAATTACTGAGTTACCAATTAACCTTCCATTTTCAATCTAATAAAGAGTTAATGGACTAATATTCCATTTGCATCTCATATTAAATTGATTCCATTTCCCTCCTTATTGGGGTCCTTTTAAAAAATCTGAATGTATAGCCATATACCCACAATGCACTTTAGGAAAAGAAAACTGGAGTTAATTTTGCTGTGAATATATCTTATTCTTGTGGGGGTAGGAGGATAGGATGTCTGTGTTGCCACTTAGGGAAAAAACTGCTTAAGTAGCACTGTGCTTTAGGATATTGAGTACATATTTGTGTGAATGAATGCTATGAATGAATGAACATTAAAGTGTTTGGCTTTTCTCTTAGATGTTCTTCTTCTTGACCTCATGGTTGTCTGCTATGATTATTTCCCTTAAAAATAGGGTGATAATTGGGTCATCAGAAAATATGAATTACCTTTCAGAATTTAACCCCCTATATTATCCTATGAATTAGATATAAGGAAAAAGGTGTTAATCTGAGTTTTAGTTTCTTCATTCACATAGTCATTGTGGAGAGGAGAACTTTGTTATTAGATTAAATGAGTCTGTCTCCCCTGACCATGTTACTGTATTCCTGTTATTTCATTTATTAAATGGAAATAATTATGCCCAATTTAAAGAGTTTGTGTGATAAATGTAATTAAGTAATGTATTCAGGTAAACAGTATGGATATTAAGCAACTAATATTTGTAATTATTAACTTTATATTTAAATAATTTTTCTTCAAAATAGATTAGTTCTAGATAATTAACTTTCTTATAATCTCTATAGTTCTTTGATAGAAAATGAAGCTTTTCAAAATGTTTCTCCTTCTCTAAATAAAGAGACTACCTCAATTACAACAGATTTATGGATTTGCCAGTGTGTACAGCTTGCATGGCGCACCTTGGCTTTGCTGATTGGCTCCATTCTGGGTTAGTGTCTTGTCTTCTGACCAAGGAAATTAGTGAAATGGATTTGGTGCCTGCTGAGTGGTAGTTCATCCTGTGCCCATCAATATTGTGTTAGGGACTTTGTGAATATTTTCCATAAAGAGTGCTTTCACCTGATAATTCAGCCAATAGTCCTTTCCACTCGGATAGTTTGTTTGTGATTTAAATTACCCCTATCCAAATGCTGATTTCAGATACTATGCTCATTTCCTAGACCAACATCATTGTTTAGCCCAGTCTCTCAACAAAGTAAAAGAGAAACTCTGTAAAATTTTTATCTTCTCACTTTCTGAATCCATCTCTGATCACTGAGGTATTAAGTTTGAGAATTACATGTCTTTTCCTTGGAGAAATCTTTTTTAAAAAATCTCCCAAACCTGTAATTTCAAATATACAATTTTATTTTGTGTAGCACAACTTCATTTACATGAACTTAATTATCCTTACCAGGATAAATAACTCCTGATTGCTTTAAAATGTAAAAAGGTACAAAATTGTGCCATTTGCAGAGATGTGGATGGACCTAGGGACTGTTATAAAGTGAAGCAAGTCAGAAAGAGAAAAATACATATTGTATATTAACACATATATGTAGAATCTAGAAAAAAAATGGTATAGATGGACCTATTTGCAAATTAGAAATAGAGATACAGACCTTACAAAAAAAAAATAACAACAACTTATGAACACCAAAGGGGGATGAGTAAAGCAACTATACTTAAATAATTTTTAAAAAATAATGATAAATACATTTTTAAAAATATAATAAGAGTATGGTTACTGAAGCCACAAAGTTCTGGGATTCAAATTAGTTATCTAATACAGAAAATGTCAGGCTTCCCAGGTGGCACTAATGGTAAAGAATCCACCTACCAATGCAGGAGATATAAGCGACGCAGGTTTGATCTCTCGGTCGGCAAGATCTCCTAGGGCAAGGCAACCCACGCCAGTATTCTTGCCTGGAGAATCCCATGGACAGAGGGCTTGGCAGGCTATAGTCCATGGGGTCACACAGTGTTAGACACAACTGAAGCAACTTAGCCTGCAGTCACAGAAAATGTATACACCTGCATAAATACACAAAAACAAAATGTATTTAGAATCTCTATTAATTTCTAGCAATCTGAGGACTGACCAGTGAGAGTTTAAGTTATCAATCAAAACCATCCAAGATAGCTACCTCATATATTTTACCTTAATATGAAGTAAAGAAATAAATATGAAACACACTTCTGTTTTCAATAGTACTCCAGAAAATGGTGACATCAATTTAAAGTGCAAAGAATGTTTCTGCCACATTCCATGCACAGATTGGTGGTCAAATGGCCAACAGACAATTCGAACCTAAAATGAATAGAATTCGGACCTAAACTCTGGGGAGTTTATATATTCTTTTAGTGTCCCCCACTAAATTGCCCCTTGGCAATTGGCAACTGATTTATCTCAAGATGGATAACTGGAGTTGGTACCTAGATTTGATAGTCATTTTTTCTTCTCTCTCTCTCCTTTTTTTTTTAATTTTTGTGGAATAAAACTCAGATATTAATGTAAGTAAGGCAGCCAAGGGAAGGTGGATGTTCAGAAATGGAGGTTTATAGTTTTGAGTAAGGCTGATCAGAATAGAAAAGCGAATTTACAGAGTGATTAACCAAAGCCATAAATGAGAAGGTAAATCCATATTCAGAAGAACCTTCTAAAAGTCAAAACAAGATGCCAGTACTATTCATAAAGGATTCAATTAAAAGTTATTCCTACATCGTATCAAAGGTCTAAAGGGCAAAGAGATGCCGAGGGAGTTTCAGATTCAGCAAAGCCAGAGAGTAGGCAGCAGGAACTGAGTCCCTCAATGACAAATGGAGAATAATAATGGCCACATCGTAAGGCTTTCATTAACAGAAAAATTATAAGACTATACGATCATATCCCTGCATAATGCAGTAGCATCCTAATATCTGTAAGCATGTAAAGACCAAGAAATATATGTATGCCACTGCTCCTGGGTAAAATGAACAAAAGATGGGTACTAAGGACTGATAATGAAGCTGAAACTCCAATACTTTGGCCACCTGTTGCAAAGAACTGACTCATTTGAAAAGATCTTGATTCTGGGAAAGATTGAAGGCAGGAGAAAGCATCGACAGAGGATGAGATGGTTGGATGGCATCACTGACTCAATGGACTTGAGTTTTGGTAAACTTTGGGAGTTAGTGATGGACAGGGAGGCCTGGCATGCTGCAGTCCATGGGAATGCAAAGAGTCGGACACAACTGAGTGACTGAACTCAACTGAACTGAGGAATGAAGATGTCTTTGCTTATTATAAGATTCATTCAGTGAGGGTGATGAACTTGAGAGAAAGGAACAAATGATTTTCAATTTTTATCCCCTTTTTTATCCCTTATTTTAATTCTTTCTTCTCTGCCCAAGGTTTCCAAGGGAATCTATCTTAGTCACTGAACTGGGGCACTGTATCGATTCTTTAGAGATGACTCAATCCCCTATTTATTTATTTATTAGTTGTGGAATCACTGATTCCACTCCTGGCTCCTGAAAACTGAGATGGTATTTTCTGAAGGAATGATTGTTGAAAACCTAAGTGTGGATTTAACAACAACAACAACTATTATCTGATAAAAAAATAAAATCAGATTTTGTGTAGAGAGTCAAAACATACATAATTGTAGGAATTCCATATTTCTATCTCTTTAAATTCCCAAACATCTCATCACAGAACACTTTGCTTGGTTCCATTTACACAGTTTCTAGCTTTTAGTTACTTCTCATCATTTCAACCTCATGTGAGATAGTCTGCTAAATGGTGATACTTGCTGTGTTAGCCTGAAGTAAATTTCATTGGTACCAGAACTGGATGGCTGCTGGACTCCTTCATTTCTACCAGTACCTACATTAGCAAATGATCCCTGAGAATTGAATCACAGGATTGCTCAGCTGACATTCATTAGTCCACATTTCCAAATTCATGATGAAAAGATTTGACCATACTGCAGAACAGCATCCTGGGTAAAAATCCTGAGCACCTGACAAATCGCTCCTGATATTAACACCTGGCCACTAATCTCCCAGATTTGAATATTTTCTCTTGTGTGCCACCAAAGAATTGGCATGCTCCTCCAGATCCCTTTAATAATTTCTTTTAATATGTAACACTTCCAGCCCCAAAGCTAGATAACAAGTAATTTCTAACAGAAATCCTAGACTTCCAAAGCAAGACCTTTACCACATTTCTTAATGAAAACTTGTTAGTGTGAATTCATAGTTTTCACTGTAGAGAAAAAAAAAATGTTCAAAGCTTTCCTCTTCTCAATCATCCCAATAAAAATTTAGCCGTTCCAGTGTGTTCTACTAGGCTGCTTCTTTTTCTTTTTCCCTGCAGATTTGTTCTCACATAATCGGGAAAAATCTTGAAGGTAAAATTTGGCCCTCAATGTTCTTAGAAGAAAACTACATAAAATTTTTGCACAAGGGTTGATGGTTTCCAAACAAGTGATTTTTTCTATTATACATATTTAAAATACTCCTGTCTTTTATTATTTTGTTTGTCCATTAATTTTGGTTTTGTGTGCAGCTGGGTTTTTAATTTTTTTAAATGTTTGTCATTTTGAGGATTACAGGGGAAAAAAGAGCTAATAGTTTCAAAGAGCTTATCTTCTAGCAGTTCTGAAAAGATGTATGCAGAAATGAGGGTATCTGGGTGGAAATTTAAAAGAGATACATTTGAGCTGAACCTATTAATTCCTTAAGTTGTCACAGGAAAAAAAAATCTGTCAAATTATTTTTGACATTCTTTACAGTTTACATTTATAATTAGTGCTGCTATATTCAGGTTGCTGAATTAGGTCCATTTCAGAGTATTTTATTCTTACAGAACATGAGTGATTACAGTGGAAACCAGCTAGGAAGAAGGATTATAATTGGATAAAAAATTTAAAAGAGTGAATTAATTATTGGGAACTATAATTAATCAGGGTTATTCTTCTCAAGGTTAGCACTTTAAAATGTATTTTACAGGTAATATAAAAATGCCTCACTTAGTTAAAACCTTTCATAATGATGATAATACACCTTATCACAAAGGCGAGGAGAAATCCCTTTTACATGAAATCCCTGTTTTGTTTAATTTTGTTAACTTTGCTCTATCATCAATCCAGTGGTCAGCCAGCAGAACAGAAGGCAGGATAATTGGGTTTGGAGAATTACCACCCGCTTATGGAAATTTGGAGAGCAGCGGTCACAAGTAACACTGGTTTCAGTGCTGTTACACCAATTCCTAATGGACATCTGTCCACTTTCTCAAAGCCTTCCCCCAATGTTTTAGCCACCTATCAGCTTGTGTTCAAGAGAGACCCTTTAGTGGAGTGCCCAAGTTGTTTTAAATAGACTTAAATTTTAGAATCTGGAGTCTCTTTTTTAAACTATGATTTTATATTACAGAGAATTGCAAATATGCATAAAAGTAGATAGACTATATTTGTTTAGGAGCAGGGGATATCTTGGAAGTCTTTGTCAATTTCCTCTCCCTCTCGATTTTGCTGTGAAACTAAAACTGTTCTAAAAAGAAAATGAAGTCTTAAGAAAAAAATAGACAATTATAACAAATCCACCTGTCCTCATCCATCCAAAACCATCTACCTATGGGCAATTTCAACCCCTCTACTTCTCCATCCATCTACTTCATCCATCCATCCATATTCTTTCTTTTTTAAAATAAATCTATTTTTAATTGAAGGATAATTGCTTTATAATATTGTGTTGGTGTCCACCATACATCAAATGGATCAGCAATAGGTATACATATGGCCCTCCCTCTTGAACCTCCTCCCAACTCACACCCCATCTCATACCTCTAGTTTGTCACAGAGCCCCATTTGAGTTCCCTGAGTCATACATATTCATTTTCCAATTAATATGTGTGATAACAGACATAGTATAAACTTTAATCATTTCAATATATAAACCTAAAACATAAACCCCCTTTTTGTTAGCATAACCATATATACCTTTCAGAAGTAAAAATTAATTTTTCTTTAAAAATAAATATATAAATTAGTTCAAAAGGTATATAGTATCTCTGGCCAAAAAATAAAAACATTCCTAGATGTCAACAATTTTTAAAAATTGAGAAAAATATTTTTCTATATTTCAATTTCATTTTTGTTTTATATTCAAGTGAACTCATATGTAATTTATATATCATTTGAATTATTTGTGTATATGTTTTTGTCTGTTTATCTTTTCATTTCTAAATATGACCAATGAAATACTTCAAATTACATGTGCATAAGCTAATGTATGGAGAAGGCAATGGCACCCCACTCCAGTACTCTTGCCTGGAAAATCCCATGGATGGGGGAGCCTAGTAGGCTGCAGTCCATGGGGTCGCTAAGAGTCGGACACGACTGAGCGACTTCACTCTCACTTTTCACTTTCATGCATTGGAGAAGGAAATGGAAACCCACTCCAGTGTTCTTGCCTGCAGAATCCCAGGGATGGGGGAGCCTGGTGGGCTGCCATCTCTGGGGTCGCACAGAGTTGGACACGACTGAAGTGACTTAGCAGCAGCAGCAAGCTAATGTAACCTATTTCTGGGCAAGGGGATCCAAGTCGATTTATTTCAAAAATCTTTTCTGTGAGTGTGTATATGCTTCAGTTCAGTTCACTCACTCAGTCTTGTCCAACTCTTTGCGACCCCATGGACTGCAGCATGCCAGGCTTCCCTGTCCATCATCAACTCCTGGAGCTTACTCAAACTCATGTCCATAGAGTCAATGATGCCATCCAATCATCTCATCTTCTGTCGTCCCCTTCTCCTCCAAACTTCAATCTTTCCCAGAATCGGGGTCTTTTCCAATGAGTTCCTTATTTGCATCAGGTTGCAAACTATTGGAGTTTCAGCTTCAGCATCAGTCCTTCCAATGAATATTCAGGACAAATTTCCTTTAGGATGGACTGGTTGGATCTGTTTGCAGTCCAAGAGATTCTCAAGATTCTTCTCCAACACCACAGTTCAAAAACATCGGTTCTTCAGCACTCAGCTTTCTTTATAGCCCAATTCTCACATCCATACATGACTACTGGAAAAACCATAGCTTTGACTAGACAGACTTTTGTTGGTAAAGTAATGTCTCTGCTTTTGAATATGCTGTCTAGGTTGCTCATAGCTTTTCTTCCAAGGAGCAAGCATCTTTTATTTCATGGCTGTAGTCACCATCTGCAGTGATTTTGGAGCCCTCAAAAGTAAAGTTTCTCACTGTTTCCATTGTTTCCCCATCTATTTGCCATGAAGTCATGGGACCGGATGCCATGATCTTAGTTTTCTGAATGTTGAGTTTTAAGCCAACTCTTTTACTCTCCTCTTTCACTTTCATCAAGAGATTTTTTAGTTCTTCTTCACTCTCTGCCATAAGGGTGGTATCGTCTGCATATCTGAGATTATTGATATTTTGCTTGGCAAACTTGATTCCAGCTTGTGCTTTATCCAGCCGGGCATTTCACATGATGTACTCTGCATATAAGTTAAATAAGCAGGGTGACAATATACAGCCTTGATGTACTCTTTTCCCGATTTGGAACTGGTCAGTTGTTCCATGTCCATTTCTAACAGTTGCTTTTTGACCTCCATACAGATTTCTCAGGAGGCAGGTCAGGTGGTCTGGTATTCCATCTCTTGAAGAACTCTCCACAATTTGTTGTGGTCCACACAGTCAAAAGCTTTGGCATAATCAATAAAACAGAAGTAGATGTTTTTTTCTGAAACTCTCTTGCTTTTTTGATGATCCAACGGATGTTGACAATTTGATCTCTGGTTCCTCTACCTTTTTTAAAACCAGATTAAACATCTGGAAGTTCACGGTTCACATACTATTGAAGCCTGGCTTGGAGAATTTTGAGCATTACTTTGCTAGCATGTGAGATGAGTGCATTTGTGTGGTAGTTTAAGCATCCTTTGGTATTACCTTTCTTAAGGATTGAAGTGAGAACTGAACTTTTCCAGTCTTGTGGCCACTGCTGAGTTTTCCAAATTTTCTGGCATATTGAGTACAACACTTTCACGGCTTCATCTTTTAAGATTTAAAATAGCTCAACTGGAATTCCATCACCTCCACTAGCTTTGTTCATAGTGATGCTACCTAAGGCCCACTTGACTTCACATTCCAAGATGTCTGGCTCTAGGTGAGTGATCACACCATCGTGGTTATCTGGGTCATGAAGATCTTTTTTTGTATAGCTCTTCTGTGTATTCTTGCCATCGCTTCTTAATGTCTTCTGCTTCTGTGAGGTCCATTCAATTTCTGGTCTTTTTTGTGCCTTTATTGTGTATATATGCTTACACTCATGCTTATGTGTATTGTCTGATTTGTTTAAATGAAAATATATATATATATATACATAGAATTTTTTAATCCATTTTATAAAATATAGTGGTGTTATATATCATTTCTGACTTCAAGAGTGTACTTTAGAATTTTTAAAGTGTATTTCATATAACTAAATGTGTTATATGTAATCAGAATAGTCTAAGTTATCCTACAGTGATAAACAAGTTCAAAATATCAGTGGCTTAATATAACAAAGATTTATTCCTTGATCACACTATATGTGTGTGCATGCTCAGTCACTTAGTTGTGTCTGACTCTTTTGCAGACCCCTAAACCTATAGCCTACCAGGCTCCTCTGTCCATGAAATTTCCCAGGCAAGAGTGGGTTGCCATTTTCTCCTCCAAGAGACCTTCCCAACCCAGGAATAGAACCCACATCTCGCCATTTCCTGCTTGACAGGCAGATTATTTGCCTCTGAGCCACACAGGAAACCCTGATCACACTATGCATTTGTTGAAAATCCAGTCACTGTAGTCATTTAAGAATCCAAGATGACTTAGCAACCAATATCTTGAAAGATGTTGAAAACCATACCAAAGAGAAGAGAGAGAGAGAGAGAAAATGCTTTGGAGAACTTTGTATGTGCAATTAAATGTTTAGCCAGCAAGTCACTTCAGCCCATAATTTATTGGCCTGACTAATCACATGGCCCCACCCCAACAATAAGAAGCCCAGAAGTACTTTCCTATCAAGTATCCTGGACTAGTTAAGAACTGGGAATATTGTCAAACTGCACCAATGCCTACCACAATAGTTTGATAATTTCTTATGTGGATGGGCTACCTGATTCAAATATATAATTTTTATATTTGTGTTTTTCAAATTTTATCTACCAAAGTTGGTATGTGGTGGATCAGGAATAAGAAAACTTTCCTTAAGAGAACATAACAAAGAAAGACCATAGCAACATCCTGGGACCAAAAGAAGGTGGATACAAGTGGATACAAAATCAATTCTCCTGTACTCAAGGATGACCGTGTGCCAGACACTGAGAATAAAGACTAAGGGAGACACTAATTAGTCCTAGAGGGTTTCATAGCCAAATAGAGGCACCAAATCATATCTCATTTGCAATAAGAACATGTCTACCGTAGCCACATGCTATCCACATGGAATGATAGCATAGTGTAACAGCATTGTATAAATACCCGCCAAAAGAAAGTCAAAGAATTTCACTTTATTCTGTGAAGAAACTTTTCTGCATTTCTCCTTCTCAGTTACGCTGACAGAAACTGAGGCAGTTTACATATTTATTAGGAATATTTAGAAAAATCATAATAACTTTATTTCCTTAACCTATTGTATTTATCCTAAATATCAGTAACACCAAATACTTTAATTCATTTTTCCAACATAATTTTTTAACATTTGCTTATTGTAAAAACATTTTTTTAAGTTAAGCTCAAATACAATGAGGTACCACTTCACACTAGTCAGAATGGCTGCGATCCAAAAGTCTGCAAGCAATAAATGCTGGAGAGGCTGTGGAGAAAAGGGAACCCTCTTGAACTGTTGGTGGGAATACAAACTAGTACAGCCACTGTGGAGAACAATGTGGAAATTCCTTAAAAAATTGCAAATAGAACTACCCTATGACCCAGCAATCCCACTGCTGGGCATACACACCGAGGAAACCAGAATAGAAAGAGATACATGTACCCCAATGTTCATCGCAGCACTGTTTATAATAGCCAGGACATGGAAACAACCTAGATGTCCATCAGCAGATGAATGGATAAGAAAGCTGTGGTATATATGCACAATGGAGTATTACTCAGCCAATAAAAAGAATACATTTGAATAAGTTCCGATGAGATGGATGAAACTGGAGCCGATTATACAGGGTGAAGTAAGCCAGAAAGAAAAACACCAATACAGTATACTAACACATATATATGGAATTTAGAAAGATGGTAATGATAACCCTGTATGCAAGACAACAAAAGAGACACAGATGTGTAGAGCAGACTTTTGGACTCTGAGGAAAAGGGAGAGGGTGGGATGATTTGGGAGAATGGCATTGAAACATGTATACTATCATGTAAGAAATGAATCGCCAGTCTATGTCTGATGCAGGATACAGGATGCTTGGGGCTGGTGCACGGGGATAATCCAAAGAGATGATATGGGGTGGGAGGTGGGAGGGGGGGTTCATATGTGGGAACTCATGTACACCCGTGGTGGATTCATGTCAATGTATGGCAAAACCAATACAGTATGGTAAAGTAAAATAAAGTAAAAATAAAAATTAAAAAAAAATTACTCAGTGCTAGGACAATCGGTCATGCTTAAAATCTTGCATCCTAGGGTTCAGCATTTTGGAGACCAAGAACTTCCCGATGTCCAAGCTGTGTTTTAAAAAGGAAGAGGAACTAGAGATCAAATTGCCAACATTCGTTGGATGATAGAGAAAACAAGGGAATTTCAGAAAAATATCTATCTCTGTTTTATTGACTATGCTAAAGCCTTTGACTGTGTAGATCATGACAAACTGTGAAAAACTCTGAGATGGGAATACCAGACCATCTTACCTGTTTCCTGAGAAACCTGTATGCAAGTTAAGAAGCACGAGTTAGAACCCTGTATGGAACAACCTGCTCAAGATCTAAAAAGAAATACGACAGGGCTGTCTGCTGTCACCCTGTTTGTTTAACCTATTTGCTGAGCACATCATGAGAAATGACAGGCTGGATGAGTTACAAGCTGGAATCAAGATAGGTGGGAGAAACATTAACAACCTCAGATATGCAGATGATACCACTCTAATGGCAGAAAGCAAAGAGGAACTAAAGAACCTGTTGGTGAGGGTGAGGGAGGGGAGTGAAAGAGCCAGTTTAAGAGTAAACATTAAAAAAAAACAACTAAGATCATGGCATCTGGCCCCATTATTGAATGGCAAACAGAAGGGGAAAAGGTGGAAGTAGTGACAGATTTCCTCTTCTTGGGCTCCAAAATCACTGCAGATGGTGACTGCAGCCATGAGTCAGAAGACGATTGCTTCTTGGCAGGAAAATGATGACAAACCTAGACAGGATATTGAAAAGAAGTTGTTACTCTGCCGACAAAGGTCCATATAGTCAAGGCTATGATCTCCAAAGGGGTCATGTATGGTTGTGAGAGCTGAACTATAAAGAAGGCAGAACGCCAAGGAATTGATGCCTTTGAACTATGGTGCTGGAGAAGACTGCTAAAAGTCCCTTGGACAGCAAGGCGATCAAACCAGTCAATCTTAAAGGGAATCAATGCTGAATATTCACTGGAAGGACTGATGCTGAAGCTGAAGCTCCAGTATTTTGGTCATCTGGTGCAAACAGACGACTCATTGGAAAAGTCCCTGACACTGGGAAAGATGGAGGGCAGAAGGAGAAGAGGGTTTCAGAGGATGAGATGGCTGGCTGTCCAGCCATCACCGATGCAATGAATATGAACTTGGGCAAATTCTGGGAGATGGTGAGAGACAGGGAGGCTTGTGCTGCAGTCCATGGGGCTGTAAAGAGTTAGACACAATTGGGTAACTGAACAAGAACAACCAGAGATACCTACCATCAATTTTTGGGCCAATGTCCATGCAGATTATGTTCTTTGCATATGTGTGATTTTAAAAAATCGATTAATTTATTTTTGGTTGTGCTGGGTCTTTGGCTGCACACAGGCTTTCTGTAGCTGTGGTCAACCAGAGCTACTCTTCATGGTAGCGTGTGGATTTCTCATTGCCATGGCTTCTCCTATTGTGGAGCACAGGCTCCAGGTAGTTAGTAGTTGAGCTAGCACTAGCCCATTGGTTGCAGTGTGTGGGATCTAGGGCACGTGGGCTTCAGTAATTGTGGCACAGTCTGAGGAGTTGCAACTCGCAGGATCTAGAGCATGGGCTTAGTAGTTGTGACGTAAGGACTTTAGTTGTCCCACAGCCTGTGAAATCTTTCCCAATCGTGGATCGAACCTGTGTCCCCTGCAGGGGATGGTACAGTGGATAAGGATATGCTTTCACTGTACCACCAGGGAAGTCTCCATATGTGTGAATTTTAGGATTTATATTGTATTATATTGGATATATTATATGCTTTACGTACTTCAATTAAATGCACAATACCACATTAACTTAGTTTACAATGTCATAAATATTGCATGTCATAATATTGCACAGATTATCCTTAGTAAATTGCGTACAGTTTTACTGTAATTTGTTTACTTGCTTATATTTTATTGAATGTCTTTTGATTCAAATATTCTAGTATATATAAGCAATATTGGGTTGAACATCTCTATGAGTTCATACTATACTCAACTTTATAACCTTTTGATCAATTACTTTTGTAAAATTGCTATGTGAAAATGTATATATATATTTATTAAAGTATAGCTGATTTACAGCACTGTGCCAGTCTCTGCTATGCAGCAAAGTGACTCAGCCATACATATGTACATTCTTTTTTAATATTCTTTTCCATTTGTGGTTTATCATAGATTAGTCAATATAGTTCCCTGTGCTGTACAGTAGGATCTTGCTTATCCATTCTAAATATAATAGTTTGCATCTGCTAACTAAATTTCCAGTCCACCACTCTCCCTCCTCTCCTCCCCCTTGACAACCACAGTCTTATCTTTGTGTCTGTCAGTCTGTTTCTGTTTTATAGGTAGATTCATTTGTGCCGTATTTCAGATTTCACATGTAGGTGATATCATATGGTATCTGTCTTTCTCTGTCTGACTTACTTCTCTTAGCATGACCATCTCTAGTTGCATCCATGTTGCTGTAAAAGATATTATTTCATTCTCTGTAATGGCTGAGTAGTCAGAGAAGGGAATGGCACCCCACTCCAGTGTTCTTGCCTGGAGAATCCCAGGGACGGGGGAGCCTGGTGGGCTGCAGTCCATGGGGTCGTTAGGAGTCGGAAAGGATTGAGCGACTTCACTTTCACTTTTCACTTTCATGCATTGGAGAAGGAAATGGCACCCACTCCAGTGTTCCTGCCTGGAGAATCCCAGGGATGGGGGAGCCTGGTGGGCTGCCGTCAATGGGGTCGCACGGAGTCGGACGTGACTGAAGCGACTCAGCAGCAGCAATGCTCCATCATGTATATATACCACATCTTCTTTATACTTTATCTATTGATGTACATTTATGCTGTTTCCATGTTTTGGCCACTGTGAATAGTGCTGCTATGAACTGGTGTGAATAGCTATGAACTGCTATGAATAGTGCTGCTATGAATGGTGCGTGTATCTTTTTAAATTATAGTTTTGTTTGAATATATGCCCAGGAGTGAAATTGCTGGATCATAAAATAATTCTATTTTTAGTTTTCTGAGCAACTTTCATGCTGTATCCATAATGGCTGCACCAACTTACATTCCCACCAATAGTGTAGAAGGTAGGAGGGCTCCCTTTTCTCTATACCCTCTCCAGCATTTGTTATCTGTATTCTTTTTATTGCTGGGCATTCTGACTGGTGTGAGGTGGCACAAAAAGCAAAACAAACAAACAAAAAATGCATATATGTTTATAGGTTTTTGATGTTGCCTGCTGACTTATCTTCCAAACTATGTAGCAGTGTATTTTTCTTGAGAAATGCAGAAGAGCATCCCTTATTTTAGAGACATTGTATGTTAACTAGGGAATTTTATGTGAGTGCTATAGAAGGTCTGAAATTACACTGGCTTCTCTTACAATCAACAAAAATTTCACCTAGGCAATATAGGGATGTAGATCAGCCTTTCATATTTTCACAGGCTCATGATCTTTCTGTTAATATGCTTTGTTCTTTTTAGAATATGTCTCTATTCCTTGAATTTACCTTAACATCCACTATACACACACACACACACACACACACACACACACACATATATATATACAGTACTCCAGCCATCATGTCTCCATTCACATCAATGAATCACAATGAAATATGAAGAAAAACAGATATGTAAAATTATAAAAAGCTGCCACCTGAGTAAGCTCTCCTAAAAGAGGTAATTTTAAGAAGCCTCATCAAATGGTTGTTTACACATCATTGATCATCTTTATCTGTGCAGAAGGGTTGAATATATAGTCTTTAGCTGTATAAATTACTAATTCCATCACTGTAGGGACCCCCTAGTAATAATGCATTAGGAAATTGATACTGAGAAGGAAATTATCAGCTTCTGTCAAAACATTTTACTTTTGTATACATAAAGATATATACATTTAAGTTTTACCAATAGATTAAAGTTATATGCTTTTTTGGTTTGCTTTTAGATCAAAAGTTATCAATAATTTATAACTATTTTTGGCAACCTTAACAGTACTAAGAGATAAGGTAAATCTAAGCCATAATAATATGTTTCTAAAGTAAGAAAATTCAGTATCCAGTAACTCCATAAAAAGATAAGTTTAAAATATTATTATAAATTGAAAAAATATTATAAATTCAAATGGTACATGTATGGCTAATTTAATTATTGAATGAACTTTTATTTTCTCTGCTGAAACAGAAGCATAGTTTATCTATTTATCAATCTAAAAAAAAATTTTTTTTAATTTATAGTAGTTTGAAAAATCACCCAGAGAAGAGAACTAAAAGTCATGATTGAAAATGATACATGATCTTTCAAATTACAAAGTCACTTGTGACAGGCTTCCTAATAGTTTTATCTACTCTTATATTAACTTTTATTATACCTTTTAATAATAAAATATCCCTGAAGATAATTATACCTTCCAGTTGGTTTCTTAGAACCCTATCTCTGGTAAGCCTTGTGCTAAATACAGCAAAATACATAACCCAGACAATTAGTGTGATAATTTTTTACCATGGTTCATTTAAAAATTTTCAATATAGCCAGGCCATCATAAGATCCCATGTTTGACAACACACTGTCTATGGAACAATCAAGTCAACAATGTTGGAGCAAAGTTGTACCTGAATGGAAGCCTCTGAGATTTAAATATAAGATCAGGTACCACCTTTTACTATAGAGCCTTGGGCACACTTTTGAATTCTTCTGAGTTCAAGATTCTCAGAAGAAAAATGTAGGGAATATATGTTTTACAGTCTTGAATAAGTCTACAAAGAGTAAGAGATACAAAAGTTCTTGGTGCACAATAAAACTCTATTCAAACATAAAGTAATATTATAAATATCACATTAGCAAAACGCTTATAAAAGGAGAGTCATTTGCCATACATCATTTGTTTTCCTGGAGGTAAAGGGCAAACCAATATACTTTTAGCTGCTATTGACTTTATAAATAAATTTCCAGAAGGCCTCAAATATTATTGTTCCTCCACAGGTGCAGGAATATGAAGAAATCTTTCCCTTTGGAGCCATTCGGGCTCAATTTAGGAATCTAAAGACAAGTATAAGACTTCTGCATAAAATTTGATATGTTTCATACCATATTTTTCAATCACACTTGAAATGATTATTTAACGAACAGTAGTACCATATTGTCTTTTAAAAGCACTCTCAAAATATAGAAATATATAATAAATTGAGATTTTCACATAGCACTTTAAACTACCTTCATCTGAACTCAGAATCAGATAACTGTTTTCAACAGTAATTTTCAGGATTTTGCTTGAATTTTGTATGCAAACCTATAATGTTTCTCCTCCACATATAGAGTGTGAAACTTTTCCAGTCCAGTGATTTACACTTTGACATCCTCCGGCTCTGCTTCAATCCAGCTCCAGTGAGGAAACTAAAAACCACACTAGGCATCTCTCCAGGAGGAGTTTAGCATAGGAGTTAATCATGTAGATGTTAAGGGACTAAATCAACAAAAAAGGACTATTGAGATAATCCAGACATAGTGCTGTGTGCTCAGTCACTTCAGTCATGTCTGACTCTTAGCAACCCCATGGACTGTAGCCCACCAGGCTCCTTTATCCATGGGATTATCCAGGCAAGAATACTGGAGTGGGTTGCCATTTCCTTCTCCAGGAATCCAGACATAGTAGCTGTAGGATATAGCCACCGCTTCCTGAGCTGGGGGACAGGGTGACAAATAAAGTGATTGGGTAAAACAGACACAGGGCTCCCCCCAAACTGGGACTCAGACATGTGAGTATTAGTTCTGCCCACCTGGTGCAACTTTCTTGGGTCTCATAAAGGTGAGTCAGACCTTCAAGTAGGAATGGAAACTGCCAAGATGGTGCTGGTAACTCTGGGGGAAAAAAACCTAGAGACTGAAAGTTAATTGCCACTGCAAGACAAAGATTAACTTATCAAGGAAGTTTGGAACCCATGCCCTTATTGATGCAATGAATTAGAATGAATTATCATTAGCATAGTAACTATCTTCCCCTATTCTCTTGAAATCCCCATCTCCAACTAAAGCAAAGTGTTCCTTGGCATGGTCCAGAATATTTTGATTCAAAATTAAGAGAATAGGGGGAGGTAGAAGAACTTTCAGAAGGGGAGAAGAGAAGGGGGAGATGCGTATAGGAAGATTCATTCTAATTGCAAAGAAGAAAACGGGGAGGAAATGCCAGTAGACTGGAGTTGAGAGAAGAGGGTTTACGATTTCTGGATTTGAAGGATTTTAGAATAAACATGAGGAAAGAAAGTATTCGACACTGGAGGGAGGATTTCTAGAAGTACTATGTATAGAACCTTTAGTGTTCCCTGGGAAATGCATATAAAAGTGAAAGTTCCTTTTTAGTTACTATCTGCTGGGCAGAGTCTACTGTGTGCAGAAAGTGGACCATGTGGCTTTCAGCATTTATTCAGTTTTCACAGAATAGAAGCCTAGTTCATGTAGAAGTCTATACAAATATCTTTATATTTCCTTTATATTATCCTTTATATCACCCTGCCTTATGTACATGGTTTTGTCACATTTATATGAACCACAGACAGAAAACAAACCAAATGAAACTTCTTCACGTTAAGGAAAAGAAGATAAAATCCTGGCAAGTCGAGGAGGATGTTCTAATCAAAAAGTAACCATTATTAAAGTTCTGTAACAATTGTGTTGATATGTGTCCTTTAATAAAATGTTAGCACAATTAAAAAGAATAAATAATAATATATAAATGTTAGTAAATGTCATACTGATTAATTATATTGATTATCTTCTACTGACAGCTCATAAAAAAAATCACACATTTTTTTCTTTTGACATCTCAATGAAAGTAAACATTCAGCTCCATCATATTACTTAGAAATAACAAACACCTTAAAATTTTATATTAAAAAACAGAGCTAACAAGCAGCTTTCAAACTTTTGAAAAGCAATTGAATGGAAAATAGACATCTATGGCTAGCCCATGTTGCCACTGTAGAATCTTTTTCAAATTCCTTTTGCTTTTGGATTGATTTTTTAAGTATACCTATGACTGACAAGGCTTTCATCTCTGCACTCTCACACAAATGTACATTAAAAGTAAAAGTGAGCAGGCAAACAATGGTTGTAATTTGCTTTCAATCATGAAGTTTGCCTGGCTTAAGGCATTTTAGGGTTTTTTGGCACCTCGAATAAGATCTTCTCCTAAGAGGAAGTTTGCCATGTCTAGACAGCAAAGCTTGTGACAAATTATAGTAAATTTGGCAAGTGTTTAGAATGTCTTTGTATAAAAGGTATCTCTGACATGCTCTGGGTTTGCCTTGTGAAATGTATGACCTTAGAGTTGATATTGACCTTTCCTAAGCCTGTGCTTCTTCAGCTGCTCAGTGGGGAAACTGAAGTGTCTATGTCATAAATTTACTAAAAGAATTAAGTGAAATAATGTTTAGGTATCACTGACAAATAATTGCCAATACTTAATAGTTACAATACTACCAATTTTGTATGGCACCTAAGCTATGTACCTATCAGGAGTATTGCTAGGATCCCACAAGATTTTGGAGTTATTTTACCTACTGATTATTTCTGATTTTAAGAAATACTTTCTCAACAAGGATTATTGACAGCATTTATTTCTGTTTAACATAGATCTGTTTAAATAGGGCTTGTGTTTAATGATACTTCTCAAAGAGTAGATTATCCTTTCATTAGCTGCCTGATCTGGCCCTGTCTTGGCTCTCCCCCTTCCTCCTCCTCCTATACTTTTTGTTCTATAGGTCTGTTGGCCTGCTTTGTTTTCATCATGAACATGCTGTTCCCCAGTCTTGAGTGGACTGGCCTTTAAACCATAGCACAAGAGGATTGTCTAACAATCACATAGGCATGGATAGCTTTATAGCAATTTATTTCCTAAACTGTTCTTCTTTCCAGTGTGACTTTCTTAAGCTCCTGTCTGTCTGTGATCTGCCAGTTCTTTCCTTGATCTGCTTCCACGGTATTCCTCCCTTACTGCACTAACAAAATAAATTCTCACCCAGTCCAGATCTCATTTGGATGCATTACCCCAGATTATAAACACTTCCAGGGATAATTTGAGAATGCAGAAATTCAGTGGAGTGACTGAGATATTTTATTTTATCCTGGCTATAAACTTACAATGGAGCTCAGTGCCTCTCTCTATCTATCTACTCTTCTTCCATCCAGTATTAAATACCTGTAAAGGGTCTGCAGTGTGCGACTGCGTTCAGAGAATATACTAGTAGCAACAGTAAAAAAAAAAAAGTATTGCCTTGTTGGTGCTTACATTCTAATGGTACACTAACTTCCTTCCTTCCTACCCTTTTTCAATCTAACTTAAATAAGAATTAATAAGTGAGAAAACTTGTCATCAGAATGTGCATTATCATTTTTTAATTAAAAACTAAAATCAGACATTTTTCTGATTGAAGTTACAATTGATGTAAAGAACTGATTTGACAATGAGGATTCATTTTGCCAATTAGCTTATTCAGTTGAATGAACTAAATCTGAAGCTGTAAACTTTTGAAGTATGTATATTTAAAGCACATATATAATAGGCCTCACTTCTGGAAAATATGTAATTTGCAACTCTACACAAATGCTAATTAAAAATTTAGATATCAGTTGTAAAATGTGTGAAGATATGTATATATACATATATATATATTTTTCTAAATGATTTTGGAGCATATACAATCCATCATGTTGAATCTCACTGTGCTAAGGTTTTCCCACTTTTAATCTGATATAGACAGGAGTAGGGGACCTCAAGTCTCCCTTGAATTTACATTCTTACTAACCAGGAGATCAGCACTCTGCAAAGTTCTTTCCTAAAGGAATAAGTGGAAGACAAAAAGTTGATAGAAAGTTTTGAAATTACTGAAAAGTTTATATTCATCACCCTTTGTTTACAGTTGATGGTGTTCTTCCTCATGAGAAGCGGGGCTTCTCAAACTCAACGCTTTTGACATTTTACACAACATCATTCTTGGTTTCAGGAGCTGTCCTGGACTTTGGGGCAATGTTTAGCAGCATCCCTGGCCTCTACCTAGGAAATACCAGCAGCACCCCTTCTTCCTGTTGTGACAGTCAAAAATGTCTCCAGATATTGCCAGATTATCTCCAAGGGGGCAATTGAGGACCGCTGTGCTATTATATGGAGAAGGAAATGGCAACCTACTCCAGTGTTCTTGCCTGGAGAATCCCAGGGACAGGGGAGCCTGGTGGGCTGCTGTCTATGGGGTCGCACAGAGTCAGACACGACTGAAGCGACTTAGTAGTAGTAGTAGTAGTGCTATTATAACCAGATGTGCTGACTTCCTTCCTGATATAGTAACTGAGTCCCCCTGGAGGGCTTCCCAGGTGGTGCTAGTGGTAACTAATCTATCTGCCAATGCAGATGCAAGAGACATAGGTTTGATCCCTGGGTTGGGAAGATCCCCTGGAGGGGGAAATGGCAATCCATTCCAGGATTCTTGCTTGGGAAATCCCATGAACAGAGGAGCTTGGAGAACTACGATCCATGGGGTTGCAAAGAGTCAGACACGACCAAACGACTGAGTACTCTCTCACTCATTTGCTCACCCATTCCCTTAACGTAAGTCAGAAGTAACCATGTGACATCCCACCATGGGAAGACTGGCTTAAGCCTACTTCCCTGGAGAGCTTCTGCCCAACAACAGGTGACCTCAGCAGAAGAGGCTGGAAGTACACAGCAACGTGAACTGAGAAGGAATGGTAAATGGCCAGCTGAAGTAGAGGCACTACCCAAGTGAGAGGGACACTGAGGACATCTCCCAGGAGTAAAAGGAGGTGCATGTGAGAAAAAGGATCACCTTTAAGCGTCTGCTACTTCCAGAGAACGCCAGACCCCATTACTTCATATCAGCCCCAAAAGACCTATCCTGTGAGCATCCTCTCCTCCTTCCTCTGTGTCCAGCCTGGAGAAGCCACAGGCATCCTAGTGAGTGAGAGAAGAGGAGCAGCCATCAAGGCTGAAAAGCAAAGATACCAACCCTTTGTCCCTTTTGGTCCCCTTCCTGCTACAGGAGGCAGCCAGAGGCAAGCAGGAGCTGGTGTGGAAGAACAGTCCATTAGGAGAAACTTTTAACTTTGAATCACCTTCTGAGTTTGTAATCAATACAACACAGTGGACAGAGTAATTACTAAAAGGAGATGATTTTTTTTTTTTTTTGGTAGTCCCTGAGATTGACTGAAGCATGGTTGATTGGGTAAAGGGAAGAAGCTAAGCTATGAGACTGGTGCAAGATTTCTTCTAGGTAAAGAACCGATTGCATGAAAAGCATTTGAAGAAGCAGCAAGGGAAAAAAATAAAGTTGCTTTCTGATTGCCTTCTACAAGTCCTGCTTGTTCAACATATCTGCTACATACAAGTAAACATTGAACAGCTTATTCAGTGATAATCCAATTGACAGCTTTATAGTATAATACAGTATCACTTTTATTTCGCTATAAATTACATAGTGCCTGCCTCTTCATCACTCAGACAAAAATATTCTCACTTCTCTTTCATCATAATATAGTGAATTCCTGCCGTAATACTGTACAGGATTTATCAGTCTTTAGCTTGAAAGAACAAGAAAAGAAATCTCCACACAGAAACAATTCTGACATGTTTGTTTTTGCTTGTAAATCTTCCCTAAACATAATAAAAGCAATTGATTAAGGGAGACATTGATGACTGATGTTATAATTCAATCTCTGGGATTTGATTATAGCATGAACCAACTGGATTTTTTTCAACAGAGAACTAGCGCTCAAATCAATCTTGTCTTTTTGGTGTCCTCTATACTACGTATATAATTACACAGCTTAGAAAAATGTCAGATTCCACACACATTTATTCTGCCAATGGATATTTAAGACAGAAGTTCTCTAAAGAAGCAAAATTGGGACAAATGTTTGAGTTCAAAGTGTATCTCGGCCAAAGGGGAAACAAGTGTCTATTTCTGAAGAGATAGCTTGCCTAGTAAGGGAATTTTTATGCTATATAAACCTAAGTTGCAGACTTGCAGTTAAGACTTGGAAACTTGGATGGGTATTATTACTCAGTATTATTATTTTTTTATTTTTTCATTTTTTATTTATTATTATTATTTATTTTACAATATTGTATTGGTTTTGCCATACATCAACATGAATCTGCCACAGGTGTACATGTGTTCCCAATCCCCAACTCCCCTCCCACCTCCCCGCCAACATCATCCCTCTGGGTCATCCCAGTGCACCAGCCCCAAGCATCCTGCACCCTGCATCAAACATAGACTGGCTATTCATTTCTTATATGATATTATACGTGTTTCAATGCCATTCTCCCAAATCATCCCACCCTCTCCCTCTCCCACAGAGTCCAAAAGTCTGTTCTATACATCCGTGTCTCTTTTGCTGTCTCGCATACAGGGTTATCATTACCATCTTTCTAAATTCCATATATATGCATTAGTATACTGTATTGGTGTTTTTCTTTCTGGTTTACTTCACTCTGTATAATTGGCTCCAGTTTCATCCACCTCATTAGAACTGATTCAAATGTATTCTTTTTAACGGCTGAGTAATACTCCATTGTGTATATGTACCACAGCTTTCTTATCCACTCATCTGCTGATGGGCATCTAGGTTGTTTCCATGTCCTGGCTATTATAAACAGTGCTGTGATAAACACTGGGGTACATGTGTCTCTTTCCATTCTGGTTTCCTCGGTGTGTATGCCCAGCAGTGGGATTGCTGGGTCATAAGGCAGTTCTACTTGCAATTTTTTAAGGAATCTCCACACTGTTCTCCATAGTGGCTGTACTAGTTTGCATTCCCACCAACAGTGTAAGAGGGTTCCCTTTTCTCCACACCCTCTCCAGCATTTATTGCTTGTAGACTTTTGGATCACAGCCATTCTGACTGGTGTGAAATGGTACCTCATTGTGGTTTTGATTTGCATTTCTCTGATAATGAGTGATGTTGAGCATCTTTTCATATGTTTGTTAGCCATCTGTATGTCTTCTTTGGAGAAATGTCTATTTAGTTCTTTGGCCCATTTTTTGATTGGGTCATTTATTTTTCTGGAATTGAGCTGCATAAGTTGCTTGTATATTTTTGAGATTAGTTGTTTGTCAGTTGCTTCATTTGCTATTATTTTCTCCCATTCAGAAGGCTGTCTTTTCACCTTGCTTATAGTTTCCTTTGTTGTGCAGAAGCTTTTAATTTTAATTAGGTCCCATTTGTTTATTTTTGCTTTTATTTCCAGTATTTTGGGAGGTGGGTCATAGAGGATCCTGCTGTGATTTATGTCAGAGAGTGTTTTGCCTATGTTCTCCTCTAGGAGTTTTATAGTTTCTGGTCTTACATTTAGATCTTTAATCCAATTTGAGTTTATTTTTGTGTATGGTGTTAGAAAGTGATTCTTTGACCACAAAGCTTAGTTAGAGGTAAGGAAAGGAGGGAAGTGAAAGGGAAGAAAGTAGGAGGGGTGGAGGTAGATAGAATCAATTTTAAACATAACTGAAAAATTCTAAGTTACCTTCAAGTATAGCTGGAGTAAGGTACACAAAAGTAACATGAAACTGTCACTCTGCATACCACCTTTTCTTACTTCTATGTTGACTTCAAGCTTATTCTTCACTCTGAGTTGACCTATGCAACTGGAAGGTTGCAATCTTTTAGCTCCAAGTTCAGGGAAAGAGGAGAATCTATTCATTGTCTTCCTTCTGAACTTGGCCCTGAACAAACTGATGTGGGTTGCATGTCCATTTTGAACACATAATTGTGACTGGGTGCAGGATGCATAATGATTTCCCAAGTCAGCATAATGTGTCCTCTGCTAATTATGATGGGGAACCAGCCCTAGGAAAATGATGAGAACTGAAAATTGTATGGCAAGGAGAGTCTTCAAGCAAAATCTGCTCTTATTAAATAAAGGGAGAAATGAAACTAAATAAATTAAAAACAACAGATGCTACTTAAGATGATTTATGTAATTTCTTAGGATTTAATCTTTTCATCTGTAAAATAAGCATTCATAGCACAAATTCTATATATTTTCTAGGTTCATTATTGTAAAGCTTAAATGATGTAGATATAGAAGTACTTCAAAAGAAGAAGTACTGAGTTAAAAACCTGACTTTTTAGTATGTTGAAAATGTCTGAAGATCATTAAAAAGTGTTTATATAGCGAGACAAGCTACTGCTCTTTAGTAGAAGGTTGTGTGATAGTTCTCACTGGCTGCATCAGCAGTTATTGGCATTTTCTTTTCTAAGACATAAGGAGTTCATAAAGAGGTTAATATGTATCTAATTGTTGTAGTTATTTTTATTATTAAAATAGAGTTGATTTGCAATGTTGTATTAGTTTCAAGTATACAGCACATCCATTTATTTATGTATATTCTTTTTCAGATTCTATTTCATTATAGGTTTTTACAGAATACTGAATATTTTTCCCTGTTCTATACAGTAGGTTTTGTTTATAGCAGTGTGTATCTGTTTATTCTAAACTCCTAGTTTATTCCTTCTCTCCTTCCCCTTCAGTAACTATAAGTTTACTTTTTGTGTCTATGAGTCTATTCTGTTTTTTAAGTAAGTCCATTTGTATCATTTTTTTTTTAGATTCCATGTTTAAGAGATATATGATATTTATATTTCTCTGTCTGACTTGCTTCACTTAGTATAATAATCTCTAGCTCCATCCATGTCACTATAAATGGCATTACTTTATCCTTTTGTATGGCTAGGTGGTATTCCACTACATCTTCTACTTCTTTGTCCATTGGTCAATGGGCATTTAGGGTACTTCCATGTTTTTGCTGTTGTAAATAGTGCTGGTATAAACACTGAGCGGCATGTATCTTTTTTAATTAGAGTTTTTGTCTTTTCTGGATATATGCCCAAGAGGGAAACTGATGGGTTATATGGGAACTCTATTTTCAGACTGTTAAGGAAACTTCATACTGTTCTCCATAGTGGCTGTACCAATTTACATCCTCCCAACAGTGTAGGAGGATTCCATTTTCCCCACACCTTCTATAGCATTTATGATTCATAGACTTTTTTGATTTTGCCCAGTGTGACGTGATACCTCTCTGTACTTTTCATTTGCTTTGCTAAACCTAGATAGTATATTCAAAAGCAGAGACATTGCTTTGCCGACTAAGGTCCGTCTAGTCAAGGCTATGGTTTTTCCAGTGGTCATGTATGGATATGAGAGTTGGACTGTGAAGAAGGCTGAGCACCGAAGAACTGATGCTTTTGAACTGTGGTGATGGAGAAGACTCTTGAGAGTCCTTTGGACTGCAAGGAGATCCAACCAGTCCATTCTGAACGAGATCAGCCCTGGGATTTCTTTGGAAGGAATGAAGCTAAAGCTGAAGCTCCAGTACTTTGGCCACCTCATGCGAAGAGTTGACTCATTGGAGAAGACTGTGATGCTGGGAGGGATTGAGGGCAGGAGGAGAAGGGGACGACCGAGGATGAGATGGCTGGATTGCATCACTGACTCGATGGACGCGAGTCTGTGTGAACTCCAGGAGATGGTGATGAACAGGGAGGCCTGGCGTGCTGCGATTCATGGGGTCGCAAAGAGTCAGACATGACTGAGCGACTGAACTGAACTGAACTGAACTGAACTGAATAATTAGCAATGTTGAGCATCTTTTCATGTGGCTGTTGGCCATCTACCTGACTTCTTTGAAGAAATTATTTAGCTCTTCTCATTTTTTGACTGAGGTGGGTTTTTTTTTTTTATTCTTCAAATTTACAATAGCTATACAATATGAATAATCAAGAATGAAATATTGAGATTCAGTAAATTCCTAGGCAGTAACAAAGCAAATATCCTCTGAAGGTTGAAAAGGTTGCTTCTTTTTCCTAAGGTACCAGATTGATGCAATAAAATAAATAAATAAACTTAAAATAAATATGACCTTAAGAGTGGAACAGAACTGCATTTGAGTTTCTGCTTCTGGTTTACCATTACATTACTTGGATATGAGATGGTGGACCAGTGACTCAACCTCTCTGCCTCTCAGTTTCTCATTTGTAAAAATAAGGATGATAACTGGCTTGTGGGGCATTAGTGACTTTTAAAACTCATGTGTGTCACAGGGTTTTTCACATAGTAGGCATTCAGATAATGATTTTAATCACTTTTATTATTATGCAGTCCTAAGTACACTCTCCTAGCAGTTCTAGATAATGAGGTGGTTTCAAGGATAAAGTAATGAAGTGGGACTTGAGTTGAGATGAACAGGTCAAGTGCTTGCTAAATGACCTTTGCTGTATTTCCGGAAGCCAAGGGTGTGTCAGAGTTTGACTGGAGGAGCAGAGCCACTGTCAGGGCCATGGAATAGGGGATTATGGAAATTTCCTGGTGGCCCAGAGGTTAGGACTTTGAGCTGTCACTGCCATAGGCCCAGGTTTAATCCCTGGTTGGGAAACTAGGATCCCACAAGCCGTGCAGCCAAAAGAATAAAAATAAAAGTAAAATAAAATAGGGATTAGATCTTATGCAACTCTGGGAGCTGGTAGAGGTGATCATAGAGGAGATCTGGGTGTGGAGGAGAGAAAGGACATACCGGAGTCCTCATCAGTCTCTCACTGCCCGCAAACATCACCAGGGTCACCTACAGGAGGTTGTTGTTCAGTTGTGTCTGACTCTTTTGTGACCCCATGGACAGTAACTCACCAGGCTCCTCTGTCCAGGGGATTTCCCAGGGAAGAATACTGCAGTGGGTTGCCGCTGGAGGAACTTTACTCTAATCTTCACCACCAAGTTGTAACACATCTTATCGACGACAAGAAAGTGCTGAAGGGAGGAGATCTGGTGAGCACTGAAGGCCCTGTGGGTCTGGTGGATGTCGCATACCAGCAAAGTCAACTACCAGATCAGCAGCAGAATGTATGAACTGTATGAAAGCCTGGAGACTGCTCTAACTTTCAGGGCAAAAAATAATGGCCACTGTTTCCCCTCTACCTTCCAAATCTTGTGTGAATCTCCTTGTGTCCAGCACTGACTCTAAGCCATGCAGGAAGGGAAAGGTAGTTCCAGCTGTATAACGATGATACAGTACAAAGCCATTGCGTGGAGTAACAACTCAGAACCCAAATACCACTGATTAGGAAGAGGTGAAGACGTGAGGATGTGTGGTGCACATTGAGGCAGTGTTGCAATTTGAAGTACTTTCATCCTACTTTTCAAATTTTTAAATGATTTCAAACTTACCAAAAAGTTGTACTATACAAACAACTCCATTAGACCCTTTTCAGATTTCCCCATTTTGCCAAATTTATATATCCCCACCTCTTTCTCTCTCTCTTTGGATAGATAGATATATAGATAGGTAGGTAGGTAGGTTAGGTAGGTAGGTAGGTGGGTAGGTAGGTAGGTGGGTAGGTTAGGTAGGTAGATAGGTAGGTAGGTAGGTGGTAGGTTAGGTAGGTAGATAGGTAGGTAGGTAGATAGATAATATTGGGTTGGTTAGAATGTTTGTTCAGGTTTTACAGTGGAAGACAGTTTTTGTGTTTTTTTTTTTTTTAACAAAGAAACCTGAATGAACTTTTTGGTCAAGCCAATAGACAGATAGATAGACACCCATACATACACATTTTTTTCCTGAAACCTTTGAGACTAAATGGTATACTTTGAGCCCATCTATACCATTTGTGTGTGTATTTCCTGAGAGCAAATACATGACCACATTACAATTATCAAAAACAGAGAACTAGCAATGACTCAATACTATTATCTAGTCTCCAAAGTTTATTGAAATTTTACCTTATTATTACAATAATGACCTCTATGGCCCCAAATTTTAATAATAAAAATGTCTTGTCCACATTCCAGTTCAGTCATATGTTGAATTTACTTGTCACATCTAAGTCTTCTTTATCCTGGACCAGTCCTTTGGTCTTTCTTTGTCTTTCAAGACCTTGTCATTTATATAAAGTATAGTATTGTCCCTCCATTTGAGCTGATTTTTTTTTTTTTCCTCAAAATTGACTGAGGAATTTGGCAGGAAGAGCAAAAAATGATTCTGTGTTCTTTCTAGTACATCACAAGAGATGGTATCTGCTTTCTTTTCTTGTTTTTAAGATACATTCTTATACTATATTTGCACTGGCCCTATTATAGCAGAGGACTTTTGTTCCGTTGAGACTGGAATTGGCAATTTTTTTTTTTTTTCTGCAAAGAGCCAGAGAGTAAATATTTTTGACTTTGTGGGCCAAGTCTCTGTCACAACTACTCAACCTGCTGTTAAAGGATGAAAGTTACCACAGGCAATATATAATGAACATGTGTAACTCTGTGCCAACCTTATTTATGGACTTGAAATTTGAATTTCATGTAATTTTCATGTCACAAAATATTATTATTCTTTTGGTTTCTGTCAACCATTTAATAGTGAAAGAACGACGATTTGTTCCTTAGTTGTACAAGAAATGGTATGCAGTCCACACTTTGCTAACCCCTCCCCTAACCCTGCAGGTATTGTTGCTCAAAGCTACTTTCTTCCTCATCACAGCTTCTCTGAGACACACTATCTCAGCTATAAAGGCCGTTTTTGGCATATTCTCTTCATTATTGAATGGCCTGAAATGTGTGGAGGGGAAGCAGAGCTGTTTAACTTACAGAAGCGGATTTTTCTTTTATCACTCCATATTTTTTCTCCAATCCTTTTCTTGCATGTGAGCATTGTACTTAGAACTAATTTTCATCTATTGCACATTATACAATACTATTAGCTTGATTAATTAATGCATAATACATCCTGGAGACTAATTTGTTTACTCCTAGTGGACTCATTAGGCTTGCTGCATGAATGTGGGATTAGGTTTAAAAAGGGAATCACCTTAGAATGATTGAATCCTGTGTCTTTTTAAAAAGAAAAAAAAAAAATCAGACAAATGAAAATCAAGTCATCTATATCCCTCTGTTTAACCGTGAAAGAACATTAAAGGATTTCTGAAGCTACGTGCCTATAACTTGACTTCCTACGGTGATATTGTAGAGTTGCATGATTTACTTTAAAAAAATTGATCATAGAAAGGCCAATTAAAGCATAGTGCTAATATTTTCCTCTGTAGGTGAAGAGAGCAATGAGGACTTGGATCTCTGCTTTAATTCTGCATGCCGGTGCATATTTTAAGTTTAATATCTTGCCACCCATGTTAACATTATTGCCCGTCATGCAGGAATAAAATGGCTTCTAATAAACAAGTCTGCTGTTAGGTAAGACCCCACAAGCAAGCACTGTCAGGACAGGAAAACACATTTCTTGATGATATATTTTTGTACTGTACTCTGCCTTTTAGGGATGGTTTATACCTCTTGGGAAGATGAGATGGTGGACCTAATGCAGCATAACCCTCCGCCATTTCTGTTTCTGATGCAGTATTTTTGGCTGAATACTTAGATATTCTGACAGAGCTGCCATTCAAAAAATTCAGAAATGCGGAGATATATACAACCTGCTCCATGTTTCTCCAATCCTGTATCTGTCACCCAATGCCTTTCCCAAGGTCTTGCCCTTAGAAAAGAGCCTAAATCCAGTTATCAGTGGGGGTTTCTGCTGCAGATGTGTGCCTGAGGGTTATTTTAGTCAGGTTTGTAATAAGAAATTTTGGTGCTGTGGGTGAACAATAGGCCTAAATATGCAGACACTTTTCCTTTTCATTGAGAAATCTCTGTAGAAGATTTGAGGCAGATCTTCACACCTTACTTTGCAAGAGAGCTAGTGTTATTGTGTTTTTATTGCTTGTGCAGCTCCAGGTCATCTCAAAGAGTGGCAGTGGCGTAGTTTATAAAGAGTTGTCATTGTTGCCCGGCTTTGGGTATTTATGCTTTCCAAAAAAATGTAGCGTAAACAGTTTTTGATAAATTCTCTCTGGGCCAAGGTTATTGGAACTCCTTTACTGGAGATTTTAGGTATTGGATACAAACACAACTGTCCTGTGTGGTTTCAATGCAATCAGGTCTGCACACCTGAGGTTGAAGAAGATGACCTTCGTAGATAGGCTGGCCTTGGGCAAAATTGTTAAGTAGGCAAAGTTCCCAGTTCCAGTTGTCATTTCACCAGAATGCCCTCAGGCAGTTCCCTGCCTCCCAGGAGTTACTGGTCCATCCCCCACCACTTCATCAGGCTGTTTCTCCAGTGTTAACACTCAAAATGTACATGGTCACTGCTTTGTCACCTAGGAACTCTGTGATTGTGAATGGTTATTTAAGTGAAATCATTTTAATAACTTAATAAGTGATTCTAACTTACCCTCCTATTCTTCCACATCCTATTACCTTCACTCATTCCACATAATGGCATTTTAGGATCAACCTACTAAAACTCCCGGAGATAGTGAAGGACCTGGAAGCCTGGCATGCTGCAGTTCATGGGGTTGCAAAGAGTCGGACATGACTTAGTGACTGAACAACAACTAGAAACTGTGTCATCATGTAAAGAGATCACTCCAATAACATACATTTCTGATGTCATGTAGATAAACAGGAAAAGTATTTTCAAGGTCTTTTCACTCTTTTAAAATCGTTTCATAAGAAACTAGTCCCTGTGAGGCAATGATGCCTTCTCTAATAGTTGTGAGCCTTTCTTTGTTGAAAAGGTTAGCTATTATTAATGCTGACTTTTGGCATAATTGTTTGGCAGACCTTCTTGACTCTTGGCAAAGCAGTGACCAGTAAAAAGGCAGGAAAGGTAAAAAACAAATAAAGAAGCAGCTTAGAAAAGGCAAAGCTGGGCAGAGAAAGGAATGGTAAGAAAAAAGATGAGGGATAAAACGTGAACTAGATTTAGATAGAAGCTGCTTTTATCAGCCAGAAAGGATACAATTCAGAGATTAGGTTTGTTGTTTAATAACTGCTTTGTGTGAAATGTTTTCAGTAAGTTACATACTAAAGAAGTTGTGGAACTGTCACACGAGTGTATGTCCCTCGGTTCTTTGTCTCGTCACAACAAAGATTTGGAGCGACGGACATTAAAGCCCTCGGCACGTCACAGCTCTCGGGTCTTGGACAAACAGTGTTATACCTCTTAAGCAAATCTGTGTTACAGCTCTATTTTATTTAGAAGATAGCAGGAGAATCCATCCTCAAAGCGTGAGGGCATGCCAACCCAAAGACTTGAAGAAAAGAGAGTGGAGGAGTGCGTGGGGGAGGGAGAGAGAGAAAGAGCGTGCACTCGCGGGAGAGAAAGAGAGAGAGAGCGCTTTGGCTCCTCCTTTTATATGCTTTTTTCCTCACCTGGGCCTGCCCTGTGCAAATTGGGCTTAGCCAGGAGTGCTGTTTGTTCTACCTGAAGTCTTCACTCTGGTCCTCAGACCTTCTTTTGTTCTATTTCGTGGGCTTTTCCCTTCCTTGTCTTTTAGCCACTGCCATTTTGGATTCCTTTTGCCTATTCTACCTCCCTAACAGAACCTTAGAGGGTTAGTGCTGGAAGGGAACCTCGAGACTAAGTCGTATGTTTACCAAAACATGTATTTTAGAGGAATTTGAAATATACAATATAAAACTGATCCATTCAAATTCAAGATACAGATGTATTGACTATGATATAGGGAATACTGGAGCCCCTAAAATATGGAAGAATAAAGATTTAATCTGAATCTGCACAACCATAATGGCACAATGCAATGATAAGAAACACAAAAAGTAAAGGCAGACACATTTTGAATTCTGTTTTACTACTTGTGTGACCTTGGACAAGGGATATATTTAGTTAAACCTAGCTTGATACCCTCACCTGTGAAATTCAGATCATTAAAATAAATGAGGACTGAACAATATGATCTCAGTACAACATCTGACATAATGTGGGCAATCAATACATACCTCTTGTTAACATTGCTATTATTTAAGAAGCAATATTTCTTTTGCCACAGGTAATAAATTAGGTAGCATTAGAGTGAAAAGCAAAGTGAAATTATGAAAGTTTGGTCACTATATGAAGTATCTGTAATTTGCTCACATGTAGGTATAAACTCATTTTCTTGAAAATGAGATTTATGTCTGTTTAATTGTATATAGGCTTCCCTGGTGGCTCAGAGGGTAAAGAATCCACCTGTAGGAGACCCAGGTTCAATCCCTGCATTTCCCTTGAGAAGGAAATGGCAACCCACATCAGTGTTCTTGCCTTCAGCATCACATGGATAGAGGAGCTACAGTATATGGGAACCCAAAATGTTGAACACAACTGAGTAACTAACACACACACAATTGTAAATGGCTACAATCTAAAGGGGAATAACAACTTAAAGGGGCAAAAGGAAAGATATGAGAAGGGGAGAATGCCTATGATCCAGCTGTATGTGTGTGTTAGTCACTCACTCATGTACGACTCTTTGCAACCCCATTGGCTACTCTGTGCATAGGATTCTCAAGGCAAGAATACTGGAATGGGTTGCAATTTCTTTTCCAGAGGATCACCGAACCCAGGGATCAAACTTGGGTCTCCTGCATTGCAGGTGGATTCTTTACTATCTGAGCCACCAGGGAAGCCTATTACATTGGGGTAATTTAGGGCAGTTATATCTTTTTCCCTTTTCATACTGTAACACATAGACATCACCAAATGGTCAATACCAAAGTCAGATTGATTATATTCTTTGCTGCCAAAGATGGAGAAGCTCTATAAAGTCAACAAAAATAAGACCAGGAGTTGACTGTGGCTCAGGTAATGAGCTCCTTATTGACAAATTCAGACTTAAATTGAAGAAAGTAGGAAAAACCACTAAACCATTCAGGGATGACCTAAATCAAATCTCTTATGATTACAGTGGAAGTGACAAATAGATTCAAGGGCTTTTATCTGACACAGTTCCTGAAGAACTATGGATGGAGGCTTGTGACATTGTGCAGGAGGCAGTGATCAAGACCATCCCCAAGAAAAAGAAATGCAAAAAGGCAAAATAGTTGCTGAGGAAGCCTTACAAATAGCTGAGAAAAGAAGAGAATCTAAAGGCAAAGGAGAAAAGGAAACATATACACATCTGAAGGCAGAGTTCCAAAAAATAGCAAGGAGAGATAAGAAAGCCTTCCCAGTGATCAGTGCAAAGAAATAGAGGAAAACAAGAGAATGGGAAAGACTAGAGATCTCTTCAAGAAAATTAGAGACACCAAGGGAACATTTCATGCAAAGATGGGCTCGATAAAGGACAGAAATGGTATGGACCTAACAGAGCAGAAGATATTAAGAAGAGGTAGCAAGAATACACAGAACTGTACAAAAAAGATCTTCATGACCCAGATAGCCACAATGGTGTGATCATTCACCTAGAGCCAGACATCCTGGAATGTGAAGTCAAATGGGCCTTAGGAAGCATGACTATGAACAAAGATAGTGGAGGTGATAGAATTCCAGTTGAGCTATTTCAAATCCTGAAAGATGATGCTGTGAAAGTGCTGCACTCAATATGCCAGCAAATTTGGAAAACTCAGCAGTGGCCACAGGACCGGAAAAGGTCAGTTTTCACCCAACCCCAAAGAAAGGCAGTGCCAAAGAATATTCAAACTACCTCACAATAGTACTCATCTCACACACTAGCAAAGTAATGCTCAATATTCTCCAAGCCAGGCTTCAGCAGTACATGAACCGTGAACTTCCAAATATTCAAGCTGGATTTAGAAAAGGCAGAAAACCAGAGATCAAATTGTCAATATCCGCTGGATCATCAAAGAAGCAAGAGTTTCAGAAAAACATCTATTTCTGCTTTATTGATTACACCGAAGACTTTGACTGTGTGCATCACAAAACCTGTGGAAATTTCTTAGAGAGATGAGAATACCAGACCACCTCACCTGCCTTCTGAGAAATCTGTATACAAGTCAAGAAGCAAGTTAGAACTGGGTATGAAACAACAGACTGGTTCCAAATAGGGAAAGGAGTACGTTAAGGCTGTATATGGTCACCCTGAGTATTAAACTTATATGCAGAGTACATCATGAGAAACGCTGGGCTGGGAGAAGCACAAGCTGGAATCAATATTGCCGGGTGAAATATAAATAACCTCAGATACACAGATGGCATCATCCTTATGGCAGAAAGTAAAGAGGAGATAAAAAGCCTCTTGATGAAAGTGAAAGAGGAGAGTAGAAAAGTTGGATTAAAACTCAACATTTAGAAAACTAAGATCATGGCATCTGGTCCCATTACTTCATGGTAAATAGATGGGGAAACAATGGAAACAGTAAGCAACTTTATTTCAGGGGGCTCTAAAATCACTGCAGATGGTGACTGCTGCTGCTGCTAAGTCACTTCAGTTCAGTTCAGTCGCTCAGTCGTGTCCAACTCTTTGTGACCCCATGAATTGCAGCACGCCAGGCCTCCCTGTCCATCACCAACTCCCGGAGTTCACTCAGATTCACGTCCATTGAGTCAGTGATGCCATCCAGCCATCTCATCCTCTGTCGTCCCCTTCTCCTCCTGCCCCCAATCCCTCCCAGCATCAGAGTCTTTTCCAATGAGTCAACTCTTCGCATGAAGTGGCCAGAGTACTGGAGTTTCAGCTTCAGCATCATTCCTTCCAAAGAAATCCCAGGGTTGATCTCCTTCAGAATGGACTGGGTGGATCTCCTTGCAGTCCAAGGGACTCTCAAGAGTCTTCTCCAACACCACAGTTTAAAAGCATCAATTCTTTGGCGCTCAGCCTTCTTCACCATCCAATTCTCACATCCATACATGACTACTGGAAAAACCATAGCCTTGACTAGATGGACCTTAGTCGGCAAAGCAATGTCTCTGCTTTTGAATATGCTAACTAGGTTGGTCATAACTTTCCTTCCAAGGAGCAGGTGTCTTTTAATTTCATGGCTGCAGTCACCATCTGCAGTGATTTTAGAGCCCAAAAATTGAAGTCTGACACTGTTTCCACTGTTTCCCCATCTATTTCCCATGGAGTGATGGGACCGGATGCCATGATCTTCGTTTTCTGAATGTTGAGCTTTAAGCCAACTTTTTCACTCTCCACTTTCACTTTCATCAAGAGGCTTTTTAGTTCCTCTTCACTTTCTGCCATAAGGGTCGTGTCATCTGCATATCTGAGGTTATTGATATTTCTCCCAGCAATCTTGATTCCAGCTTGTGTTTCTTCCAGTCCAGCGTTTCTCATGATGTACTCTGCATAGAAGTTAAATAAGCAGGGTGACAGTATATGGCCTTGACTTACTCCTTTTCTTATTTGGAACCAGTCTGTTGTTCCATGTCCAGTTCTAACTGTTGCTTCCTGACCTGCATACAGATTTCTCAAGAGGCAGGTCAGGTGGTCTGGTATTCCCATCTCTCTCAGAATTTTCCAGTTTATTTTGATCCACACAGTCAAAGGCTTTGGCATAGTCAAGAAAACAGAAATAGATGTTTTTCTAGAACTCTCTTGCTTTTTCCATGATCCAGCAGATGTTGGCAATTTGATCTCTGGTTCCTCTGCCTTTTCTAAAACCAGCTTGAACATCAGGAAGTTCACGTCGTGTTCGACTCTTTGCGACCCCATAGACAGCAGCCCACCAGACTCCCGCATCCCTGGGATTCTGCAGGCAAGAACACTGGAGTGGGTTGCCATTTCCTTCTCCAATGCATGAAAGTGGAAATGAAAGTGAAGTTGCTCAGTCGTGTCCAACTCCTAGTGACCCTACGGACTGCAGCCTACCAGGCTCCTCTGTCCATGGTACTCTGCAGGCAAGAGTACTGGAGTGGGGTGCCATTATAGCCATGAAATTAAAAGACGCTTGCTCCTTGGAAGAAAAGCTTTGACAAACCTAGACAGCATATTAAAAAGTAGAGATATTACTTTGCTGACAAAGGTCCATCTAGTCAAAGGTGTGATTTTTCCAGTAGTCATGTATGGATGTAAGAGTTGGACTATAAAGAAACTGAGCACTGAAGAATTGATGCTTTTGAACTGTGCTGTTGGAGAAGACTCTTGCGAGTCCCTTGGACTGCAAGAAGATCCAACCAGTCAATCCAAAAGGAAATCAGTCCTGAATATTCATTGGAAGGACTGATGCCGAAGGTGAAACTCCAATATTGGCCACCTGATGCAAAGAACTGACGCATTGAAAAAGACCCTGATGCTGGGAAAGATTGAAGGCTAGTGGAAAACGGGACAACAGAGGATGAGATGGTTGGATGGCATCACTGACTTGATGGGCATGAGTTGAGTAAGCTCCAGGAGTTGGTGATGGACAGGGAAACCTGGTGTGCTGCAGTCCATGGGTCACAATGAGTTGGACATGACTGAGTGACTGAACTGAACTAACTGAATTTATGGCAGTAGTCTTAACTGTGGGCCCATGAAGTCCTGGGTCTACATAAAGGTTGTTCAAAACACCTACAATTTAAAGGGATTTGATTGTCAAATCCCAATTTTTCTATGGAAGCTTTACCAAAATTGATCTGCTCAAGAACTTTGCTATGAACTTATTCCATCCTAGTTGCCCTTCATGAAATCACAGATGAAAGTCAGATACTGTACCTATCCCAGTCCTAAATCTTTGAAATCTTCTAATTCAAAGGAAAAACAGAACAAAACAAAAACCTCTGGGCTGACAAACAAAGGATATTTCAAAACATATTTGTAATTGCTTATTGAGAATCAAAATGACAAACTACCCCCACCATCCATCTCTTGGAGGGAAATATTTTCAATATGTTTACTCTCTGTAATGATTATTTTTCAATAATTCATAATGTATTTTATAAAATCACATACAAATGATAATGAGATGGTTATTAAATTCTAAAGAATGTGTTTAACCTTTAAAGCCATATATTTATGACCACATATGATATTCTTGATATAAGATTACTATTACAGGATTTCTTTCTTTAATTTTGTATTTGAGTCCTTTTTTCTCTTACGTTGAAATGCTTGGTTGCTATTATTACCCTATATATATTTTGATTTATTATAATTATATAATCAATACACTGGACATAAAACCACTGAGTTTAACATATTTTTATAATTCTTTTTGTCCTACAAGATATACTATTATAGATATATTATCCTAGTAATGTACTTACTATATACTTAATGAAACCAAATTTTACATAAAAGTTTATGCATGTGTTTGACTTAATTTTTAAACTTAGAGTCATTTCCATGATTCATTTGTTTTCTAATACATGAATAAAAATATATAGTGACCTAAAATGGAAAAAATATTTTAATTTCTTCTCAGAGATATCTTACTCTCATTCTAATTCTCCCCACCATAAGTAAACAGGTTTTTTTTAGTTTTTTTCTAGTGTTCATTTTTATGATAACAAGCAAGTACATGCACATGTATATTCTTATTTCCACTTTTTCAAAATTTCATTTATTATAACCTGGAGATCATTTACTACCCATGCATAAATACTGGTCATTGCTCTTTCTTTTACTGCAGCATAATATATTCTTTCGATAGAAATACAATGATTCACTGAACCAGTCTCTAATGCTAAATATCTGAATTGTTTCCAATCTTTTACTGTTTTAAATAATTCTGCTATGAATAACTATTGCCTTGATATTTTATACCTGAGATGATTTCCTTTCTCCCTTGGAAGAAGTCCTTAGATTACCAAGTCAAGGGGTTAATGATACATAATTTTGTTTCATATTACCAAATTCTCTTCTATAGGAGTTATGCCGTTTTGCAATCACTCCGGCAATATTATGCTGGGTCCCTTTCCCCATAGCATTGCCAACATAGTATATTGTAAAACTTTTGGATTTGTGTCATAGGTGAGAAATTACATCTCTTTATAGTTTAATTCATATGTATCTTACTAAGAATAAGACCAATCACTTTTTTCATATACTGAAGTATGATTTGTTTAGCTCTTCCTGGAACTCTTTTTACCACTATCGCCCAATTTTATATTAGGATTATTTAAATCATTTTTTCTTGATTTTTTTAGCCCCTTTTTATCCGATAGGAGGATAAACCATTTGCCTGCAGTATATAAACTTTATTTTTTCTTTGAAAGTTGAATATGTTAAGCTTATCTTTTGTTATTTCTGGATTTTGAATGTTAAAAAGCTTATCTTTATTCCTTGATTATAAGTTAATTCATTCATATTTTCATTTACTGCTTGTGAGTGAGTGAAAGTGAAAGTCGCTCAGTCGTGTCCGACTCTCTGCGACCCTGTAGACTATACAGTCCATGGAATTCTCCAGCCCGGAATACTGGAGTGGGTAGCCTTTCCCTGCTCCAGGGGATCTTCCCAACCCAGGGATCGAACCCAGGTCTCCCGCATTGCAGGCAGATTCTTTACCAGCTGAGCTATCAGGGAAGCCCCTACTACTTGTAGTTTTTCTAAATCTCTAATCCATTTATAAATAGTCTGGTGATGGTGACTGCAGCCATGAAATTAAAAGACGCTTACTCCCTGGAAGAAAAGTTATGACCAACCTAGATAGCATATTCAAAAGCAGAGACATTGCTTTGCCAACTAAGGTCCATCTAGTCAAGGCTATGGTTTTTCCAGTAGTCATGTATGGATGTGAGAGTTGGACTGTGAAGAAGGCTGAGCACTGAAGAATTGATGCTTTTGAACTGTGGTGTTGGAGAAGACTCATGAGAGTCCCTTAGACTGCAAGGAGATCCAACCAGTCCATTCTGAAGGAGATCAGTCCTGGGATTTCTTTGGAAGGACTGATGCTAAATCTGAAGCTCCAGTACTTTAGCCACCTCATGCGAAGAGCTGACTCAATGGAAAAGACTCTGATGCTGGGAGGGATTAGGGGCAGGAGGAGAAGGGGATGACAGAGGATGAGATGGCTGGATGGCATCACTGCCTCGATGGACGTGAGTCTGAGTGAACTCTGGGAGTTGGTAATGGACAGGGAGGCCTGGCGTGCTGCGATTCATGGGGTCGCAAAGTCGGACACAACTGAGCAACTGAACTGAACTGAATTGAAACTGTGGGATCTAGTCTGGTTTTATAACTTTGTAGATGACTATCCAGTTGTCCTAACATTATTGATTAAAATGTTTATTTCTCACAGTAATTTCAGATGCTACTGAAAACCTACATCAAGATTCTGGACTTTCCTATTCTAAAACATTGCAATCTGACTATTCATATATCAGTATTTACACATTTTGAAAACAGTACATTATAGAGGGTTTTTAGTATGTTTGAATTTCTGATGGGTCTGCCCTGCCATCCCCTCTCCCAACTGCATGTGTTTTTTCAAGTTTTTCTTCTATCATTCTTAGTTGGTATTTTTTTTAACAATGATATTTTTATAAACTTATCTCACTCCAAATAACTTCCAAATTTTACTGTGATTAGTGTAACTTTATTAACTTGGAGATTATTGACATTTTTATAATACCAAGTTATTGCATTTAAGAATATGATTTGTCCTTACATTCATCCAGTTCTACTTCTGATCTTTTAAGAAATTTAAATATTATCTTTGTATATAATTTGCTCATTTTTATCAACTTTAGTTTTAACTAATTAATCCTTAAATTTGCTACTGGAAATGGGGCTTTTCCTCTTTTATTGTCTCTTCTAACTCATTATCATTTGAAGAAATATCAAGTCTATTACATCTTATGTTAATTATGTATTCTGCTCCTTTACTGAATGCTTATTGTATTATGTGATATTTTAAAAGCAGTTCTTCTAAATTGTTCAGGCATATTATGATTTGTACATAGAGATAGTTTTACTTCTTTTTAATTTTATGCCTCTGTTTATTTTCTCTGGTCTGGTTGAGCTGATAAAATCTCCAGCCAAGTATTAAATAAGGGTGGAGGTAATGGGCATTGTTGCAATGTTCTTATCTTTAGTGTCAAATCAGTTATTGTTTTTCCATTGAGTTAGATGCTGATGTTTGGCTAATAGATCCTTTGAACTATCTAGTCTTACAGATAAATAAATAGGTTATTGATTAATGGATATATATAGGTTTGCATAGATTAATACAGATATGTGTTACTGAAGCATCCATAAATTTCTGTTCTATTATGTAATTTTGGGAATTTATCCTTTCTGAGATGAGTGCAATTGTGCAGTAGTTTGAGCATTCTTTGGCTTTGCCTTTCTTTGGAATTGGAATGAAAACTGACCTTTTCCAGTCCTGTGGCCACTGCTGAGTTTTCCAAATTTGCTGGCATATTGAGTGCAGCACTTTCACAGCATCATCTTTCAGGATTTGAAATAGCTCAACTGGAATTCCATCACCTCCACTAGCTTTGTTCATAGTGATGCTTTCTAAGGCCCACTTGACTTCACTTTCCAAGATGTCTGGCTCTAGATTAGTAATCACATCATCATGATTATCTTGGTCTTCAAGATCTTTTTTGTACAGTTCTTCCGTGTATTCTTGCCACCTCTTCTTAATATCTTCTGCTTCTGTTAGGTCCATACCATTTCTGTCCTTTATCAAGCCCATCTTTGCATGAAATGTTCCCTTGGTATCTCTAATTTTCTTAAAGCGATCTCTAGTCTTTCCCATTTTGTTGTTTGCCTCTATTTCTTTGCACTGATTGCTGAAGAAGCCTTTCTTATCTCTTCTTGCTATTCTTTGGAACTCTGCATTCAGATGCTTATATCTTTCCTTTTCTCCTTTGCTTTTGGCCTCTCTTACAGCTATTTGTAAGGCCTCCCCAGACAGCCATTTTGCTTTTTTGCATTTCTTTTCCATGGGGATGGTCTTGACCCCTATCTCCTGTACAATGTCATGAACCTCAGTCCATAGTTCATCAGGCACTCTATCTATCAGAACTAGGCCCTTAAATCTATTTCTCACTTCCACTGTATAATCATAAGGGATTTGATTTAAGTCATACCTGAATGGTCTAGCGGTTTTCCCTACTTTCTTCAATTTGAGTCTGAATTTGGCAGTAAGGAGTTCATGATCTGAGCCACAGTCAGCTCCTGGTCTTGTTTTTGTTGACTGTATAGAGCTTCTCCATCTTTGGCTGCAACGAATATAATCAGTCTGATTTCGGTGTTGACCATCTGGTGATGTCCATGTGTAGAGTCTTCTCTTGTGTTGTTGGAAGAGGGTGTTTGCTATGACCAGTGCATTCTGCTTCATTCCGCATTCCAAAGCCAAATTTGCCTGTTACTCCAGGTGTTTCTTGACTTCCTACTTTTGCATTCCAGTCCCCTAGAATGAAAAGGACATTTTCTTTTTTGGGTGTTAGTTCTAAAAGATCTTGTAGGTCTTCATAAAACTGTTCAACTTCAGTTTCTTCAGCGTTACTGGTTGGGGCATAGACTTGGATAACTGTGATATGGAATGGTTTGCCTTGGAGATGAACAGAGATCATTCTGTCGTTTTGAGATTGCATCCAAGTACTGCATTTCGGACTCTTTTGTTGAACATGATGGCTACTCCATTTCTTCTGAGGGAATCCTGCCCACAATAGTAGATATAATGGTCATCTGAGTTAAATTCACCCATTCCAGTCCATTTTAGTTTGCTGATTCCAAGAATGTCGGCTTTCACCCTTGCCATATCTTGTTTGACCACTTCCAATTTGCCTTGATTCATGGACCTGACATTCCAGGTTCCTATGCAATATTGCTCTTTACAGCATCGGATCTTGCTTCTATCAGCAGTCACATCCACACTGGGTATTGTTTTTGCTTTGGCTCTATCCCTTCATTCTTTCTGGAGTTATTTCTCCACTAATCTCCAGTATCATATTGGGCACCTTCCGACCTGGGGAGTTCCTCTTTCAGTATCCTATCATTTTGCCTTTTCATACTGTTCACAGGTTCTCAAGGCAAGAATACTGAAGTGGCTTGCCATTCCCTTCTCCAGTGGACCACATTCTGTCAGATCTCTCCTCCATGACCCACCTGTCTTGAGTTGCCCCGCAGGCATGGCTTGGTTTCATTGAGTTAGACAAGGCTGTGGTCCTAGTGTGATTAGATTGACTAGTTTTCTGTGAGTATGGTTTCAGTGTATCTGCCCTCTGATGCCCTCTCGCAACACCTACCATCTTACTTGGGTTTCTCTTACCTTGGGCATGTTGGAGAAGACTCTTGAGAGTCCCTTGGACTGCAAGGAGATCCAACCAGTCCATTCTGAAGGAGATCAGCCCTGGGATTTCATTGGAAGGAATGATGCTAAAGCTGAAGCTCCAGTACTCTGGCCACCTCATACGAAGAGTTGACTCATTGGAAAAGACTGTGATGCTGGGAGGGATTGGGGGCAGGAGGAGAAGGGGACGACAGAGGATAAGATGGCTGGATGGCATCACGGACTCGATGGACGTGAGTCTGAGTGAACTCCAGGAGATGGTGATGGACAGGGAGGCCTAGCGTGCTGTGAATCATGGGGTTGCAAAGAGTCGGACACGACTGAGTGACTGAACTGAACTGTCCTTTCTGAATATATGGAAATAAGATGATTTCTCTCCTCAGACCCACTAACATCGTTATGTACTGGTTTTGGATATTTTCTCTGCACATACATGTAAATTAAAGGTGGTTTGCTATATTCATGGCCAATAGATAGTTTCCTTTATTCTTCTTGTTCACTGTTATTATTTTTTTAATTAAATTTAGGCAGTAATCATTATGCTATGTGAACTAGAACTTTAAATAGATTTCTTTTTGTTAATTAATTTTTTTCTTTTTTTTAATGAAATAAATCTTTCTTTTATTCTCTAGAGTTTACACTTATAAAGAGATATCTCACCCAAGCAGGCCTATATATAGGTATATTGTGATGTTGTCTTCCTAGAATTAGGAAGGCATGGTCTTCATCCTATAGTGAGTCCCAGACAACTTACAATTGCCTTTGAGATATCTTCTGCCTGCAGTATCTCTAAAGGGTTTTCAGCTCAAAGTTCCAGAATGAGTAGGTTATCGCCTCCAGGAGAAATCTTCTCTAAGCTTCCTTAGTGACTATCTCTTTCTGTGTATTTACAGTATCTTAATCTTTTTTTTTTTTTTTAGTTCTGATAGATAAATATCATTTCTTGAGAAATACATGAAAAACTTTTAAAAAGGTCAGACTTAGATTAATTTCTTCTTTACCTAATGATTGTGCTTTAAAACCTATAATATACAACTATTTCTATATTGAATAATTACTAGCTATTTTTTCATTGCAAAAGCTAGCTCCTTCTTCTTTTAAAGTATTTTGCAAACAAGTCTTTGGGTTAAGTATAAAAATAAAAGTTTCAAGGAATTCACATACTTTATTCAAGGAATTATTTAAAACTATTTTAATATGCATCTATTGAAATGATTGGTTTTTCCCAAAATTATTAGATAATGTTAAGCCAAATAATTCCATATCCCATAAAATTAGCTTTTTACTCATACAGAAAGTTCAAAAAATATACTTAAAATTTATAAGTACTGAATTGCTGCTGCTGCTGCTGCTAAGTCACTTCAGTCGTATCCAACTCTGTGCGACCCCATAGAGGGCAGCCTACCAGGCTCCCCCGTCCCTGGGATGCTCCAGGCAAGAACATTGGAGTGGTTGCCATGTCCTTCCCCAAGAGATAAAAGTGAAAAGTGAAAGTGAAGTTGCTCAGTCATGTCCAACTCTTAGCGGTGCCATGCACTGCAACCCACCAGGCTCCTCCGTCCATGGGATTTTCCAGGCAAGAGTACTGGAGTGGGGTGCCATTGCCTTATATCCCTTATAAAAATTTATCACTGATGAGTTTTGAAAAATGGCTGGGAAACTCTTCAGTATTATTAGAATGCTGCTTTATTTTCACTAATAATCAGGGTTTTCTTTATTTAGATTTTTGGTTTTTTTTTTCTGGAAAAAGCAACATGTTTTTCATTTCTTTAAGAAGTTAACCTGTTGTGACCCACTTTCCAAATAGCCATTGGAAAATGAGTGGTCAATTCCCATCTTTCAAAGAAACAAAACAGTTTAGAACAGATTTTAACAGATTTTGTAGTTTATGGTTTTTTTCCTTCTAACTGTAAATCTAAAAATCTTCTGAGAATAAATTTTCTTTTCAAGGCCTGATAGAGGTTATCTGTGAGGTTGAAAAAGAATAGGTTAGAGTGCAGAGAAAGGAAAATATTTATGGACATGAGTCCACTTACAAACATCACTGACTACGTTTATTATTTTATAAGGTGAATGCAGGTGAAGAAAGAACTAAAATTTATTAACCTATTCTGGGCCCTGTCACATAGGCATGTTGTTATTACTCGTAACTGCACTTTGAGAAATCCATGTTTTTGGATTAAGAAATGAAGGAAGGGTGCATGAATTAAAATAATTTTGTCCATGACCCAGCTGATGAGTCACCTCACTCCAAAGTCTGAATGTGCATATTTGTTTCTTGCTTCCAATGAGTATCTTGAACTTCTAAGACAATACTTCAAATATTTCTGTCATCCACATAGTATCACATTTTGCCATTACCATGTACCACTTATAGTGATTTTTTCCTGTTAAATTGACTTTAGGTCTACTCAGTTTGTTAACTTTGCCTTATTCCAGAGAGGAATAACCCAACACAAACATACTTGACTAGTTGTGTTTCTTGTCCTCTACATTATTATTAGTGCATAATTTTTAATTAGTGTAATACTCATCCATGCATTACCTAAAATATTGCCAGTGATTTTGAGATTGCCACCATTTTGAAAACAATGTACTGGAAAAAAATGTCCTGTCACTAAGATGCATTTCCCCTTCTTCAATTTTCTAGAAACTGATCTTTCCTTGGTTTTGGCCTACCAGCCTCCCTTGAGTTCTTGCTCTTCTAAAGAATCTTAAGTAAAGTGGAGCAGGCATGTCAATAGTTTAGTAGAACCCTCGTGGCTTGGATAGTAAAGAATTTGCGTACAATCCGAGAGAACCGAATTCGATCCCTGGGTTGGGACGATCTCCTGGAGGAGGAAATGGCAGCCTACTCTAGTATTCTTGCCTGGGTAATCCCCTGGACAGAGGAGCCTGGTGAGCTACATACAGTCCATGGGGTCACAAAGAGTTGGACACGACTGAGCAACTAACAATGGTAAATGAATACAGTTGCAAATGTAAAACTTAGGAAGGTGGAATAAAACAAGTCCATGGCTGCAACAGCTCAAATGTAGACAATTCCTGAGGTCCCCACAGAAGGAGCACTGACCTCTGACATCGCTGAAGTGAGGGAAACAGGCAGACCACACACTTCTCTCCCAGATTTAGGTGAGTAAAATGGCAGAGATTCCAAGGTTTGCTCCTAGGGATCCTAAAACAATGTTCTGTCTTTGTGTGTTCATCAGATGTTAATATTCAGATCCTCAAAGGATGAAAAAGAAGCAAAACATTTTCAGACATCAATAAATTTAACTTCATTCAAGCTTAACTGCTCTGACCACTGCAATTCCGGGAAACTAATTCCAACCATCCTTTATTTTAAATGATTATTAGATATTGTTTAATGTTTCTATGAAGAAAAATCCAGGGGCACAGAAAGAGATAGGTATTCATGAAATCCTGTAAATTTCCTGTCTGTGTCTATTTCTGTTTTTCCATCTGAGATTAGTAACAAAACCTTAACAACAAAAAGTATACTCCTATGTTTTTCATTTAGATGATGCAATGGACTGAATATATATATAAACCACAAATTCATAAGCTGAAACCCTAATCCTCATGTGATGGTATTAAGAGGTGAGGCCTTTGGGAATTAATTAGGTGAGACTATGAGAGTGGGGTCCTCATAGGAATGGTGTCCTCATAAGAGGAAGAGACATCAGAGTTTCCACTCTCTGCCCTGTGAACATGCAATAAGAATGTAGTGGTCTGTGAGCCAGAAGAGAGCCCTCATCAAGAACTGACTTTGTCAGCGCTTTATCTTGAATTTTCCATCCTCCAAAACTGTCAGAAACAAATGTCTGTTGTTTAAACCACTATGATATTTTGTAACAGCAGTCTGAGCTGATTAAGACAGGTGGTGAGGAAATAGCTTGTGGGAGAGGGAGGCTTAGAGATTGTTGATTAAGCAACTATAACTGGATATGACTAGAGTCTTGGAAGAGAGATAGCAAAGAATAGCTAGCTTTAAAAGGAAAACTAGCCTAGCTGAATAATCGGTGACAGCTTAGCATGACAAAAGGCCAAGGGCATAGAAACAGTGATTCCGCAAGGTTTGAGATGAGGGAAGTTCCTGGGGGTTCCTGGCAACTTGTATATAAATTTGAAATTTAAGAAACTCCAAGATAAAGTATGGCTTACTGGTAAAGTATATAGCCTCAAACTGACTTGGTATCTCAGGCGCCTTTCTCACTAGGCTTGTAATGTTGGAGAGTTTAGTTCATCTCATTACCCTCAATTTTCTTATCCTTGAGGAGAATTAAAGTTCCTAATTCCGTAGTTTTTTTTTTTCTTTTTCTGTCAAGAGAGAGAATACATGTAAAATGTTTATGTTAACTCTTTATAATCAGTATATTTATGATAGATGATGCAATTCTTGTGAAAATATTCTTATCATCATACACAAAATACAAAATCAAAAGGTCACAAATACATATGATTCAGGATTCCCACTCCTGGGCATATATCCAGACAAAACTACAATTCAAAAGGATAAATGCACTCCTATATTTATAGCAGCACTATTTACAATAGCCAAGACATGGAAATAATCTAAATGTCCATCAACAGATGAATGGATAAAAAAGACTAATACACACACACACACACACACACACACACACACACACACCATGGAATATTACTCAGCCATACAAAGGAATGAAATAATGACATTTGCAGATACATAGGTAGACTAGAGATTATCGTACTAAGTGAAACAAATCAGAAAGAGAAAGATAAAAACTATATGATGTGGACTATAAAGTATGACACAAATGAACTTGTCTGTGGAGCAGAAACAGGCTCATAGACATAAAGAAAGAACTTGCAGTTGCCAAAGGAAAGGGAGGGAGGGAGGGGAACAGAAGGACTGGTTGTTTGGGATTAGAAACCATTACATATAGGATGGATAAACAAGATCCTACTGTATAGCAGAGGAAACTATATTTGATATCCTGTAATACCATAATGGGAAAGGAAAAAAGAAAAGAAGTAAATGGATAAAAATTAATGGGGGAAAAAAGGTCATGAATAGAAAATTACCTGGAAAAAAAATAAATATTTGTTATCCTTAATAAATAGAAGACTACCAAATCTCTTTAGGGATATCAATTTTAAATATTTATTCTAAATGATAATAACTAATGAGAACTGAAAAAGAAAACATGGTTTTCAGATGGCCCTGGTTATTTGGAGTTGGTGTTTATAAAGGCAGCTTCTTTTACCCATCTGCAGCAGATGTTATTGTATTCATTTTTCAGTTAGTGGTGCTAGGTTCAGAATTTTTCATTTTCCATTCTTTCACAGGGCTGGCATTTGTCAGTAGCTACCCAGAGTCCAGGGTATTGTGAAATACTGAAGGTATTTTGGGTTTCCAACATCATAGTCTCTATAACTACTTGGGTCAACTAGCACTCAATTAGCATCAGCTATTGTAATAATAGCCTTCCTTGACTTGTGGGCAAACCCTCAGAGTACCACAGACTGCATAAGTAGCTTTTATTCCATCATCTGTAAGGGTTTCCAAGGAATCAACATACACTATTGCTTCTTTTGTCTCTCCTTTGGTTAGGTAAGAGATAACACGATAAGGAGAGCAGTTGTAGAATCACAGCTTTGGAAATTGTAGTTGGCTGAATACTCCCAAAGTATTGTTGCTGCTGTTCAGTCACTCAGTTGTGTCTGACTTTTGCGAACCCTTGGAATGCAGAACACCAGGTTTCTCCGTCCTTCACTGTCTCCTGAGTTTGCTTAAATCCATGTCCATTGAGTTGTTGATGCTATCTAAGCATCTCTTCCTCTCTCACCCCCTTCTCCTCAAGCCCTCAGTCTTTCCCAGCATCAGGGTCTTTTCTAATGAGTCAGTTCTTCACAACTGGTAGCCACAATATTAGATCTTCAGCTTCATCACCAGTCCTTCCAATGAATATTCAGGTTTGATTTCCTTTAGGATTGATTGGTTTGATCTCCTTGCTGTCCAAGAGACTCTCAAGGGTCTCTCTAGCACCATAGTTCAAAAGCATCAATTCTTCCGTGCTCAGCCTTCTTTATACTTTAACTCTTACATCCATACTTGACAATTTGAAAAACCATACTTCTGACTATGTGGATGTCAAAGTGATGTCTCTGTGCTTTAATAATCTGTCTAGATTTATCATAATTTTCCTTCCAAGGAGCAAGTATTTTTTAATTTCATGGCTGCAATCACTGTCTGCAGTGATTTTGGAGCCCAAGGAAATAAAATCTGTCGCTGCTTCCAATTTTTCACCTTCTATTTGCAATGAAGTAATGGGACTGGATCCCATGATCTTAATTGTTTGAATGTTGAGTTTTAAGCCAATTTTTTCAAAACTCTCCTCTTTCACCCTTACCGATAGACTCTTTCGTTCCTCTTCACTTTCTGCCATTAGAGTGGTATCATGTGCATACATGAGGTTGTTGATATTTCTACCAGCAATCTTGATTCCACCTTGTGATTTATCCAGCCTGGCATTTTGTATGATGTACTCTGCATATAAGTTAAATAAATAGGGAAACAATATACAGCCTTGACATGCTCCTTTCCCAATTTCAAACTAGTCAGTTTTTCTATATAAGATTCTAATAGTTGCTTCTTGACCTGCAGTGTATTTTCCCAAAATATATGTCCACTCAAATACTTTATTTGGAAATAAGGTTTTTGCATTTGTAATTAGTTAAGATGAGGTCATTGAATTACAGTGGTACCATATCCAATGGAGGCTTCCCAGGTGGCTCAGTGATAAAGAATCTGCCTGCCAAGCAGGAGACATAGGTTTGATCCTTGGGTCGGGAAGATTCACTGGAGAAGGAAATAGCAACCCAGTCCAGTATTCTTGCCTGGAGATTTCAATGGACAGAGGAGGCTGATGGGCTACAGTCCATGGGGTCACAAAGAGTCGGACACAACTTAGTGATTAAATCACCACCGCTATATCCCCTGGTGCCTTTATAAGAAAAGGAAAGGGCATAGAGAAAGTCCCACAATCTCAGAGGAGACAGAGACACAAAGATGAAAGTGATGGAAACAAAGATTAGAGTGATGATGTACCTGCAAGTCAGGGAATAATAGGGTTTTCCAGGAGCCACCAGAAACTTAGGAAGAGGCAAGGAAGAATTCTGCCTTAGAGCCTTCAGAAATACCATGGCTGAGCTGATATACTGACTTTGGATTTCTAGTTGCCAGAACTGTGAGAAAATAAATGTCTACTCTTTTAATCTAATAAATTTTATGTAGTTTATTATAGCTCTTGGAAACAAATACAGAAGCCATTTTCTCTCTGGGCTTCCCTGGTGGCTCAGATGGTAGAGAATCTGCCTGCATTTCAGGAGACCCAAGTTTGATCCCTGGGTTTGGAAGATCCCCTGAAGTAGGAAATGGCAACCCACTCCAGTATTCTTGCCTGGAGAATTCCACAGACAGAGGAGCCTGGCATGCTACAATCCATGGGGTTGCAAAGCATTGGACACAAGTGAGTGACTAAGCATGCATGCATTTTCCCTCAGTCCTGCATTTCACAGGTAAAGAATGGAAGATACCACAAAATAACATCAAAGAGTTAAAATATATTCATAATAGATTTGTCATCTAGGTCTTGTGACTTTCTATATGACCTGCTGATTTTCGAATATCTATTAAATGCCTTTAACATCTATGAGGGACACTGAAGTTCTTTTTTTCTTTTCTACCAACACGGTTTTATTTCATTTCCTTTAAGTATTTCTTAAATCTAAATTATGACTTTCACTGCTTTGTACCTATTATTTATTTTAAAACAATTTCTGTTCACTTTCCTTTATGCATGTGTCATTAGAGTCAGTAAAAAGAAAACTTCAAAATATTTGTTAAAGTTCACTTTTTGTTTCTCCTAGCTGTCCCCAATCCACTCTAATACTCTGATATTTTGTCATTGTGAATCTTTCACAAGGACAACTTCACAAGATAAGGAATAGTCTTAAAAGAGAAGTGCTTCAATCTTAAAACATAGCTCTGTTTAAAAATTCTGTTTGATGAATAAAGAGATTCTTAGAACATTATTTTTAGTAATCTTATTTTTAAGGGATTGAGGTTGTTTGTCACTGCCTTAGCAAATTAGGAATAATTTTTTTTTTAATTTGCTCCACAGTTTTATTTAAGGAACTGAACAATAAATCTTTAAGTAGTAAAATATAAATATAAAAACTATTGTCAGAATAATTGAGTTATACTGAGCCATAGGTATGCATTTTGACAGTAATTTGGTGGTATTCTTTCAAAGAGATCCTAGGAATGGAAGTTCCAGGAAAAATTGACATATGTTATTTGGATGGTAGGAGCTTGCCTTAGGAAAGTTATAAGGTATTATGGTGACACTACTCGGGGAAATACAGAGGCAGGCTGATTTCATGTGTAAGTGTTCATTGTCTTTGGGGAGAAAGTGTTGCATTTCCATAATCAGTATAAGCCACAGTGCTGGCTTATACACAGGAGAACATTTGTACTTCTGTTGTTGCTTTGGTGTATTTGAAATGCAGTGACATCTTTATACTTATGTTGTCCATAGATGCTCTCAAGATTCTGCCAAAATTGCTCTCATGAATTTTCTAAAAGCTTTCATTTTTATTATGACCCTCAAAAAACAATCCCTTCAGTTTCTAAGCATTCTTTCTAAGATGTCTGGCAAAGGAAGGGAAGGAGTGAAAGTAAAGCACTGTGAAAGGTAAGGGAAAGGCAGAGAGCCACTTTGTTTTAGTTAGCAGCTGGTTGCTTCTGAACACCAATGAATCTCTGTTTCCTAAGCTCACAAAAAGATTCTCAGAAAGTTTAATTGACTATTAAGTGTCTCTGTGGTAGATTTCTGGAGCTGTAACTAACTAATACAAACCTGGGGCAGAGGTAGCAGGGAGTAGGGAGGGAGAGGACTTAAGACGACAGAAATGTATTCTTTAACAGATCTGAAGGTCAAAGGTCCCAAACCATGGTGTCTGTGGGGTTGGTTCCTTTCAGAATCTCTGAAGATGCATTCAGCCCATGTCTCTTCCTAGCTTCTGATGTCTGCCAACAATTGCTGGCATTCTTTGTCTTGTTGCCTCACTCTGATTTCTGCTTCCATCTTCACATGCCTCCAATACATTCAGCATACAGTTGGGAGGAATACTGTTCAACCCACACTAACCTCCTCTCTTACAAGGCAGTCATTCCTCTGTGGCCAGATGTGTCTTATAAAGCATCACTGGTTTATTCTGGTTCCCGCACAATCTAAGTAACTTAATCTGATGTGTCCTATTCAACAAAGCGCAACATTTAATAGGGTACAATAAAACAAATTAAATTAGAGATTCCTTATTTAATTTAGGATGTTGTAATGTTAGAAACCAGAAGGCATGGCTTTCTTTTTATTTTATATTAAGAACAGTCCACCTGTCTTCATTTCTTATCTCTTATTGCCTAAATTATATTTCTACATGGCAAAACAAGTAGGTTTAAATGTCTGACTTTCAGAGACTCATCTGAGCACCTAAATAGAAATTCTTCTGTCTCTTGCCTGAATAGAGATCTTTAGTTAGATAATGATATTTTCTCCCATTTGGTTGGCTTCTCAGGGTTGAAGAAGGAACCTCAGCTGTCTACTCGGCTATTCATTAAAAATAAATGGTTCTTGTAAAGAATATTAATTATAATAAACGTTAGAACTCAGCCTTTCAAAATGGAACTTTGGGTGAAGTTGGAGAGCAGGGTTGAAGGGCGTATCAAGTGAGCAGCCTATAACTCTAATGCTTCATGGAGAGCAGATGGCATTCAGAATCAGTCCACTTATGATTACTTCATAATAAAGATTAAAGTTATATGTCCCTTCCAGGGGTATGCTCAGCAGGCTGCCAGTGTTCTGAACAAGTTCTTGGCCCACCTTGTTCCATATCAGATTTTTTCTTTCCACTTATCTAAATCACTTCATATTTCTATGAATAAATTTAATGCATTAAAATGTTAAGATTTTTTAAATGCTCTACTTTATCTCATCATTATTTTTCTGTTAGATGAACCCATTAACACTGATTATTGTTGATTGTTCCTAATCTTAATCTTACAGTAATGTTTCGAATCCTACATGTGTTTGAACTATAGTCTGTTTCCAAAGTAGGTGAATTTCCATAAGATGACAGTGAATATGGGGCTTTTTTTTTTTTTTTTTCTGTGAAGCTGGCCTTGTGACTGAAGAAATGTGGGTGTTATAACAAGGTAGCAGCTGTAACCGAAATGCTAATGCACAGCAGGAAGTCTGAATCAAGGCAGTTTCATTCTTCTCATGAGTTGGTTGCTGCTGCTGCTGCTGCTGCTGCTCCTGCTACTGCTGCTAAGTTGCTTCATCGTGTCCAGCTCTGTGTGACCCCATAGACGGCAACCCACCAGGCTCCCCTGTCCCTGGGATTCTCCAGGCAAGAACACTGGAGTGAGTTGCCATTTCCTTCTCCAATGCATGAAAGTGAAGAGTGAAAGTGAAGTCGCTCAGTCGTGTCCGACTCTTAGCGACATGTTGGAAGCCTTTAATTCCAGGGGATAAAGTAGTGTATTGCTCCAACCCATGACCATTTGTGAGTTTCCATGGGCAGCCCATACAAGACCTTGGAATGATAATATGCACACAAAATGCAACCAGTGGACAATTTTTTGACGTTTGCAGAAGCTTAAACTCCTGAAACTCTGCATTCAGATGCTTATATCTTTCCTTTTCTCCTTTGCTTTTCGCTTCTCTTCTTGTCACAGCTATTTGTAAGGCCTCCCCAGACAGCCATTTTGCTTTTTTGCATTTCTTTTCCATGGGGATGGTCTTGATCCCTGTCTCCTGTACAATGTCACCAACCTCAGTCCATAGTTCATCAGGCACTCTATCTATCAGATCTAGGCCCTTAAATCTATTTCTCACTTCCACTGAATAATCATAAGGGATTTGATTTAAGTCATACCTGAATGGTCTAGCGGTTTTCCCTACTTTCTTCAATTTGAGTCTGAATTTGGCAATAAGGAGTTCATGATCTGAGCCACAGTCAGCTCCTGGTCTTGTTTTTGTTGACTGTATAGAGCTTCTCCATCTTTGGCTGCAAAGAATATAATCAGTCTGATTTCAGTGTTGACCATCTGGTGATGTCCATGTGTAGAGTCTTCTCTTGTGTTGTTGGAAGAGGGTGTTTGTTATGACCAGTGCATTTTCTTGGCAAAACTATTAGTTTTTGCCCTACTTCATTTCGCATTCCAAAGCTAAATTTGCCTGTTACTCCAGGTGTTTCTTGACTTCCTACTTTTGCATTCCAGTCCCCTAGAATGAAAAGGACATCTTTTTGGGGTGTTAGTTCTAAAAGATCTTGTAGGTCTTCATAAAACTGTTCAACTTCAGTTTCTTCAGCATTACTGGTTGGGGCATAGACTTGGATAACTGTGATATGGAATGGTTTGCCTTGGAGATGAACGGAGATCATTCTGTCGTTTTTGAGATTGCATCCAAGTACTGCATTTCAGACTCTTGTTGACCATGATGGCTACTCCATTTCTTCTGAGGGATTCCTGCCCACAGTAGTAGATATAATGGTCATCTGAGTTAAATTCACCTATTCCAGTCCATTTTAGTTCGCTGATTCCTAGAATGTCAACATTCACCCTTGCCATCTCTTGTTTGACCACTTCCAATTTGCCTTGGTTCATGGACCTGACATTCCAGGTTCCTATGCAATATTGCTCTTTACAGCATCAGATCTTGCTTCTATCACCAGTCACATCCACAACTGGGTATTGTTTTTGCTTTGGCTTCATCCCTTCATTCTTTCTGAAGTTATTTCTCCACTGATCTCCAGTAGCATATTGGGCACCTACTGACCTGGGGAGTTCCTCTTTCAGTATCCTATCATTTTGCTTTTTCATACTGTTCACAGGGTTCTCAAGGCAAGAATACTGAAGTGGTTTGCCATTCCCTTCTCCAGTGGACCACATTCTGTCTGACCTCTCCACCATGACCCGCCCATCTTGGGTTGCCCCACAGGCATGGCTTGGTTTCATTGAGTTAGACAAGGCTGTGGTCCTAGTGTGATTAGATTGACTAGTTTTCTGTGAGTATGGTTTCAGTGTGTCTGCCCTCTGATGCCCTCTCGCAACACCTACCATCTTACTTGGGTTTCTCTTACCTTGGGCGTGAGGTATCTCTTCACGACTGCTCCAGCAAAGGACAGCCACTGCTCCTTACCTTGGACAAGGGGTATATCCTTACCACCGCCGTTCCTGACTTTCCACATGGAATAGCTCCTCTAGGCCCTCCTGTGCCTGCGCAGCCACTGCTCCTCGGGTTGCTCCTCCCGGAAAAGCCACGGAGAAAAGGAAAGATATAAGCATCTGAATGCAGAGTCCCAAAGAATAGTAAGAAGAGATAAGAAAGCCTTCTTCAGTGATCAATGCAAAGAAATAGAGGAAAACAACAGAATGGGAAAGACTAGAGATCTCTTCAAGAAAATTAGAGATACCAAGGGAACATTTCATGCAAAGATGGGCTCGATAAAGGACAGAAATGGTATGGACCTAACAGAAGCAGAAGATATTAAGAAGAGGTGGCAAGAATACACGGAAGAACTGTACAAAAAAGATCTTTAAGACCAAATGATGATGTGATTACTAATCTAGAGCCAGACATCTTGGAAAGTGAAGTCAAGTGGGCCTTAGAAAGCATCACTATGAACAAAGCTAGTGGAGGTGATGGAATTCCAGTTGAGCTATTTCAAATCCTGAAAGATGATGCTGTGAAAGTGCCACACTCACTATGCCAGCAAATTTGGAAAACTCAGCAGTGGCCACAGGACTGGAAATGGTCAGTTTCAAAGAAAGGCAATGCCAAAGAATGCTCAAACTACCGCACAATTGCCCTCATCTCACGTGCTAGTAAAGTAATGCTCAAAATTCTCCAAGCCAGGCTTCAGCAATACGTGAACCATGAACTCCCTGATGTTCAAGCTGGTTTTAGAAAAGGCAGAGGAACAAGAGATCAAATTGCCAACATCCGCTGGATCATGGAAAAAGCAAGAGAGTTCCAGAAAAAACATTTATTTCTTCTTTATGACCATGCAAAAGACTTTGACTGTGTGGATCACAATAAACTGTGGAAAATTCTGAAAGAGATGGGAATACCAGACCACCTAACCTGCCTCTTGAGAAATCTGTATGGAGGCCAAGAAGCAACAGTTAGAACTGGACATGGAACAACATACTGGTTCCAGATAGGAAAAGGAGTACATCAAGGCTGTATATTGTCACCCTGCTTATTTAACTTATGTGCAGGGTACATCATGAGAAATGCTGGACTGGAAGAAACACAAGCTGGAATCAAGATTGCAGGGAGAAATATCAATGACTTCAGATATGTGGAAGACACCACCCTTATGGCAGAAATTTAAGAGGAGCTAAAAAGCCTCTTGATGAAAGTGAAAGAGGAGAGTGAAAAAGTTGGCTTAAAGCTCAACATTCAGAAACTTCATGGGAAATAGATGGGGAAACAGTGGAAACAGTGTCAGACTTTATTTTCTTGGGCTCCAAAATCACTGCAGATGGTGACTGCAGCCATGAAATTAAAAGACACTTACTCCTTGGAAGGAAAGTTATGACCAACCTAGATAGCATATTCAAAAGCAGAGACATTACTTTGCCGACTAAGGTCCATCTAGCCAAGGCTATGGTTTTTCCAGTAGTCATGTATGGATGTGAGAGTTGGACTATGAAGAAGGCTGAGCGCCAAAGAATTGATGCTTTTGAACTGTGGTGTTGGAGAAGACTCTTGAGAGTCCCTTGGACTGCAAGGAGATCCAACCAGTCCATTCTGAAGGAGATCAGCCCTGGGATTTCTTTGGAAGGACTAATGCTGAAACTGAAGCCCAGGTACTTTGGCCACCTCATGCGAAGAGTTGACTCATGGGAAAAGACTCTGATGCTGGGAGGGATTGGGGGCAGGAGGAGAAGGGGACGACCGAGGATGAGATGGCTGGATGGCATCATGGACTTGATGGATGTGAGTCTGAGTGAACTCCGGGAGATGGTGATGGACAGGGAGGCCTGGCGTGCTGCGATTCATGGGGTCGCAAAGAGTCGGACACAACTGAGCAAATGAGCTGAACTGAACTGAACTGAAACTCCTGAACGCATGTAAGTGATTACAGATTCAAAATAATATGTTATATCACTTAAAACCTGTGATGCAGTTAACCCTAAGAAAACCTGATTTGTTCATATTAATATGTATACTATTATACATAGGTATGTACAAGGATTATTCTATCTGAAAGGTCTATTTGTATTTTTTCTCAACAATAACCCATTTCCTTGGCACTGTTTATTTTATTCTTCACTAATTATAATTTTTGAAACTATTCTGTTAAACTACAGTATAAATACAGAAATGTGTACTGTATAAGTATCATAAAGTGACAGCTAAATGGATTTTCTCAAGCTGATTACATTCAGGTAATGCAGATGGAACATTACCAGAACGCTGTAATTCTTATCTGTGTTTCTTTGTCACTATCTTCTCCAAAATAACACTATGATGATTTCTGACATCATAGTTTGTTTTCTTTTACATTATTAGAATGCATACAGTATATACTATTTTGTCCTTGGCTTCTTTCATTCACATTTATGTTTATAAGGTTTATCTAATATTTTCTGTAAGACTATAATTTGTTTATTCTCATTGCTGCATAGTATTCCACTGTGAGAATATGCTACACATTTTCGTCAACTCTATACTGGTGGTTGATTTTCAACAGCTTTCATTTTGAGGCTACTATGAGTAGAGTTTCTAAAAATATTCTAGCACATGTGTTTTGATGAATATACAATTTTGTTGGGTATATATATCTTTTTTAGCATTTATTTATTTATTTGGCTGTGTCAGGTCTTAGTTGTGGCACAAGGGATCTTTGCTCATCATTGCTGCATGCAGGCTCTTTAGTTATGGCATACAAACTTAGTTGCAGTATATGGGATATAGTTCATTTACCAGGGATGGAACTTGGGCCCCATGCTTTGGGAGTATAGAGTCTTAGCCAGTGGACCACCAGGGAATTCTTGGGTATGTATATATCTTAAAATTAAGTTTCAGAAGCATACATAATGCTCTGTTAAGCTTTTGTAAAAGTCAGGTATCATTTTAATATGATTTTTTCTCCTGCTTATGTTTTTATGGATATATGATTTTTGTTCTTACCAATTCTTACACTTACTTAGAAAACTAATGTTTTTCATGGTGGCATTTAAAATTATTGTTCACAAGGATGACTTTCCGAGAGTTATTGGGTAAATGAACTTTTATCTTCTATGGAATATTAATTATTACAGTTATGATTACTAGTTTTATCTTCTTAATTTCCCTCAGACCTTCCTTCTCTGATATCCCATGCCATGCCTTTTGGTCAGACTCTTACCTCTCACCTGTTCTGAATATTAGTTACTTAGCTAGTTCAACTATTTTTCCCACTGAACCCCCACCAAAACTCCACTGATACCCTCTCGCCATAAATACCAAATACTGAATAATCTGGCCCGCTTCTGTCAGAGGCTTATTAAAATAGAATTGTGGTTTTACTGTTTCAGAATCTTCAATGTGATGTCATAGCCAAGATTTTTTTGTTTTCCGTCAAGCTCCTCTATTCACATGTGGTCCATAACCTATTGATCTATCCCTTCCCCAGAATAGTGTAGTATCTAGGCTCCAGGTTTAGCACAGTACCTTATCCTATAGGTTGTGTACATTGGATACTAATTATTTTATCTTCTGTGATACTTTTATAAAGTGTATACATTATTGAATTACTATGTAAGACAGCATGAAATTGATTTTTTTGCCTCTTAGACTAAAAAAAAAAAAACACTGAGGGCAAGGGCTATCTTTGTGTCAGACCCCAGATCCACTGCATAATCTTTGACACATTATACACATCTATGGACAAAGCTAAAAAAGATGTTGATTGACGCTTGCTTCTTGTGTGCTGCTATTCCCAACTATTTGGACACTAGAGTCAGTTGTCTCTTATTCTTTCTTACTATAAACATCATGCATATTCAATCCAGCTGCTGATATACATAATAAAATTCTTAGGATCTATTCTTAATTTCTCAGGCTATCTGGCATTAAGTATGGTGTGCTTTTGCTCTTAAAATTAACTAAGCTGGAAATAGTGTCCTTAACCAGGAAAATAAGACATTAGCCAGTTTTTCAGAGGGCACAAAGTTATGTTTATCTAATATTCTAAACCTCTAAATGTCAGAATTTAGTCAAGGTAAAAACAAGAGACCAGTTTTATATTACTGATCTAAATCTTTACAAAAATGCAAGGTCTCTCTGCTACAAGCTGGTCAGTGACCTCACCTTCCTCCAGGCTGATTGCCGAGGCATGGCACTTTGCTGACTCTGCATACAGGCCTCTAGAATGCTCGTGTAACTATTATGTTTCAATTCTAGATGCGCATTTTCAAAATGCTCCGCATCCAGTCATATGCCATGTTCATTTCCTTCAGCTTTCTTTTTTACTTTTTGAAAACTGAATAGCACATGTATCAAATGTGTTAAATTGATGATTTCACTTGCTGTTATAAAGCACCTGTAGTTCTTATCCCATCAAGCCCCAGGGCCTGAATTTACTTCATAGGATTGTAAGTGCTGGGGGTTTAACTGGTGCATGTGCAAAGTATTTATCTTAAACTTGAAAAATCCTGAACTCTTGTTCTTTTTTGTAGCTATCAGTCCTAAATTGCAACTTCAGTTTTATGACCCTGAGACAGGGCTGTTGTAAAATACAATCGTTGTACAGGTTTTATCCTTTCTACAATGAAAAGGAAAAATGTGTGTACTAACCTTCAATAAACATTTAGAAAATTATATTGAAGTCTCTCCAGATCTGATGGAAATCTGTCAGAGGTATTGCTGAGTCCACAGCCTACAGGAGAGAACTAATATGACTGGCACACTCTGTTTCTTAGTTTCTAAATCCAGGCAAAGATTTCTTGAAAAAGACAAATACACTACTGCAAATGAAAAGGAAACCCAAGGAGATTTTTGACTTACAGTACAAAGATGTAAGAAGTAAAATAAGAGATACTGTCATCACATTATGATTCAGAAAATATACACCATCTCTACTCAGCCATTTGAAGCCCAAGACTTCACAAAAGTCATTTGACTTTGCTCTAGGGTACCATAAGATTTTCACTGACCAAGTGACGTTTGTTTGCCAAGACTACACTTTGATGGCCAAGTCTGGCTTTCCCTTTGTGGGTCATGGAGTAAATTCTTTTTGTCACCTACTAGAGAATCGCATATCCCTCCTTACAAGTGCGTAGGAAACCCCTAGAGACAAGTAACGGAGGAATGAGGATCAGCCAAAATTTCCAAATAAATTACTGATTGTGAGTGTGCATCTTGAAGAATCTTATTGATGGGTCTAAATAAAATAACTACAAAGCTATTTCAGGTCCAAGCCTAACTGCAGAACTGGTGTTGCTGTCCACAGTGCTGAACTATCGTCTTTACAGTCCATGGCAATATTTATTCTTCTAGTTTTGGCCCATTGGAGAGCTGTCTACCCAACATTTCCAGAATCTGGAAATACACAAATCAAGAAGAGGTAGGCTATGGAAGAGGGAAAAAATTAAAATAGAGAGACAAATGTTTGAAGCTATTGGAAAGACACAACTGAGAAAATAAAAAGATAAAAACATTTTCCTTTTGAAATCGTATCTCAGGGAAGCAAGCTGCCATGGCTTTGGCCAAACTGAGGTGCCTTGAGAAAACCTAAAATAGTGTAATGAATAATATAATTTTTAAAATATCATTAGGAAAGAAAGTTCTGGAGTGCAGAGGAAAGATGTTTTCTCTAGGCATAAACATATCATTATTGAAATGCCAGTTTTCAAAACTCCTAGTTTTTTTCCCCTATTCTTTCATATAATGAAAACACATTTTCAATTGTCATACTGTAGTAAAAATTGTATTTATGTTCCAAATTGGGCACAGTTAATATCTGTAATACCTTTTGACATTTTTTTTATCATATATCTGATTGTTACAGGTGATCTTTCTCCCTCTGGTAATTTTAATGAGCATGCTCTCCTCTCCTGACAATATAATTATGCTTTTGAAGCTCATAAACCTGACAAATATTTAGAATTACCATTACAATTAAAGATAGGATTGGTTAGACTTTCACTTTTGCCAAAGGAATGTATAGAAATTAGAATAAAAGTGTTTATAGATGCAAATTTCTGGAGATTTTAAATGATTTAAGATATGGTTACTTCTTATATAGAGAGAGTCAATGATTTTTTTTCTCTTTAAATATAGCCTATTTAGGACCCAGCTGAATCTTGGAAAACACAGATGTACCTCTTGTTTGAAGCAGTTGTCCCTGAAATACCCCTCCCTTTATGTGCTGAAAAACAACTCTCGTAACATGCCTTGGTTTGGTCTTCTGCTTTATACTTTTAAATGTTATTGTTGTTCAGTCACCCAGTAGTGTGCGACTCTTTGTGACCCCATGGACTGCATCACGTCAAGCCTCCTTGTCCCTCATCATCTCCTGGAACTTGCCCAAGTTCATGTTCATTGCATCGGTGATGTCATCCAGGCATCTCATCCTCTGACGTCCTCTTCTCCTTCGGCCTTCAGTCTTTCCCAGCATCAAGGTCTTTTCTAATGAGTCATCTGTTCATATCAGTTAACCAAAATACTAGTGCTTCCGCTTCAGCATTAGTCCTTCCAGTGAATATTCAGGGTTGATTTCCCTTCAGATTGACTGGTTTGATCTTGCTGTTCAAGGGACTTTCAGGAGTCTTCTCCAGCTCCACAGTTCAAAGACATCAATTCTTTGGTGTTCTGCCTTCTTTCAAGTCCAGCTCTCACAACTGTATGTGACCCGTGGGGAGACCTTAGCCTTGACTATATGAACCTTTGTTGGCAGTGTAATGTCTCGCTTTTCAACACACTGTCTAGGTTTATCATTTCTTTCCTGACAAGAAGCAATTGTCTTCTCATTTCATGGCTGTAGTTACCATCTGCAGTGATTTTGGAGCCCAAGAAGAGGAAATCTATCACTGCTTCCACCTTTTCCCCTTCTATTCACTATTCAATAATGGGACCAGATGCCACAATGTTAATTTTTTGTTAATGTTTAGTCTTAAGCTGGTTCTTTCACTCTCCTCCTTTTCCCTCATCAAGAGACTCTTTAGTTCCTCTTTGCTTTTTGCCATTAGAGTGGTATCATTCACATATCTGAAGTTGTTGATGTTTCTCCCACCTAGCTTGACTCTGGTTTGTAACTCATCCAGCCTGACATTTCTCATGATGTGCTCAGAATATAGGTTAAACAAGCAGGGTGACAGCAGACAGCCCTATTGTACTCCTTTCTCGATCTTGAACCAGTCAGTTGTTTCATACAGGGTTTTAACTGTTGCTTCTTAATCTACATATAGGTTTCTCAGGAGACAAGTAAGATGGTCTGGTAGTCCCATCTCTCTAAGAGCTTTCTGCAGTTTGTCATGATCCACAGAATCAAAGGCTTTAGTGTATTTAAATACACAGAGAAAGATTTTTTTTTTTTTTCTGAAATTCCCTTGCTTTCTCTAAAATCCACTGAATGTTGGCAATTTGATCTCTAGTTCCTCTTGCTTTTCTAAATTCAGCTTGGACATTTGGAAGTTCTTGGTTCCCATAATGCTGAAGCCTAGCATGCAAGTAGAGAAGGCAATGGCACCCCACTCCAGTACTCTTGCCTGGAAAATCCCATGGATGGAGGAGCCTGGTGGGCTGCAGTCCATGGGGTCTCTAAGAGTCGGACACGTCTGCGTGACTTCACTTTCACTTTTCACTTTCATGCATTGGCGAAGGAAATGGCAACCCACTCCAGTGTTCTTGGAGAATCCCAGGGACAGTGAAGCCTGGTGGGCTGCCGTCTATGGGATCACAGAATCAAGCATGACTGAAGCTACTTAGTAGCAGCAGCAGCAGCAGCAGCATGCAAGATTTAACCATGACCTTACTAGCATAGGAGATGAGTGCAATTGTCCAATGGTTAGTGCATTCTTTGGTACTACCCTTCTTGGGGACTGGCATGAGGATTGACCTTTTCCAGCCCTGTGGCCACTGTTGTGTCTTCCAAACTTGCTGACATAATGAATGTAAAACTGTCCATCTTGGGTGGCCCTGCACAGCATGGCTCATAGCTTCATTGAGTTATGCAAGACCCTTCACCATGACAAGACGGTGATCCATGTACTTAGTCACTCAGTCATGTCTGACTCCTTACGACCCCATGGACTGTAGCCCAGCAGGCTCCTCTGTCCATGGGGATTCTCCAGGCAAGCATACTGGAGTGGTTTGCCACTTCCTATTCCAGGGCATCTTCACTACCCAGGGATTAAATCCAGGTCTCCCACATTGCAGGCAATTCTTTATAGTCTGAGCCACCAAGGAAGCCTAGTGATCCATGAGGGGTTTTAAATGTTACCAATTACATTATCTCAGAGTCCCAAACTAGATTACAAATTAATTTACTTCCCATTGAACAAATAAAGGCAGTGGGCATCAGAAAGATCCTGATTTAGAATCACTAAGCCAGTTCTTTACAGATCTGAAATTAGAAATTATTTCAACTGGGTACAATATTTGTTTTACAATTCCAGAAGAATAGGACTTTCTTGTTCTATATCAGATGGTTTGCAAGTGGGATGAAAGCCCATGCCTGACTTATATAGAGAGACTAACAACATTTAGGTGATCAGGAAGCTCCACTAAAACTGCCAGATTTTCTTACACAGCAGTTTTAACTGAAGTATAGTTGATCCACAGTATCATTGGGTTGGGTGAAAAGTTTGTTTGGGTTTTTCCATAAGATGTTACAGAAAAACTCAAAAGAACTTTTTGGTCAACCTGATACATCAGTTTCAGATGTACAACATAGTGATTCATTATTTTTTCAGTGATTCAGTATTTTTATAGATGATACTCTATTTAAAGTTATTATAAAATATTCACTATATTCCCTGTGTTGTGTAGCTTGTTTATTCACATACTTGTGTACTCATGGCTTATTTATTTGATACATATTGTGCCTCTTTATCCTCTAGGCCTATCTTGTCCCTTCCCTACTTACCTCTCCCCACTGGTAACTGCTAATTTTTTCTCTAAATCTGTGAGTGTTTCTGTTTTGTTATATATATCTGTTTGTATTATTTTTAAAATTCCAAATTTAAGTGATATCATACAGCATTTGTCTTTCTCTGTCTGGCTTTTGTCACTAAGCATAATGTCCTCTAGGTCCATCCGTGTTGCTGCAAAGGTCAAGAATAATTTTTTTTTATTACTGAATAATATTACTTTGTGTGTGTGTGTGTATATACACACATATTACATCTCCTTTATCCATTCATCTGTTGATGGACACTTAGGGTTGCCTGGTAGTTTTAAGCAGTCTCTCCTTAGTTGTTATGTGTTAGCACTCCTATATCTATGATTTCTGACTGTTTGGGAGAGCCAAGAATATTCCTTAAAATGACCTAAATTTATGTTTCTTATGTTTAATTTTTTTCCCACAAACAAGTAATACTAACGTCTGTTTATGTCAGATAGTACTTTTAGATGTCTAAGTTAATTCCACATTGCCTCATATTTATTGGTAGATGTTCTAATTATTACAGTTTTCTGTTTTAATAGGTAAGGTTCCTGAGTCTCAGATAAATTCAAGAATTTCTGAAATTCATGATTGAACTGGGACTGCAATATGAGTGCCTTGAGTCCAAATTCTGAACTTTATCCCCCTGACTCCTGTAAGACAGAGATTCTCAGAGTGAAGGAGAGAGGGTCTTTGGCTTTGCAGGTGACAATTAGCAACACCTAAAGACATTAGTGGGCTTCCTGGTGGCTCAGAGGTTAAAGCGTCTGCCTGGAATGGAGGAGACCCAGGTTCGATCCCTACGCCTGTCAAAATTGGGAGTATGAGGTAACTGTCATCTAGGTAGTAGATACCAGGGTTGCTGCTAAACATCTACAAGGCACTAGACAATCCTCCACTACAAAGAATGATCCCACCTGAAATGTCAATGGTAGCCAATGTGGAAAAACCCTACCTTAAAGAAATCACTCTTAATATCTTCTCTCTTTCCTCTTTTCCTACATATACTGAAGAGTAGAATGCTGATTTAAGAATAATAAACTGAATGTTTGAACCCAAAGAATTGTAGACCCAAAATTATCAGATTAGCAAAATGAAAAGCATCCAGACTTTGGAGACAGGAAAAAACTGCCTTAAAATTCCAATTCTTCTACTAAATAACATATTCCCTTTAGATAGGCCTCTTAACATCTCTGTGCATTAGTTTCTTCTGGGATAAAATAAAGATGATAATTCTGACTTTGTAGGATTTTTTTATAGGATTAGAAATTAATAGTTATTAATTATTATTCTTATTTTCCTTCCCTCCTTTATAAGGCTCTATCTCACTATTAGGTTTGATAGCATAATGCCTATGAAGTGTTTCCTATATGCCTTAAGTCCATCATTTTGGTGCCCTGTATATTTCACCCATTCTCTAGATATTGGTACCATCAACATTACTTGTGTCTAGTAACTTACCTTTTACTGGTAGATACTTACATCAGTAGGAGCCTACATCTTTCAGTCAGTGGCCAGTTTCCAGAGTTTCACAGGATCCCCTTGGATGAATAGCATAATTGACAGAAATTATGATTTATTGATTCACTTCACCCTTATTTATCTCCAGCAGAATTAGAATGAGTTCAGGGCGTGTCATGCAGTCTTCACTAAAGTCCCAAAAGCAGAGAGAAAAACTATATAGGGAAGAGAATAGATGCTACAGTTGGTTAGATTTTTGTTCAATCCCACTTGCATCTCTTCCCGGTGTTTGTTTCTGTAACTTACTCATATTTCTGTCTTCCATAAAATAGGGCTGTCCTGGGAATGAAAACAAAAGCACATGTAATGACAGTTATCTGTTTATTAAAACTAAAAGCATCATGTACATGTTTTAACTGTAAATTTTAACTAGACATCATGAGGTTCACTTTAAAGTCATTCCCATTAAAAAATACTTATAAGCACATTTTTCCAAGACATTTTTGTATTTACTTTTGTATGTTCAACCTCTGTTTTCCTAAAACCTCAAAATGAAAATGATCATATTATTTGTTAGAATGTGTCTTCTGCTATTTTTTTCCTCCTTAACTTACATCTGCTGTTACAATCTTCAGTCCCTGGTTTGGGAAGGGGACGGCTATCCACTCCAGTGTTCTTGACTGGTGAATTCTACGGACAGAGGAGCCTGGTGGGCTACAGTCCATAGCATGGCAAAGAGTTGGGTACAAATGAATGAGTAACACTTTCACACTTTTCACTCTCACAATCCCAGGATAGCTCTTAGTAGCTCGAGTCCTTGAGGGATTTTGAAGTAATGAACATTTAGCACATTTTATTAGTGTGACTATCAGAATAAACTTGGACTATTCTGAAAAGAGAGATATAAGAAACAGAAAATAAAATTCTTTCTCTCATTTCAAAGTCTCCTTCTCATCAAACCCCTTTTTTCTATGTGAGAGTATGGAGGAAAACATCAGTAGAAATGAAAAAAGTGAGTTTGTCTCTAGGCTCTTTATTCTTAATTTAGTGATATATCCTGAAGGACTCCATTTTCTTAGTATAGAGACATTTAGTTGAGCAACTTCACAGCTGAATCCAGCATAACAAGTTCATATGGCTATTGCAGTGACAGTACTGCGTATTCTAGAGTAAACGGTGATAGCTTGTGGTGAATGATGTCAGATTTATGATCTCTGAAGAAGATTTAGCTTCCAGACCAGGGACCAGGCTTGATCACTCAAAGCTTTTGTGTAGCAGAGTTTTATTAAAGTGAAAGAGGACAGGGAAAGCTTCTGACATAGACATCAGAAGGGGTACGTAGAATGCCTCCTCACTAGTCTTGGCAAGAGAGCTCTATACTTTTTTAATTGGTTATTACAATAAATCAAAACAATGTCTGAAAGTTGTAAAGGTCCTATTAGACCCAATCCCACAATTCACATCTTTTATAATAGAAAGATCTTGCCAGACCCACTCATACATTCTAAAATAACAGGATTAGTCAGAAAGAAGGAGAAACATGTCCTTAATCAGGATACTCAGACTTTATTTTGGGGGGGCTCCAAAATCACTGCAGATGGTGATTGCAGCCATGAAATTAAAAGACGCTTACTCCTTGGAAGGAAAGTTATGACCAATCTAGATAGCATATTCAAAAGCATTACTTTGCCAACAAAGGTCCAGCTAGTCAAGGCTATGGTTTTTCCTGTGGTCATGTATAGATGTGAGAATTGGACTGTGAAGAAAGCTGAGCACCGAAGAGTTGATGCTTTTGAGCAGTGGTGTTGGAGAAGACTCTTGAGAGTCCCTTGGACTGCAAGGAGATCCAACCGGTCCATTCTAAAGGAGATCAGCCTTGAGTGTTCTTTGGAAGGAATGATGCTGAAGCTGAAACTCCAGTACTTTGGCCACCTCATGCAAAGAGCTGACTCATTGGATACGACTCTGATGCTGGAAGGGATTGGGGGCAGGAGGAGAAGGGGACGACAGAGGATGAGATGGCTGGATGGCATCACTGACTCGATGGATGTGAGTTTGTCGGGGAGATGGTGATGGGCAGGGAGGCCTGGTGTGCTGCGATTCATGGGGTCGCAAAGAGTCGGACATGGCTGAGCAACTGAACTGAACTGAAGCAGGATACATTGTTGTTATATAATCGTTAGTACAGAGCTTAAACTGAGTTGTTTTGTTGTGTAATCATCAGTTCTGGGCTTAAAGAAAAAAGAAAAGACATTTTATGTGACTAAGACTAAGGAATGTAGGAAAAAAAATGTCCTATCTTCTCCTTAAGAACTCCAGACCCCTATCTCCTCCTCAAGAGCCCCAGACCACTCTCTCCTCCTCAGAGACCCAGGACTTCTTATCAAACTACCTAAGAATTGACTCTCCCAAAGGAAAAATAAAATACCTCATTGCAAAAATATTTCAGTGTAATTCCTTAATCCATAAGAAAGTTCCGGAGTCAGGAAGGAATATTAATTAAGCAGTTTCAAAGTCACATACTTGCTTTAGTGGCAAGGTCAGATGCCATTCTCAATTCTAATTCACTATTTCTTGTTTTAAAAACCCAAGTTGCAGTTGATATACCTAACAATGGTCTGTTTTCTAATGTTGTTATTCAACACAGTGATTCTTGGGACAATTGTAGACTGGCAAATAGGTGGGAGGGATTTCTTGGACTTTTTTTTTTTTTAATGTAAATAGTGCCTCCCAATTTCCTTCACATAGCCCTGCAGAAACAACTGCCACCTGCCCTTGCTGCTAAGTCACTTCAGTCGTGTCCGACTCTTAGCGACCCCATGGACTGCAGCCTACCAGGCTCCTTCGTTCATAGGATTTTCCAGGCAAGAGTACTGGAGTGGGGTGCCATTGCCTTCTCCGGCCACTTGCCCTTAGAACATAGTTAACACTGCAGCTTACGGAATATCAGCTTATTCTAAAAGATGATAGAGATGGGTATCCTTTCTTGCACTTATGGTCCTGTCTTAGTTACCATTGCCTCCAAGGTAGAGAAGAAATAAGAAGCCTTCATAAAGAAGAATCTGATTTCTTCTTTGACCTTGCCAAGTAATGTCTTCACTTTACCCACGACACTCTTTACCTCCTCCCCTCCACTGCTTTTTCTCTGTTGCCCCCAGCCTCACACGCCCCCTTGCGCACACACACTTTATACAGTCTCATAGAAGTGCCTTGCAACTGCATCCCTTAGTTGTTCATCTGTTCACCTCTCAACTGTCAGCTTCTTGCAGGAAGCCACTATGCCAACTTTGTATTTCCAAAGCCTAGTGTGATGTCTGTATTAGAATGGGGTTCAGTAAATTTTAACAAGTGAATGCATAGATAAGTTGGTGAAAGTTAAAGTAATAGACACTGGAAAGGGCTTATAGGAAACTATTCTAAATATCCAACTATCAGAATATTTTTCTAAACAAAATCAAATAAAATATCCATATAAGGAGCATGAAATTTTTAAAATAAAAAATTTAAAAATTGACCTTACTTCACGAACAACATCAACAACAAAAAGAGTTTGGTCAAAAACTTTCAGTCTTTAAAATGTTGCTCTCTAACCTACCTCTCACTTTTCCTACATTTTAAAAAAAAAGATTTTGGCTCCTCTCTTGATTTTCTATTCCATATCTTGGAGTTTATATCCTACTTTGGCAAAATGTCTTTTGTTTATTTACTGAAAGATGTAAAACATTGCAAGGAACTGAAGTAGATTAGGAATGTGTATCAGTCACTTTCATGAAGCACCCCTAAAGGGAGAGGAGAATGAGAAGGAAAGATGGAGTGGAAACTGAGAATGAGAAAGGACGGAGGTAGACCTCCTACAAATTCGTAATTTATTTCAATTCCCTTTTTCATATGGAAATGCTAATATAATCAATATGCATCTGTTTTTTCTTCTGTAAAAATATTTTTTGACAAATCTTCTAATAAAATAGACTTTCTGGAAATATTTAATATCTTTTTCTATGGCCTCACATGCTCTCTGGCACCCTGACTCATCTCACGTCCTTTCCATTGCTTTGAGAATCTGTACTCATGAATGCAAGTGCTCATGTACACTTTTGCTAGAAGGAGGGTATCTCACAGACCTTCTCAGAAGATCTCTATGAAAATAAAATGGAAAAGAAAGATATATGGTGAGGACATGAAGCAGTAAAAATGTACAAATATGGGGGACTAAAACTCTATATATAACCATAATATCTTTAATAGGCTTTCTTTTTTGTCCAGAAGTTCCCAGATCTTTCTAGATGTTTAGACTTGAATAGGGTGTTTTCTCCAAGTGCTGAAATGCAGACATTAAGAGTATTATCAATGAAGGCTATTTTTCATTGGTTTTGATTGCTGTAGAAGAACACACAAGCCTACAGCTGAGATTCATTGAAGCACTGTTCCTTTCCTCAGGGAGCTGTTATTTCAATAAAAACAATGGAATCAGTTAGCATAGGTAATAAAATAATTACAGTAATTTATTTTGGCTATTAAATGTTGCATCCCCTTAGCTAATCATCCACTTCAAGCTATTATTCAAAGTGTTCTGCTCTTTTTGCCTTTAAGTTAAACATCATGAATTTCTATGCACTGATAAATCCAAATCTAATAAATCCCTGATGTGTTTCCTTGCACTGTGACTGCCGACAACTCTCTCTATCTTGTTAATTCAATGTTACTCAATACCAGTAAAAGATGTTTTCTAATACAAAATAAAAGCAAAGAATTATCTGTTACCTAACTTTGGGCCAAGTCATTGATATTCTACTTTGCAATCCTATGGACTTTACAGTCTCCAGGCCAGAATACTGGAGCGGGTAGTCATTCCCCTCTCCAGATCTTTGAAACCCAGGGATCAAACCCAGGTCTCCCGCATTGCAGGTGAAGTCTGTACCAGCTGAGCCACCAGAGAAGCCCAATACAATATAAAACCAAAGAATCATCTGTTATCTAACTTTGTACCAAGTCACAAGTATATTTAGCCTTCATTGCTTTACGGCTATAAAGCTTTTTGTGTTATAAACAAAGGAAGTATCTGAGAAGATTTTAATCATGGTATCTTAGAGCACTGTACTTTCTAAAATAACCCCAAACATCCCCTACCAATGTTTAGTCCACGAAAGGATATCTTTCAGGATTCCAAGAGCTTAATGAGTGTCTCACCATATAACTGAGTTAGGTTTCTAATTAATTTCAGCTCTATTCAGTTTCACATCCATTTCATTTTCATAAGGTCTAAACCAGGCATATCAAATAATCTGAAAGTACAGAGTTATTTTCCTGTTTTCCAGGCACATTATGTGAATTGTTCAGAGTGAAACCAAGCTGGCATTCCTCATTCTCATTTTCAGACTTCAGATCATTAAACAAAAGAAGCAACAGAAATAATTTTAAATGATTCCTGCAGAGATTGCATATTCAGAGTTTAAAACTCAATCTATCTTTGTACCATCAGTGCACTTTAAAGAAAACAATTCATTCTTTAACTTTCCCCATGCTTTTCATGCTTCTGAACTCACTAAATAAATCAATACAGATTTGACTTTAATTTAAAAATTGGTGGAAAATCTTGTTCTTTGGTATGAGTTCTAAGAATATTTCCAAACTGAAAATATAATGTGACGGAACCTTTTTTATAAGTAATCATATTTGGATTTTCAAAATTATTTTGAGTTTATGAGGAGCATCAGGCAATTGAAAGGTGCATTAAAGGCTAATGACATTTTTAGTCCAAAAGTTACAAAATCAGAAATTTTAAGAAACTTGTTTTCAAATGGATAGTTTTTCACTGATATTCTATTTCCCAAAAAAAGTTTTTAAGAAATTGAATTTTAAAAATCTTTCTCTTGAACATTATGGTTTTCAGCTGGTTTTATCAGTTTTTACTCCAGTAAAGATCTCATTATACACCAACTACTTGTCAACATCTGAAACTTTATTTAGTTAAGCAGGTAGACTTTTTTCTAACAAATTTGGCATAGTGCCCTTGAATTAATGAGGCTTTTCAATAAAGTAATATACACACACACTTCATAAAATTTCCATTGAAATGGATTAATTCTACTTCCTGAGTTGGCTTGGTATTTACAGTATATTAGAACATATTGCCGGAGAAGGCAATAGCAACCCACTCCAGTACTCTTGCCTGGAAAATCCCATGGGCAGAGGAGCCTGATAGGCTGCAGTCCATGGGTCTCGAAGAGACGGACACAACTGAACGACTTCACTTTCATTTTCACTTTATCGCATTGGAGAAGGAAATGGCAGCCCACTCCAGTGTTCTTGCCTGGAGAATCCCAGGGACGAGGGAGCCTGGTGGGCTGCCATCTATGGGGTCACACAGAGTCGGACATGACTGAAGCGACTTAGCAGCAGCAGCAGAACACGTTGCACTTGGCATTATCTGTAATTCATTACAGTAGGAAGAAAGTATCTGGCAAATGTTGAATAACTACTTTCTCAGTCAGACTTACTACAGAGTCACAATATCCAATCGAACTCTAAACCCTATGTTTTTTCTTTCTTTTTTGGTGTCTTAAAACAACAGAAATTTATTTTCTCATAGTTCTAGAGTCTGGAAGTCTGAAATTAGGGTGTCAGTCAGGCCAGGCTTTTTCTGAAGACTCTAAGGGAGAATCCTTTCTTGCTGCTTCCTAATTTTGGTGGTCACCAGCGTTCCTTGGCATTCCTTGGTTTTGTGGCTTCATCACTCCAAGTTCTGCCTTCATCCTCCCCTCCATGTTTGTCTGTGTACCTCCAAATCTCCCTTTCCTTCTAAGGACACCAGTCACTGGGTTAGGGCGTAACCTAATTTAGTGAGAGCTCAACTCAACTTGATTACCTCTGTGAAGATCTGATGCCCAAAGAAGGTCAGATTCACAGGTATCACATGGGTAAGGACTTGATCATATCTTTTGGGGGCAACACTATTAATTTCTTCCCCTATTAATTTGCAACAGCTTTATATTTCACCTTTTGAGGTTCCCCTAGTGGCTCAGACAATAAAGAATCTGCTTGCAATGGGGGATACCCCAGTTTGATCCCAGGGCCAGGAAGATCCCCTGGAGAAGGGAATGACAACCCACTCCAACATTCTTGCCTGGAGAATCCCATGGGCAGAGGATCCTGGTGGGCTCTAGTCCATGGGGTCGCAAAGAGTCGGACATGACTGAAGCAACTAACACTTTCACTTTCAGTCCCTTCATACTTCACATTTTAGCCCCCCAGCTTAGCCAGAGAGGGACAGTGATTGGACTGGACTGGAGGAATGTGGGTTTTAAAACCTAACCGCCATGTAAGTTGTGAGTCCTGTGGGTGTCAGGAGATCTTGTATCAACCCTTTCTTCTCAAAGAAGCTAAGTAAGTGATGGAAGGAGAGGGAGAAGTGGTTCTCTTCCTGGAACTGCTGTGCAAACCCTCTGATTTCTTTATAAGGGACATTGTTTATGGTGATGAAATCAGAGCTTGTAAAATTTCTACAGGGCCTTCTGAAAATTGTCAGTATGATTTTATTTCACATCATATTTAGTAAAATTCTGTCTTAAAAATAGATGGGCTTTGTGTGATAACCAGAATTATCTTTGCTGAAATATTAATTGATATATTTCATATACTAAGTTTACACTACTACCAGTAAAGCAACTGTGTATCCATTGAAAAAGGTTGTTGACACAAGGAATGAGGTACAAGATGGAAATTAAGAAGGAGGTCACTATTCCAGCCACAGGGGAGGGAACTGGGGGGAACAAAAGGTTATATGCATATATCCAACCTTAGGACATAAAAAAAAAAACACTCCTTCAAATCAGCTCCAGAGTTAAGGTTGAGAATTTTTTCTAGATACTACTACTTTCATACCCCATCTCCTTTTTTTTTTTTTTTTTGATAAAAAATTATTTCAATTTGCTCTGATTTTTCACAGGGGCCCCTCAGTCTGTTATGAATAGCTTTGATATTAGCTATTAAACATGCCAGGAAACATTATTTACTATGTTGATAGTGATCTTGAGTAAATGATCTTTCCCAATTCGTAAATATAGTCTACTAAAAAGGAATATTTTTTTTATAGACCCAGTGGCTGAATTAAAATTGGTTTATTGGAAAAACCATTTAAATTAGCTTCTTTTGTTTAAAAAGTTATGTGTTGAATAGCTGGGAGCCAGGAAGCAATTTCACAAAGGAAATATAAATGTATTATGAGAATTTAAGCAGTACAAAGAATACAAAAAGCTTTGCATGTAAATTGACTTTATAAATTAGATACCATAAGCTGGTAATAGAATGTAGTAATACCTATGGACACATTCCAGTCAACATAAAATTTGAGGTCTTTGAAGATACAGCCAAATCTGTTCTCTTAGAAGTAATAGAAAAATTCTGCCAGTGATGGACTTAACACAGTGGATAACCTTTTCATTAGGCAATTATGTGTTTCAGTCCACAGGATATTCAGTATATATTTTTGTTGTACTTTTTCAGATGTCAATGACCCCATTTCATAAAATTTAAGTCACACTGAGGTTTTAAACATCTGAAGACTATTATATATCCACTGAAAATATTTTTTATTCTCTCTTTTAAAAAAAAATTTTTATGGCTCAAAGCTTCACCTAAACATCAAAAAAAAAAAAAAATCATTGAAAACCTGGATGATAATTATCCATGTCTTGGATTTTACAGTAAAGCACTTTGTATCTTTGCAGCATTTGAAGTTCTAATCCACTCAGTACAATACCCTAGGAAAGAAAGCAAGGGATGTAAAACCACATTAATCCATTGAGAAATGCTTTAAAAAGTGGGGGGAGGGGAAGGTATTACTCTAAATCAGGCTTTATTACCATCACAATCAATAGAAACAAATTTGTAGTCACAGTTCACCTTAAGTGACACTAATTAAAAAGAAAATGGTGTGTAATTAATGTGTAATTAAATTGCAATTCTTAATTAGTGTATTTGGACTATTAGGAACTTACCATTTACGCTTTCAAGAAGAGCTAGTAGATTTCATGCAAGTCAAAATTATGTTTAAATAGTACAGAGACAATGGTGTAGCTTTTGAAAGTAGATCTAAAACCGCTGAGTAGAAGCTATAAAGAGTTTCTATATTAAATTAGAACACTAAAAAAATGGACCCATCTAAAAGTGAAATAAATTGCCTGCTGTAGATGAATGATCTCCTCCACTGGAGGAGAGCAAGGAAGTGTTACGTGGCTGATAGACTATCCCAGAGTGTGTAGGTAGAACTTAAGACCAGGAGACTTTAAGACTGTAAATCACTTGTGTGCTGTGCTAAGTCTCTTCATTTGCGTCTGACTCTTTGTCACCAGGCTCCTCTGTCCATGGAATTTTCCAGGCAAGAACACTGGAGTAGGTTGCCATGCCCTCCTTCCTCCAGGGGATCTTCCCAACCCAGGGATCAAGCCCATGTCTCTAATGTCTCCTGCATTGCCAGGCAGGTTCTTTACCGCTAGGGCCACCTGGGAAGCTGCCATAATTGAATGGTCCTAGTAAAGCAGGCTACAGTCCATAGAATCGCAAAGAGTCAAGGAGGCAGGCAAATAAGGGGGCAACAGAGGAGGAGATGATTGGATGGCATCACCTACTCAATGGACATGAGTTTGAGCAGACTCTGGGAGATAGTGAAAGACAGAGAAGCCTTGCGTGCTGCAGTCCATGGGGCTACAAAGAGTCAGATACTACCTAACGACTGAATAACAACAATAGCAACTCAGGGATGCCCGTGTTGGACTGAGAGTTCTCAGGCATGTTCTGTATCAGTGCCTGAACTCACCTCTCAGGATCCTTGCTAAAGTTACAAATGAAGATGTTTGTGTCCCTCTCTAACTTAGAATAGCCCCTATTTCTCTTCCCACTATCTTCACTGAAAAACTAGAGACAAAGAAAAAAGCAGAAAGGATTGTATGGCTCACCACACCATCCATGCTTCATTTTATAAATAGATGCAGATATTACACTTTCTTTGGAAACTTCCAACAGCGGATAGGGACAGGAGCTTGGTCCATCATAGGAGTTTCTTAAACAATTGTTTGTGACATAGTCCTAGATTTTAGAGAGTTGAGCAGTTTCCTAGCATCAGTCTATAACTCAGAGAAAGCCATGCATTATCTTAATAAATTAAGTATCAGAATTTTACTTCATTTAGTTACTTGAAGATGTCTGCAGGGTGGGCACTCAGTAACAGAATACTTAAATTATAGATAGGCAGAGGAGAGAAAGTGCTAGCAAACTCCAGCTGTCCTAAGGGAGAATATCCCTGTGGTCTCAGGAAGGATGGTTAAAATAACAGCTTCTTAGGACCCCAGGTGAGCAAAGTGTAGAACTCTGGCTTGAGTGGTAAGGCACAACCATCACAAATTGTCACAGACCATCCCCCAAAGAAAATCAACCTTGAATAGTCGTTGGAAGGACTAATGCTGAAGCTGAAGCTCCAGTATTTTGGCCACCTGATGCAAAGAACTGATTGATCGGAAAACCCTGATGCTGGGAAAGATTTAGGGCAGGAGGAGCAGGGGGCAATAGAGGATAAGATGGTTGGATAACATCACTGACTCAATGGACATGAGACTGAACAAACTCCAGTAGATAATGAAGGACAGGGAAGCCTGGTGTGCTGGAATCCATGGGGTCACAGAGTCACACATGACTTAGCAACTGAACAACAGCACTCCCCAAGATATTGCAAATAGCTCTTCTTCAAAAATACATCTGTTAGGGTTTTTTATTTGTACGCAAATTGAGAATAAAAAGATGAGGTGTTGCTATTGTTCTGTTTTGTTGGTTATCATGTGAAAGTGAAAGTCAACTGTGTCCGACTCTTTAGGATCTCATGGACTGTACAGTCCATGGAATTCTCCAGGCCAGAATATTAGAGTGAGTAGCCGTTCCCTTCTCTAGGAGATCTTCCCAACCCAGGGATCGAACCCAGGTCTCCCACATTGTAGGCAGATTCTTTACCATCTGAGCCACCAAGGAAGCCCTGGTAATCATGGGATAGAATTAAATGTTCAGCTATTGTACACTAGGAAATCCAGAAACCAGAGTGACTCTGATATAGCTGGAAAACAGGATTTAATTGATTGCCACACAGGACAACAACACATAAGAGCATCACCTTACTTGATTTTCCTTTCGTGTTTTTCTACTTGGAATTTAAATGTCCAGGAGACATACTTTGAGTAGGCTAGGGTCACATGTTTATCCTCTGGTCTGGCAGGGCTCAGGGCTCTTCAATGTCAATATCAAGAACACCTGTAAAGGCAGTCCCCCTAGAAAATCTGTATACTCTCATTAAGTGAAAAAGAATTAGATGCCAGGCAGGGACAACAACTACCAAATAAATAGGAAACAAAATAAAAACAAGAACACTCGTCTACAAATAGGAGCAGAAAAAGAGGCTTTCAGCATTCATTCCACAATTACTGATTGAGTGTCTGCAGAGTGTGAGACACTCTGCTCACATGAGAACAAGATTTTTTTTCACATAGGTGCCTGTCAATGAGGGATCCATTATGAAACGAGACTCTTTGCTTTTGGTGGTCATTTCACACTAAGACAAAGCATCCATGTATCTGTTCCCTGTTACTTTTCTCCTTATATTACAAAAGAGATTTTTAAGTTTAAATGACTGTGAATTATAGGAAACAGAAGGCTTCTGTCTCAGCCTCAGCTCCAGCATTTTTTTTTCAGTGACCAGTATCACGATGCACAATATATTCACACACACACACAAACACACACACAATCATGATGACATCATGGCAGGTATTAGAATACCTTCAATCTGGTTTTCTAGTCTTGATCAGCACTCTTTGTTGGCAAGAAATAAAAGAATAGGTTAGGTTATGATGCTAGAAACAAAACTCATTCAAATTAGACTAAGCACAAGAAGAAAAAATATCAGAAGGCTACAAGGTATCATATGGCAACTCGGGTCAGAGACACAATTGAGTCTAAAGATGGACAACTGAGGACTGAGAAGAAAAACTCAAATCACCACCACCCAACACCCAGGTATACTCATTCCCTCAACTCCTTTGAGTCTTAGGGAAAATGACACTTCTAGTCATTTTTCTAGTAAAACCCACCTCTCTCCCTCTGCAGTGCTATCTTCCTTTTTCTTCCAAAGCACTTAACATCTGTATCAGTCAAGACAGACTAGGCTTTGCTGCTGTAAGAAATGAGCTCAATGAATGGCTGATAATAGCAATGTTTTGTTTCACCATCAACCCACATGGCCATCAGAGCCACTACACCTCTGCTCTATGTATATAGACACACTCCTACATATGTATCTGTACATATAGAGACACATATGTTTGTGAATAAAAGCTTAATTTTAACTTAATTAATTTAAAGTTAAAGTTTTTGGCACTTCTAACAGAACATTGACTAGGACTCTTCTGGTTATCCGCAGTTTCTGGTTGACAGAGTCTCAATGGGAATTCAAGGAACTGTGCCCTTTGTATACTAAAAAGAGTTGTTAAGGTATCTCTAGCCTCTGGGGCCAGAAAACTCTGGGTTAACCAGTCATAAACATAATTTGTATATTTCCTATTAATAATGCTACACGAAATGCAAAAAAGCAAAATGGCTGTCTGGGAAGCTTTACAAATAGCTGTGAAAAGAAGAGAGGCGAAAAGCCAAGGAGAAAAGGAAAGATATAAGCATCTGAATGCAGAGTTCCAAAGAATAGCAACAAGAGATAAGAAAGCCTTCTTCAGCGATCAATGCAAAGAAATGGAGGAAAACAACAGAATGGGAAAGACTAGAGATCTCTTCAAGAAAATTAGAGACACCAAGGGAACATTTCATGCAAAGATGGGCTCGATAAAGGACAGAAATGGTATGGACCTAACAGAAGCAGAAGATATTGAGAAGAGGTGGCAAGAATACACAGAAGAACTGTACAAAAAGGATCTTCACAACGTGGATAATCACGATGATGTGATGACTCATGTAGAACCAGACATCCTGGGAAGTGAAGTCAAGTGGGCCTTAGAAAGCATCACTATGAACAAAGCTAGTGGAGGTGATGGAATTCCAGCTGAGCTATTTCAAATCCTGAAAGATGATGCTGTGAAAGTGCTGCACTCAGTATGCCAGCAAATTTGGAAAACTCAGCAGTGGTCACAGGACTGGAAAGAGTCCATTTTCATTCCAATCCCAAAGAAAGGCAATGCCAAAGAATTCTCAAACTACCGCACAATTGCACTCATCTCACACTCTAGTAAATTAATGCTCAAATTCCTCCAAGCCAGGCTTCAGCAATACATGAATCGTGAACTTCCTGATGTTCAAGCTGGATTTAGAAAAGGCAGAGGCACCAGAGATCAAATTGCCAACATCCCCTGGATCATGGAAAAGCAAGAGAGTTCCAGAAAAACATCTATTTCTGCTTTATTGACTATGCCAAGCCTTTGACTGTGTGGATGACAATAAACTGTGGAAAATTCTGAAAGAGATGGGAATACCAGACCACCTGACCTGCCTCTTGAGAAATCTGTATGGAGGCCAGGAAGCAACAGTTAGAACTGGACCTGGAACAACAGACTGGTTCCAAATAGGAAAAGGAGTATGTCAAGGCTGTATATTGTCACCCTGCTTATGTAGCTTCTATGCAGAGTACATCATGAGAAATGCTGGGCTGGAAGAAGTACAAGCTGGAATCAAGATTGCTGGGAGAAATATCAATAACCTCAGATATGCAGATGGCACCACCCTTATGGCACAAAGTGAAGAGGAACTAAAAAGCCTCTTGATGAAAGTGAAAGAGGACAGTGGAAAAGTTGGCTTAAAAGCTCAACATTCAGAAAACGAAGATCATGGCATCTGGTCCCATCACTCCATGGGAAATAGATGGAGAAACAGTGAAAACAGTGTCAGACTTCATTTTTGGGGGGCTCCAAAATCACTGCAGATGGTGACTGCAGCCATGAAATTAAAAGACACCTGCTCCTTGGAAGAAAAGTTATGACCAACCTAGATAGCATATTCAAAAGCAGAGACATTATTTTGCCGACTAAGGTCCGTCTAGTCAAGGCTATGGTTTTTCCAGTAGTCGTATGTGGATGTGAGAGTTGGACTGTGAAGAAGGCTGAGCACCGAAGAATTGATGCTTTTGAACTGTGGTGTTGGAGAAGACTCTTGAGAGTCCCTTGGACTGCAAGGAGATCCAACCAGTCCATTCTGAAGGAGATCAACCCTGGGATTTCTTTGGAAGGAATGATGCTAAAGCTGAAACTCCAGTACTTTGGCCACCTCATGCAAAGAGTTGACTCATTGGAAAAGACTTTGATGCTAGGAGGGATTAGGGGCAGGAGGAGAAGGGGATGACCAAGGATGAGATGGCTGGATGGCATCACTGACTTGATGGACACGAGTCTGAGTGAACCCCGGGTGTTAGTGATGGACAGGGAGGCCTGGTGTGCTGCAATTCATGGGATCACAAAGAGTCGGACACGATTGAGCAACTGAACTGACTGACTGAGCTCCTTTCTTACTCTCACAGGATATAAAAGTAGATGTGTATATTAGTTACTCAGTCTTGTCCAATTTTTTGTGACCCCATGGACTGTAGCCTACCAGGCTCCTCTGTCCATGGGATTCTCCAGGCAAAAATGCTAGAATGGGTTGTCATTTCCTTCTTCAGAGGATCTTCCTGACCCAGAAATTGAACCCGATACTCCTGCATTGCAGGCAGATTCTTTACTGTCTCAGCTACCAGGGAAGACTGTAGAAGAAAAGAAAGGGACTTTCATGGTTCCAGGCCTTGTTGGGAGTACAGGATTGGTAATATTGATAGCTTACAGTGAACAATGTTGGATTTGTGATTTCTGACGAATTAGCTTCTGGATCAGGGACCAGCCTTGATCACTCAAGAGCTGTTGTGTAGCAGAGTTTTATTAAAGTGAAAAAGGGACAGAGAAAACTTCTGACATAGACATTAGAAGGGGGATGGAGAGTGCCCCCCTCACTAGTCTAAGCAAGGGAGTTATATACTTTGTTCATTCAGGTTCAGTTCATTTCAGTTCACTCAGTCATGTCCGGCTCTTTGCTACCCCATGAACTGCAGCACGCCAGGCCTCCCTGTACCTCACCAACTCCCGGAGTTCACTCAGACTCATGTCCATCGAGTCAGTGATGCCATCCAGCCATCTCATCCTCGGTCGTCCCCTTCTCCTCCTGCCCCTCATCCCTCCCAGCATCAGAGTCTTTTCCAATGAGTAAACTCTTCACAAGAGGTGGCCAAAGTATTGGAGTTTCAGCTTTAACATCAGTCCTTCCAAAGAACACCCAGAACTGATCTCCTTTAGAATGGACTTGTTGGATCTCCTTGCAGTCCAGGAGGCTGCAAGAGTCTTCTCCAACACCACAGTTCAAAAGTATCAATTCTTCAGTGCTCAGCTTTCTTCACAGTCCAACTCTCACATCCATACATGACCACAGGAAAAATCATAGCCTTGACTAGACAGACCTTTGTTGACAAAGTAATGTCTCTGCTTTTGAATATGCTATCTAGATTGGTCATAATTTTCCTTCCACGGAGTAAGTGTCTTTTAATTTCACTGTTGCAATCACCATCTGCAGTGATTTTGGAGCTCAAGAAAATAAAGTCTGACACTGTTTCCCTATCCATTTCCCATGAAGTGATGGGACCAGATGCCATGATCTTAGTTTTCTGAATGTTGAGCTTTAAGTCAACTTTTTCACTCTCCTCTTTCACTTTCATCAAGAGGCTTTTTAGTTCCTCTTCACTTTCTGCCATAAGGGTGGTGTCATCTGCATATCTGAGGTTATTGATATTTCTCCCGGCAGTCTTGATTCCAGCTTGTGCTTCTTCCAGCCCAGTATTTCTCATGATGTCCTCTGCATGTAAGTTAAATAAACAGGGTGACAATATACAGCCTTGATATACTCCTTTTCCTATTTGGAACCAGTCTGTTGTTCCATGTCCAGTTCTAACTGTTGCTTCCTGACCTGCATATAGGTTTCTCAAGAGGCAGGTCAGGTGGTCTATATTCCCATCTCTTTCAGAATTTTCCACAGTTTATTGTGATCCACACAGTCAAAGGCCTTGGCATAGTCAATAAAGCAGAAATAGATGTTTTTCTGGATCTCTCCTGCTTTTTCCATGATCCAGCAGATGTTGGCAATTTGATCTCTGGTTCCTCTGCCTTTTCTAAAACCAGCTTGAACATCTAGAAGTTCACGGTTCACGTATTGCTGAAGCCTGGCTTGGAGAATTTTGAGCATTACTTTACTAGCGTGTGAGATGAGTGCAATTGTGTAGTAGTTTGAGCATTCTTTGGCATTGCCTTTCTTTGGGATTGGAATTAAAACTGACCTTTTCCAGTCCTGTGGCCACTGCTGAGTTTTTGCAGGCATATTGAGTGCAGTACTTTCACAGCATCATCTTTCAGGATTTGAAATAGCTCACCTTTTTTCATTAGTTATTACAATAAATCAAAAGAATGTCTCAAAGTCTAAAAAGTTTACCAGACCCACTCCCACAATTTACATTTTAAGGTAACAGGATTAGAATTTAACAATAAAAGATCGTACCAGACCCACTCCCATAATATAAATTTTAAGATAACAGGATTAGAAGCTTTTCAGGAAGGAAACTGTCCTCAAGCAGGATACATTTTTTTTTATATAATTCTTAGTATAGAGTTTAAACTGAGTTCTTTGTTGTGTAATCATCAGTTCCAGGTTTAAAGAGAGAAACATTTTATGTGACTAAGACTAAGGTCTGTAGAGAGAGAGAAAAAAAAAAGAACTTTTGTCCTTTTCTCCTCCTTAGGAACTCCAGACCCCTATCTCCTCCTTTAGAGCCCCAAACACCTCTCTCCTCCTCAGGGACTCTGGACTTCTTATCAACCTGCCTAGCAATTGACACAGGAAAACAATATGATGATAACAATTGATAGAGGAAAACAGTAGAATGGGAAAGACTAGAGATCTCTTCAAGAAAATTAGAGATTCCAAGGGAACATTTCATGCAAAGATGGGCACAATAAAGGACAGAAATTGTATGGACCCAACAGAAGCAGAAGATATTAAGAAGAGGTGGCAAGAATACTCAGCAGAACTATACAAAAAAGATCTTCATGACCCAGATAATCATGATGGTGTGATCACTCAACTACAGCAAGTCATCCTGGAATGCAAAGTCAAGTGGGCCCTAGGAAGCATCACTACAAACAAAGCTAGTGGAGGTGATGGAATTCAGGTTGAGCTATTTCAAATCCGAAAAGCTGTGAAAGTGCTCTACTTACTCAATGTGCCAGCAAATTTGGAAAACTCAGCAGTGGCCACAGGACTGGAAAAGGTCCGTTTTCACTCCAGTCCCAAAGAAAGTCAATGCCAAAGAACGCTCAAACTCCTGCACAATTGCACTCATCTCACATGCTAGCAAGGTAATGCTCAAAATTCTTCAAGCCAAGCTTCAACAATATGTGAACTGTGAACTTCCAGATGCTCAAGCTGTATTTTAAAAAGGCAAAGGAACCGAGATAAAATTGCCAACATCTGTTGGATCATCAAAAAAGCAAGAGAGTTCCAGAAAAATATCTATTTCTGCTTTATTGACTATGCCAAAGCCTTTTATTGTTTGGACCACAACAAATTCTGAAAGAGATGGGAATACCAAATCACCTGACCAGCCTCTTGAGAAATCTGTATGCAGGCCACGAAGCAACAGTTAGAACTGGACATGGAACAACAGACTGGTTCCAAATCAGGAAAGGAGTATGTCAAGGCTATATATTGTCACCCTGCTTATTTAACTTATATGCAGAGTACATCATGAGAAATGCTGGACTGGAAGAAGCACAAGCTGGAATCAAGATTGCTGGGGAGAAATATCAATAACCTCAGATATGCAGATGACACCACCCTTATGGCAGAAAGCGAAGGAGAACTAAAAAGCCTCTTGATGAAAGTGAAAGAGGAGAGTGGAAAAGTTGGCTTAAAGCTCAACTTTCAGAAAACTAAGATCATGGCATCCAGTTCCATCACTTCATGGAAAATAGATGGAGAAACAGTGGAAATAGAGACAGACTATTTTGAGGGGCTCCAAAATCAGTGCAGATGGTGACTGTAGCCATGAAATTAAAAGACGCTTGTTCCTTGGAAGAAAATTAAGAGTAACCTATACAGCTACTAAAAATCAACCTAGACAGCATATCTGTTGCTTTGCCAACAAAGGTCCATCTCGTCAAAGTTATGGTTTTTCCAGCAGTCATGTATGGATGTGAAAGTTGGACTATAAAAAAGCTGAGCACCAAAGAATTGATGCTTTTGAACTGTGGTGTTGGAGAAGACTCTTGAGAGTCCGTTGGACTGCAAGGAGTTCCAATCAGTCCATCTAAAGGAACTCAGTCCTGAATATTCATCAGAAGGACTGATGCTGAAGCTAAAGCTCCAATACTTTGGCCATCTGATGCGAAGAACTGATTCATTGGAAAAGACCCTGGTGCTGGGAAAAATTGAAGGCAGGAGGAGAAGGGGATGACAGAGGATGAGATGGTTGGATGACATCACCAACTCTATGGGCATGAGTTGAGTAAGCTCCAGGATTTGGTGATGGACAGGGAGACCTGGCATGCTGCAGTCCATGGAGTTGCAAAGAGTCAGACACAACTGAGCGACTGAACTGCATTGAACTGAATAGAATAGTTTCTTCTTCCCTACAAAGTATATTTCTTTCTTGAAGAGTCAAGCAGATATGTGCTTGAGGTGGGTAAAAGTGACTCCAGGTAAATAAACGTTGAAAATTTCAGTGAGAAGGTGAAACTAGCATTCCTTCTCTTCTCTAGTTGCTGTTGTTGCTTCATCTCTAAGTTGTGTCTGATTCTTTTGTGAGTTCATGGACTGCATCCCACCAGCTCCTCTGTCCATGGGATTTCCCAGGCAGGAATACTGGAGTGGGTTGCCTTTTCCTTCTCCATGGGATCTTCCTTACCCATGGATCGAACCCACATCTCCTGCATTGGCAGGTGGGTTCTTTACCAATAAGCCTCTTGCAAATCCCCTTGTTTGCTTGTTGGATCTCTTCTTTAGTAGTATGTTTACTGGTCTGAACCCATGCCAATCTGAATGGAGAAAAGACAGCTGGTGAAATGCCCTTGAATAGCCTGCATGCCTACTGTCTTAGCAAGGATGCAAATTTCCAGTAGGTCAAGTAGACATGAGGGAAGTTGCTAGCTTAAGCCATCCTGTTGGCTCCCCACCCTGATAGGCCACAGCAACTTGTGTTGGGAGATGGAGAAAAGAAATGGCCTGGAGTTCAAGCTCCCATAGCAAAGGATCAGGCAAATGTTGAGATGGTATGAAGGCCTCTGATGAATCTACCTCCTTGTACTTATGAGAGCCAGGTTAAGGATACCTGCCACACAGGAGCATTAATAGTGTTAGTCAATAAAATGATGGAACTCCAGGCCAGAATACTGGAGTGGGTTCCCTTCTCCATGGGATCTTCCCAATCCAAGGATCGAGCCCACGTCCCCTGCATTGCAGGTGGATGCTTTACCAGCTGAGCTACCAGGGAAGCCTGATGGAGCTCCAGCCTCAAGGAATTAAGAGAGGAGTTGACTTTTTTCTCTTCTTCACACCCTCACACACCAAGTGCATTTGAGACTATAAGAAGTAGGAGGAATCAGTTAAAAGATTAGAATCTTAAATTGATAGCCCAAAACTGTAATATCAAAACTTATCCAGAATATTGTAGAACCTCTTCAAGATATTGTAAATAGTCAGAGAGGGGGACTTGACAGGGGTGAAATCAACAGTTGGAGGAAAAAAATCATTTCATTTGTACCCACTGATGATTTGCAGATTTCTCAATAAACATACATGAAACCAGATAAATGCCACTATTGTGCTCAAAGTCTCTTAAAGCTTTTCCTTTGTCTTTGGAAAAGCATTTTCCAAATTGTTTTTCTAAATGACTGTACCACACAAAAATGTTCTGTGGAATTTTAGAGCAAGTCCTTGTGTACTGTATCCCCAATCCAATGCACACTGGCTTTTTAAAGGCAATGAAAATTCCTACAGCTAAGACATCTGTTGACTTTGTTTAATCCAGCCTCTCCCCAATTATCACAGATGCTATTTTAGCAGAACTATGTTAATATTCTAGAAAACATCTATTTTACAAACATCAACTACTTTAAGATATAATTTGGTGTTTATTGTCTTATATACGATCCTCCAACATTTGGTCTACCTAAATTCACAGACTTGCCCACATTCTCATGCTGATCAGATGATTTCCCTCTTCGATGCACACGTCTGTCATTTCTATTTCCACAACTTCTTTTTTTGTTTGACATTTCCATCATCAATACTGTTTATTTCTATTGAAATTCTTCCCACTTTCACAGTCTTGTTTTAAGAATTACTGTCTAATCTATAATGACTTCTCGAACCTGATTAAGAATTACTCCTTGCTTTTCTCTACACTCACAACACCTTATTTCACCTACTCAACCCAGGCTGCCTTTTACTATTATTATTGGTGTACTTCTAACAGTATTATTACAAGATTACAGAGTGAGTGCATGAGTCAGACACCAGGCTCAGTCCTTCGTGAAAACAATCCTATAAGTGATGTTAGCATTGCCGTCTTTCAGATAGGAAACTGATACTTAGGATAAACAATGTGATCAAGATCTCAGAGCTAATAAAAAACAGAGGCGGTACACAACTCAGAGTTTATTGGAAGCCAAATCCATGTTTTGAAGCACTATGTAAAAATCAGTATAGCTCTTTGCGTGCATGGCTTTCTCTTCCACTTGATTATCAGCCCTCAGAGGGCAAGGATCCTGTTGAGTTCATCTTTATAGACATTCTGTGCTTAATAAAGTACCTCCTAGAGACCCAGGAAAGTGTCTAGAGTTAAATCAAATGGTACGCCCTCAGCATCATGAGATAATGGGAGGGAATCTCCATGAGAATCATTTGTCTGTAATTTCAAGGTGCTGAGTTCTTTGCACTCCACCTGTCATTTCCTCCTTTCGATTTCTCCTCCTAGGGTTTCTCATTATGATGCATCACCTGAGTTCCTTTTAGTTATAACATCTAATGCAACATGACTAGCGCAACATGAGCACATAAGCCCTAGAGAGCTGAAGAGCAGGAAGGTTGTTTTCGCCACACTGTGGATTTAAGGGAAGCTATAAAAAATACATGTTAAAGGTCAGCAGTGAACCTCCCAGTTAAGAGCCCTGCTGTAGAAGGGTTCCATCATTCTTCAGAGTGCACCAAACTGCTATATCCCCATGGAAATCGAGTTGAATAAGCCATGCAGGCAGTCCTGATTATTTTCCCAAGAAAATTGCCTTATTAATGTGCATTATGGAAATGGTGCTCCATGTCAGACCTAACAAGAAGAATTCGGACTGTGTGTGCACATGGAAAATTGCCTCCTGTGCTTTTCATCCCAGTGGATCTCATGAAATTTTCTGAAACTCATTTTCAGGCTCTGCCTGCTTCCTCAACAAACCCTTCATCTGAAAACAATCCCCTCTGAAATGACCTCCTTCCAAAACACCCCAGATTCCAACTAGACATGGCAACCAGCTCAGCAGTTCAGTGACCCAAAATAAATGTTTCATGGGGACTAGGTCTCCAGGCCAGGAAGAAATCAACCTAAAATAACCAGAAAGTCAGTACATTGTAGTGGTTAGCTTAACCATGTGATTTGTGGAGCCCTGCAGACCTGGATTCCGATTCTGACTCCGACCCTTAGAAACTGTAGGACATGGGGGATAATACATGCTCTCCAAGCCTCACTGTGTAAATAGTAGAAATGTTAGCAGTAAAATTCTCTCTGTCTTGTCTTAGACTTATTGTGAAATTAAAGTAGGTAATATTTGTAAATGTGTGCCTATCAAAATAAGCCTCAGTAAACAATTGCTAATGGATTCAGTAATAATACAATTCTATATTAACATTTATGATCTTTGTATTACCTGCAGAATAACTTCTTTTTAAAAAGGCAGTGGGAGAAGTTAAATGAAACCTAACAAATAAATCTAAAATGGCATAATTTCACACGTTGAGGACACCATCCCTATTTTCATATTAAGGGAAAGGGTGATTTTTCAGGTTACAGAAAGCAGACTGTGAACCATCTCTTCATCCTCCTAATATATTTTAGTTACTGTATCAGTTTGTAAGGCTACAGTGGTTCAAAATTAAAGACTGGCTTCACGTTACAAAGTGAAGAAAACATTTATCCAACATAACACTTTATAACTACATTTGGTGTCCTTAGGACAGGCTGGCAGAAACAGCCTTTAAGTTTCCAATTCCATTGGCTATAGACTTTTCTTTCTTAGCACATCTTTGCCCATTGCTTATATAAAAGCAAGGAATCAAGAAATCACAATTTCATTTAAAAGACACTATCACAAATATCTGGGCTTCCCCGATGGCTCAGTAGATAAAGAATCTGCCCCCAATGCAGGAAACACAGAAGATGCTGGTTCAATCCCTGGGTCAGGAAGATCCCCAGAAGAGGAAATGGCAACCCATTCCAGTATCCTTGCCTGAAAATCCTGTGGACAGAAGAGCCTATGGGCTACAGTCCAGTGGGTCACAAAGAGTTGGAAATGACTGAATGACTAGGAACAAGCGCAACAAGCATAAGCATCAATTAAATATCCCAGTTTTACGCTCAGTGTTACACATCTGGAATCATAAGCTTCTTCCCAGATAGAGTAGATTTTGTGGATATTTTTAATGTTTTTATTGATGTGCTCTGAAATTATGAAACTGTGATCATCTCCTCAATAGTGGTAATCTATCACTTTCGATTGTCCAACTTGTATTTAAAATTTAAAGGTAGATCTTACAGGAAACATTGATAATTTTAAAATTATTTACACTATTAATTCTTGTACTTTGTGCATTCTTTCCATTTTCTTAGCAGTTTACTTCTGAAAAAAAAAAAAAATGAATGGAGAGACAGACCAGTAGAGCTAAGGTATACGAAGATAATTTTTTGGAAAAAAAAAAAAAGGAAACAAAGACAAGGAAATAAAAAATGCAAATATTTTAAAATTTAAAAAAATAAATGAAATCACAGTGTGTGGGATATAAAAAAGAGGAAAACATGAGAAAAGAGAATTGCCGAATAACGTGCCATTCAAATTTTTGGTTCCTGGTAGTCAAGATCCTTTAAGTGAGCCTATGAAAAAGTTTGCTGTGCCCCCTTTGCGCAAAGATTTTGCTTGTGCTTATTCAGTAGATCTAGCAAAATGCAGATGCTTTTGAGCTATTGATTGGTGCAAATGTGGCTTAATAGCAGAATCATTACTTTTTTAATCTTGGAGCTGCCAGTCCCTACTCTTCAACTGAACTTCAAGTTGTTGGATTACAGGCTGCCATTACTAATTGTTTTTACACTTTGTGGGACATATCTAGTTCAGGAAGTTTTGTTCTTCAGCAATAGATTTTTGTGTGTGTTTTTTAAGGCCCCGGTTTTTAGCGCTTCATCTGCTCCGACTTAGGACCTCTTATTTTGGATTCCTTAATCTCCAAACAGATTGAACTTGGCGGATCCTCAGGAAAAAAAAAAAGTAATCTCACTGACTCCTGAATAAAATATCATTTGGGTCACAATCCCCGAGTGCTCAGAAGCATTAAAATGATGCATTTCTGTAGGTTTACATGGGCTGGTATCCCTGTCTATCCTACAGTTCTTTACTGGAATTGAACAGAAAAGGTCAAATGCGGGGTAATATGTCAAAAGGCTGTAATTAAGATTTAGAAAGATTAATACCGATGGTATTTAATGAAATTGGCTTTTAGAGGAATGCTCATCTATTACTTTGGTATTTAACATTTTTTTTCTTATTAAAATGTTAGTGCTGAATAGAAGCACACAATCTGTGGCAGGAATGTGAGTTTATACAGCCATCAGTGAAGGGGGTCACAACTAGTAGTAAACAATCAGAGGTTTATGTGAATACGATACTGATGATAAAATTACTCAGCTTTTCCACTTGAAATATAATTATTTCCGCCCCCACCCCCACCCCACCTCCAACCTTGCAGGGCTTGCAAAAAAGAAAAAAAAAAAAAAACCACATTGCCATAAGTAGCAAACTGACATAGATGTATCACTTCACTGCACTGATGCATTTTTTTTAATTAGACATTTCAGATGTTTATAGCAGTCTCAAATACACATAGAAAAAAAAAATCATCATTTTTTTACAGACAGGGGTAAATTTTGCCTCTGAAGGGAATACTATGGTTAAATCCAGCATATCACATTGAAAAAAGGCTCTGTAGTCTAAAGTAGAGGCTGATGCCTTTTGGTGTTTTGAAGAAGGAGCTGTTTCAAATTGTAAGGAAATTTCCATTTCAAAAATAGCTACTGAACTATCACAATGACTGCTTTGCATATATTTTTGGTCACAAAAATACCATTGTTATTTTTTACTATGGATATGCAAATGAGATGTTGATAGGATTAAGTTCTGTCACCTTCTTAGACAATCTTTTACTGGCACTATTGAAGTTTTCCTTCCCCTCCCCCCTCCACTATTTCCTTTACATTTAATTAAAGCCATCAAACTCATTTCGCTCTCCATTCTGCATGAGATTTTTGTTTCGCTTCTCCTTTTGCCTTTTTCTCTGATGATTTTTCCCTGTGTCCTTTTCAGTCCTCTTCATGTTTGCTCCAAGTGGTGACTTATTTCATTGTATGAAATCTTCAATTTTCAGTTAAGAAAACTATTTTTCTATCTTGTATTTTAAAATACAAGAAAAATGTAATAGTTTATCATCATCATCCTATTTTGACTGGTTATTTTCCCCTTAGAGTTGCTGGATGCTTTGATATCATGTAATACGCTTATTTCATTCGTTTATGAATGAAAACTAAAATATGCATTTGGGGAAGCTCATGATGGCATCAAATATGTGTGTAGGTGGGGGTGTGTGTGAAAAGCAACTAATTTTTAAAGTTGTTGTATCTGTGTATCTCTAAATCCTACCAACTATTCAAATTTCAAAAAAGACACACATAACACATATTCACACATATACTCTCCAATAATCAGTGTTCAGATCTAAAGTGTTGCATGCTATATTCTATTCTTGTAATTTGGGTGAACATATATTTATAATAAATGCTTGAATAACTAGCATTTTTTTAAAATGTGTTGTTTTTGTTGCTTTTTAAGAAAACCAATTTGAGTGTGAATGGAATCAAAAAGGCTCATTCAATTAGACAGAATAAGAACTACTTCCTTTACAGTGGGAAGAATGTTCACAGCCAAGGCATTTCAGAAAGAATCTGGTGGAGCAAAGAAAGAGATAACCCATGTCCTGGGAATATGATCACACTTCCTGCGCTAGTATTCTCAAGTCTTAAGTTGCTAATAATTAAATGAGTTGCTACACTGCATTTTTTTTTAATAGGAAATGTCAACCAACTCCCATGTTCTTGCCTAGAAATTTCCATGGACAGAAGAACCTAGGAGGCTACAGTCCATGGGGTCACAAAGGGTCAGATAAGACTGAAGGACTGAGTGCACACACACACACACTCACACACGTATACATACACATGGACCTGTACTATTATAGTCCAATCAATGCAAATATACATTTTATGTTAAAAGCTATTTACACCTTTTTAAAACTATGCCATAAACATCCTTATCTTTAAGTTTGTTTTTCCATAACACAATTAACATCAAAATTATCATTAAAATAGTTATTTGTATTCAAATGTTATCTGAGTATGTACTTTGGCTGAATCACTAACTATTGGTTTTGGCAAAGCGTGCAGTACACATTCATTTCTTCATTCAAATTCTTTCTTTGAAAATAGAATTTGGTAGATGCTTCTAAAATTAATTTGCTTTTGAAATCTTTAATCTGTTCCCAAAGCTTGAAATTTTCTGTAGATAATTTTAAAAATTAGTGTATATATATATATATTTATATATATATAATGTAGTTTTTAAACATTAAAATATCTATGTCCAACTAGTATATTGTGACCATTGGGAGCATATGTTCTTAAATTAAAGAATGAATAAGAATATTTGTGAAAACTTGCTAACTCAACTAAGTGTTCTGTCTGGAGATTAAGAAATTGTATACCTCATTTATCAACATTTTTCCTATTTTGAATATTCAAGGACTGTCAAATAATCTATTTAAAATGTAAACTTAAAGTTCTGAGAGGTTGACAAAGTTAGTTTCAATACTCAGTATTTTTAACATCAAGCATTTTATTATGAGTTATACAATCTTTGAATTTTCTCTTTGTTCAATATCCATATCTTTTTTTTTTTTTTGTATTTGTGAAGGAAACATGAGGAAATTTTTCCTTTTTTATTTAGTTCTCTTTGGAGATAGATGAACTATGTTATAGAAAAGATATAATTTCAAAGAATTGCAATACAATGTATGAAAATGCATTGAAAAAGAAGAATCTAGTCAAATGAGCTATTTTGAAATTACCAATAGTGAAATCCTTACCATTTACATGATTTAGTTTCTAAGTCATGTCCAACTCTTTGCAACTGCATGGACTATAGCCTGCCAGGCTCCTCTGTCCTTGGGATTTCCCAGGCAAGAATACTGGAGTGGGTTGCCATTTCCTTCTCCAGGGGCTCTTCCCAACCCAGAGACTGAGCCTGAGTCTCCTGCATTGGAGGTGGATTTTTTATCAACTGAGCCACCAGAGAAGCTTACACGTATTGTTATTTATCTTTTGTTTCTTTCATTCTTTCTTTCTCTCATTCTCTTTCCTTCCCTTCTTTCTTCCTTTTCTTTTCCCGCCTCTCTCTCTCTCTCTCGCTTGAAAATTTTTATATGTGGATGTGGCATAGTATAGGTCAGTGGTTTAACTTAGAGTGAAGACAGTAGGCAATTAATGCCATGTAACCAAACTGAACTCAAGTCTGCTAACCCGAAGCACTGCAAAAGTAACCTACTGACACCAGGTTCAGTAAAGAAAGCACAGTGTTTATTGCAGTGTTCCAAGCAAGGGAATGGGAGACAGGTCTCTGTCTCACAGACTCTAAATAGGTCTTTGATTTAGGGGACCTTTTAAAGGGGAAGAGCAAAGAGGATAGGAATAATCATCATTTTACAATTCTGTGTCATTTCTTAACTGCTGTTTTAGTTCAGATGTCTCTTGTTTACAATTCTCAGGTGATCCATGGCCCAGGGATCTATTAGCTCCTCTTTCCCCAGGGAAACAACCCGAGTTTTTATGTTAATGATACTATCTATAAGAGCAATTTTAGTACATTAACAATGTTATCTGCAACAGCAGTTTTGATCATCTGACTCTGGTTGATTAGTGTTCAGTTAGCACAGGACTGAGGTCAGAGGGGACAAGTAAGGGAATAAAGTTTGGATAGAAAAATTAATTAAAAAATGGTAAGGGAACTCAGTTTTAGAGGGACTCAGTTTCACTAATGTATAAGTGCTATTAATTTCAAATTGGGCTCAAAAACTATTCAGTTATATGTGGTTATAGAAAGAATCAGCTCACAAAATATATATATATATATCACTTTTATTAAAAATGTATAGAATTACATGTGTGTATATGCATATGTGCACACACACATGAGTATCTAAAAAAGATGAAAAGAGATGAAGAAAAACATTAGTATGCTAATATCTATGGTTTGTTTCATTATTGATTTTTATTTTCTTCTCTGTGCTTTTCTTTTTTAAAATTTCTATAGTATTTTTAAATTTTATATTAACAAAATAACAAATTTTAAAAATGAAGATAGGAAGGGAGAGAGGGAGAAAGGAAGGAAAGAATAAGGTCTAACCGAGCAGGAATGTCTTTACCTTTGTGAAGTTGAGTAGGGCACTGTTTACTTTCCTGATATCTACTATTCTCTTTGGTATCTGGATATTGTGAAGAATTAGGAATTTTAAATTATAGAATTATATGTGCTAGAAAAACAGAAGTCATTATTAGCATAGATATACCAAAGGAGAGAATAACTAAGTATCAGTTCAGTTCAGTAGCTCAGTCCTGTCCAACTCTTTGCAACCCCATGAATCGCAGCATGCCAGGCCTCCCTGTCCATCACCATCTCCTGGAGTTCACCCAGACTCACGTCCATCGAGTCAGTGATGCCATCCAGCCATCTCTTCCTTGGTCGTCCCCTTTTCCTTCTGCCCCCAATCCCTCCGATCATCAGAGTCTTTTCCAATGCAGCAACTCTTCGCATGAGGTGGCCAAAGTACTGGAGTTTCAGCTTTAGCATCATTCCTTCCAAAGAACACCCAGGGCTGATCTCCTTCAGAATGGACTTGTTGGATCTCCTTGCAGTCCAAGGGACTCTCAAGAGTCTTCTCTAACACCACTGTTCAAAAGTATCAACTCTTCGGTGCTCAGCTTTCTTTACAGTCCAACTCTCGCATCCATGCATGACCACTGGAAAAACCATAGCCTTGACTAGACAGACCTTTGTTGGCAAAGTAATGTCTCTGCTTTTGAATATGCTATCTAGGTTGGTCATAACTTTTCTTCCAAGGAGTAAGCGTCTTAATTTCATGGCTGCAATCACCATCTGCAGTGATTTTGGAGCCCAAAAAATGAAGTCTGACACTGTTTCCACTGTTTCCCCATCTATTTCCCATGAAGTGATGGGACCAGATGCCATGATCTTCGTTTTCTGAATGTTGAGCTTTAAGCCAACTTTTTCACTCTCCTCTTTCACTTTCATCAAGAGGCTTTTTAGTTCCTCTTCACTTTCTGCCATAAGGGTGGTGTCATCTGCATATCTGAAGTTATTGATATTTCTCCCAGCAATCTTGATTCCAGCTTGTGCTTCTTCCAGCCCAGTGATTCTCATGATGTACTCTGCATATAAGTTAAATAAGCAGGGTGACAATATACAGCCTTGATGTACTCCTTTTCCTATTCGGAACCAGTCTGTTGTTCCATGCCCAGTTCTAACTGTTGCTTCCTGACCTGCATATAGGTTTCTCAAGAGGCAGGTCAGGTGGTCTGTATTCTCATCTCTTTCAGAATTTTCCAGTTTATTGTGATCCACAGAGTCAAAGGCTTTGGCATAGTCAATAAAGCAGAAATGGATGTTTTTCTGGAACTCTCTTGCTTTTTCCATGATCCAGCGGATGTTGGCAATTTGATCTCTGGTTCCTCTGCCTTTTCTAAAACCAGCTTGAACATCAGAGTTCATGGTTCAAGTATTGCTGAAGCCTGGCTTGGAGAATTTTGAGTATTACTTTACTAGAGTGTGAGATGATTGGAATTGTGTGGTATTTTGAGCATTCTTTGCCAAGAGTATATTTGTGAGTACATGTATTCAGATATGGCATTATGACGTATTTTTTCTTGAATTTGGTCTAGCTTAGCATTAATTACTGGAGAAGAAAATGGCAACCCACTTCATTACTCTTGCCTGGGAAATCCCATAGACAGAGGAGCCAGGTGGGCTACAGCCCGTAGAGTCACAAAAGAGTTGGACATGACTAAGCAACTAACACGTGCACAGCAGAGCTGGACATGACTGAGAGACTAAACAACAACAACAACACAGCACTACCTCTAGTTTGCTTCCTCTGATTCTCTGTATAACTCTGACTGGCAAGAAGGGATATACATCTAAAACCATGATCTCACTGTGTAAGAAGATGGCACATGATTTTAGCCCAAGACTATCCAGGTTTCAGCAAGTAAATAGTTATAACTCAGATAAAATGGCCTGAAAGAGATTTTCCTGTACATTCACTGGGACAGGAATCAAGTATTACAAATGATGTGTGTTTTGCAATTACAGTATTTGGCACACTGGAGGTTTATGTCAGTCTTGGGATTGTTAAAAAAAAAAATTTGGACAATATCTTAATCTAAGCCATTTTTTTTCCTCCTCATTTAGAACTTTACCAGCTCTGATTCATGACATTAGAAGTATAAACCATGCAAATGTTGTTTGCAGACAATAAAGAATTGCTTGGGAATACACAGAGGCAGACATTTCCGGCACAAGGATTTTAGGGATAGCACATGAAAGACTTCCACTGTCAAAGCCTACCTTGTGTCTCTGGGCCACAGTGCCTGAGGTGTCCACATGGAATATTCGTTTTCCCACTCCAAGTCAGTGTTTCTGAAAGGGTAACCTATATATAGATTATCTGCATCATAATATCTATAGGGCTTTATAACTATGTAGATGGGTTTAAAAAAATTATTTATTTGGCTGTGTCTTTGTGGCATGTGGGCTCCAGAGCACATGGATTCAGTAGTTGCTACAATGCAGGCTTAGTTGCTCCATGGCCTGTGGGATCTTAGTTCCCCAACCAGGGGTTGAACTGCTGTTCCCTACATTTCAAGGCAAATTCTTAACTGCTGAATCACCAGGGAAGTAGGGAAGTCCCTGAACTTACAGATTCTTGGAACTTGCTGCTGCTAAGTCGCTTCAGCCGTGTCTGACTCTCAGCGACCCCATGGACTGCAGCCTACCAGGTTCCGCCACCCATGGGATTTTCCAGGCAAGAGTACTGGAGTGGCGTGCCATTGCCTTCCCCGTGGAACTTGCTCCAAACCTACAAGTTTGGAGCAAACTGGGTAATGATAATATTCCCAAATGTAGACTCTCAAATAAAATCCTAGCAAAATCTCAAAGTAAAGATCATATCAGTTCCCTTACCCCTGCCTCACCAAATCTATGTTTCAAGTAAATTTTCATGTGTGACAAAGAGGGTTTGTACTCTGCAGTGGAAGAATGTCTAGAAGAGCTGGGGCTAAACCTGGAAAAAATTTAAAAGTTAGACAGGTATATTCATTGATCAGCAAAATTACAAGGGATTTTTTTTCCTTTTTCAAACTTCTTCTTATAATTTAATGAATAAAAGTACATAAGCCATGACTGTACAGTTTAGTGAATTTGCATGCATGTAACCTTCTGCTACACTCAGCAATCAGATGTGGAATTAGAGCATTTTCAGCATCTAAGAAGCCCCTGTGCATCACTTTGTTTTATTGCGCTCCTCCTGACTCAGGGTAACCACTATCCTGACTTCTAATACTATAGACTGTGCATTTTATAGAACTTTCGATGCATGTAAATGGGTTTCCCTTTTGGATCAGCTGGTAGAGAATCCACCTGCAAAGCAGAAGACCTGAGTTTGATCTCTGGGTTGGGAAGATCCCCTGGAGAAGGGAAAGGCTACCCACTCCAGTATTCTACCCTGGAGAACTCCATGGACTATATATAGTCCATGGGGTCGCAAAAAGTCCAACACAACTAACTCTCACTTCGCTTCATTAAATAAACAAATGGAAGGAATTCTTTTTTAAGTGGCTTATTTTAATCCACATTATGTTTGATTTATCCATATTGTTGGTGCAGTGGTAGCTCTTTCATTCTCACTAAAGTATGCAATCTTTGTTTTTTGTTTGTTTGTTTAAATGTGCCATGATGTATTTGACCATGGATGGGTATTTTAGTAATTTTCCATTTTAGACTATTACAGAGAGGGGCACTATGAACACTCTAGTATATGTCTTTTAGTAAATGACCCCTTTACTAAAAATTTACACATTTCAGATGAATATGTACAGAGGAATAGAAGTACTGGGTCACAGGCAATACATACAACAGTTTTAGCAGGCACAGTCAAAATGTTTTCCAAACTGACTGTATCAAATTGCCCTCTAGAAGTATGTGAGTCTTCTGTTTGCTCCACACCCTTGCCAGCACTTGTCATTCTTCTATCTCTTCCATTTAAGCCACTCTGATGAATATATAAACATCCTATACTAATTTAAATGTGTATTCTACAAGGAAAGTTGGTGTTATTTTCATTTATTTTAAATATCTATTTTCTGTACTTCAACCTCAAAATTCTGATTCAAAAAGAAGAGAAAAGTTTTTGGAATTTGGTCATTTTAAGCTGGTTTTAGAAAAGGCAGGGAACCAGAGATCAAATTGCCAACACCTGCTGGATCATGGAAAAGGAAGAGAGTTCCAGAAAAACATCTATTTCTGCTTTATTGACTATGCCAAAGCCTTTGATTGTGTGTATGGATGACAATAAACTGTGGAAAATTCTGAAAGAGATGGGAATACCAGACCACCTCACTGGCCTCTTGAGAAACCTATATGCAGGTCAGGAAGCAACAGTTAGAACTGGACATGGAACAGACTGGTTCCGAATAGGAAAAGGAGTACATCAAGGCTGTATATTGTCACTCTGCTTATTTAACTTATATGCAGAGTACATCATGAGAAACGCTGGGCTAGAAGAAGCACAGGCTGGAATTAAGATTGCCAGGAGAAATATCAATAACTTCAGATATGCAGATGACACCACCCTTATGGCAGAAAGTGAAGAGGAACTAAAGAACCTCTTGATGAAAGTGAAAGTGGAGAGTGAAAAAGTTGGCTTAAAGCTCACCATTCAGAAAACAAAGATCATGGCATCCGGTCCCATCACTTCATGGGAAATAGATGGGGAAACAGTGGAAACAGTGTCAGACTTTATTTTTTTGAGCTCCAAAATCACTGCAGATGGTGATTGCAGCCATGAAATTAAAAGACACTTGCTCCTTGGAAGAAAAGTTATGACCAACCTAGATAGCATATTCAAAAGCAGAGACATTGCTTTGTCAACAAAGGTCCCTCTAGTCAAGGCTATGGTTTTTCCATGGTCATGTATGGAATGTGAGAGTTGGACTGTGAAGAAAGCTAAGCACCAAAGAATTGATGCATTTGAACTGTGGTGTTGGAGAAGACTCTTGAGAGTCCCTTGGACTGCAAGGAGATCCAACAAGTCCATTCTAAAGGAGATCAGTCCTGGGTGTTCATTGGAAGGACTGATGCTAAAGCTGAAATGCCAATACTTTGGCCACCTCATGAGAAGAGTTGACTCATTGGAAAAGACTGATGCTGGGAGGGATTGGGGGCAGGAGGAGAAGGGACAACAGAGGATGAGATGGCTGGATGGCATCACCGACTCAGTGGGCGTGAGTTTGAGTGAACTCCTGGAGTTGGTGATGTAGGGAGGCCTGGCATGCTGCAATTCATGGGGTTGCAAGGAGTCGGACATGACTGAGCAACTGAACTGAACTGAACTGAGAGCAGCAGTCCCCAGTCTTTTTGGCACCAGTGATCAATTTCATGGAAGACAGTATTTCCATGAACCAGAAGTGGGAGGATGATTTTGGCATGTTCAAAAGCATTACATTTATTGTGCAGTTTTGTGTTTTTTTTTCTATTATTACTACTTCCATTTTACCTCAGTTCATCATGCACAAGACTCTGAAGATTGGGAACCCTGCAAGAACCAAACCAACATCTATACACTCATGTAGAGGGGAGGGAAGTCAGAGGGAGAGACAGAAAGAGAAACAGACACACAAAGAAACAAAGAGAGGTAGAGAGATTAATTCTAGGAATTGGCTCACACAATTATGGAGGCTGAGCATACCCACGGCCTGCTGTTCACAAGGTGGAAAACCAGGAAAGTAATTCCATCCTAGCCCGAATGCAGAAGAACTTGGAACACCAATATCTGAGGACAGTAGGAAAAAATGTACCAGCCCAAACAGAGAGAACAAATTCTTGCTTCCTCCACCTTTTTGTTCTATTCAGACTATTGGATGTCACCCACCAGCACTTATGGGGGTGAGTTTCATTCAGTCTGCTGATATAAATGCTAATCTCTTCTACAAATACTCTCACAGACATGCCCAGAAGTAACACTTTACCTTAGTCCTACAAAGTTAACACACACAAAAAATTAGTCATTACAGTCTTGGAATATAATGTTTAATTTAATCTTGGTAACTCTGAGAACAAAATCCTATAAATTATTTTAGGTACCATTAGTGAATTCATGTTAGGTTTTACAGAATTTACCAAGATTAAGTGGACAAAGAAAGGAAAATAACCCCCCACAAACTTTTTAGTAGTCTGCATGATATCTGTATATTAATAACAAATTAATTGTTTGGGAACGAGATGGCAGGAATCTAACCTTAGATACCAGAAGCTATTGCTGAAACCCTGAGTGAGCAATGGATAATTTTAGCTTTCTGGTTTTAGAGCTCAAGAGAGCGATGTTAGGGATACCAAATTATCTTTATGTATGTCGCCAGATCACAGTGTTTTCCTGGACAAGGAAATCAATTTTAAATCTCATCAAGGGATTGAATGAGAATATTGAAGTTGCTTATGTTTTTCCATTGTATCATGTTTTGAGATATGTTGAGTGATTTCAGTGTACTTTATTGGAGATATTTACTTTAGCCTTGGTTTAAGGCATTATATGTGTGTATTTCTTCTATTAAAGCACACCACACTTATGTGAGCATAATAAAACAGCAGAGTTTGGCACCATCCATCTTTTGTTATGAATTGCTGAAATGATGCTGGGGAGTGTATTTATAAGTAGTGCATACTAGTGTAGCCAAATATTGACTTTGCTTGCTAACTCCATCCCATAAAACTTCTGACGACAACCTAAGTAAAGTTCAGTTGAAGATAAAATATTGCAAAATAAATGCCAAAAATGGAAACCATTTTTCAAAACACTAAATTAGGAAGTTAAGGAATCAAGGCAATTAATCAATATTTCAAAATGATGAATATATTTTACAAAACACCACTTAAAATGAAAAGCTCAAAACAGAGTTTTTTTGTATGTGTTTAAAACAATGTTTATTTTAGTCTTCTGTGGCAGATTTCAGATGAGGCTTTTGAAAAACACTTTAGCTAAAATTTGTGCTACAATTATATTCTTCATCAAAGTGATCTGAAGGGATTCAGGTAAATCATTTATTTTTTTGATGCTAATAATTAAGTTTGTCATTTATTGAGAACATATGTTCCTGCTACTTACCTACATGTATTCAATTCTCTTTACAAGCCTATATCATTATTATCCTGATTTTAGAAAATACACTAATGTTAAAACAACATCTATTCAGTTAATCATTCCAGTAAGTTTTGCTTTGTGCCAAACAATTCCAGAATTTAACAGAGAGTCAAAGTCCCTCAGGCTTGTAGGCTTACATTCATTTGGGAGAGAATAAAAAGACAATAAATGCATGAGGAAATAAATAAAAAGAAAATGTGTTATGATGGATCAAGAGATAAGACAAGGAATGGGTGACTTCCTGGCAGATCAGGGAGGGCAAGAAGGGAGGAGGTTAGGTACCATATCATTGTTTCCACGCACAAATCTACATACAGGCAAACTTGGCACGTCTAAACTAACCAAAAGAAAAAACAAAAACAAATATGTGGCCACAGCTGACTTTAACATTTAGTTGGGGAGATATATTAATACAAAATATTAAATAAGACTTCAACAGTGGCTTTAAGGACCGTCCATATGCTGAGGACTCCTCTATATCTGTCTCCATCCCAGTTTGATTCCTAGACTTACAAATCCAAGTATGTGATTGTCTATGTGACATTTTGACTTAGGTGCCACCTAGCCATCTGAAACACGGCATACTAGTTTATATCCTGCATCTTCTTATTTATTTATTTATTTATTTATTTATTATTTAGGCTGTGCTAGGTCTTCATTGATTTATGTGGGCTTTCTCTAGTTGCAGCAAGCAGGGACCCCTCTTCAGTAGGGGTGCTGGGTCTTCTCATTGTGGTAGCTTCTCAATAATTGCCAAGCGTGGGCTCTAGAGTACACTGGCTTCAGTAGCTATCACAGGCAGGATCGGTAGTTGTGGTGTGTGGGCTTAGTTTCCCTGTGGCATGTGGGGTCTTAGTTCCTAGACCAGGGATCAAACCTGTGTCTCCTGCATTGGTAGGCACATTCTTAACCACTGGACCACCAGAGAAGTCCTTGTATCTTATTTTAATTAGCAGGAATCATTGCTTCTGGATTCTGGTTAGGTATGGCCCCACTGAGAGGATTAAACTTCTGGACTTGCCAAAGGACAAGGACTGATGTTATCGTTTGATAACCATACATAAGTATTGCTAATAATTGTTCAGGAAACTTACAAGGAATGCCCTGATTTATTTACTAATGTATCAAATCACTGGAGCCCTATTAGAACCAGTCCTGAGTGTACAGTAGGAGAAAATAAATCAAACCCCTGCCTTCTAGGAGCTTGTATTTTAATGTAGAGTATGTGAAAGTGAAGTCGCTCAGTAGTGTCCAAATCTTTGCAACCCCATGGACTGCAGCCTACCAGGCTCCTCTACCCATGGGGTTTTCCAGGCAAGAGTACTGAAGTGGGTTGCCATTTCCTTCTCCAGTGCATGAAAGTGAAAAGTGAAAATGAAATCACTCAGCTGTGTCCGACTCGTAGCGACCCCACGGACTGCAGCCTACCAGGCTCCTCTGCCCATGGGGTTTTCCAGGCAAGAGTACTGGAGTGGGTTGCCATTGAAACAGTGAACAGCAGCAAAACCAAAGACCTATTCATACATGTCTAATATTATGTCAGGTAATGATGAATGCTATAAAGGAGAGAAGGAAAAAGAAAGAACAAGATAAAGCACATACTTATCCTAGAACAGGGAAAGGACACTAGGAGATGCTGTAATCAAGAAGGACTTGGTGAAAAGGAATATAAATTAATATAAATTTTTAAAATGAGGAAAAAGCATTAACTCTATTGTTTGTTAGATGGAGAAATGAAATTACATTTGTCAAATGGGCCTTAGGAAGCATCACTAGGAACAAAGCTACTGGAGGTGATGGAATTCCAGTTGAGCTATTTCAAATCCTGAAAGATGATGCTGTGAAAGCGCTGTACTCAATATGCCAGCAAATTTGGAAAACTCAGCAGTGGCCATAGGATTGGAAAAGGTCAGTTTTCATTCCAATCCCAAAGAAAGGCAATGCCAAAGAATGCTCAAACTACTACACAGTTGTACTCATCTCACAAGCTAGTAAAGCAATGCTTGAAATTCTCCAAGCCAGGCTTCAGCAATACGTGAACCATGAACTTCCAGATGTTCAAGCTGGTTTTAGAAAAGGCAGAGGAACCAGAGATCAAAGTGCCAAAATCCACTGGATCATTGAAAAAGCAAGAAAGTTCCAGAAAAACATCTATTTCTGCTTTCTTGACTATGCCAAAGCCTTTGACTGTGTGGATCACAATAAACTGGAAATTTCTGAGAGAGATGGGAATACCAGACCACCTGACCTGCGTCTTGAGAACCTGTATGCAGGTCAGGAAGCAACAGTTAGAACTGGCCATGGAACAACAGACTGGTTCCGAATAGGAAAAGGAGTATGTCAAGGCTGTATATTGTCACCCTGCTTATTTAACTTCTATGCAGAGTATATCATGAGAAATGCTGGACTGGAAGAAGCACAAGCTGGAATCAAGATTGCCAGGAGAAATATCAATAACCTCAGATATGCAGATGACACCACCCTTATGGCAGAAAGTGAAGAAGAACTAAAGAACCTCTTGATGAAAGTGAAAGTGGAGAGTGAAAAGGTTGGCTTAAAGCTCACCATTCAGAAAACGAAGATCATGGCATCTGGTACCATCACTTCATGGCAGATAGATGGGGAAACAGTGGAAACAGTGCTGACTTTATATTTTTGAGCTCCAAAATCACTGCAGATGGTGACTGCAGCCATGAAATTAAAAGACGCTTACTCCTTGGAAGGAAAGTTATGACCAACCTACACAGCATATTCAAAAGCAGAGACATTACTTTGTCAACAAAGGTCTGTCTAGTCAAGGCTATGGTTTTCCAGTGGTCATGTATGGATGTGAGAGTTCGACTATAAGGAAAGTTGAGAGCAGAAGAATTGATGCTTTTCAACTGTAGTGTTGGAGAAGACTCTTGAGAGTCCTTTGGACTGCAAGGAGATCCAACCAGTCCATTTTAAAGGAAATCTGTCCTGAATATTCATTGGAAGGACTGATGCTGAAGGTGAAACTCCAATACTTTGGCCACCTGATGCAAAGAGCTGACTAATTTGAAAAGACCCTGGTGCTGGGAAAGATTGAGGGCAGGAAGAGAAGGGGACGACAGAGGATGAGATGGTTGGATGGCATCACCGACTCAGTGGACATGGGTTTAGGTGAACTCCAGGAGATGGTGATGGACAGGGAGGCCTGTGTGCTGTGGTTCATGGAGTCGCAAAGAGTTGGACATGACTGAGCACCTGAACTGAACTGAAGAAGTGAAGTGAAGTTGTTCAGTCGTGTCTGACTCTGTGTGACCCCATGGACTGTAGCCTGTCAGGCTCCTCTGTCCACGGAAACTGAACTGAAAACTTGAAAATTCAGTTTACCATGAGCCACTAAGTATTACTGTCTTTTAAACTTTATGCTACAACAAGCAGTTTTTGTCCACCTCCAATTCTGCCATGTGATATTTTGTGTTGTAAACTAAGGTATAAAAACTACCAGTGCATTTTCTTTAAAATTTCATATATCTTTTTAATTGCCCAGCAATAAAGTGGTTAAGAGGATTACTAATTAAGATGAGATATTAAACCCATCACTGTCATCTCATTCTTCCCCTTCTAGTAATCAGTCATGTATTTTTTAATGGTAATTAGCCAACTTTTTATTATTTAGCACTTTGTAATTACAAAATAACTTGCATTCATCATTTAGTTATTCTTAACAGATTTCCAATTAAGTTATTGGGAATCTGTGTCTTGTACGCTCTCTGGAAAAAATATTTAATGTCTTCCATACAATTTTGCAGTTTTCAATACCTTTCATTATATCTCACTTCACTTGCTTTATACCTTACATCTGACTTGAACATGCAAATCTTCTTGATGAAAAAATACCAGTGTTGAGGCTCAAGGCAGTCTACCCCAAAATAAACCAAATTGGTATATTGATGATTTTTTAATTAAAGTTACTTTAGAAACAGCTGATGCAGGAAGGCCATTCTGACCCTCCTCTCTATCTCCCTGAAAATAGGAAATAAATCTCCCATTTGAAAGGTACCCTTTCTGTACCAGGAGGCAAACAGACATCCTTACCACCACAGACAGGAAATTCAGGGCTGAGAGCGCTGCATAAACAAATCTTGTTACTTCTTTACTAATTTACTACCCCAAGCCCAAACTCTGTTAAGTCTTCACTAATCAAGCACCCAAGCTTAAGTTTCTTCCTCTTTTTAATTCCTCACAAATTCATTATTTCTTTGTGTATAAAATGTAAAAGCTGCTCTCTCTCATCACTTGTTAGGTTCTATTTCTATGAAACCTCTCTATACACAAATTAGTTTTTTTCTCCTCCTGTAAATCAGTTTTCTATTTAGTTATTAGACCAGCCAAAAGAATTCCAGGGGAGTAAATTTCCCTTGGGCTACAGTCCTTGGGATCACAAAGAGTCAGACATGATATAGAGACTGAGTACACAAGCAGCTTAACCTCTAATTAGAAAAACAGAACTTTTAAAAATGTTTAAATAATTAATTTTGATGACATTCAACATTTTTATACTAATATGATTATACATGCCGATTATATGGCACAGAATTTTGGAAAAATAGCAGTTTCCTATTCCTTAATTTTTTGTTTTCACTTTGAGCTATGCCATCTCAAAACACATAATTTATAATGATTTAATTGAAATCAAGAAACTCAGCTATAAAGCAAAATCAACTGGTATACTTTGAGTTCACAGGAAATATTTCTAACTAAAAATTGGACAAAGAAAAAGTTAAATATAAATGGAATAATTAGAGACTAATTTTGTGTTACCTTGGAAGCATGTTTGATTAAGTTGTTGTGATTTTGAAATCAGCTTATTTGAATCCCACTTTTCCAAGTGCCAGTTGACTTTGTGCCTTTTATAAGCCTCAGGGTCAAGATCTGTACAGTGGGATTAAACAGAGTAGTTAATGCAAAGGGTTGCCATGAGGATGTTCATGACTACTCAATAAATTTCCCTTTTATGCTTGCAGAAGAGAAATTCTCCAGGAATAAGGAAGACCTCTACCTAATAGAGGATTACATATACAGACTATATTTTAGGAGTGTATACCATGATGAGGTTGTTACTTAGAGCAATAAGTGGATAATACTTAGATGCTATGAAATTCAAAGCCCAGGAAAGTCAGTGCTCTGTCCTGAAACAAGTCAGAGAATCTTCAATTCAGTAGCGCACACTCAGTGTGACACTTAATATAGACGAAAAGGATTTTAAAAAGCAGAATCCACCAGTTCATTGGATCAGTTAAGTCTTTATTGTATCCGTAGACCCTTAAAGCTCTTTTTGTAATCAGCCAGTTCTATCATTTAACAGCCTTGTTCTGTGTTTTGGCAACAGACCCCAAGTGAATGGGCCTATCTGGGGATGAGAAGAAAGGAAGCCACCCAAAAGCCCTTTTTTGCCTTTGCAAACTGATGGTTTCCAAGCAGTTTTCTGGTGTTTGGAAACACTGCGTAGTAACTGGGGGAAGAGGCAGCTGTGCTTTGGCCTGCGTGAGGTAATTTGCAGACACATTTTAATTGCCTTTTAGGGAGCATGAAGGAGTTCCAAATAGTCTAATGAGTTCCAGCAAACACCTGTGAAATGCTTTTAGACGGCCATGTAATACTGAAATTAAGAATGTAATGCAGCAATTGGAGGCATGGTTTTTTTCTTCCTGTTTTTTTATCCCCCCTCCCCCTCCCCCTCCACTTGAAAGGATAACTGGAGATGTTTTAAAGACACTTTGCCATAGATAGTAGGTTTTCCACTCACCAAATGACTCTTTGGACTAATCTAATAAATTCAATAATGCTTGATAGACTCTTCACATCAACTTTATATTTAAAACAAATAATCTTGATTAGACAGTGAAATTAAAATGAGAAGGATGTAGATAGTTATAACTCTAACACTACCTATTAGTCAATAAATAATATTAAATAGATAGATCCAAAATACATAGGGAAAATCATGACAATACGGTGATAGATGGAAACTTTATGGTTTCTTTCCCTCACACCCTCCTTCCTGTCCTTTCCTTCCTACATTTTTTAATGGTTCATCATTGATTTACATGGAGATATTTTTGAGAGATGAATGACAATTTAATCTTCTTTGTATGTGTTTGGGAACTGCAACAGAAGAAAGATTAGGATAATTTGGAGATGAAAAAGACCAAATTCAGAAATTTTATTCTCATTCTAACTTTAGACTCACATCATTATCTTGTGAGTGTATTTTCGTGTGTACCATTATATAAATGCATGACTCTTCCTTTCCCTGAGAAGTAACAACTATCCTTGAAATGTGTGTTTGCATTCCAAAAGATTACTTTATGTTTTTGATATATGATATATAGTATTTCATATGCATACATATACATACATGAATGCCAACAAAATAAAAAAGCTCTAAAATCAAATTATACTGCATCGTTCCTCTAGGATGCCTTAATAGATATAGCTATAATTCCTTTCTTTTTATAACTGTATCATGTACCATTGTAAGAACATGTTTTCATTAGTCACTCAGTCATGTCTGACTCTTTGTGACCCCATGGAATGTAGCCTGCCAGACTTCTCTGTCCATGGAATTCTCCATACAAGAAACTGGAGTGGGTTGCCATTCCCTTCTCCAGGGGATCTTCCCAACCCAGGGATTCAACCTGAGTTGTTGAATCTCCTATATTGCAGGTAGATTACCATCTGAGTCACCAGAGAAGCCCAATGTAAGAATATTCACACTTTATTCTTCTGTTATAGACATTTAGGTTGTTTTCACTTTTTCACGATCGCAAGAATGCGCCCCTTATCTATGGCTGTAAAAGTATTTCTTTAGACTCCCTGAGAATAGAATTGATAGATGACAAAGTATAAGCATTTTCAGCTTGACTAGATTTTGCCACCTTTCTCTCAAATGCATTTATGATTTACTTTCCTACCAGTGGCACATAAGAATTCCTATGGATCTGTATGCCTGCCAGTTTGTGAAATTATTTTTAAAATGATTTAAAATCAATTTCAAGTTTGTCCATTTGATTGATAGGAAATTCCAATTTGGTTTATCTTATATTTCCTGATGATTGAGGAGATTCTGTATCTTTCATATACATATTCACACTTCTTTGAATTGCCCTGTTCCATTGTGATATTTCTTTATAATTTTTAAGGGGGGTGGTTTATGAGTCATTATTTGGGGCACAAAAATTTTCTTGGTTATATAGGTAAAAACTCAGTCTCTCTGTCTATAGTTAATCTTTTGTCATTTGGCTTATCAGAGAAGGAAATGGCAACCCACTTCAGTACTCTTGCCTCGAGAATCCCGTGGACAGAGGAGCCTGGTGGGCTGCTGTCCATGGGGTCACACAGAGTCGGACACGACTGAAGGGACTTAGCATGCATGCATGCATTGGAGAAGGAAATGGCAACCCATTCCAGTATTGTTACCTGAAGAATCCCAGGGACAGAGGGGCCTGGTGAGCTGCCATCTGTGGGGTCACACAGAGTTGGACACGACTGAAGCAATTTATCACTTCATGGGAAATAGATGGGGAAACAGTGGAAACAGTGTCAGACTTTGATTTTTGGGCTCCAAAATCACTGCAGATGGTGATTGCAGCCATGAAATTAAAAGACGCTTACCCCTTGGAAGGAAAGTTATGACCAACTTAGATAGTATATTCAAAAGCAGAGACATTACTTTGCCGACTAAGGTTCGTCTAGTCAAGGCTATGGTTTTCCAGTGGTCATGTATGGATGTGAGAGTTGGACTGTGAAGAAGGCTGAGCGCCGAAGAATTGATGCTTTTGAACTGTGGTGTTGGAGAAGACTCTTGAGAGTCCCTTGGACTGCAAGGAGATCCAACCAGTCCATTCTGAAGGAGATCAACCCTGGGATTTCTTTGGAAGGAATGATGCTAAAGCTGAAGCTTCAGTACTTTGGCCACCTCATGGGAAGAGTTGACTCATTGGAAAAGACTCTGATTCTGGGAGGGATTGGGGGCAGGAGGAGAAGGGGATGACCAAGGATGAGATGGCTGGATGGCATCACTGACTCGATGGACGTGAATCTGAGTGAACTCCAGGAGTTGGTGATGGACAGGGAGGCCTGGCGTGCTGCGATTCATGGGGTTGCAAAGAGTCGGACATGACTGAGCAACTGAACTGAACTGAAGCAACTTAGCAGCAGCAACATTTGGCTTATGATAGCTTTTGACAATTCCAAGATTTAAAATTTAATTTGTTATAGTTTGCCTTTTTATATCTTATTTTAGAAAGTCTTTCCTACTTTGAGGAAATAATAGTTACTGCCAGAATTTATTCTATATATAATATTGTTTTTCCTATTTTTACATTTAATACATGTGACATTTGAGCTATATTTTGTGAGGTAGGAATCCATGTGGCTAACCTATACTTTTAGCATCTATCCTATTTATATACAGTGACTTTATTATATATTTTTCCCACATATGCATGCTTCTAGAGCTGCACTACCTAATATGGAAGCCAGTAGTTTAATTACTTTTAAATTTAATTAAAATTAAACAAAACACAAGCTACATTTCAAAGTAGTTACTAGCTTTATGTCACTACTTTACTGGACATTACAAATGTTGTAGAATGTATTCATTATCACAGAAAGATCTGTTGGACGGTGCTATTAAGGAATTAAGTTCTTTTAGCCTTGTTTCACCTCTATCTGTTCCAGTCTCTGCCACTGCTACAGAGTAACAGTGTTTCAATATCTTAATATTTCACATTCCCCTTTATTCTTATGTTTCAGAGATGTCTTCTCTAATCTTAGTTTATTGTTCCTCTGTACAATTTCAATATCATCTTTAGGGAAATTGATTGAACTTTCATATATGTTATACAGAAATCTGAGCATAATTTATACATTTATATCACATGAATTTCTAAACCTTAGTCAGTATACATCTTTCTGTTAATCTAGAATTTATTCTTTAATTCAAATAGCTTTCTCTACATGTATCACGTACATTTTGAATAGCTGTAATCATAAGTGCATCAAAATTTTTGTTACTGTTGTGAATTGTGTTTTTCTTTTACATTACCTGTTTATTGTTACTGTATATCAATACAAACTATTTTTATGTATTGATCTTATATCCAGCCAAGACAAACTAAGTATTTGTAAGGCCATTTTTGTATCTTCCATTTCAATTTGTATAACATTTTTTGGGGGGTTCTTTAGCATACCAGGTGGATTAGATTTACTTTAGGAAATGAATTTTTTTAATAGATGACTTTTCATAAGATTCAGAACTTTTTTATTATTAGTTCTCCTGAGTTTTTATTTCATTATCAATTGCTGTTAAATTTTGTCAAATTGCTTTTTAATATCTGTTATATTCTATCATATTAATTGATACATTAAATCAAATAATAGTAAGTATTCTGATGTTTAGTTTTTGCGTGCCTGAAAAATATCCAACTGATCATGAATTAGCAGCAACAGTAGTAGTATCGTTATTTCACTGCTGGATTTGGATTTCTAACATTTTGTTTAGAGTATTTTTTTTTTTGAAAATAAGATTGACCCGTATTTGTCCTTTATCAAATCATCCCTTTAGTCTTGCCTTTGAAAGTTGTACTAACGTGGATGCATCTCCTTGATTGTATGACGAAGCTTGAAACTGTTTCATTCCCTGAAGAGCCTGTCTTTCAATTATTAGCCATTCCTTGAGTATTTGTTAGAAATTATTATGTAGAGCTTTGTGTGTTTTATTTTCCTATGTTTTTGATTCACTGCTTAATCTCTTAGGTGGTTAAAAGTCTTCTGATTTTTTCTATTTCTTCTTAGTCACATTTGGTAAGTTAAGTTATTATAGGAAAAAAATTTCTTTGTTTCCCAAAGCAGTATTCTCTTATTTCTTAAAATTTCTGCTTTGCTATCTTTTATCCCTAATAGTATTTAGTTTGCCTTTAAAAAATTATTTAACAAACCTTCTCAGAAGTGTGGTTATATTTTTAGTCTTTAGTAAGAACCAACTTTTAGTATGGTTGACCATTGTCTGTCTATATTTTCATTATATTTTATTATTTTCTATATAATTGCCTTTGTTCTCTTTTGGATTTGTTCTATTTGTTTTCTAATTTCTTGAACTGGATAAATTGTTATACCATTAGTTGTCAGCATTTCTTCATTCTTAACATAAGCATCAAGGCTCCAATTTCTAATAGCTACCTAACATCATCTAATAATCATTTACAAGACTATTCATGTTGTAAATGAGCTAGATAAATAGGCCATTAAATATTATATGTTTTCACTAAGTTTTTAGTTATTTATTTTTGTTCTTTTTGTTAAAGGGATTAATATAGAAATGTGTTAAAATCACCCAGGATGATTGTGGATTTGTCAGATTCTATACATTTTTATTATATTTTGAGCCCTTGTTATTTGTTTCATGAAATTTAGAACTCTTTTACCTTTCCATGAATTGAAATTTTCATCATTAAAGAGTCAGTTCAGTTCAGTTCAGTCACTCAGTCGTGTCCAACTCTTTGCAAACCTATGGACTGCAGTACGCCAGGCCTTCCTGTCCATCTCCAACTCCCGGAGTTTACTGACTCATGTCCACTGAGTTGGTGATGCCATCCAGCCATCTCATCTTTTGTCATCCCCTTTCTCTCTTGCCTTCAATCTTTTCCAGCATCAGGGTCTTTTCAAATGAATCAGTTCTTCGCATCAGGTGGCCAAAGTATTGGAGTTTCACCTTCAGCATCAGTCCTTCCAGTGAATATTGAGGACAGATTTCCTTTAGGACTGACTGGTTGGATCTCTTTGCAGTCCAAGGGATTCTCAAGAATCTTCTCCAACACCACAGTTCAAAAGCATCAATTCTTCTGTGCTCTGCTTTCTTTGCAGTCCAACTTTCATATCCATACATGACTACTGGAAAAACCATAGCCTTGACTAGATGGACCTTTGTTGGCAAAGTAATGTCTCTGCTTTTTAACATGCTGTCTAGGTTGGTCATAACTTTCCTTCCAAGGAGTAAGCGTCTTTTAATTTCATGGCTGCAGTCACCATCTGTGGTGATTTTGGAGCCCCCAAAAATAAAGTCTGTCACTGTTTCCATTGTTCCCCCATCTATTTGCCAGAAAGTGATGGGACCAGATGCCATGATCTTAATTTTTGAATGTTGAGTTTTAAGCCAACTTTTTCACTTTCCTCTTTCACTTTCATCAAGAGGCTCTTAGTTCTTCACTTTCTGCCATAAGGGTGGCGTCATCTGCGTATCTGAAGTTAATGATATTGCTCCCAGCAATCTTGATTCCAGCCTGTGCTTCTTCCAGTCCAGTGTTTCTCATTATGTACTCTACATATAAGTTAAATAAGCAGGATAACAAAATGTAGCCTTGACATACTCATTTCCCCATTTGGAACCAGTCTGTTTTTCCATGTCCTGTTCTAACTGTTGCTTCCTGACCTACATACAGATTTCTCAAGAGGCAGGTCAGGTGGTCTGGTATTCCCATCTCTTGAAGAATTATCCAGAGTTTGTTGTGGCCTACACAGTCAAAGGCTTTGGCATAGTCAATAAAGCAGAAGTAGATGTTTTTCTGGAACTCTCCTGCTTTTTTCGATAATAATTCCCTTTATCTATAAGAACAAATGTACACCTGTGGTGGACTCATGTCAATATATGGCAAAACCAATGCAATATTGTAAAGTAATTAGCCTAAAATAAATAAATTTATATCAAAAAATAAAGATATTTTAACCTTCTGATTTATTGGGCTGATGTTAAAACAGTTACAAAGTTTCTTTTAGCTAGTATTTGAATAGTAAGATTTTTCTCCTTTTTATTCAATTTTTGCATATCCCTGTTTGCATCTTGTAAATTGGATACTATATAGAATGTGTGTGTTTATTTTGGTTCATTTTGACAATCTCTGTATTTTATCTCGATGATTTAAGTTCCATTTATATTTATTGTGATTGCTTATAAAGGTAAATTCACTTTTATCATTATACTGTATGCTATCTTTTCTCATTTTTAATTCTCTTTTTCTATATTTTATTTAATTCATTCTTTCACTTGTTAATTCATTCAAAATGATTCATTAAGTGTTAAGTGAACGCCAAGCACTAGCTCAGATGTTCAGAGAATAGCAGTGAAAGCCACTGCCTTCAGGGAGCTTACAATGTAGGATGATGATAGACAATAAACATATCAATAATTATAAAATATGGTTTGTCAAAGGTGACAAGCAGTAAGGAGAAAAATAAAGCAAGAACTTATCAATAAATAAAATGATTATTAATCATCTCATTCAAGACCTTAAGGGAAGAAAAAGCAAAGACTTCTTCCAGTGAAAATAACAAAGTTCTAGGTTTATACATAGACATAGACTTGGCAAGTAACTTTGCTAGAATATGAGAGAAAAAGATATTCTCTTCTTCATATCCCTATTTCCCCTAATCTTACTCATTTTAGTAATAACATGATAAGGTCCATCTGTTTAGTCTTTATATTGTCCTGAGTATTTCATATGGGAAGATGATTACTTCCCCCTCTGTCAGTTCTTTAAGAATGATTATGAATGTGTTCTAGACATCATTATCTATCTTTTAGTTTGGTTTTACAATTTCAGAAATTGCAATATGCCCCAATTTAGATTTTGTAAAATATATCCCAAATCTATACAATAGGAAAACTATGAGATTATGGGATTATGCAGTTAAATTGTTTGAAATGCTGGTTTTCAGTCATTTTGACTTTAAAACATGTACATTTTTATAGGTTGAGCTTATTCAAGTGCTAATAATATACTTGTAATGTTCAGATTTATTGCTTTCTGTGATTATCCTATATATCATTATTGTTAAAAACTTTAGCTTGATTTTCTGTAAAATGATAATGCCTTATATTGTAAAATGTTTTTTCTGTTTTATTTTTACGTAATATGACTTCCAAGCATCAAGCATTTTATTTCTTATTCATAGGTTAGAAAAAATAGATAGGTACATTAAATATACAGTGAATGCTATCATTTTAACAGGTAGAAGTGTGTATTTGACATTTCATATTTTGTCATTTGATCTTCTCAGATTGATTTATGACAGACAATAAAGTTGTCAAAGTCTTTTGTTGTTGGCAATCTTTTAGTTCTCAAATTATGAGAACATAGAGTTTTGCCATAAAGGGAGAAGAAAGTAGTTCTTTGATTGATATGGATGAAATGACAGTTCATCCTGAGAATAAGGGTTAGTGCTATGAAACTAGGGTATTCCTACTTCCTTAGCAATGAAAAATCTTATTAAAAAATCACCTCTATCACATATTTGGGCATACTGTGCAGTCAGCTTGGCTACCAAGGTTAAAGCTAGTTAGAAAACAGAAAATGAGGAAGGGAGTAGTTCAACATAGGTTCCATATACTAAAAACTATTTGCCCTTTGAAAAAGTTTAATCTCTTCTTTCTCTGGTCTGAATAATCTAGAACATTGTTTCACATTATCTCAGGTGTCTTGAACACACTGAGAAGCTGTCACTTAATTTCCTTTCTCTGCAATTATTTTGCCTTGGAACAAGGTAAACAGTTTTATCTCTGCTTCATTTATAAATAAAAATTAAATAAGCTCCAATCACATCCTTTTTGCCAGATTTTTTACCAGAACCAGAATATTCAAATACAAGTGGTAAAGATCTCTGCCTTAGATGTCTAGGCAAATCAGGACATGTTGACAGTCTGCAGAATAACAGAACTAAGACCAGTTTATTAGAAGCTGTCAGATTATATAGCATAGGTTATATTAAAGGTGAAGCATTAAAAATAACATTTGGAATATGAATTTTTTAAAAAGACGCTTTAATTCTTCAAGATGAAGAAGAGGAGTACCAGAAGCCATCATAGTGGGAAATCTGAAGGCAATACAAGGTTTTTTTATTACGAAGGTTTAAAAGTGAAAAAGTAAAAGTGTTAGTTTCTCAGTCATGTCTGACTCTTTGCAACCCCATGGATTGTGGCCCACCAGGCTCCTCTGTCCTTGGAATTCTCCAGGCAAGAAAACTGGAGTGGTAGCCATTCCCTTCTCCAGGGGAAATTTCCAACTCAGGGATTAAACCTGGGTGTCCTGCATTGCAGGCAAATTCTTTACTGTCTGAGCCACTGAGAAAGCCCATTATTAAGGTTAATGATAGGTTAAAATTTCTTCTATATCTTATTTTACTAAAATTATCTTCCTACTCTCAGGCTAGAGGCACATTAGAAAATTCCTCAAACCCCATTCTCAAAGGAGTGGAGATTAAGGAGGTAAAGAGGGGAGAGTTCTTTTATTTTTGTATGTGGGGACAATAATAAGGTAAGTAATGATTAGGAAGAAAAGAAATTTACTTATTTTATTAACTCCAGAGGAAAAACTCCAGAGGAAACTGAATCTTGAGAATCCTGAAACAGTCCCACGGTACTTGTAAAATAACCAAAGTAGAGGGTATGAATTCTTGTGTCCTGGCTAGTTCTTATTCATTTATTACATTCTGCTCTCACACATTTCTGTTTGGAATTTTCAAAAGTATGTTTCTCCTCGTTTAAATCAAGCTTTTTCCTGTGACTCTTCAACCGAAATAGCATAAATTTTAATTGTCTTGGGTATCATTTACTTCTCATGATAGTTTTGCTTAGCACTTGAGATAGGATACCCCATCATGACAGTGTCTGAACACTCTGACCATGCTAGTATAAAAATGCTATGGCTTTCTAAAAGCATAGAACATTTGCCTTTACCATAGAAGTTAATAGCATCCTCAAACTTAGAGTACATAAGATGAAACCAATGACATTTGTTTCTTGACTGTTCATATGACATATATAACTATTTAATGCTACAGTTCAGTGGGGGCCCAGATGGAAGTATTTGTGTCAAGCTTATTCATTCTATGAACATTAAGTATATCATAACTCCAGACCAGGTAGTTACATTTTATTTTTTCTCTATATGACAATCTTTGTCTATAATTGGTATACTTTGTTTACTGATATTACTGTGCATCCTAATATATTTGTGTTTAAATCTAATAATCTGTTATTTGTTTTCTATTTTCAAACGTTTTTTTTCTTTCTTCCTTATAGAATAATCATTTAAATAAATTCATCTTATTTTAAAATCTTCTAGTGATTACTCTAGAAATTACAACATGCATTTTCAATTATTAGTATCTACCTTAAAGTTCAGTTCAGTTCAGTTCAGTCACTCAGTCATGTCTAACTCTTTGCGACCCCATGGACTGCAGCATACCAGGCCTCCCTGTCCATCACCAACTCGTGCAATTTACTCAAACTCATGTCCATTGAGTTGGTGATGCCATCCAACCTTCTCATCCTCTGCTGTCCCCTTCTCCTCCTGCCTTCAATCTTTCCCCAAATCAGGGTCTTTTCCAACGAGTCAGTTCTTCATATCAGGTGGTCAAAGTATTGGAGTTTCAGCTTCAACGTCAGTCCTTCTAATTCAGGACTGATTTCCTTTAGGATTGACTGGTTGGATCTCTTTGCAGTCCAAGAGACTCTCAGAATCTTATCCAACACAACAGTACAAAAGCATCAATTCTTCACGCTCAGCTTTCCTTATAGTCCAACTCTCACATCCATACATGACTACTGGAAAAACCATAGCTTTGACTAGATGGACCTTTGTTGGCAAAGTAATCTCTCTGCTTTTTAATATGCTGTCTAGGTTGGGCATAGCTTTTCTTTCAAGGAGCAAGCATCTTTTAATTTCATGGCTGCAGTCACCATCTGCGGTGATTTTGGAGCCCCAGAAAAGTCTGTCACTGTTTCCACTGTTTCTCCATCTATTTGCCATAAAGTGATGGGACCAGACGCCACGATCTTAGTTTTCTGAATGTTGAATTTTAAGCCAACTTTTTCACTCTCCTCTTTCACTTTCATCAAGAGGCTCTTTAGTTCTTTTTTGCTTTCAGGCATAAGGGTGGCATCATCCGCATATCTGAGGTTATTGATATTTCTCCCGGCAATCTTGATTCCAGCTTGTGCTTCATTCAGCCTGGGGTTTCTCATGATGTACTCTGCATTAAAGTTAAATAGGCAGGGTGACAAAATACAACCTTGACATACTCGTTTCTCAATTTAGAACCAGTCTGTTGTTCCATGTCCAGTTCTAACTGTTGCTTCCTGACCTGCATATAGATTTCTCAAGAGGCAGGTCAGGTGGTCTGTATTCTCATCTCTTTCAGAATTTTCCACAGTTTATTGTCATCCACACAGTCAAAGGCTTTGGCATAGTCAATAAAGCAGAAGTAGATCCTTTTCTGGAACTCTCTTGCTTTTCCCATGATCCAGCAGATGTTGGCAATTTGATCTCTGGTTCCTCTGCCTTTTCTAAAACCAGCCTGAACATCTCGAAGTTCATAGTTCGTGTACTGTTGAAGCCTGGCTTGGAGAATTTTGAGCATTACTTTGCTAGCATGTGAGATGAGTACAATTGTGTAGTAGTTTGAGCATTCTTTGGCATTGCCTTTCTTTGGGATTGGAATGAAAACTGACCTTTTCCAATGCTGTGGCCACTGCTGAGTTTTCCAAATTTGCTGGCATACTGAGTGTAGCCTTTCAGAGCATCATCTTTTAGGATTTGAAATAGCTCAACTGGAATTTTATCATCTCCACTAGCTTTGTTCGTATTGATGCTTCCTAAGGCCCACTTGACTTCGCATTCCAGGATATCTGGCTCTAGGTGAGTGATCACACCATCATGATTATCTGGGTCATGAAGTTCTTTTTTGTATTGTTCTTCTGTGTATTCTTGGCACCTCTTCTTAATGTCTTCTGCTTTTTTTAGGTCCATATCATTTCTGTCCTTTATTGTGTCCATTTTTGCATGGAATGTTCCCTCAGTATGTCTATTTTTTTTGAAATAGTCTTTCCCATTCTCTTGTTTTCCTCTATTTCTTTGCATTAGTCTCTTAGGAAGGCTTTCTTATCTCTCCTTGCTATTCTTTGGAACTCTTTGGAATTCTTTTGAACTCTATTCAAATGGTTATAGGTTTCCATTTCTCCTTTGCCTTTTACTTCTCTTATTTTCACAGCTATTTGTAAGACCTCCTCGGACAGTCATTTTGCCTTTCTGTATTTCTATTTCTTTGAGATGGTATCAATCCCTGCCTTCTGTCACAAACCTCCATCCATAGTTCTTCAGGCACTCTCTCTATCAAATCTAATCCCTTGAATCTATTTGTCACTTACACTTTATAATTGTAAGGGATTTGATTTAGGTCATACCTGAATGGTCTAGTGGTTTTCCCTACTTTCTTCAATTTAAGTCGGAATTTGGCAAGAAGGAATTCATGATCTGAGCCACAGTCAGCTCCTGGTCTTGTTTTTGCTGACTGTACTGAGCTTCTCCATCTTTGGCTGCAAAGTACATAGTCAATCTGATTTTTGTATTGACCATTTGGTGATGTCCACGTGTAGAGTCTTCTCTTGTGTTATTGGAAGAGGTTGTTTGCTATGACCAATGTGTTCTCTTGGTAAAATGCTATTAGCCTTTGCCCTGCTTCATTCTGTACTCCAAGGCCATATTTGGGCTTCCCTGATGGCTCAGAGGGTAAAGCATCTGCCTGCAATGTGGGAGACCCAGAATAGATCCCCAGGTCCGGAAGATCTCCTGGAGAAGGAAATGGCAACCCACTGCAGTACTCTTGCCTGGAACATTCGATGGACAGAGGAGACTAGTAAACTACAGTCTGTGGATGTGCAATGAGTCAAACACAACAGAGCAAATATACTTCTCGTGAAGCAGGCTGCTTTCCACTTTCTGCTGTGAGGTCCTGATGGTACCTTAAAGTAATACTTTTATAACTCTCTGTACTTTTAGAATTGTATAATACTTTAACTCCATTTATATCCCCACTTCTTTTGTGCTGTTTTTGTCATGTGTTTTGATAATAAATGTGTTTTAAACACATGAGAATTACTTATTATTGTTTTAAGAAATCTGTACTTACTAATACATGTGTTCAGTCACTCAGTAGTGTTCAAGTTATTGAGACCCTTTGAACTGCAGCCTGCCAGTCTCCTCTATCCATCAGATTGTTCAGACAAGAATACTGGAGTGGGTTGCCATTTTCTCCTTCAGGGCATCTTCCCTACCCAGGGATCAAATCCATGTCTCCTGTGTTTTCTACATTGCAAGCAGATTCTTTACCTGCTGAGTCATCAGGAATACATTTAACACATATAAATGTTTTTTACTATTCTTTATTTCTTCCTAAATTACTGTCTCCAACTAGGTTCATGTTCCTTTAGTATTTTTTAAAATATGGTTCTGTTGCTGACAAATTCTGATTTTTGTGTGTGAGAAGATGTTTGTACTTTATAATTATCAACTTTGTTGGGGTATTTACTAGCATAATTTATACTTTTTTATTTTTTTTACTGTTTTTAAGTAGTTGTTTCATTGTTACCTAACTTTCATAATTTCTTTTAAAAAGTCACCTATAAGGTTTATTTCTTCTTTTAAAGCATTGGATTTTTTTCCCCCTATGGCTGCTTTAAATATTTTTTCTTTGTGTTAGATTTCAGAACTTTCTGAAAAATTCCACTTGGGGCTTATTGAACTCCTTCAAACTATCACTTTATATATGTCAATATGGCACCCTGCTCCAGTACTCTTGCCTGGAAAATCCCATGGACAGAGGAGCCTGGTAGGCTGCAATCCATGGAGTCACTAAGAGTTGGATACAACTGAGCGACTTCACTTTCACTTTTCACTTTCATGCATTGGAGAAGGAAATGGCAACCCACTCCAGTGTTCTTGCCTGGAAAATCCCAGGGATGGGGGACCCTGGTGGGCTGCCATCTATGGGGTTGCACAGAGTTGCACATGACTGAAGCAACTTAGCAGCAGTAGCAGGAGCCAATATCTATGTTAGTCTAGGTCTTACAAGAAGCAAATACCAAGATGAAATTTTGTGCAGGATATCTATTAGAGGAAACATCTATGAGAGAAAATAGTAAGGATCCAGAAGGAAGTAGAAGACCTATTGGACCTGTCTTATCCTGAGTAAAGGAGAAAGAGGAGGAAGTTTGAGTGAAATTATCTTAGATTATAGTGAAGTCCTAAGGAAAGTTTACAAAGGTCATTGGACACTCTTTGATACACAGTCACCCAGAAGAGACTGCTCTGTTTAAAAAACATGCTCATCTTAGTATTCATACAGGACATAGTCATTGTCTGGGGGTAGTAGGTAGCTGATTGGACTTGTGGCCTTGACACCAATATAGTGTTATTTTCAGATAAATAGTATGCCTATTCTCTTACCTGCTAAGATCTAAGAAGTATTTTTTTCAACTTCACTGTGGTATCTCTTCAAATACTATTTATTCTTTATTCTTTCTGTTGTAGGTAGCCTCTAAGATGACTTCCAGTGATAACTTCCTTTGATAATTCATAATGTTATATATTCCCCTCCCTTTAAATATGGGAAGGACATAGAGACTTGCTTTTAATGAAGTGCATATTTTCAGAATAATTATAGGTCACTTTGCAGGCTGGATTACAAATAGACTGTGGCTTAGTCTTCCTCTCGCTCTTTCTGTTTGTTGTCCTTCAGTCACTCAGTCATTTCCAACTCTTTGCAACCCCATGGACTGCAGCATGCCAGTCTTCCCTGTCCTTCACCATCTCCTGGAGTTTGCTCAAACTCATGTCCATTGAGTCAATGACGCCATTCAATCATCTCATCCTCTGTCGCTACCCTGCCCCAACCCCCGTCCTCTTACCCTCAGTCTTTCCCAGCATCAGGGTCTTTTCTTACTCCCTCTTTAAGAAGTCAACTGCCATGGTATAAACTATGAATTTCCCAATAAAGAAACCCACATGGCAAGGAACTCAGTGATTTCCAGCCAATAACTGCAAAAGAACTTAATCTTTTAGTGTAAAAGCACAGGACGAATTGGAATTCTATCAACAAACACACTTGGAAGCAGACTCAGTTAAACTTTCAGATCAGAATGCAGCTCTGGCTGTTAGGATAACTGAAATCTAACTAGGGGTGTTGAGTTAAGGGCATCCAGCTAATCCTTACACAGATTCTTGATCCATTGATATTTTGAGATAATTAATGCTTGTGACTAAGCCACTAAGTATTTTAGTAATTTATTACATGTTAATAGGGAATTTGTATATCCTCTTTCTTCTCCTTTTGGAGCTTAACTTAGACATAGGATAGGTCTTTTAAGCATGTCTTTTATGTGTTTCCTGCTTTTTGCCTAAAAATTTCTTTTATTGTGCTTCAATATAAATATTTTCTACTGATATATATTTCAGTTCACTAATTCTCTTTTCTGCTATATCTAGTCTGATGCTAGATAATTCACATTTGATTTCTATAATTTCCATTTGACTATTTTACATGATTCTACTCACCTTGTAAAAATCTCCCTTTTTTTCTCTTATGTGTATGTTTATTGATCTTAGTAGTTTAAAACTCTGTATATGATACTCCAGTATCTGTATATGGTTCCATTTCTGTTTTCTGCTCCAACCCCACTTGATCATTTGGGTCTATACATGATATTTTTGTAATTTTTTATTGAATTCTAATTGTTCATGAATAAAATGTTTCCTCAATCTGTCATTATACATAAATTTAAAATATTAAATGAATCTTTAATATTAGCAATATACACTAGTTTATAAAAGCTTCTCTTCCTGTTTTAAATAATAAAAATCATAGTATGTCTAGATTGGCATAAATATATTTAATCACTACCTAGGTAAATGTAATCAAATGCTATAATCCTTATGCTCAAGATGCAATATAACTGAGATTTGTGTAAGCTGTGATGGGCAACCTGCAGTTATTATTAGTAATGGTTAAAAAAAAATTATAGTACTTTAAATGCTCTGTATTATTTTATCAAATTTCCCAGTGTACCAGAAAGAATGCCATGCATCAAAAGATACATATCCTTATTATACCTCTAACAATACTTGATTTGTATCATTGAATATTATGTGTAACTTTCTTTTCCTTTTTTAACCTATAACATTGTATACTCTCTAGCATACCTTTCATAATTGTTTGAGTGAGAAACTGACTTTAAAAGAGAAAATGAGATTAGTTTAAAAAACAGCAGTACATCACAGAAAACAAACTTATTGTTAAGAGGGCATAGTAGGAGTAGGAGAGAGATGAATAAAGAGTTTGGTACTAACATACACACTATTATGTATGAAACAGGTTGACACAGGGACCTACTGTATAGCACAAGGAACTATAGTCAATGTCTTGTAATAACCCACAATGGGAAAGAATCTGAAAAAGAATATATATGTATGTGTATGTATAACTGATTACATTGCTGTCTACCCAAAACTAACACAGCATTGTAAATTAGCTGTAGTTCAATTAAAAAACTGGTTTAAAAACCAGAGATCATTTGATAGAACTAGAGCTGTAAAAGGAGAAGGTGATGGCACCCCACTCCAGTACTCTTGCCTGGAAAATTCCATGGATGGAGGACTCTGGTAGGCTACAGTCCATGGGGTCACAAAGAGTCAGACGTGACTGAGCAACTTCACTTTCACTTTTCACTTTCATGAATTGGGGAAGGAAATGGCAACCCACTCCAGTGTTCTTGCCTGGATAATCCCAGGGACGGGGGAGCCTGGTGGGCTGCCATCTATGGGAACGCACAGAGTTGGACACGACTGAAGCGACTTAGCAGCAGTAGCAGCAGCAGCAGCAGCAGAGCTTTAAAAAAAAAAGGTGAGCCTGAGACCAAATAGTGGGGAAAAAGAAAACAGAAAAATAATATATTAGTGGATTTCAGCCTGGCTAAGAAGATATTAAGGCAATGTAATTACAAGTATGGATTTTAAAGTTATACAGTCAATTTTGAGTGTTGATTTACTCATTTACTATTAATACATCATGGTCTTGGCAAGTCATTAGATTAATGTATACTTTAGTTTCCAAATCTGTATAATGGGGATGATAATATATATCTACCAGGATTATTCTGAGTAAATGATTCATGTGTAGTAATTAGAAAATACTGAAACTTCAAATAACTCAATAATTATATTTAATAATTGTTGTTTAGTTGCTACATAATGTCTGACTCTTTTGCAGCCCCATGGACTGTCATCTGTCAGCCTCCTCTCTCCATTGATATTTAATAATATAGCTGCTGTTATCAACACTATTATTATTATAGAATACCCTGATGCTGGGAAAGATTGAGGACAGGAGAAGTGGGCAACAGAGGATGAGATGGGGGATGGTATCACTGACTCAATGGACATGAGTTTGAGCAAACTCTGGGAGTTGGTGATGGACAGGGAGGCCTGGCATGCAAAGAGTCGGACGCGGCTAAGTGACTGAACAACAACATATGCTTAAGTGTTTCTTAGGCCTGAAAGAAATCTTGAATATAGTTAGTTATAAAATAAAAAGATTTTTCTAAATGGAGCATCATGAAGTAAGAATATCTTTGTACTTCTGCATTGATTTCATTATTATAAAGCAAGAAAAAGGACACTTCCCAGTTTATGATGTAAAGGTAATATAAGAGCTGTGCTGTATATTCTCATTAAAACCTTAGTAGGTTCACATCTGAAAAAGGAAACAGCTACCCATTTCCAGTATTCTGGCCTGGAGAATTCGCTTGGTGTCGCAGAGTCGGGCACAACTCAGCGACTTTCACTTTATTTCAGGCTCATGTCTGGGCTTCCCTGGTGGCTCTGATGATAAAGAATCTGCCTGCAGTGTGGGAGACCTGGGTTTGATCACTGGGTTTGATCCCTGGGTTGGGATCATCCCCTGGAGGAGGCCATGGCAATGCTCTCCAGCATTCTTGCCTGGAGAATCCCCATGGACAGAGGAGCCTGGTGGGCTACAGTCCATGGGGTCACAAAGAGTAGAACATGACTGAGCAACTAAGCACAACACAGCACAGGCTCAGGTCTACATCTTTGTCTTTCTGTCCCAAAACATTTGCACTGAGGTGGTGAACAATACCTATACGCTCAATTTCAGGCTAAGTCTGGTCTTTCTAAACTATGTTGAATAAATCGTGACTGGTCCACTCATATACCTTTTCCATTTGTAGAGTGAGATGCCCACAAACAGCACAGTACCCGTCATTGATTACCTAATTACACAGTGACTCCATCAGTAAATCAGCACAACATCTGTGACCCTGTATGTCACTACCACAACTCGCTCTGTCAATTCCCCTGAGCTTCAGTGAGGTGGTTCTACTGACATAATATATTCATTATCCATTAGATCTGGTGCACGCTCTGCAGTGCTCAATTACAATACAATTGAGCGAAGGATCTGGTGTCAGCCAATGTAATGACTTTCTGATTATCTGTCTTTAAATGATGAATGAAATGAAAATGTACTGCTCAAACCAAATATAAGATTGTTAGGATGCCAAATGAAAATTGTACGTAGCCTTCTTTGTGGGACAATGCAGAAATCTGCTTCCATTCAGCAGTAGCTCCCTAAAGATAGTTTTCCAAGTCATTCCCATATTTCAGTTATAAGACTACTATGAGTCCACTGAATTTAAGTCCCAAATTGACACTTTGAGGTCATTGTAATATCCTTTGACTACGGATTTAATTCACAAGAACTTTCAAATACTTTTGCATTTTCCTTAGTCTTTCGGCTTTAGTTGTGTAAACTGACCTCCCAGTAATACTGTTCTTGCTTCTAGTTTGTCACCTGAATCAGATTATTTTTTGAGCTGTTTTTTGTCTTGTGGAGAGCTGTAAAATAATTAAGCAGATTGATACATAGACAGGCATTAAAAAAAAAAGCCAGGATTATAAATAAGTGAGAGACTCAAAAACATTTTGTTGTTCAAATAATTATGAAGCAGGTGTTTGATAGTACAGTCACTTCTGTTTCTGTTTACATCTTTAGTTATTATTTTGTTAATTATAATTGAAAATCCAATAAAGCTTCATATTGGAGCACTCACAAATCTGACTTAAATTATAGCTTCTTCATTTATTCCCTTAAATAGAACACACTGGACTTTGGTTATAAAACAATTTTAAAAATCCAATCCCCTTCTCAATTCTAAATCTTATGTAATAATTTGGCCTTTTGAAATATGCAGACAAAAGAGAATCATAAATGCATTTGTTTTCTGTGTCACAATTAGGTTTACAGAATGGGTTTATTTTTTTGGTGTCTGGAAATTTCCCATGGTGGCCTTCATGATACAGCTTATCAAGCTTTGGGCAAATCCTTGCCATACTCTGTGCTTCAGTTAAGTGAAGAAATTACAGAAAATTAGACACAGTCTGAATTAGAATATCTAAAATAAATTTCGAATTTCTCTTCTTACTGTAGATTCCTTATTTGAGAAGCTGATCTGAAATTCAGCCTTGAGATTAAAATAGCGTTTGTTTAGTTCACATTTAATTAGAGCAAAGAGACAGTCTTTGTATTTGTAGGAGACGGATAACTTCAGGCATAATGTTTTGATAGCCCAGTGACTACTGAGAATAATTGGAGAGGTGATGTCCTCCGTATTTGTTTTTATTTGCAAAGAAATGTGCATTTGTCTACAATATGTCCCCATTCCTAGGATAACTGCCTTCTTATCTTTTACTGTAAAGAATATGTATTGGTTAAATGTCTTGAGACCTTTTAGGTAAAGTAAAAAAGCAAGGAAAAATTTTCCCTAAGCACGCTGTTTAAATGAGCTCACTAATTGATTAAGTACATCTTAGCACTCTTGATTTGGAAACTCTAACAAGAATCTTATTAGCTTATAGTTTATTAAAATAGAGAGGGTAGGTAAATCTTGTTTTTTCATTTTGCTTCCAGCCAAAATGTAGATATTTAGATGGGGACATATTAGAACCCCTAGAGAAATGTGAATTAATTTTAAGGTCATTGACTGCTTTATTTTTTATTTCATATGTGTATTTATTCAAAATAATCATACAAATTTGAAGGATATGCTGATTTTATTTATATAACTGATGTAGTAGCAGAAGGTCAAAATTTACTTTGTGAAGATAGAATTTTCTTGGATTTCTTTTTTTAAAGGTCTAATATAGTACCTTCTTCAGTGCCTCTCAATATATTGCTGGAAATATATGTAAAACATAAAAATCAGAATTTTGAATATGTTTTCCTTTTAATCACAAGACACAAATATGATAGGAGATAATTTAATTACATCCATAAAATGCCCAAAGTCATGTGAACTCTAGCATTCTGTCTCTTGGCTAGTTTAAACACAATTTATTCTAGAAAGATACCTGTCTACTGTCAATAAATGTCAATTTAGACTTCATGTGAAACTGAATCAGAGAAAAATCATTTTATTTATCATAGAAATAGCAGGAGCCAGTGCATCAACATTTTAATCCCATTTATTAGAGCTTCAAGTTCCACAGGGTGATGCCAAGCAACACTTACATGTACGGTGGGTTTTGTTACAGGAGAGAAATCCAATCTTAGGGAGCCCAAATATTTTATAATGGAAAGTAAGCATGCCTGGAGAAGGCAATGGCACCCCACTCCAGTACTCTTGTCTGGAAAATCCCATGGGCGGAGGAGCCTGGTAGGCTGCTGTCCATGGGGTCACTAAGAGTTGGACACAACTGAGCGACTTCACTTTCACTTTTCACTGTCATGCATTGGAGAAGGAAATGGCAGCCCACTCCAGTGTTCTTGCCTGGAAAATCCCAGGGACAGGGGAGCCTGGTGGGCTGCCGTCTATGGGGTTGCACCAAGTCAGACACGACTGAAGTGACTTAGCAGCAAGCATGCCTATCCCTTATTCCAAGGTTCTAAGGAATTCTGCTCTTTCTCCAGAAGAAAACATTGTTTCTAAATTCCGAAGTTGTTTACTATGGAATTACAAATACTCTTGAAAAGATATTTCAAAACAATTGCTTTCTCCAAGACAGGCTAAAATATGACAGATCCATGAAGAATTGTCTCCAAACACCTGTATTTTATATTTTCTGGAAAGTAATATTTTCTTCATATTGAATTAAAAACTCATGATGTAAAGAGCATATTCACAAATATTTTCTGTTTCTTTGACAGCATACCTCTGGTGCAGGTTTTACTAGACCCGTTTCACAGATGAGCACACTGAGTCTAATAGCCTAAGTAAATTATTCCAGATCCCATGGCAGTAACTCCTGCATCTTCTACCTCCAAATGCATTATATTTTCTACAAGGCCAGAATTTTCTCTTCATCTATCACACTTATTGACAATAGCTTGTAAAAAGAATAGCTTAATTATGTGATACAATTTGAGAAATGTTTTGGGAGGCCTGTCATCAGAGAAAAAAAACAAAAAATTTCCCTGATGCCCTTTGTATGTGCCATAAAAGAGTTTCTTAAAAATTTTTTTTCATTCAAAATACTATCCTAGGTTTCTTGAAACTTTGAAGATTTGGGGAATTCACTATAATTCATCCAGCAATATTCTCAATATAAAAACGGTATAAGGGAGAAAAGACTGAAGATCAAGTTCTTTAGCTACTCTACCCAGGAGCTGATCGTAGGAATGTTTTGTTCTCATGTTTAACTGAGGACCCAGGGATATGGAGAGAAACAAATTAGAGAAGAAGATAAGGTATATACATACTTTGGCCAGTTTATAATCTTTCTCAGTTATGACTTGCATCTTAGTCTCAAACAGTTTCCTCCAGAGTCTCAATTTCTTATCATCAGGAAGGTTTTTGCCTACTATCTTTAATCAGTTCACGATGTAAAGTTTCTCCTAGGTGCGTGCTCAGTCCCTTCAGTCATGTCAGACTCTTTGCAATTCTGTGAACTGTAACACACCAGGTTCCTCTGTCCATAGGATTCTCCAGGCAAAAATACTGGAGTGGGTTGCCATGCCCTCCTCCAGGGAATCTTCCCAACTCAGGGACTGAACCTGTGTCTCGTACATCTCCTGCATTTCAGGCAGATTCTTTACCTCTGAGCCACTGGGGAAGCCCCAATTGTCCCCAAAAGTTAGGAAAACTTTGCTATTACATGACCATTGCTGCACACACCTAAGGTATCTTCCAGGCCTCATGCTGGTAGTGAATGAAGCATCAAAGGGGATCCTTGATCAAGCAAATGTGGGAGAAAGTGAGATTAAAAGAACTATTCATGTCTTTACACAAGGGCTTCTCAGTGAATTTAAGATGCTGATGTAAACTGTGACTCTCCAAAGGAAGGAGATAGCAGGCAGAATTTTCCAAGTTTATTCCATACTGGAGCCCTGGTTTCATGGTGTATACTTGGGAAATGCTGTCTTTATAAATGTAAAAATGATACTGTTAGTCACTCAGTCATGTCCCACTCTTTGTGACACCATGGACTATAGCCCACCAGGCTCCTCTGTCCATAGAATTCTCCAAGGAAGAAAACTGGAGTAGGTTGCCATTCTCTTCTCCAGGGGATCTTCCCAACCCAGGGACTGAACCCAGATCTCCTGCATTGCAGGCAGATTTTTTACCATCTGAGCCACCAGGGAATACATTGTATATAGGTACAAAACCACGAATACTGTGTGTGTCAGCATAATATAAAATAAGAACATGAGTCCGTCTTCAGGTTAAATGGAAAGAAAACCACCCATATAAACCATAGTCAAATTTTTTAAAACCAATGCTAAAGACAAAGAAATACTAAAAGCCTCCAGATCAGGGATGGGCTCACTTCAGAACGTACAATGAGAAATATCAACTAGAAAATTAGGAAATGATTTTAAGTTGATCTTAAATTCTATGCCCAATAAAAAATACCCTTCAAAAATGAAGGCAAAATTAAGACAGCTTCAAGTAAATAAGGTCTTCCCAGGTAATGCTAGTGGTTAAAAATCCACCTGCCAATGCAGGAGATGTGAGATCTGGGTTCAATCACTGGGTTGGGAAAACTTAATGGAGGAGGAAATGGCATCCCACTCCAGTATTACTGCTGAGAGAATCCGATGCACAGAGGAGCCTGGAGGGCTATATAGTCTGTGGGGTCGAAAGAGTCGGACACTACTGAGGGACTAAACCCAGCACAGAACAGGCAAATAAGAGCTAAGAAGAACTTCAGACCTGTTTATCACCACAGCTCCATTTCATAAGAAATGTTAAAAGTTCTTAGGGTGAAGGAAAATAATTCACTGCTAGGAATGAAAAGCTGTGAAATTTTAAATATGTGGGTAAATATAATATTTTTGTCCCTCATTTTTAAATACATTTAACTAAAATTAGTTGTTTTCAAAACATAAATAATAGCATTGTATTTTTTGGTTTATAATTATGTGTCAGTAGAATATATTTACAAAATATGGGAGGGTATAAATGGAATTACACAATCATGAGGTTCTTAAATTGTATGTGCAAGTGATATATTATTCAGATGGTATAACATTAGTAGATGGTATAACATTAGTATATAGTAAATTTTGATAAGGATACACATTGTGGTCCCTAGAGAATTCACTAAAAAGAAAACCACACAGATGTATCTAGAAAGTCAATTGACAAAATGAAAATAGATTGCTAAATTTCTCTAAGGAGAATTTTTTAGTCCCTAGGGGAATATTACAGAGAAGGCAGTGGCACCCCACTCCAGTACTCTTGCCTGGAAAATCCCATGGATGGAGAAGTCTGGTAGGCTGCAGTCCATGGGGTCACTAAGAGTCGGATACGACTGAGAGACTTCACTTTCAGTTTTCACTTTCATGCATTGGAGAAAATGGCAACCCACTCCAGTGTTCTTGCCTGGAGAATCCCAGGGACGGGGGAGCCTGGTGGGCTGCTGTCTATGGGGTTGTGCAGAGTTGGACATGACTGAAGTGACTTAGCAGTAGCAGCAGTAGGGGAATATTAAATACAAGAACAGCAAAGTATACATCAACTGTAATCTTGGTTTATATATAAATTTGCTCTTGGTTATTTTAGAACCAGGGGATAGTTTGAGGTTTGGGGGATTTTTCTTATTTTTTATCTAACCTTATTCTCTTTTTTCTTTGAAATACATCTTACATAGTTAATCTAAACATAATCCTGGAATCTACCCTTAGTAATGAATGAATCAATCAATCAGGTTGGATATAAAGGGAAGTTTGAGGACAAATGAGCACAATTTACAGAAAGGTATTGACTTCAAATCTTAATCTCATATTCCAATTTTCAATGACCCATTGTGCCGAAATGCAACTTAATTGTTTACCTTTTAATTTTGCCAAAACAAATACCACACACTACCACATTTTCTCTCTTTAGATGATTAATGTGATCAGATGTCCCAAACATTTGTTTGTTCAATTGAAGGACTGGAATCATTAATTTTTGGCCGTTGCTTCAAACACACACAAAATCGGATGAGTCACCTATGTGTAATGTTTAGTTGGTTATGATTCCCCAGATGTGGAAGTTGGCTATCTTTGCTGTTTTGTCTCCTCAATCACAATTTCATTACATGCTTTGTTTATCTCTACCATTCTTTGCTTTCCCACCCCCATAGTGTCTATTTATTATTATTACTATTATATTCAATACGCATAAAATTACTGCTCGTTTGCTATATGTCTCCAACCTTTACTCTCAATGTTTTAGCTTCGCTATTGTTGTTTCGTCGCTGAGTCATGTCCAACTCCTTGTGACCCCATGGTCTGTAACCTACCCAGCTCCTCTGTCCATGGGGTTTCCCAGGCAAGTATACCAGAGAGGGTTGCCATTTCCTTCTCCAGGTGATCTGCCTGACGCGGGGATCAAACCTGCATCTCCTTCATTGGCAGGCAGACTTTTTACCACTGAGCCACCAGGGAAGCCTTTGATATCGATCAGAGCAAACAGTTTGTGCATTGGCACTGATTCATGCACTCTACTTGGGAGTAGAAGTGATATAAACTTCACCAGATGACAATGACGTGGTATTTCTAAAGAAAAATGACCCGCTATAGAATATTAACCTCTCCTACCATAGACACTTAATTCAGTGTGCTTGCATCATTATTTTTTTATTTTTTCTGAATTTCAGTGCTGACGTCATCACTTTGGAAGCCCATGATGAGTAGAAATTAATTCTTTTGTCAGCAGCAATGTATTCTTCAGTTTGAAACTACAAAGAGACAGTAAAAAGAAAGGTGTTTACATATGTTAAAGCGAAGGTAAATGGAGTGTTTCACTCTAAAGTCCTGTAGGCCTGAATGACAAGCACACCTCTTGACTGGAGAGGATTAAGCCTTTGAAGACCATAGGCTCCTATAAGAGCAAACCACTCTTTTTTCCATAAATCAAGTTCTTTTATCTTATTAGCACCAGTGTCCAGCATCAGGTAATAGTCCTGACATAATAGGAGCAGGAACAATGCCAAGGTCCTTCCTGAGAGAAACGGACTAAGAAGGCTATCTGTAAGGAAAACTTGTACTGACATGATTAGGCTAACATATCGTTACAATGATGGTTTGCTCATCTTCACATTAAAAACAAAACAACATTTCAAAGGTGATGGACTGGGCAAGAAAATCTCCATGAGATTCTGTGTTCTGAAAAGAGAGTTTTTTGCAGAGTTCCATGTCCAGGGCCATCAAAGAAAGATTAAGGGACAAATAGCTAAAACCTTAGAATATCTCTAATTGCATAATCACTTGATTAGTGTAGGTTGAATTACATAATTGCACAGTGAGACTTGACATTTCAAGAAACAGAGCATGCCATTCAAAGAAGGAAGGAGGGAGGGGGTTGGAGACGGAGTTATCAGGGGAACATCACTGCCTGGCCAAACACTGTATTCCAGGGAAAGCTGCTCTGCTATCAGAGTTTTCATCACAGCTTCTGACTTCCTCTTTTGCCAAGTGAACAGATCACCAGGGCAGGATGTTTCTCCACTTAGTAAACTTCAGAAAAGTTCGCTTTGGGCCTGGGGAAGTTCTGTGCCATCACAGGGGGGACAAATGTCTATGTCTATATCTATCTATCATCCGTATGGGTCTTCTTGCTTAACTTCTTGGTTGTGTTGAATATAACTGATAAGGCATTTAGCAATTTACACACTTCAGTAAATAAGCTCATTTGTGTTCTTTTCTTCTTTTTGTCTACTTTCTCTCTCCACTTTTTTTTCTGTGTTTCTAATGCCTCTTTCTTCTGACGGCAATACACTTTCATAAGTTGAATGAGCCCCAGTATGTGTTTGAGATTTTACAGTCATATTGGATCTTATTCAGTCTTTGACTTTAATAGTTTTTCACCTATTACTCCATGAATATTTTTTATCACACTATATAAAATGTAGTTTAATTATTTGACATGCTTCCAACAAGATAGTGTGATTCCTAAAGACATAAAGTATTAGTCCCCAAGAAAGAATTCAATAAAAACTATCACTTTTACTTTCTAATTAATACTGAAACACAACTCTTCTTAATTTATTCTTACTCCCAGTAGAAGACACCTGAACGAGAATTTGCATCCATTATTGCTGAATCATACCTATACAATATATTTTTCTCCTCAATTTCTGTGTTTTATGAGATTCAGGATTTTAGATATTTCATAACTATATTTTTATATCTCATAAATGATTACTTGAGCAAAGCCCGTATTTTAATGGGAACTCATAGTTATTGCCCTTTAAAAACGAAATTGCTGAAGTTAATTTTAAATCACTAATCTGGGAATCTCACTTGCTTTTAGCCATTTGTGAGCTACATACCCTCAAACATGCATATTTAGTTCAGTTCAGTTCAGTCGCTCAGTCGTGTCTGACTGTTTGTGACCCCATGAATCGTAGCACGCCAGGCCTTCCTGTCCATCACCCAGACTCAGGTCCATCGAGTCAGTGATGCCATCCAGCCATCTCATCCTCTGTCGTCCCCTTCTCCTCCTGCCCCCAATCCCTCTCAGCATCAGAGTCTTTTCCAATGAGTCGACTCTTCGCATGAGGTGGCCAAAGTACTGGAGTTTCAGCCTCAGCATCATTTCTTCCATTGAACACCCAGGACTGATCTACTTTAGAATGGACTGGTTGGATCTCCTTGCAGTCCATATACATACCCCTAAAGCATCACAGGTATGTCAGTTAAGATGCTTTTGCTTGCAGAGGAAAATCTCAACTCAAACTTCCTTAAATAATAAAGGTGTTTATAGCCTAAATGCATGCAAGGAGAGAAAGTGCTGCATATGAGCATAGATCCTCAGCCTTGAAATCTCCTTCTCTGTGATTTTCTTGACTTAGTTCTTCTCCCTGTGATGATATCATGTTTAGATCATTAATGAGATGACTGCCTGAGTACTGTTAATCAGACTGTCCAGTGTGGGGGGAAAGTGATAATTTCTTCTTGTTTTTATTTCTTTGTATCAAGAAGCCTTTTCTCTGACTCCATTTCTATACTCATAGGACTACACTTCAATGAGCTGATCTATGTTAGTTCACATGCCTGTTCCTAAAGCCGTCACTACCAAAAGAAGTAGGATTATAATATTTGGCCTAGACATGTAAGGATTTACCCCTGGACTGAGAATAGGTTCTCTGTCCTCTGAATCACATGGAAGATCAAATGCTTTAACAAAGTCAAAGTTCATCAAAGATTTGGGCAGAAGAAAGGATTATATTCTAGGTAAGTAACAGTGTTCTACAAACAAGGCAAAAAAATCAGTAAGTGCATTTCATTTCATACTATAAATCAGTAATGAACTATGGCCCCAAATTTCCAAATAAGAATCAGTCTTGGGTTTTTCAGTGTGAAATATTTAGACATATGAATTCTCTACCTAAGTCTATCATGAATAAAACAACAGACAATACAGAGAGATAGAGGGAAAGGGGAAAGTCATATTGACATCATTTGCGTTCTAAACACATCCAAGCCTGAAGCCAGCCTTAAATCTGGACTTTCAGATATTTGAAACAATAAATTATCTTTTGTACTTGACCCTGTTTGAATTGGATTTCTGCCATTTGTATTCCCTTCTTACCCAAAGTATCTCTAGTGCATACAAGATTTATAAATAAAAATAAGTTGCATCCTCTTTCAGAATGGATCTTTACACCTTGAATGATTAGTAGTGGAAATCATATCATGGCGAAGTTCGTCTCTGCTGTAATATGAAGAGCTTTCCTGTGATATTCTAGAGCTAGAGTAAACACATGGCCTCTGTACTGTTATATGAGAGAGCAACTTGGAAAATTTATCACCAGTTTAGGAACAAGAGTTGAGTTTTAAAACTCAAGTGGGAAAAATGATGATGGTGTACCTAAGACAGAAAGTCAAAAAAAAAAAAAAAAAAAAAGATGAGGCCTGACCAAAAAAAAAAAATTTAATTTTGTTTTTAAGAACACATTGAAAATGAACCAAAAGAAGGCAAAGCCGGGAAGGATTCTAAGGCCAGAATTCTGCTGCTGACTTGTTATGGATTAGGATAGTGACAGTTTTGAATGTAGACATGATAGAAACAGTTTAAGCATTCTAGACTAATTGGACAATGGAGAGTTGCCAACACAATCCAAGTTGAATTTAAGAAAAATTGTTCTACAAAGTTGCCTAAGATTAATTACAGTAGGAAGAGGCTAGAGGTAGGGAAGCAAATTAGGACACTTGTATTCTTCCAGCTAAGAATTATAAAGGCTGACCTACATACTACCAAAAAGAAGGAAAAAAATGTTATAAGGATAAAATGTATTGAATTTATTATAATAGGGAAAACACATTGGCAGACTATTTGATTTTCACTTCTGGCTATAGAAAAAGCTGTATGATCATTATGAAATATATAAGGACAAGAAATAATTTATAAATATCCATTAAGCTACCAAATTTATGAATTCTTACTTTGTGTGTGTGTGTGTGTGTTTCCTACTTACTGTGGTCTTCCAGTTAAAGAGCAATTATTATATTGCCTGCACAGAAAATATAGCAAGTAATTCAAATATTATGACCCTACCCACTTCCATCTAAGTAGAATAGCAGAGCAATTAGAGCCATTTAATGTTAGAGTGGCAAGTAAAACTCTTCAAAAAATTTCAGTGTACTAAGAATAAATGTTGCTAAAATAATGATACTTAAAAGAAAAACATTCCATTAAATGAGTTCATTGGTACTACCATGTTAATTTACATCTGTCAAATCTTTAGTCAGATGCATTCCACAGAAGCCAAATATAATGTGACTCCATGGAGACTGTTATTTTTAAAAAATATTTATTGTTTTATTTTTGTTCACATGTGAAGTGAATAAACTGGCATAAAGCAATCCTACCAAAATTAACTGAATAACAATAAGAGAAATGTTTCTTTTCTTGGCTTCCTATAAACTAAAAGCTGCCATCTGATTTCTAAAAACTTAGATATAATCAAATATGTGATGGGAAATAGAGAAGATTCTCCCAAATATACTAGAAAACCTTAAAAAGATATTTAAGATATTAGGGCATAATTAAAACTTATGAAAAAACAAAAATATAAGCCAAGGATCAAAGTACTCCATTGATACACTGTACATTAATTGAAGGTCATTTGTGTAAAGTCATCTTGTCCATTTAAAGAAATTAATAATGTCTCAAAAAGGCAGAGGAACCAGAGATCAAATTACCAACATCAGCTGGATCATCGAAAAAGCAAGAGAGTTTCAGAAAAACATCCATTTCCGCTTTATTGACTATGCCAAAGCCTTTGACTATATGGATCACAATAAACTGTGGAAAATTCTGAAAGAGATGAGAATACCAGACCACCTGACCTGCCTCTTGAGAAATCTGTTTGCAGGTCAGGAAGCAACAGTTAGAACTGGACATGGAACAGACTGGTTCCAAATAGGAAAAGAAGTACTCAAGGCTGTATATTGTCACCCTGCTTATTTAACTTCTATGCAGAGTACATCATGAGAATCACTGGGCTGGAAGAAGCACAAACTAGAATCAAGATAGCTGGGAGAAATTAATAACCTCAGATATGCAGATGATACCACCCTTATGGCAGAAAGTGAAGAGGAGCAAAAAAGCCTCTTGATGACAGTGAAAGAGGAGAGTGAAAAAGTTGGCTTAAAGCTCAACATTCAGAAAACTAAGATCATGGCATCTGGTCCCATCACTTCATGGGAAATAGACAGGGAAACAGTGTCAGACTTTAATTTTTGGGCTCCAAAATCACTGCAGATGGTGACTGCAGCCATGAAATTAAAAGACGCTTACTCCTTGAAAGAAAAGTTATGACCAACCTAGATAGCATATTGAAAAGCAGAGACATTACTTTGCCAACAAATGTCCATCTAGTCAAGGCTATGGTTTTTCCAGTGGTCATGTATGGATATGAGAGTTGGACTGTGAAGAAAGCTGAGCGCCGAAGAATTGATGCTTTTGAACTGTGGTGTTGGAGAAGACTCTTGAGAGTCCCTTGGACTGCAAGGAGATCCAACCAGTCCATTCTGAAGGAGATCAGCCCTGGGATTTCTTTAGAAGGAATGCTGCTAAAGCTGGAACTCCAGTACTTTGGCCACCTCATGAGAAGATTTGACTCATTGGAAAAGACTGTGATGCTGGGAGGGATTGAGGGCAGGAGGAGAAGGGGACGGCAGAGGATGAGATGGCTGGATGGCATCACTGACTCGATGGACATGAGTTTCAGTGAATTCTAGGAGCTGGTGATGGACAGGGAATCCTGGCGTGCTGTGATTCATGGGGTCGCAGAGTCAGACATGACAGAGCAACTGAACCGAACTGAAACATTGTTTCCTTCAAAATATTCATGTTTATTCCAGTGAAGTTGCTGTTCTTCACACATATCAGAAATTATTCTTATTTTTATTTTTTTAACTTTATATTTTATATATGTAGTAGAGTTGATTAACAGTGCTGTGTTACTTTCAGGTGTACAACAAAGAGATTCAGTTCTACATATACATGCATCTGTTTTTTCTTTTAATTCTTTTCCCAGTTAGGTTGCTACAGAATATTGAGCAGAGTTCCCTGGCTATACAGTACATGCATGCATGCTAAGTTGCTTCAGCTGTGTCTGACCCTTTGCAATGCTATGGACTATAGCCCATGAGGCTCCTCTGCCCATGGAATTCTCCAGGCAGGAATACTAGAGTGGGTTGACATGCCCTTCTCCAGGGGATCTTTTTGACCCTGATATCGAACCTGTATCTCTTAAGTCTCTTGAATAGACAGGCGGTTCTTTACCACTAGTACCACCTGGAAATCCCTGGCTTTATCCCTTGTTGGTTACCCATTTTAAATATGTGCATGCTCAGTCTCTCAGTCATGTCCAACTCCTGGATGACATCACTGACTCGATGGACATGACTTTGGGTAAGCTCCAGGAGTTGGTGATGGACAGGGAAGCCTAGTGTGCTGCAGTCCATGGGATCACAAACAGTCGGACTTGACTAAGCGACTGAACTGAACTGGACTGTAGCTTGCAGACTCCTCTTTCTGTCCACGGAATTTTGCAGGCAAAAGTCCTGGAGTGGGTTGCCATTTCCTACTCCAAGGAATCTTTAGACCCAGGGATAGAACCCATGACTCTTGTATTGACAGGCGGATGTTTTACCACCCTGCCACCTGGGAACAGCAATGTGTGTATGTCAGTCCTAAGCTTGTTAACTATCCCTCCCCGCTACCCTTCCCCTCTGGCAACCATAAGTTCATTCTCTCAGTCTGTGAGTCTATTTCTGTTTTTAAATAAGCTCACCTGTATCATTTTTTAAAGATTTTGCATATAAGTGATATCATACCATATTTTTCTTTCTCTGTCTGACTTACTTCACTCAGTATGACAGTCTCTAGGTCCACCCATGTTGCTACAGATGGCATCATTTCATTCTTTTTAATGGAGGAGTAATATTCCATTTTACATATGTACCAAGTCTTCTTTATCCATTCTTCTCTCAGAGGACATTTAGGTTGCTTCCATGTCTTGGCTATTATAAAGAGCACTGCAGTGAACACTGGGGTGGATGTTTTCTTTTGGAACATGTTTTCCTCTGGGTATGGGACCCAGAGTGGGACTGCAGAATCATAAGGTAGTTCTATTTGTAGTTTCTTAAGGACCCTCCATACCATTCTCCATAGTGGCTGTCCCAATTTACATTCCTACCAGCAATATAGTAGGTTTCCCTTCTCTCCATACTCTCTCCAGCATTTATTGCTTATGAATTTTTCTGATGATAGCCATTCTGACTGGTGTGAAGTGATACCTCACTGTAGTTTTGATAGTGATGTTGAACACATTTTCATATGCCTGTAGGTCACCTGTGTGTTTTCTTTGTAGAAATGTCCATTTAGATCTTCTACCCATTTTTGACTAAATTTCTTCTTTTTAAGTTGTTTACAAGGCCTTTATCATATCCTTTTGAATGTCCACAGGAATGGTAAATGAGCTAAATATATTTTTAAACAGAAGGATTACCAGAAATATAGACTAAAACCTAACCATATACTGTCTATAATATGCAGTTTAAATGCAAAAATATAGATAAAGGTAAAATGATGGAAAAGGCATACTGTGCAAGGCACAGGCATAAGAAAGCTGCACAGCTAAATTAATATCCAACAAAATAAATCTCAAAAAAAGAATATTGTAAGATATAAAAGGGTATATTAAATAATGATGAAAGAGCTATTTCATCTTAAAGACACAACAATTCTCAATATATCTGTACCTAATAAATGAGTATGAAGTCAAATGGGGCTTGGGAAGCATCACTATGCAAAAACTAGCAGAAGTGATGGAATTCCAGCTGAGCTATTTCACAATCCTTAAAGATGATGCTTTTAAAGTGCTGCACTTAATATGCCAGCAAATTTGGAAAATTCAGCAGTAGCCACAGGACTGTAAAATGTCAGTTTTCATTCCAATCCCAAAGAAGGGCAATACCAAAGAATATTCAGACTACCACACAATTGCACTCATTTCACATGCTGGCAAAGTAATGCTCAAAATTCTCCAAGCCAGGCTTCAACAGTACATGAACCAAGAACTCCCAGATGTTCAAGCTGGATTTAGAAAAGGCAGAGTAACCAGAGATCATATTGCCAACATCCGTTGTACCATAGAAAAAGCAAAAAGAATTCCAGAAAAACATCTATATCTGCTTCATTGACTACTCTAAAACCTTTGATGATATGGACCATAAAAAGCTGTGGAAAATTCTTAAAGAGATGGGAATACCAGACCACCTGACCTGCCTTCTGAGAAACCTGTATTGAAGTCAAGAAACAACAGTTAGAACCGGACATGTAACAATACACTGGTTCACAATTGGGAAAGGAGTATTCAAAGCTGTATATTGTCACCCTTGTTATTTAACTTAGATTCAGAGTACATCATGTGTAACGTGGGCTGGAAGAAGCACAAGCTGGAATCAAGATTGCCAGGAGAAATATCAATAACCTCAGATAGGCAGATGATACCACTCTTATGACAGAAAGTGAAGAGGAACTGAAGAGCCTCTTGATGAAGGTGAAAGAGGAGAGTGAAAAAGCTGGCTTAAAATTCAACATTGAAAAAACTAAGATCATGGCATCTGGTCCCATTAGTTCATGGTATATAAATGGGAAAACAATGTAAACAGTAAGATACTTTATTTTCTTGGGCTCCAAAAATCACTGCAGATGGTGACTGCAGTCATGAAATTAAGACACTTGTTCCTTGGAAGAAAAGCTATGACAAACCTAGAGAGTGTATTAAAAAGCAGAGACATCACTTCGCCAACAAAGCTCCATATATCAAAACTATGGTTTTTCCAGTAGTCATTTATGGATGTGAGAGTTGGACCATAAAGAAGGTTGAACACCGAATAATTGATGCTTTTGAACTATGGTATTGGAGAAGATGCTTGAGAGTCCCTTGGACTGCAAGGAAATCAAACCAGTCAATCCTAAAGGACATCAATTCTGAATATCCACTGGAAAGACTAATGATGAAGCTGAAACTCCAATACTTTGGTCACCTGATGGGAAGAACTGAGTCATTAGAAAAGACCCTCATGCTCAGAAAGATTGAAGGCAGAAGGAGAAGGGGATGACAGAGGACGAGATTGTTGGAATGGCATCCACTGACCTGAGTTTAAGCAAGCTCCAGGAGATGGTGAAGGAAAGGGAAGCCTGCGGTGCTGCAGTCCAAGCAGCCTCCAAGAATCAGACACAACTAAGCAACTGAACAACAGCAACAATGTGTGGGTATTAAAATTCAAGAAGCAAAACTGAGAGAGCCAATGGAAGAAATAGAAAAATTTAGTCAGCGGTTATAACATCCATTTTCCAATAATTAATACTAAACAGGCAAAAAAAAAAAATCAGTGAGTTATATAAACAACAGAATCAACTGGATGTAATTGACATAAATTCCCAAACCCATATTAACACATATTAAGCCCCCAAGCTACAGGATATATTTTTTTTCAAAAAGACTTCACATAGATAATTCACCAAGACTGACTACATGCTAGGTCATAAAATATGTCTCAGTAAACAATTCCATTAACTTTTCTCTCTGTTCTCCCTTGTATCATCCGATTTCAAGAATTAGTGATAACAGACTTATTCATTCTTTTTTGGGACTGAGCAACATTCCATTGTGTATGTATATGACTACAGTATTCTTAAAACATGTCCTTTCTTTCAGTCTTATAACCTTTACTTCTCTCTCTATTCTCCTTTGTATCATCAGATTTCAAGAACTGGTGATAACAGACTTATTCACTGATAGAAAGGATATGCATTCATTGATTGCAGATGATTTTTTTCTTTACCATTCTAGTAATTTATGGCCTATCATGTTGCTGTATGGCAGAGACCATCACAATATTGTAAAGTAATTATCCTCTAATTAAAAATGTAAGAAATCATTAAAAAAATGGAATGCCTTTATGGAGTATGGGGTGTTCTCTTTATCACAGTCTTCACCACTTGTTCTTATCATTCAATCCAGTATTTCAAGTGCTTTAGTTTACTATTTTTATCTGTAAGTGTTTAAATTTCAATATGCTGCTTCTTTCACCACTATACTAAAACTGACCCTTCAGAGATCACTAATCAGAGATCACTAATGATACCAAATAAAATAGGATTTGCTCAGCCCTTATGTCTAAGGATATCTCTATAGTATTTTGACTGTTGACCCTTTGCATCCATAATTTTGAAATTGCCCGTGTGTGTGTGTGTGTGTGTGTGTGTGTGTGTGTGTGTATACGTGTGTGTTTTCCAACAGACTCTCTTGGTTTGCCCTCTATATTAGTTTTCTAGGGATGCTATGACAAAGTGCCAAAACCTAGTTGGCTTCAAATAACAGAAATTTGTTCCCACAGTTCTAGAGACTAGAAGTACAAAATCAAGGTTTTGGCAGGACCACACTCTAACATTTCTCGGGGAAAATCTCTCCTTACTTCTCCTAGCTTCTGTATTTTCTGGCAGTCTTTCACATTTTTTACTTTTAGATGCTTCACATTCGCTGTATCAGTGTCTTTTTCCTGTGTGTCTTCTAATTGTCTTCTCCGTATGTCTATGTCCAAATCTCCCCTTTTTATAGTGATATCATTCATATTTGATTAGGACCCACCCTAATCTTAACTTGGTTGAATTTGTAAAGACCTAGTTCCAAAAGATTCACATTCTGAAGTACTACGAGTTAGGATTTTAACATACCATTTTCAGTTCAGTTCAGTTCAGTTCACTTCAGTCGCTCAGTCGTGTCTGACTCTCGGTGACCCCATGAACCGCAGCATGCCAGGCCTCCCTGTCCATCATTTTGTGGGGACACAATTAAACCCATAACACCTTTGTCTCCTATGATACTCTTTGGTTTCACTCTGCTTGCTCTTTCTCCTCCCATGATATGAAACATTCTCAAAGATTGGTTCCTGGCCCTCTGTTCTGGGTTCCTATATCATGGCAATAATGTGATTTCAAATATTTTTTCTGTGCTAACATTCTCTAAATCTCCATTCCCAGACTAATCCTTTGAAGTTTAGTCTTACATCTCAAGTTGTCTAGTAGAACTCTCCACTGGATACACTGGAGGCATCATAAACCCAATATGTCCTAAATATAAACTTCCCTTCTATCACTATTATAATTTTCAAGTATTACTGTTAAAATAGAAGGAACCCCCTCCTTATTTGACTCTGCATCTAAAGAATTACTCAGGACCTTGGATTTAACTTCTAAATAACTAAGAGTTGCTTTGAGCTTAGGTTTGGGAGTTATATTATCTGGATTTGGGTTCTGGCTCTACCAATTGCTAAGTGTGCCCTGGGTGCTTCATGTTCTCAACTTAATAGGTTGATATTGTACACCTGATGAGGTTGCTTTTGTGGGAACAAAATGATGCAATAGTGGTCTTAGTCTAGTGCCTGGAATGATAAATGATATTTGTGGCTGCAATAATCGTTAATAAGAATAATTACTATACGTCACTATATCTCTTCTTCCCTTTCTTTCCTCTGTTCTCAGACTTTAGTGTTATTCACTTGTAATTTATAGCTAACCTGTCCCCTTTCCTCCAATCTCTACACATTCTAATCCAGTCCACAGACAGCTCCCAGATTAATCATCCTGTACCATAGTTCTGTTCATTCCTCAGGGCACCATCCTTCACTGACTTCCATTGTCTACAAAATAAAAGTAAAACTTCTTAGATTGAAATAAAAGGCCCTCTAGTCTGAAACCTCCTTTCTAACCTCATTTTCCATAACTCAGCTTCATACGTCAAATATTTCAACCAAACCATGGCTTTTTGACATTCTTTATACCTGCTGCATATTTTGGCCCCTGTGTGCTTCTGTTTACACTGCTCATTTCCTCAAACCCAATCTTACTTGAATCCTGACCAGGCTTGCAGATCCAGGTAGAACACTGTCTGAGATTGAGATATATATATATATATATAATACTGTGTATGTGTATCTATAAGTAATAGTACTATAAAAATTCCTAAATGGGGTTCAGTTCAGTTCAGTTGCTCAGTCGTGTCCAACTCTTTGTGACCCCATGAATCGCACCATGCTAGGCCTCCCTGTCCATCACCATCTCCTGGAGTTCACTCAGACTCACGTCCATTGAGTCCGTGATGCCATCCAGCCATCTCATCCTCTGTTGTCCCCTTCTCCTCCTGCCCCCAATCCCTCCCAGCATCAGAGTCTTTTCCAGTGAGTCAACTCTTTGCATGAGGTGGCCAAAGTACTGGAGTTTCAGCTTTAGCATCATTCCTTCCAAAGAAATCCCAGGGTTGATCTCCTTCAGAATGGACTGGTTGGATCTCCTTGCAGTCCAAGGGACCCTCAAGAGTCTTCTCCAACACCACAGTTCAAACGCATCAATTCTTCGGCATTCAGCCTTCTTCACAGTCCAACTCTCACATCCATACATGACCACAGGAAAAACCATAGCCTTGACTAGACGGACCTTAGTCTGCAAAGTAATGTCTCTGCTTTTGAATATGCTATCTAGGTTGGTCATAACTTTTCTTCCAAGGAGTAAGCGTCTTTTAATTTCATGGCTGCAGTCACCATCTGCAGTGATTTTGGAGCCCAAAAAAATAAAGTCTGGCACTGTTTCCACTGTTTCCCATCTATTTCCCATGAAGTGATGGGACCAGATTCCATGATCTTCGTTTTCTGAATGTTGAGCTTTAAGCCAACTTTTTCACTCTCCTCTTTAACTTTCATCAAGATTTCCTTTATTTTTGTATTGGCTTTAAGGATCATGGCTTGAGAAGAATTCTCTGAAACCAATATCATGAGCCAATTTCATAGTTATACTAGAGTAACTAAAATCTAAGTATTTTATTACAGATAAAGAAAGCCTCATCAACAAAGAGGGTTTAATCTAAACCATCTCAGGACTTGAGATTGCAAGTGACAGAACCTAGCTCAAACTAGTTAAAGCAAAAAAGTCCTACAAAACAGAGAGGTGGGGTAGAGCTAGCCTCCAGATCATCTGTCCTCTGGCTTTCTGCTCCAGTTGGGTTTCACTAAACAGAGAAGATCTGGCTTTTCTCCTCTTTCTTCTCTTCAGGGTGTGTAGATTCCAGGAAAAAACAAAACAAAACAAAACAAAACAAAACAAAAAAACACCAGTTAGCTTGACATGGCTTTTATAACTACACCATTGAATGAAAAAAGGGATGATAGTTATCCAGGCTGAGTTCCTATGCCTCTCTGTGCATTAGCAGTCACATTAAAATAAAATAATTGGATTCAGCTCCCCAAATGGTAACAGAATATTTTCTCGAGTGACGAATGGGATACCATGTTGTCAGAACCGATAGATATCTAAAGCAATGTTTCCTCGTGTTCTACAATGACCCTTCATACATCAAATGCTTTGACCAAATTGAACTAATTGTTATTCTCTATACATGCCACATACTTTGGCATCTGTGTATTGTCTATTCCTTCTTCACATTTGATAGAAGTCTTCCTTTTAATGTGGCTGAGTTTCTTACCTAAGAATTAAGAAATAGGAGAGATTGCTATCTCAGGTGATTGTAGGAAGTTTCAAAATATGACCCACTCATCCTAATAGTGATAACTATCCAGATGAGCTAGAGAATCCCTTGAGTTTTAAAAGCACATCTAAGAGCAGAAGACACAAAGATGCTTAAAGGAACTAATCTCTGAACAGTAACAAATCTTTTCTGGAACAACTTAGACTGAAAGAGATCCTACTTCTCCTCCTCAATCCCGCTATCCCCAGAAGAGCATGGGCATCTTAGGAGTGTAAGACAGTACAGACTAAAAGCTGGGGCAGGGCAGGAGAGCCAAGAAGAAACTTCTTAGGCCCTTCAGGTTCTTACTGAGTGTGGTCCTGTGGCTTCAAAGACTGAGGATGAGGAACAAAACTGTGATAAACACCACCGATGCATTCTAGGCTTTCATCAAGGGCACTGCCAAGACCCTTCAAAGGTTGCAGAAAGAAGCAAGGTAAAGAAAGGTTTTCCCAGGCACAGACGTTCAGGTGTGGGACTAGAGAGAAAAAAGTACTACCTCCCCCGTGATCCTCCAAACAGTTGAAACTAGCAGTGAACTGTATCTATTTAAAACTGCAACCAAACCTAGATCCATACTCAGTAATGTTTAGATTGATTAACCCTCTCCTCTTCTCCAACACTGTTGCCTGAAAAAAGAAGAGACATTCCATGTTCTAGGGATAAATATAATTTTTTTTCATCTCTACTGTCTGCATATGTATAATCTCCAGCATACAAACCAAATTGTATGAAACATGTGAAGAAAGAAAATATTGACTGATTGTCAAAAGAGGAAACACTCAACAGAAGCAGAACTAGAAATGGCACAGATATTGGGATAATCCAGTAAGGATTTTACAATAACTGTGATAGATATGCTAAAGGATGTAGTAGAAAAAATAGTCTATATATATTAACAAATGGGGGATTCCCGCAGAAAGATGAAATCTGTAATGAAGAACAATATGGAAATGCAACAAATGAGAAGTGCAATAAGGGAAAGAAAATGTTTTGATAGACTTAACAGACTATACACAGAATAGAAATGATTCAGTGAACTAATTGATCAATATATTATTCAAACTGAAGACATAGAGTCTCTATAGGTCTCTATATGATATTTCCTAAGGCTATCTGACAGACTAGGGGGCTTAAACAACAGAAATTTATATTCATACAATTCTGTAGGCTAGAAGCCCATGCCAGCATAGTTCATTTCTTCTGAGTCCTCTCCCCTTAGTTTGGAATGATCATCTTTTCCTTGTGCTTTCATATGATCTTCTTTCTGTTCACATATATGTGTAAATCTCCTCTTAAAAGAATACCAGGCACACTGGATTAGGGCCTACCCTAATAACCTCCCTTTTAACTTAATTATCTTTTTAAGACCATACCTACAAACTCAGTCACATTCTTCAACAGTGTAGGTTATAACCTCAATGTATGAACTTAGGAGAAACACAACTCAGCTCATAACAGACACACAGGAAAAACACCACATGATTTAATATACAAATAATTACAATCTTAGATGAAGTGAAGACAGATAGTGGTGCAGAAAAAAATAACTAAAGAGATTACAGAGGAAAAGTTTCCACAAATAATGAAATTTATCAACACTAAGATCCAAATGCAGAAAATTGCCAAGCTGGATAAGTATACCCAGGTACATCATAGTCAAGCTATTGAAAACAAAAGAGAAAAAGAAAATTTTAAAAGCATCCATAACACAGGGAGAAATGTATTACATAAAGGGAAACATTTATAAAAGTGGCAAATGATGGCTCAGTTCTCATCACAAAGGAATTCTAGGAGACAATGAAATAGCATCACTTAAGGGGTGAAATGTGAGGGTTGGGGAGGAGTGTAAATCAACTGGGAATCCCATATTCAGGAAAATTAGCTTTCAGGAATGAAGGTGAAATAAAGAAAGTATTTTTAGGCATCCAAGGATGAGAGATTTTGTTTGTTCATTTCTATAAACCTGTACTACAGGAAATATTAAAATAAATTCTTCAAGCTGAAGTGAAATGATAGCAAATGGAGCCCTAGATCTGCAGAAAAAAAATGAAGAATGTCAGAAATAGTAAATATGTGTGTAGGTCTACAAGATTATTGACTATTACAAGCAAAACTGATAACAGTGCATTGTGAGGCTTATAAAACATGTAGAAACAAGCAAAAACAATGTTTTCTAACATCAAGGTGGTTATGTCTTAAACACCTAACTATCATGATTTCTGTGAGGAAATTTCCATTACAATCTCTGAAGTACTATTGAGCATCTATCAAGATGGAATTTCTTCTTCCAAATTAACCAAGAAAAAAATAGTATTCATCTTTCACTTCTTTATTGTATTACCTTTTTAAAAAAATGTCTCTCCTTTCTTAAGCTCTGTAAATAATATATAACAGTGTGTTTAGTCGCTCAGTCATACCTGACTCTTTGTGACCCCATGGACTGCAACATTCCAGGCTCCTCTGTTTATGGGGATTCTCCAGGCAAGAATACTGGAGGGGGGTGCCATTCCCTCCTCCAAGGGATCTTCCCAACCAAGGGATCAAACCCAGGTCTCCTGCATCGCAGGCAGATTCTTTACTATCTGAGCCACCAGGGAAGCCCAAATATATAACAATACATATTGTATATTAGAATATTATGTATACAGACATATATATTTTATGAGTTGATATCAACTAACACTGTAAAAAATTCTCTGGTGAGTAGAAATTTGAAAAAAGAAAAAAAAAGTAGGGAAATAACATCCATACTAGGTAGAGAGCAGAATTTGAGCACACACAATCTGCTATAGAAGTCTTCAGTGGAAGCGCTAAATTTCTTTGGATCAATTATCTCTCCCCGAGCCATAGGCTCTGCCTTGCCTTGGCGCAACGGAGGCCTCATCATCCTTCCTCTTACACTGGGCACTGATTATCAAACATCCTCTGTTGTGCTGCTTGAACTACCATCCAATTCCCCTGCAGTCAATCTGAGTAAAACTGAAAGGCTATGTTAAAAGAGCACCAACCTTCAAAGTTGCATGTGGAAAATATTCATTTTCGCACTTTGTGATTGAAGTCAGAGATGTCTTACTGTCAGAATTTTCAAATGTCACTCCTTCTATGATAGAGTAGAGGCCATAGGAAGTGTATGAAACTTTCCTTTTAAGAGAACTCCAAGTGAATACTTAGTGGCAACAGAAGGTGCCAGGTTGAGAAATGAAAGCAACAGTGTCCTGTGAAAAAATAAAGTTCTAGGATCTCAGCTGGCTTGGTTCTGATAATGATGATATCACTGTATAATGTGGCATTAATTTCCTGATGCTCATTTCAAAATTGGAGGTTAAAATGGTGATCTGGCTCCAAGGTCAAATGTTGAAAGGCTTGGTGGGTTAAGCTCTATGATGACTAAAACTGATACCCAGGAGACTTGGCTCCCTGTCTCAGTTCTTTCATGATCTGCCCCTGTGCCCATAGGTATTTTACATCTCTGAGGTTTCATTCCCTTGTCACAAAATGGGGCATTGGAACTGAAGGGCCGGGATTCCTTTCAAGGCTGAAATTTTATGAGAAATGCTGTGAACTGTCTTCATAGGGAGTTACTTTTACATGGGGAGTTTTACATAAAGCAAAAATGGCTTAGAGTAAAAATTAACCTTGAAAATTCCATACTGAAGACTAATTTGACATCTATAATTTTTATATAATTTTAGCACAACCTCCACATTAGATTTGTTTCTTTTTTGTCTATGACTGCACACAGGTTTGAATAGTTGGCTTCTGTTCAAAGGCTTTATGTGAAAAATACAATACTTATATACTTAGTCCAGATATGTCAATTTTTTCATTCTCTACTGTGTAGGTTTGGAATACACAGAAGGTATTCAATTGTTTACTTATATTAAAATTCAATGTATTAATGACAAACTCATGAACCTGGTTCTTCCTTAGGCTTTCAATTCATTATACAAAAGTTACTATTCTATTTATAAGTATAACAAATTTTAGCAATTACCTTTAAGGAAGCCTTTGATTACTGTTTGATCCCACTTACAAATTTAGTTAATTAAACAACTTCAAACTTTTAAATTACATTTACAAATTTAATTTCCTTGATTTTCTTTAATTACTTCAATTGTTTGATGAGCCTTAACAAGCAGTTAAATAATATTTATATATTTTATAAATAAAACTTATAAATATAGTGATTTTAAAGTTCCCTTTTTTTGTTCTACTTCTGCATAGAAGCACAGTAAGATTTCAACTTAAAGCATATTTAAATTAACTCCTCCATTTCACATTTTAAGTTGGAATTGCAAGACTGCCCAATTATAAGATAAAAGTCTTGTATCTATTGTAAATACATGAAAAAATAAAATAGACATAACTTCCTTAACACAAAATATTAATATTACAGTTTTATTCTCTTAACTATTTTTTTCTGCATTTCATTGTAAATATACCTAGATTTAACAATATTACCCACTAAGAAGTTATGTCACCTTGGCAATTTAGGGGATAGCTTCATAGCCAGTTGAAATTAAATAATGAAAAAGATACTAAGTAATAGAGCTATCTAGATGTGAAGACATCCAGGGTAATTTCTCTTGACCTCAATTGCAGGGCCGAGCCCATTCCTATGTCACTATACCTTCAACTCTATAACTTAGAAAAGACGATAGTCAGAAACCCCATATATTTCAGTTTGAGACATATTACTTCCCAATTAACCTAATCGTCTCACAGAAATCTGCTATTCCACCCAGACTGCCACATTACTTGATTGAATTTGCATCTTTATGCCTCTTAAGATTTTGAAAGATTTTTCTATATAGTTCCATAAATACATTTGGAATGATCAAATCTTGTACAGAAATATTCTTCCAGTCTGTTGGGACTACATAGCTTTTAAACATATTACAAAAACTTCGGACTGGTTCTGTGAGTCACATATCTTTATGGCCTTACCAAAGACAGAAGGCATTCTCACTGCGAAAGTCTTTTAAGCTGAAGACTTCCTAAGTTGAAACTAAGACAAACCAATGAAACATCCAATTCTTATCTCACCTTCTCTGGGTACTGGGGTACATATCCACTGTGGAGATCAAAACCAAAATCATCTGCTTTATTTATTCATATTTATTTTCTCTTGAATTCTCACAAGATAAATGTACTGTGATGCAATCTCTCTGTGTTTTCTTGTATATACGGCCGTAATTCCCAAATGCTGCTCTAGGAACTTTGCTGTTGTTCAGTTTGCAGTCATGTCCAACTCTTTGCAACCCCATGACCTGCAGCATTCCAGGCTTCCCTGTCTTTCACTATTTTTCTGGAGTTTGTTCAGTCTCATGTCCAATGAGTCAGTGATGCCATCAAACCATCTCATCCTCTGTCACCCCCAACTCCTCCTGCTTCCAATCTTTCCCAGCATCAGGATCCTTCCCCAGTGAGTCAGCCCTTTACATCAGGTGACCAAAGTATCGGAATTTCAGCTTCAGCATCAGAACTTCCAATGAATGTTCAGGGTTGATTTCCTTTAGGACTGACTGGTTTGATCTCTAGGAACTTTGGGGCTTTAGAAAAAGATCCCTAGGATCTTTCTCAGAGATTCAGCTTTCAAAGATCTCAGTTCAACCAAAGATTCTATGCATTTAAAACATGTGTAAGAATAACTAATATGTACATTTAGAATCTGGCCTATTGGGTGGGCCAGGAACCAGGAATTCTTAATACTCATGCTTGACAATGATCTAGATATATAATGTTGAGCAACATGCTTGGTCCCTCCAGGTATAATACCTGCATATCTCAATGAGGAAACTGAGGAGAAGGAAGACAAGTCATTATGATCTGGGCCTATTATCTTCTACCAGTGTTTAAGCAGCAAGCTGATTTTAAGGAAGTATATCAGTAATATATTTCAGGCAAAGATAAATTAGAAACAAAGGATTGAATACAAAAGTATGAAAAAAAGAGGAAGAGTATAGGACTTAATTAAAATGTTTCAAGAGAGCACATAACTAAGAACCAGTAGTTACTCCAGAGCCAAAGATAATACACTCCCTCCAGGGGACAGAGGATAAAGTGGGGCTCTGGAAGTTATTTAATATGTCTATTCCAACTGGAATCTAATAACTGGGTAAGCAACGCCAGAGTGGTCTCTCGCCTCCCTAGGCCAACTGCAAGATGGAAACATGCCAAATTCCATTTATCATCTAACCTCCCATCTTACTGATGATCACAGTATTTGGGGTCTTCAAAGATTAGCATCAATGAAGAGCCCATATCTAGGAATGCCCCAAAGATCTGAGATTCATTTTCCTCAGTTCACAGTTATCTGTCCAAATAGATGCTGACTGCTATACAGAAGGTCTAGAGAAATATTTTCAGTATTTATAGTATGGTAACTTGAAGTGTGGTTTGGAGGATGGGGGCAACCTTTCTGCAAAATCTCAGCTTTCTTCATTCAGAGGGTTCCTTACCTGCTAACCCTTTCAGGTCTAGGATTTGCTTGAGGCTATTATCTACTAAATGTATGACTCAAAGTCTCTGCATTCTAAACATAGATGTTTGATTAATATTATATGCATTAATCAACACAATAGTCAGTTAAGCATCTAATTTAGTGTTAGCAAATACCTTTTTCTGTGACAGATCAGATAGTAATTATTTTAGGAATCGCAGGGCATATGATCTCAGTTGCCACTGTGGGGTGAAAGTAGCCAGGCATGCATGCTAAGTTGCTTCAGTCGTGTCCAACTCTTTGTGACCCTTTGGACTGTATCCCGCCAGGCTTCTCTGTCCACGGGATTCTCCAGACAAGAATATTGGAATAGGTTGCCATGCCCTCTCCCAGGAGAAAGTAGCCATAGAAGTGTGTATATATGTGAAAGGATAAGACAGGGTTCCAATAAAACTGTTTACAAAATGGCTAGCCTGCTGGATTTGGTCCATGGTCCATAGTTTTTCAGCCTCTAATCTAATTCCTTCCAAGTGACCTCTGACTTACAAGTCACTACCAAAAATCCCTTCTTAAAAAAAATATAGTGTAACAGCCACTCTAACCCTGCTGCCCATTTTCATAACTGCACTCTCCTTGCCCTTTGACTTCTGCCACCTCATTATTTTCACTGGATTCAGGGAGCTCCTTCAATGATGTCACCTCTCATAATAATCACCTGAAGAGGTCAGCCAACTAAAAGCTTTTCAAGGATCCTAGTAGTACTGTCATATAGACTTCCAATGCCATGGTCAAGGGGAAGAATTGTCTGGACTCTGGCAGGGGACATGAAAGACAGTGGACAGTCTGTAGCAGGTAGCATATGATAAATAATACTGCAGCATTCCTGTCTCCTACATTGTTGGATTCATTATTTCTGCAAAGTTCTGTCATCACAACCTCGTTAAGCATCTCTCAGTATTGACTCAAGGCTTCTGTCAACCAACCAAGCAAGCTATTAGAGCCATGCTGCGTGATCAGTCTAACACATTGAATCCATTGTTGTGTTTTCTCCTCTTTGACCTAACAATCTCAGAAACCTTTCCCATACATATTATCCAGGTTCTGCCAATATAAATTAATTGAGTCTGAAAATTCCTTTAGTATATAAACTACCTCCTTCTAGGCTAAGCTTTGTTCTCATAATCCTGGGCCTATTGGGCTATGACTCTAGTTTTGAGCAAGAAGGCAGTAAGTCAGGATGAGGGTGTATCCTGAGGCAAGAGTCTTCTTGCAAAGTGACTGCCTCAGTAGGGGACTTATCATAAGCTCATAAAACAAGGAAAGACATGTGTTTTCCTCTTCCTTTGGGAAAAAAAGAACTGCTTTCTCAGAAAAGGAGGCTCAGAGGGACTTGGAATTCCAAAGCTTTAAGATTAATCTGAATCCACTGACAGATCCTCATTACAATTTTCAGAGTTTTACTCCTTGATAAACAATGACCTGATATTTATATAACAGATATCCTAAAGCTGTGAATACAGTTTATGTTATTCTACAAATTACAGGATTAAATTTTGGGTCTGATTTTCAGTGACTTAGTTCTGTGACTAGGGCCACTACATAAATATGAACAGAACCTCTCTGTTCGTATTTTGAACCGAAAGAATTTAAAGCCAGGAGATTGCCATTTTCTTTCTCAAAGCTTTCCAGTAGAGTCAGAAGCTACTAACTGCCCCTCAGTAATCATGCCCACCCAAAAGTAGTCACCTGGAATTTTCAGGTTCAGCATTACCAGGCACATCATCCTTGGTGATGTCAGGGAATGATTCCGGTTACTATGTTGTCACTGAAAGACAGGAACTAACAGTTTTCCATTTTCTGTTGGCAATAAGATCATGACTATACTTAAGCCCAATACAGTTAAATAGAGGGCTTCCTGGGTTGCTCAGTCGGTAAAGAATCCACTTGCAATGCAGTTGCAGGAGATGCGGGTTCGATCCCTGAGTCAGAAAGATCCCCTAGGGAAGGAAATGGCAACCCACTCCAGTGTTCTTGCCTGGGAAATCCCATGGACAGAGGAACCTGGTGGGCTATTGTCCATGGGGCTGCAAAGAGTGGGACACAACTTAGCAATTAAACCACCACCCCCAAGATTACATAGCCAATTCCACCTTGTTTGCTTGTTTCTGAGAACAGTCTTGGTATAATGTGGCATCACGTTGTGTCCAGTAACAAAAACAGAAACAGTTTTAGACATTTCAAGAAGAGAGGGGTTTAACACAAATAACTGGAGATGCTGAGGAGCTAGGAAAGCAATGCAGCAAAGAAAGGAGGACTGGAGGAGCATGGAGGAGAGTGTTACTGCTTAAAATTCAAGGAGTTGCTCCCCATCTGACTGCAATTGCTGCCAAGGTGCTGGAGGGGCTGCTGGGTGGTTTTTGGAGCCCAGCATTGCTGTGCACAGAGATCCCACACTGCATGATGCTGCTAAATCTGCCCCTACTGCTGCCTCTGGTCACACTCCTTTGCTCACTGCTTGGGCTTCGCTACCAGAAGCAGTGAAAATGAGTACCAAACAAGAAAGAAAGAAACAAATAAAAGGAAAAAAAAAACAAACACTTTTTTGCTATAATCATCTAATCTCCAACTGATACCTCCCACTGCCAGAACCTAACAAGAAACCCGTTGGCAAGGCGATCTCAAAAGAGCACTTTCTGGCTTCCAGTCCCCAGGGTAGAAAGGAGAGCACCAAAAGGTAGGGGTAAAGTCAAGGGATGATGGACAATATCTACAAAGACTTGTTGTCAGGAGTTGTAGGGATTCTCTCTGGCTGCCTAAGATACTGTAACAACCTGTACCATTTTGCATGTGTAACTATCACTGGATTTAGTTGTCTCAACATTTTTGCTTTCCACGTGATAGTACCAGTGATCTTTGTTTTATATGTGAAAACTAAACTTTTTGCTATTTCGTTTTTGTGATAACTGAAGCAATGAATTCATTATACATACTCTAGTTGGCTCTGTGGAATTCATTTTCCTATTGTAACCAGTCACTTCAAATCTTCAAATGACAGAGGCTTTCACCACTCCAATCCCCCGAGTCATTTATTATGGCTGCAAATGAGTAAATTGCTTGGGGCCCAATTCTGCTGGTAATATGTGAGAGAGAGAGACTAGTGACTATAAATCCCCCACATATTGACTAAAAAAAAGAAAAAAAAAAAAGAGATGGCTACTGTTTTCCTTCAGTTCTTTGGACTGTTAATCAAAGCTAATTAAAATGCAGTAGATAAAAAAATAGCCCCATGTTAGTCTTTTGTAATGGAGAGTGCATAGCTGCCTATTCGGAAGGATTTAAGTTCATGTGACCCAAAATATAATATTGTATCACTCTAATATTTTTACTTAACTCTGAATTCATTACATACCTACTGTATACAATGAAATTTCCTATTTTCAAGAGGATTTTATAAAGTGTAGAACCTGTTCTCTGACCCCAGAAACCTATAATTAATTTCTGAAGGCAAAAATGTACAAAAGGGATAATAATGCAAATACAAATATAGGTGACATTTTATACTGCTGCTGCTGCTACTGCTGCTGCTGCTGCTAAAAGTCGCTTCAGTCATGCCTGACTCTGTGTGACCCCATAGACAGCAGCCCACCAGGCTCCCCCATCCCTGGGATTCTCCAGGCAAGAACACTGGAGTGGGTTGCCATTTCCTTCTCCAATGCATGAAAGCGAAAAGTGAAAGGGAAAGTGAAGTCGCGTCCGACCCTTAGCGACCCCATGGACTAGCTGTATGCAACTTAATGTGCTACCATCATTCAACATTTGTGTCTCATCAAACTCAACTTTGGTAGGTATGGCCCCTAAAAGCCCTGAGATACTACTGAAGCAGAAAGAAACATACATAGTACACAGAATCCTAGTTTTATTGTTGTTGTTTTTCAATTGCTAAGTCATGTGAGACTCTTTGTGAATCCATGGACTACAGCATGCCAGGCTCCTCTATCCTCTACCATCTACTAAGTTTGCTCCAATTCATGTCCCTTGAGTCGATGATGCTATCTAACCATCTCATCTTCTTCCACTCCCTTCTCCTTTTGCCTTCAGTCCCTCCCAGTGTCAGTGTCCTTTCCAATGAGTCGGCTCTTTGCATCAGGTGGCTGAAGTATTGGAGCTTCAGCTTCAGCATCAGTTTTTCCAATGAATATTCAGGGATGATTACCTTTAAAATTGACTGGTTTAATCTCCTTGTAATCTAAGGGACATTCAAGCATTTTTTCCAGCATCACAATTCTAAAACACTGATTCTTCGGCACTCAGTCTTCTTTATGGTCCAGCTCTCACATCTGTACATGACTACTGGTAAAACCACAGCTTTGGCTGTAGGGAATTTTGTAAGCAAAGAGATGTCTCTGCTTTTTAATACCCTGTCTAGGTTTGTCATAGCTTTTCTTCCGAGGAGCAAGCATCTTTTCATTCCACGTCTACAGTCACTATCATGCTGTTTTACTGAATACATTTTGTGTTTCTTCTGGCCCTACTCAAGAAGTAAGCTTTCCTCTGAATTTAAATAAGCAGCCTCTCTGAACCCCACCATTAATTCATGTTCTTCTAGTGACCCAATAACCCACTGTATTAGTGCCATAACAAAGTACCAAAACATGGATTATTCAAAACATTGGAAATGTATTCTTTCACAATTTTGGAAGCTAAAAGTTTTAAATCAGGGTGCCTGCAGATATATGCCCTGTTTGAAGTTTCTAGGGAAGAATCCTTCTTTGTCTTTTGTTGTTTCTGGTCTTTACTGGCAATCCCTGCTATTTCTTGGCTTGTAGATGTATCATTCCAATCATCTGGACCATCTTCTCTTAGTGTCTTATTTTACATTCTCCCTCTACATGAGAATGTCTAAATGCCTATCTCTGCATCCAGATGTTTGCTTGTTATAAGGACAGCAGTGATATTATATGAGCTCATTTTATCTTATCTCTATGAAGAATCTATGTCCAAATAAGGCCACATTTGGAGGTACTGGGGCTTAGGATTTCAACTTTTTATTACAGAAGGGACACAATTCAACCCATAACATCCATTGTCCAGAATAAATATTCAGAAATAAAATTTTCTCATATTCTTTGGCATATTTGATTTGCTGTACCATCAATAAAGCTGAAAACATTCTAGGTCCCTCTAGGAGTTACATTCTTGGCATTAACTATGCCTAAAATTCAAGGTGTCCTTACGCTGAGATTGCATTAAAAATATTAAGTTACATAAAGCTATGTAACAAATAAGAGAGGTAAATATAATTTGTTTATGATTTATATGTGTCTTAATCATACAATAGTTTTCAAAACTCTAAGGAAAAAGTCAAAAAGGGCTTCCTCTGGTAGCTCAGTGACAAAGAATCTGCCTGCCAAGCAGGAGATGCAGGTTTGATCCCTGGGTCAGGAATATCCACTAGAGAAGGAAATAGCAACCCAATTCAGTATTATTGCTTGGGAAATCCCATGGACAGAGGAGCCTGATGAGCTACAATCCATGGGGTTGCAAAAGAGTCTAACACAACTTAGCGGCTTAACAATAACAACAACAAAGTCAGCTGGCTAGAATTTTTGTTTTTGAGATAGTGTCTGTCATAAAATTATGCACATAAAAAACTGAGAGGGCTGTCATAGAGAAGGTATCATGGAGGAATGTGACTAGAACACAAAGAATCTAGGCAGCTTTCAAGATTTTGTTTCTACTCTATAAACTGGATACTCAGAAAGATTATCCAAATTGTGATCATTCCCTTTTTGAGCATCCTTATCTACTGAGGTGTTCAGTTCCATTCAGTTCGGTCATTCATTTGTGTCTCTTTGCAACCCCATGGAATGCAGCATGCCAGGCTTCCCTGTCCATCACCAACTCCCAGAGCTTGCTAAAACTCTTGTCCATTGAGTTGGTGATACCATCCAACCATCTCATTCTCTGTCATCCCCTTCTCCTGCCTTCAGTCTTTCCCAGCATCAGGGTCTTTTCCAGTGAATCAGTTCTTCACGTCAATTCAGTTCAGTAGCTCAGTTGTGTCTGACTCTTTGTGACCCCACGGACTGCAGCACACCAGGGTTCCCTGTCCATCATCAACTCATGGAGTTTACTCAAACTCATGGCCATCGAGTTGGTAATGCCATCCAACCAACTCATCCTCTGTCGTCCCCTTCTCCTCCCGCCTTCAGTCTTTCCCAGCATCAGGGGCTGTTCCAATGAGTCAGTTCTTTACATCAGGTGGACAAAGTATAGGAGTTTCAACTTCAGTATCAGTCCTTCCAATGAATATTCAGGACTGATTTACTTTAGGATTGACTGGTTGGATCTCCTTGCATTTCAAGGGACTCTCAAGAGTTCTCCAACACCACAGTTCAAAAGCATCAATTCTTCCACACTCAGCTTCTTTATAGTCCAACTGTCACATCCATACATGACTACGGGGAAAACCATAGCTTTGACTAGATGGACTTTTGTTGGCAAAGTAAGGTCTTTACTTTTTAATATGCTGCCTAGGTTGGTCATAGCTTTTCTTCCAGGGAGCAAGGGTCTTTTAATTTAATGGCTGCAGTCACCATCTGAGGTAATTTTGGAGCCCCCCAAAATAAAATCTCTCATTGTTTCCATTGTTTCCCCATCTATTTGCCATGAAGGGATGGGACCAGATGCCATGATCTCAGTTTTCTGAATGTTGAGTTTTCCACTGTTCTCCTTCACTTTCATCAAGAGGCTGTTTAGTTCTTCGCTTTCTGTCATAAGGGTGGTGTTATCTGCATATCTGAAGTTATTGGTATTTTTCCCTGGCAATCTTGATTCCAGCTTGTGCTTCATCCAGCCCAGCATTTTGCATGATATATTCTGCATATAAGTTAAATAAATAGGGTGATAATATACAGCCTTGATGTACTCCTTTCCGGATTTGTAACCAGTTTATGGTTCCATGTCCAGTTCTAACTGTTGCTTCTTGACCTGCATACAGATTTCTCAGGAGGTCAGGTCAGGTGGTCTGGTATTCCCATCTCTCTCAGAATTTTCCACATTTTTTTGTGATCCACTCAGTCAAAGGCTTTGATGTAGTCAATAAAGCAGAAGTAGGTATTTTTTTGGAACTCTCTAGCTTTTTCTCTGATCAATTGGATGTTGGCAATTTGATCTCTGGTTTCTCTGCCTTTTCTAAAAACAGCTTGAACATCTGGAATTTCACAGTTCACATACTGTTGAAGCCTGGCTTGGAGAATTTTGAGCATCACTTTGATAGCACGTGAGATGAGTGCAATTGTGAGGTAGTTTGAACCTTCATTGTCATTGTCTTTCTATGGGATTGGAATGAAAACTGACATTTTCTAGTCTTGTGGCCACTGCTGAGTTTTCCAAATTTGCTGGCATATTGTGTGTAGCCCTTTCACAGCTTCATCTTTTAGGATTTGAAATAGCTCAACTGGAATGCCATCACCTCCACTAGCTTTGTTTAGAGTGATGCTTCCTAAGGCCCACTTGGATTTGCATTCCAGGATGTCTTGCTCTAGGTGAGTGATCACACCACTGTGGTTATCTGGGTCATGAAGATCTTTTTTGTATAGTTCTTCTGTGTATTCTTGCCACCTCTTCTTAATATCTTTTGCTTCTGTTAGGTCCATACCGTTTCTTCTTTTATTGGGCCCATCTTTGCATGAACTGTTCCCTTGGTATCTTGAATTTTCTTGAAAAGATCTCTCATATTTCCCATTCTATTGTTTTCCTCTGTTTCTTTGCATTGATCACTGAGGAAGGCTTTCTTATCTCTCCTTGCTGTTCTTTGGAACTCTGCATTCAAATGGGTCTTTCTTTCCTTTTCTCCTTTGGGTTTAGTTTCTTTTCTTTTCTCAGCTATTTGTGAGTCCTCCTCAGACAACCATTTTGCCTTTTTGCATTTCTTTTTCTTGGAGATGTTCTTGATCACTGCCTCCTGTACAATGTCACAAAACTTCATCCATAGTTCTTCAGGCACTCTGGTGTTATTGATATTAAATAGAAGGAAAATCAAAAGATAGGGGAGTGATTCCTCTCTCCTATCTATTCCATGTCCTGGCTGCCTCAGTTACTAATAGGCAACTGCAACCGACAAGGACATCCACGAGAAGCAGTACCACCAACTTCTAGTCCAGAGTCCTCCCATGGAACAATGACAACAATTAGGAAAGATGAAGTAAAAGTAAATGTGTAGATATGAATGAGATAAGGTCAGTGATCAAACTGGATTTGTAATCATATGGTAATTTTATTTTTGAACTTTGCATCCTCTTTACATTTATTTAATGGGTTTATTTCTTGCCCCTTTCCTCTGAAAACTGAGGCAGGCACCAGAATGTTTTTGCTCACTCTGAGTTAATAAAATGAATAAATTATAAATAAAACACCTGTGGTCAATTCAGGGTTACTATGTTATAAATGAAGGTTTTATTTTTAAATTAAAACATACATTCTCTTACAATAACAAAAGCACCATATTTGATTAAAGTTAAATCTTCTCTCCTCCAGGTTTAGTCTTTACAGCTGGAAATGGCTTCAGGAAGGGATATTAGCTTCCCTGATTGATCAGTGAGTAAAGAATCTGCCTGCAGTGCAGGAGACACAGGAGACGCAAGTTCAATCCCTGGGTCAGGAAGAGCCCCTGGAGAAGGAAATGGCAACCCACTCCAGCATTCTTCCCTGGAAAATCCCACAGGCTACAGTCCAAGGAGTCACAAAGAATAGGACATAACTGAGCCCACAAGCACAGCATGAGGGATATTGGGGGAAGGGAGGAAGACAATAGACAAGAGAATTCTAATTTTATTGATAAATTTGGGAGATGGCTTCACATTTCCTGGTGCTGGCAAGAATTTAAAACAACCTTTTTTTCTTAGAGGCGCTTTTCTGATAGTTCAGTTGGTAAAGAATCTGCCTGCAATGCAGGAGACCCCTGTTCTAGTCCTGTGTCGAGGAGAACTGCTGGAGAAGGGATAGGCTACTCAGGCCAGTATTCTTGGACTTCCCTTATGGCTCAACTGGTATAGAATCCACCTGCAATGCGGGAAACCTGGGTTGGATCCCTCGGTTGGGAAGATCCCCTGGAGAAGGGAAAGGCTACCCACTCCAGCATTCTGGCCTGGAGAATTCCATGGACTGTGTAGCCCATGGGGTTGCAAAGAGGTGGACACAACTAAGCAACTTGCACTTGCACTTGCACTTTTTTGGTGACCTCTTCAGAGAAACCCTCCTCTCCGCCCCCACTGACCCCTCTCACTTGTAGACGCCAGTGGTGGAAATGTCCTCTTATCCAGTCTGTCCTTTATAGCTTATCCTGAAAGCATCTGTCTATGGGCAACACATGCCACTCTAGATGGTCCTGTGGACAAGACATAAACACACCCACAATGATTCTCTCACATGTGTGGATCACCTCTGATCTATAGGACAAGTTACACATCTTTTACTTCAACAGAGTAAGAAGGCAGGCTGGCCTATGCCACTGCCTCTTCCTGACCCATTGTGTGACAGCAGCCACCCCTTTTCTTTTCATTCTTTAAAAATTTTATTTATTTTATTTTTTGGCTGTGCTGGGTCTTTTTTGCTGCATGGGTTTTTCTCTAGTTGCAGACAGCAGGAGCTACTTTCTAGTTGTAGTGCACAGGCTTCCCCTTACAGGGGCTTCTCTTGTTGCAGAGCATGGGCTCTATGGCACATAGGCTTGGTATTCTCAGCCCCTGGGCTCTAGAACACAAGCTTAGTAGTGGTGGTGCATGGGTTTAGTTTCTCCACAGCATGTGGGATCTTCCAGGACCAGGAATTGAACCTGTGTCTCCCACATTGGCAGGCTGTTTCTTCACCACTGACCCACCAGGGAAGGTCCCCACCCCTCCCCATTTATTGACTTTTAGGTTTCTCAGGTGTAAGTCAGACCCCAGTCCTCATTGATCCCAAGCATTGAGGGTACATATCATATTCCCTGAAATGGCCTCATCGAAGTATCTCCCAACCCAGCTTGAAAGAAGAGTCATTTAAAGGGGGATAACCCAGACCATAACTCAAGTCATAATACCTCTCTTCTCTAGGCACTTTCAGATCCTTGACACAGATAACGGTGTTGAGACCATCTCATAGATTCACACAAATTACCTTGAAAACTATGCATGTTAATTTAGCATCTCATCTGGGAATTTGTTACTGATCTTCCCTTCTTGGCTGAAATTCTCATGTTCATATCTTGTTATATAGATTCGACACTATAGAGACTATACCAGTGGGAGAAGGAAGGCACAGAAACACTAGCCAAACAGTTCTTGAGCTTGTTGTCTCAGCATTTTCATTACCATCCGCATCTTCGTCGTGTAATTCCATGCTTTGCTGAGTGTGAACTCAAACCCTTCCAAACAACTGCGTTTCTCCCAGGAGGCTAAGCTCGCAAGAGTGCGCACGTCTATCCCAGCAGGGAGTGGGGTGAGGTGGGCGGGGCGAGGCCTCGGGCGGGCAGAAGGGAAGATGGCGTCCATCTCCATCCTGAAGGGCCCGCCAGCGGTCCCCAAATGTGCCGGCAAAGCAGATGCTGGAGGCTCAGGCTGTTGCGCGAAAACAAGCAAAAGAGCCTCTTTCAAACACAGCCCAGGAGCCCCGTGCTGGGTCGCTTCCGTCCAGTGCCCTGAAAGCAGGTGAGTCTGTGCTCCCCAAGCTCTTCCTCAGAACGTCTCGTGGACCTGGTTTGCAAAGCTAGATGTCTGGGGGGCTTGTTCCTCGAGTGCAGGTCTTAAAAGTGTGAGGTGCTTGATATGGAGTTCAAACCTTTTTCTCCTCAGGGAGAAGTTCCAGGTTTTGATGTAAGTGACGGCCATGGCTGCGGTTTTTGGCTAATTGGGTCCCGGTCTCTCCTACCAGGTTCCACTTGGCCTTCTCCCCTACCCCTCACATGGAGGAGTCAGTCAACCCATTAAAATTGTGTGTGTGTGTGTGTGTGTGTGTGTGTGTGTGTGTTTTCTGATAAAGTTGTTCCATATGTAGCTGTAGATTCACTGTTCATGGAAATGGGTGAATTCAGGATTCTTTTTCTTGTCATCTTGAATATAATTTATCAATATTTAAATGTGGACACATGGTTTATGCTATCTGGAGAAGGCAATGGTGACCCACTCCAGTACTCTTGCCTGGAAAATCCCATGGATGAAGGAGCCTGGTAGGCTGCAGTTCATGGGGTCACTGAGTCGGACACGACTGAGCAACTTCCGTTTCACTTTTCACTTTCATGCACTGGAGAAGGAAATGGCAACCCACTCCAGTGTTCTTGCCTGGAGAATCCCAGGGACGGGGGAGCCTGGTGGGCTGCTGTCTATGGGGTCAGGCAGAGTCGGACACGACTGAAGCAACTCAGCAGCAGTAGCTTGTGTATTGCCCCAGGTGTAGGCAATAAAGGGCTGCATTTTCTGTAGAGAATTTAAAAACAGTTATGAAACTAACTAAAAGCCAGTCTGCTTGTGATTATTACCATGTCCTAACAATTCTAGGCAATGCTGTTACAAATTGAATTGTATTCCTTCGAAAGAGATGTTTTGAAGTCTTAACCTTCAGTACCTCAGAATGCAAGCTTAATTGGAAATAGGATTGTTGCAGATGTAGTTAATTAAGTTAAGATGAGGTCATACTGGAGTAGGGTGGGCCCCGATCCAAAATAAGAAGTGGAGTCCTTACAAGAGGTGGCTGTGTGAAAATACAAAGACACAGGGAGAACAGTCTGTGGACACTGTAAGCAGGGATTAGAGTGAAGCATTATCAAGGTAAGGAACAATAATGTGTATATGTCAACACCAGTCTCTCAGTCCACCACCCCCACCACCCCTTTCCTCCTTTGGTATCCATAGGTTTGCTCTCTATGTCTGTATCTCTATTTCTGTCCTGCAAGTAAAATCATCGGTACCATTTTTCTAAATTTCACATGTATGCGTTAATATGGGTTATTTGTTTTTCTTTTTCTGACTTACTTCACCCAGTACAACAGTCTCTAGGTCTATCCACATCACTCAAATTACCCAATTTCATTCCTTTTTATGACTGAGTAATATTCCATAGTTCCTATGTACCTGATAGTTCATATAAAATACATAACTAATGAAAACCTACTATATAGCACTACATAGGGGCTATATAGATAGGTACAACTGATTCACTTTGCTGTACCTTAGAAACTAACACAACATTGTAAAGCAACTATGTGGTGGTCGTTTAGTTGCTAAGTTATGTCCAGCTCTTGTGACCCCATGGACTCCTCCCCATGAGTCTCCTCTGTCCATTGGATTTCCCAGGCAGGAATACTGGAATGGGTTGCCATTTCCTTCTCCAGGAGATCTTCACCACCCTAGGATTGAACCCAGATCTCCTGCATTGCAGGTGGATTCTTTACTGTCTGAGCCACCTTACTCCAATAAAAATCAATTAAAAAAAAATTTTTTTTTAAGGCAAGACAAGGAACACAAGGACAACACTGCTGCACCAGAAGCTGACAGAGAGCAACGGAACTTAACTGTCTCTCAGAGCACTCAGAAGATATTACACAGACTCGATAGCCCCTTGATTTCAGACTTCTGGACTCCAAAACTATGAGAGCATAAATTTCTGTTGTTTTAATCTACCCAATTTATGATGTTTTTTACAGCAGTACCAGGAAACAAACAAAAACATGAAGGATAGAATACTCCTCTGTCCTCTTTCAATCACTAATTTAGTGACTAACAAAAATAAAGTAGTATATATTAGCAAATATTTACAAATTCTTCAGCCAAATACATTTAATTTCCAAACCTAATACTCTACCACAGTATACTACATTTTCCTACTGATTGAAACATCACCTTGGATTTGGACAGGAAATCTAAAGGTATGAGGACGAATTGAACAAATGGGCACATGAGTGGAAAGCCAGGTCTGCCATGTATAGGCCATGCCTAAAGAAAGTAGGTGTGCTGACAGCATCTATTAGTCACAATGTAAATGCCAAAGTAATAAATACCCTGGCATTTGTATTATGATAACTTGCCCTGATAACCACAACCATGATAAGAATATTTGTAGTGTCTTGTTACTCATTTTTCTCTCTGCCTTAGCAGCCACTTCAGTGCTCTGGAACCTTCACACCCTGCTCCCTACTTTACAAAATCCTGAGTAATATCTATTTTCTTTGTCTTAATGGACTGCCTTCATGTCTAAGAATCTATGAATAACCGGTCTAGAACAACACAGAAGGCTGCCAGTAACCCCAAATGTCACCCCATACCTTTTGAGGCCAGAGAGAATGATTTCCCAAATAAATTACTACAATTTATAAATGGCTGGCTTGCAAAATTAACTGAACAGAACAATTTTAAAAATAAAAAGAGGAAATAACTGTTAAGTAACATTTTGTTTTTTTAGATCCTCCCTTTTATCTTAGTGCTCTGTTTGAACAAGCAGATAGTGCTTGCCCCATACTATCTCCACATTCAAAATACCTAGGATGGGTATTATGAATTCCCAACCTGTCAGCTTTGGCTGAATTACAGAGTGCTCAATTATGCTCTAATCGAATAGCTGCCCGATGCAGGCCACGTAATGACTTCCTGATTATCTGCCTTTAAATGATGAATGAAATGAATATGTAACATTCTGTTCAAATATAGCATACTTAGCATGCCAAATGAAAACTGATTTTGTGCTCCTCTCTCTGAAAAACGTATATTTTATTGTAATTCAGTTCAGTGGTTGTTCTGCTGCTTGTTTTGTAGTCATCAAGACAAACATTGAATGAGCTATCTAGGAGAACATTAGTCTTTATTTTTGCTTTCCAACAGATGCTAAAGGTGTTAAACAATGCTTAGTTTATTTGGGTTCGTCTCTTTACATCTTCTCATTGGGGAAAAAATGAGAAAGGTCGTATTTTTAAGAGCACTTCTTGGCAATGTTTCAACACACATTGGGGGGAAAAAGTCAGTTTTGATGACTGTGTTGCAAAGACAACAACATTAAAATACGAATAAATTATTTATTTGCAAGAGTACATTTTATAAAGCAGCAATTAACAATATTATCACCAAAAAAGAGTAAATGATTTGAAACCTGGTTGGATTGTTATAGGAGATTGCATGACTACAGTAACTCATTTTACTATATTTTAAATGATGTAAGTCACTTGCAGAAATTTAAGTGCACTCCTTCCTAAGAATTTGCAAGTACAATAGTAAACTTTTCACACTAATGGTAGATTAGATTATCTTATAAATATATCTTTAATTTCAGTTCAGTCACTCAGTCCTTTGTGACTCTGCGACCCCGTGAATTGCAGCGCCAGGCTTTCCTGTCCATCACCAACTCCCGGAGATTACTCAAACTCATGTCTATCGAGCCGGTGACACCATCCAACCATCTCATCTTCTGTCATCCCCTTCTCCTCCTCCCTTGAATCTTTCCCAGCATCAGGGTCTTTTCCAATGACTCAGTTCTTCGCATCAGGTGGCCAAAGTATTGGAGTTTCAGCTTCAACATCAGTCCTTCCAATGAATATTTAGTACTGATTTCCTTTAGGATGGACTGGTTGGATTTCCTTGCAGTCCAAGAGACTCTCAAGAGTCTTCTCCACCACCACAGTTCAAAAGCATCAATTCTTATAGTCCAGCTCTCACATCCATACATGACTACTGGAAAAACCATAGCTTTGACTAGACAGACCTTTGTTGGCAAAGTAATGTTTCTGCTTTTTAATATACTGTCTAGGTTGGTCATTGCTTTTCTTCCAAGGAGGAAGCGTCTTTTAATTTCATGGCTGCAGTCACCATCTGCAGTGATCTTGGAGCCTCCAAAAATAAAGTCTGTCACTGATTCCATTGTTTTCCCAGCTATTTGTCTTGAAGTAAAAGTACCCAATGCCGTGATCTTAGTTTTCAGAATGTTGAGTTTTAAGCCAAGTTTTTCACTCTCTTCTTTTACTTTCATCAAAAAGCTCTTTAGTTCTTCTTCTCTTTCTGCCGTAAGGGTGGTGTCATCTACATATCTGAGGTTATTGATACTTCACCTGGCAATCTTGAATCCAGCTTGTGCTTCATCTAGGCCAGCATTTCTCTTGATGTACTCTGCATATAAGTTAAATAAGCAGGGTGACAATATACAGCCTTGACATACTCCTTTTCCTATTTGGAATCAATCTGTTGTTCCATGTACAGTTCTAACTGTTGTTGACCTTCATACAGATTTCTGTGGAGGCAGGTCAAGTGGTCTGGTATTCCCATTCTTTCAGAATTTTCCACAGTTTGTTTTTGTGATCCACAGAGTTAAGGGCTTTGGCATAGTCAATAAAGCAGAAGTAGATTTTTTTTCTGGAACTCTCTTGCTTTTTTCGATGATTCAATGGATATTGGCAATTTGATCTCTGTTTCCTTTGCCTTTTCTAAATCCACTTTGAACATTTGGAATTTCATGGTTCACATACTATTGAAGCCTGGCTTGGAGAATTTTGAGCATTACTTTGCTGCCGTGTGAAATGAGTGCAATTGTGAGGTAGTTTGAACATTTTTTGGTATTGCCTTTCTTTGGGATTGGAATGTAAACTGACCTTTTCCAGTCCTGTGGCCACTGCTGAGTTTCCCAAATTTGCTGGCATATCGAGTGCAGCACTTTCACAGCATCATCTTTTAGGATTTGAAATAGCTCAACTGGAATTCCATCACCTCCACTAGCTTTGTTCATAGTGATGCTTCCTAAGGCCCACTTGACTTCACACTCCAGGATGTCTGGCTCTAGGTGAGTGATCATACCATCACAGTTATCTGGGTCATGAAGATCTTTTTTGTATAGTTCTTCTGTGTATTGTTGCCACCTCTTCTTAATAACTTCTGCTTCTGTTAGGGCCATACCATTTCTGACCTTTATTGTGGCCATCTTTGCATGAAACGTTCCCTTGGTATCTCTCATTCTCTTGAAGAGATCTCTAGTCTTTCCCATTCTATTGTTTTCCTCTATTTCTTCACATTGATCCCTGAGGAAGGCTTTCTTATTTCTGCTTGCTATTCTTTGGAACTCTGCATTCAGATGCTTATATCTTTCCTTTTCTCCTTTGCCTTTAACTTTTTCTTCTTTTCACAGCTATTTGTAAAGCCTCCTCAGACAACCATTTTGCCTTTTTACATTTCTTTTTCTTGGGATAATTTTTTATCACTGCCTCTTGTACAGTTTAACGAACCTCCTCCCATAGTTCTTCAGGCAGTATGTCTGTCCAATCTAATCCCTTGAATCTATTTGTCACTTCTACTGTATAATCATAAGGGATTTGATTTAGGTCATACCTGAATGGTCTCGTGGTTTTTCTTACCTCCTTCAATTTAAGTCTGAATTTGGCAATAAGGAGTTCACAATCTGAGTCACAGTCAGCTCATGGTCTTTTTTTTTCTTGACTGTATAAAGCTGCTCTATCTTTGGCTGCAAGAATATAATCAATCTGATTTTGGTTGTGACCATCTGGTGATGTCCATGTGTAGAGTCTTCTCTTGTCTTGTTGGAAGATGGTGTTTGCTATGAGTAGTGCCTTCTCTTGGCAAAATTCTGTTAGCTTTTGCCCTGCTTCATTCTGTACTCCGAGGCCAAATTTACCTGTTACTCCAGATATCTCTTTGACTTCCTCCTTTTGCTTTCCAGTCCCCTATAATGAAAAGAACATCTTTTATGGGTTCTAGTTCTATAAGGTCTTGTAGATCTTCATAGAACCATTCAGCGTTAGCTTCTTCAGCATTATTGGTCAGGGCATAGACTTAGATTACTGTTATATTGATGGTTTGCCTTGGAAACGAGCAGAGATCATTCTGTCATTTTTGAGATTGCTTCCAAGTACTTCATTTCAGACTGTTTTGTTGACTATGATGGCTACTCCATGTCTTCTAAGGGATTCTTGTCCACAGTAGTAGATATAATGATCATCTGAGTTAAATTCACCCGTTCCAGTCCATTTTAATTCACTGATTCCTAAAATGTTGATGTTCACTCTTGCCATCTCCTGTTTTACCATTTCCAATTTACCTTGATTCATGGACCTGACATTCCAGGTTCCTATGTAATATTGCTCTTTACAGCATCGGACTTTACTTCCATCACCAGTCACATCCACAACTGGTGGTGTTTTTGCTTTGGCTCCATCTCTTCATTCTTTCTGGAGTTATTTCTCTACTGATCTCTTGCAGCATGTTGGGCACCTACTGACCAGGGGAGTTCATCTTTCAGTGTCCTATCTTTTTACCTTTTCATGATGTTCATGGGGTTCTCAAGGCAAGAATACTGAAGTGATTTGCCATTCCCTTCTCCAGTGGACCAAGTTTTGTCAGAACTCTCCACCATGACTCATCCATCTTGGGTGGCTCATAGTTTCATTGAGTTAGACAAGGCTGTGGTCCATGTGATCAGTTTGGTTAGTTTTCTGTGATTGTGGTTTTCATTCTGTCTGCCCTCTAATGGATCAGGATAAGAGGCTTATGGAAGCTTCCTGATGAGAGAGACTGAAAAACACTTGATCTTACTCTGATGGGCAGGGCTATGCTCAGTAAATCTTTAATTCAATTTTATGTTAATAGGCGGGGCCATATCCCCTCCCTGTTGTTTGACCTGAGGCCAAACTATGGTGGAGGTAATGAAGTAATAGTGACCTCCTTCAAAAGGTCCCATGCAAGCACTGCTGCACTCAGTGCCCCAGATCCTGCAGCAGGCCACCATCCACTCACACCTCCACCAGAAAACTCCTGGACACTTTAATATACCACTTGCCAGAAACCAACGTAGGAAACTGCTGGATTTATCCATTGGTCTTCCAGTTCATTTTACAAAAACTTTTCACTGATTTTTAGCATGTCAAATTGGATAGATTTCATATAAATATGTGGCTATCCAGTTTCTCAGTAAAATTCAGATCTAGGAATACCAGGCCTATAGGGGTTGCTTCCTTAGATGAGCTATGTACTTTCTGGTTTGCCAAAATCCAGCCCATTTTCTCATTTATATTGTAAAACTGGCATCCATAGGCTTTTAGGTTTGAAACTTCTAGGACCCATTTCACAATCCCTTGTTGATCCAGTGGTGGTCAAAAAGAGTTGTGTCGAGCCCAGGGACACACAGGGCCATTCACTAGATTCCAGAAGACAGTATTAGAACTTTTGTTTACAATTATTTTATATTAAAATGAGAAAGAAATTATGCTTTGTTAAGGTTTAATAGATCCATTGGTATGGTGCCTATATATATTATATGTATCAGATGGTGATATGTCTTATGTGGCTCAAGGGTTATTTGGAGAATAGTAAGCTTTCCACATTGTGGAGCATTTGACAATTCTACCAGCAATTTTAGGTAACTTTCAACATTGTATGATATTAGAATTTAATTAAAACTAAGGATTTAATAAATTTAATAAAAACTAAGGATTATATGATAAACTCCCAGAGAATGGACAGCTGACATTAAAAGATGCCTATAAAGAATAGAGGTAATAACTAACATTGGTAATAGGCAACAAGTGAACAGACTTAGCTGGCTGTATTCATAGAACAGTCCTTATCAGCCACATTATGGGATAAAACCATTATGATCTGATAAGGTCTGATAAGCTGTCCACTAAAAATGAATTTTTCAAGGTAAAAGCGACATTTTAACATTGAGAGTGAAGTGTTTTTGTACTATGAAAAATATTTTGAAAAATGATACTTAAAAAACTTTCATTATTCTATTCTGAAAGCCATAGTGTGTTAGTTTTAAGAGGAAAAATGCCTAAGACCTCTCTTTGTCTCTCTCACACACACATATACACTTAGATGTAGAATCGTTGAACCTGGTTTAAAATCTTCCAAATATAAAGCTTCAGTGTATTTTTAAGTTATTATTTCAATGTACTCCTTCTTGAGAATTCTTCAGGTACAACAGTAAAATTTTCCACATAAATGCTAGGTTGGATTAAAAAGTTGTTATTATTGGAAAATGATTCTTTGTTTTATTTCTTATATTTGGATCCATAAATGTATTTGTGAAGTGCTTTTTCCTTGCTATGAAAGTTGTGAAACCTAAGATTTTAATTCAAATAACCTTATAACCAGGAAGTTTAAGTGTTATGCCATAGTTTTAAAACACAATTTTCAAAGCTGCTACTATATTCAGTTAGATTTTCCCTTAAAAATAATGTATTTCATTGATTATAAGGTATGTATTGTAACATCTGTAAATTTAGAGTACTGCTATAGGATTGATGGGTAGCATGTGATGATTAAATTGGCAGTATTTTTCCTTTATTAGTGCATGAAATAATATATTTTACATTTAATGGAAGATAGCACTAATAATGTTAATTATAATACCCTTAATGAGAAAAATTAATTTTGTGCAATTAATGCATTAATAATGCAATTCTGAAGCATCTTGATTTCATGTTTTTATAAAGTACACTTTGTACATTTCATTATCTTAAAAGGTTTATAAGGTGTAAAATATGTTGCATATAAATAGTAAGTGTATATACTTTATAAATATTAATGAATGTGTATCACATTAAAAGATTTATGTATATGGCATAGAATAAAAAAATTTGGATCCATAGCTATAGCTTGTATATCATATTGTTAGTACTTTTTCTCTTTTGGAAATCTGATCAATCAATATAAAAACAAAGAAAGGAAAGACTAGAGTACTTGTAGAAGTGGATCTGTGTCCCTTTTATGGACTGGACCTGCTTTGGTGGAAGAGAGCATCTGTTTCTTTATACACCTGTAGCCATATGGGTTTTCATTTTATTATTATTCAAACATATATATGCATTAGCTAGACTTCTGATTTATAATATCTTAAAATGTATATTTATTAATATGTAGTTAAGGCAAGAGTACTGGAATGCGTTGCCATTTCCTTCTCCAGGGGATCTTTCTGACCCAGGGATCGAACCCTGGTCTCCTGCACTGCAAGCAGACACTTTACTGTCTGAGCCACCAGGGAAGCCCCTGATAATAGTTATTTAACACACAATATATTGTAGTAGACTTTATACTGACATGTGCCACACTGTTTAAGATATTATTGTTTCTGTATTGTTCCAATATTTTTCTTATTTCTTAATAGTGCCAGGCACTGGTCTTTGATACTAAGACATGGGGGTAGAAAATCCAGAATTCTCTTCTCTGACAGCTTACATCCTGGTGGGAGAGACTAACAATGAAGACGTAAACAAGATATTTCATAAAAGAGGAAGGCAGAATCAGGAAACAGTGGAGTTGATTGGGTTTAGGCTGTAATACCTACTAACTAGAGTAACTGTAAAGGCCTGAGGTTTCACAGATTTCTAAATGAAGTGGATTGGTTCTCTAAAATGCATCCCGAATCTGTATACTCCTGTTCCTCTCCCAAGCAGGATAATCTGTGTCTTCAAGGTCAACAGCAGTTTCTTCTCTGGCAGCCTTGTTATTAAAACATTTATACCTGTGACCTGTCCTTCTTGACCCAGAGCCTTTAAATCAGGGGATTTCAGGTTTCCTGGGACTTTGTCTCCTTACTGTTTTCAGATTTATGGTCATCTCTCTTCTTAGCTGTGGTTGATGACGTTCAGGTGTAACATGTTCTGTTAAACCAAATGAAGCCCATTCTGTACACATTCTCACTACCTAGAACAAAAAAGGACAATAACTTCTCTCAAGGAGCTAGGAGCTGAGATTGGGAGATTTACTCCCTTCAAAGGCAAATGTACATGACCTGTTAACAGTTTGCTGGGTTTTTTGGTCTAGACACCACCTTTAGAAATTTTCATTGTAATAACACCTACCTACTAGGAACAAGGCGACTGAGCACACCCACACTAGGAAAGAGAATGGAATCATCTTATGTTTACTCTGGCATTTTGACTTCAGTAACGTTCTCTTTTGAAATGATTGCTAATGAAAAATACACATCTATAATTTTTAATCAACTAGTTTCCCTGAGATCCTGCTTCCTGAGGTGAGCCAGTACAGTAGATGGTGATGGGTTTTCTCCAACATATTCCTGGAAGGAGAAGACAAGTTGCGACTGCTCAGCCATAATGTTTCCTGTTTCAAACTATGGCTTGTTTTGTTTTAAATTTCTCAGTGTTCCTGGCCTCTACGTATAGATAATAAACATTCTAGTTGTAAGCTTTTCTCTTGAGTACACAAATCATCAACTTTTGTTTATCGAAGCTTAAATGGAGAGGAAAAATGAAAACATTTCCTAGTGATATTTAGCTGTAATCTTACAACTGAAACCTGAAACTCCTACAGTGTAAAAGTATTAACTGCGGGCTAAGATACCTTGTACAACTACTGACAGTACTTGCAGGACTGTGTCTCTATTTGTCAATTCACAAACTCCCAGGAAACTTGTTGGTTCTGCCAAAGATGGTTGTCTAGCCCAGGACTATCCCCGTGTCCATCTTAACCCCTCAGTCTGTTTTCTAACCCTTCCCTGGAATCTAGATCTGCCACTGGCAGCGGCAGGTACCTTGGCTCTGTCAGTGTGACAGCTCCTATCACCACTAAGCTTCTAAACATTTCATTTGTATTGTTAGGAAAATCCATGGCCTCCAGTTTCCCCCCTCCTGGCCCTTTGAAGCTAAACTCCGATGATGTTCTGTTTTTATAAGTATCAGTGAATTCACTCGGACTTCCAAAGCCACAGTTCTAGTCATACACTTTGGAAGAAATTGTCGATAATACTGATTAACTCCTCTAATGGTGCTTATGACTCCTCTTATTAATCCTCTTCAGATTAATGAAAGAATGTCTGGAAAACGATAAACTGATAAATCGACATGATCCAAATAAGACATTTTTTTAAAACTTTTGCTTATATGAATATGGCATTCAGTAAATAGACTTTTAATTTACCATCATTTTAGCTATCTTTTCTTGAGCTTTCACAATTTGATGCCTCACTCAGAGCTTCATATGTGTATGTGTGTGTAAAAAATATATACATATATACAATAATGTATTATGTTATTATGCTGTGTGTGTGTGTGTGTGTGTGTGTATAACGTAATGCATTATGTTATCATCAGAATTTCCTTTTTGGTAAAATAGGAACAATATATGTCTCCTAGGGATTTGCCACAGTACTGAGGTAACACTCAAAGAACTTGGCACATTGGTAATCTTTCAATAGGGCTGCTATTGCCATGATTTTGATTTAGTGTTGTTTCTATCATTCTTACTTGATAGATGAGGAACCTGTTTCACAGGAATTAACTTCCTTCAGAAAGTTCACCTAATATGACAAGATTCAGATTTGAATCAAGGAATAAAATCCCGGTTTCTGAAATCATTTTCCTTCCACCTAGGCATTTTGGTTCTTTTACTTTTTGTTTTGTTTCAGTGAGTCAGACATATGCCTTCTTAAGTAAAGTGCCTTATGCATGCTGTTTCCTTCTTTTTCACTTTTTTTTTTCTTTCTCTAATCCACTTGTTTCTTTCCCTAGCAGAACTGAGCACCTCTGTCTGATGTATCTCCTGCAGGAGAGGCTGGGTTGGGATGGGAAATGAGATTAGGAAATAACCTGAGGAACTTTTCTCTTTTCATACCTGGACTCATTTCTTCCCTCTTCTGCCTACTGTAGATCTCTGAGTTGATTTGCTAGTGGTAAAGAATCCCCCTGCCAGTGCAGGATATGTAAGAGACATGGATTTGATCCCTGGGTCTGAAAGATTCTCTGGAGGAGAGCACGGCAACCCAATCCAGTATTCTTGCTTGGAGAATCCCATGGACAGAGGACCCTGGCGGGCTGCAGTCCCTGGGGTCGCAAAAAGTAGGACACGGCTGAAGCAGCTTAACATACACAAATGCACACGCACATCATGTACGTCAAAAAGTATGCTTTCTTATTTAAGTTGCATTTGTGAGAACATTCTCTCAAATACATGAAACATATTTTTATTGTTGTTTTCTTATTTATCAGTAACACTTTAAATACCATTATCACTAGTGCCAGAGGGCTCAGAGCCAGGACCTGGGTAAAATGAATAAGATGCCCAGGGTGCAGAATTTAAGGAGACTCACTCTGTGTGTATCGTGCCAGTGCAGAATCTCTGCACCTCTGTGCCACAGCCTCCTTAAAGTTTGCACCACAAAAGCTTCACTTGCTTTCCCTAAACCCATGCCTTAGGAATACCTCTTTATTTTTTCTTAGAGTCCCTTTCCTTAGATGATTCCTGGATTGAGAATGAAGGCACATTGTTACTTTGGCTTTTTCATAATAATGGGCTTAATTTACAGCCCTCTTGGAATTTGCCATGACAGGATAACAAGTTTAAAATCAGACAACGTGCTGCTAAGGGCCAGGTGTTCAAAGTATAATAAACACCTCCCTAAAGATTAGAAAATGAATATTTAACTAGATGACTCCATTTGATTTCCTTCATTCATTTTTTATTATTTCAGTGAAAACGTTCTTGATAGAAATCACATTGACAGGATTTTAATATCTTCTGGTAAATGAAACCTGTCATTCTAATGGGCTTATTTCTTGACAGTAGCATTTGGTAAACTCTGGTGGCCACTGATTTTCTTTCTAGCTAAGACTAAAGGAATTCCTTGCACCTTGAACATCAAGAGTACACAATCTGTCCTGAGAGGCTGATAATTATGATGAAACTGGTTATATTAATTAGGTCATGTTTACAAAGAATTGGATGACTTTTTTTAAGTAGGAAAACAAAATAACCTCATCTAGGGAAGCTTTAAGTGCTTAATTATTGTTATTTTCCTTTCAAAGGCAAAGAAAACAATTTTGCCCATCAAAACAGTTTTATGCAGAGAATGTTAGGTTCTTTTCTGAAAACCTAGGCCCAAGAAGGTAGGCTCTCTAGAGGTGACATTCATTAAAAAATTAGCAGTTCATACAGTTATTTTGGGAATAGAGGTCAACACACGTGGCTATACATTTCCTCTGTGTTTACCTTAAGATTGTAGTTCCAGAAATGCTAATGTAGTGAGAAACATTTTAGAGCTCCAGTATCAGATTTTGTTAAGTATTTTCCAATAATCACTATTGACAGTTTGCATCTGATTTCCTATCAGAACTCAAAAAAAAGCCCCAAAGTAATGCAGAAAGCCTGATAAAAGCATCAGATTTCTCTACACCCTTTCATATCCCTAAATGTTGTTTTGTCACCTTCATTTTCATGCTTATGCTGGAGAAGGCCCAGTGTAATTTTGTTGTTGCTGTTGTTTTTAACTTGTGCTGTCAACATTAAGGGAGATTCACAAGTGTGTTGCTGTTTTTTGTTGTAAATTCTCTAAGATTCTCATGGAAGATTGAACCCAATATAAAGGCATACTCAGGGGACATTGACACAAAATAAGGTATCCTGTTTTGCAGCTTTTGTAATGCTTGTTTCATTGCATTCCTTTGCACTGGATTGAATTAAAGCTGAGCCTAAGATAAATAAAGACTTTCTGATTGTCTTTCTATAAATGATGAAATGTATACAGTCACTCAACAGAGAGACAAATAAATAGCTTGTGAGACCTTTGGGAGGAGAGCAAAACTATTAAAAGCTAGAGATGTGGGTTTTGGTTTTTTTTTTTTAGTTTGCTTTTTGTGTTTTTAAAAGCATTTTTTTTTTCCTTTCCATATCATGTTTGTTAATGGCTATAGTGACAGGAATTGTATTTCAGAATCTGCTCAAATCCTCATGGAAGCAGCAACTGAGACTGAAGAAAAACTGGCTATATCAGGTTAATCTAGGATTTCCAAACTGAGTTGAGATCAAAAAAAGAAACCCAAGATTTCCCAGTGAATGGGGATCTTGGTTTTATTTATTTAAAGCTCTTCCATCACCACTCCAGTATGATGCTTCTGAAATGCAGAAACCTGTCACTTCGGAGATAAACTCCTAATCCACCTCTGTCCCTGGCATTCTCTGTGTTCAGTGGGCAGGTCTCTTTGGTGTGGATATTTCCTATCACTAATTCTCAGCACTACCTTTGTGTCATAAGCTGATAGCTTTAACTGATGCTTTTCTTGTCTTCCAGATTCAACGAAGACATCCAGACGGTTCCGCGCAGGGTTTTGAGAGCTGAGAGCAGCCCCTGTTGAAGCTCTTCTCCAGGTAATCCCCTGGAATGACGGCACGTGTGTCATAAACCAAAAGCCTTGCTCCTATGTTCATCCAATCAAAGCATCTGTGAGTGCTCTTCCCTAAGTGAATATGCAATTTAGCAGTAGCCTCATTTGATAATTTTTCTTGTGCATAGTCAGAATTTCAACCTTTCTTGCTGCTCATGTATATATTGGGGGAAAAAAGGCATGTGTTTATCAAAAAAACCAACGGCTGCCTCTTCCTCTTCCCAAGCTAAGTTACTTTTCCAGTGCCCTCATTACACTCAGTGTATCCCTTACCATAATTCTCCCCCTGCTTGATTTCATCTCTAGGCCAAGAGCTTCTTGCTAATAAAGATGGTGCCTTAATATATATATTTTTTAACCCCCAGTGCCTGACATATAGGTGCTTAAAGAAAGTTGTTCAAATGATTGAATGAGCTGATGAAAACAGAAACCTTAAAAAAATATTGATATCCAGATATATTATAAAGTCCACTGTTTGTGACTCCAAGTTTTGATTTTATATGTTTAATTTTTTCATTGGTAAAGTCTTGCTTCCAGCTAAGCAACCATGCTGACTTGGCTATTCTGTTAAAGACACATGTGACCACGTATCCTTTCCCTTTCTGGTATATATTGATACACATTTGTGCAGGAGAAAGAATGTTCATATTGGAGGAAAACTTGACATGTTCTAATGAGGCTGACTATCTCAGAGCTGGTAGTTCTCACCCTGAGAATTCTTCCTGTCACCCAGTGTGTTTCAGTCAAAGCGTTAGCCAGTTGGTGAGCAAGATTTTGGAAAAGTTCCAAGCTATAGTTAATTATGTGCTTTTTCAAAGCTCGACTGTCTTTGCTGCCTTCATGGATGCCTTTTCTCTATTTAGTATGTGGTTTGTTTTGCTTTTCTGCATATCTAACCCTATTACAGTTTTCTTTCATAAAATAGAAACATACTATAACATCGAGGCAAATTACACATTGCATTAGATTTGTTCAAAGGTTTTAAAAAGGCAGTGAAATGACATATGTAATAACACTCTGAAAACTATAAAGAATCCTACTGCTAAAGAGAATTTATCATTTAATGTCATTCATTTTCCTTTTTAAAAAGCACGTGAGAATGTCTGAATTTTGAACCTGTGACATGTATTTTTTGTGGAGTTTTGGTGGACTTTTTGGTCTTTCTGGTTTTTGTACAAGATGAGTTATTTATATGTATGTATATATGTATGCTTTCTAGCGATTTCAGGGTAGTTTTTTTTCTTTTTCTTTTTTTTTTTTTGCAGTTCATTTATTTTGCTTTGGGTTTGCTTGTTCATGCCTGCAGAGAATAAACTTTATGGTAAAGCTGATACTTCAACTCTAAAAATGACAAGTCTGTGGGATTTGTAGGGGGGTGGTCAAGAAAAAGAACAAGCTGAGAAAAAATTAAATAGTTCTCAAAGAACATTTTACTTACTGAAATATAATCCCAAAGGAAATTGCTATAATGTAAAAGACTTGGAATAAGAATTCTTGATATTAGGTACATGTAAGTTATGGTCAGAGGAGCTAAGAAATTGATGAGTTGTAGATAATCTCTGTTGCTGTGTTTGAAGACATTTCATGGGTGAATTCTGAAATGGAGTCCTCTGTTGGATAGATACTTACTTTGGTAGCCTCAGTATTATTGATCCATTGAAGACAAAGAGGAAAATGTTCTGATCCGTATGCTAAGAATTTGCTTCTTGGGGAAGGTAGACAGTCTCAGGCTTCCTAACTTTTCATTACAATTGTGAAGCCCACCTAGGAAGACAGAAATGTGAATTATTAAAGAAACTGAGTTTTTGAGCCTTGAAGCAGAATTTGCAGTATTCTGCAAATTTTACAACATTTGTTTGAAAATACACATTTTCCCCATCATGTTCAGAGACAGAATGAAAGATAATGCACTCAGGAGTGAGGAAAGTTAGCCATGACACTAAAACTCAACTGAATGTTTTAAAGTGTAAGTTGGGTTTTAGACACTTCCTTTAAGAATCAGATTTATAATTTGAACAGCTGGCCTGCTGTTTGCTATTATGTCAGTCCTATAATAATCTGTGGGAAAATTTGATGTTGTTATTAGTATTTTAAATCTTTTGGTACAGATAAGCTGGTATTAAAGTTTTCAAATCATACATGATTTTTTTTCTTAAAACATCCTATTTTATGTTATGACATGAATCAAAACTTTTTTAAAGAAAAGAATAAAGCATGGTATATAGTGTGGGAGAATAAACATTTTGCTTTCTTCTTTCCTAACTAGTAGGTAAAGGTGAAGGTTTTAGGACAATTCAAGCTAGAAATAAATTCTCTTGACCATTTTTCTAACTGCAAAATATTGACCAACTACTTAGTATCTTCAAATTATAGTTTTTCAACCTGTAAAGTGGGAATTATAATATAAACCATCTTTTGAGCTTGTTATAATGATTTAATCAGGAAATAGATTGTAAAAGGAGTAGTGTCTGGAAAAGAAAATAAATACATCGGATGTTCATTTATTCTAGCATCTCTGTGAAAGATACTGTGAGAAAAAAGTAGACTTTTTTTTTTTTTTTGGACTCAAATGCAATGGGCTTTTGCAGACTTAGTAAGATATATCCAAAGTAGAACCTTTTATTTGTGTGATGACAAGTATGTCAATATATTTTGCTCCCAATTTTCTTTGGATTGGAAGTGAGGGCTGGCAATACATATGTTCCAAGAGAAGTAAAAGTGTGACAAGGTCTTCTTTCCACTTTGACTGAAATGCTCATTAGTTCCTGTTAATGAGAAAAGTTTAGGTCAGAAGCCAAAAGAGTACATTCTCAGGATAAGAAATGAGAGAGGTCAGATAGCCAAGGTTAAGAATCAGGAATCCATGTCAAATAGTGACAATGGATAATGTAGTGTTGAGAATCAGATGGTCACAAGCAGAAGGTATATACTCTTTTGGAGAAAAGACATAAACACAGATTGTCACAACTGGAATGAATTAAAGCAGTGTGTTCCTTGACATCAAGCAAAATATCATTAGAAGAGTTTCCTTTGGAGTTATGACAAAAGTTAATTTGAAGCATTTTTTTTTGGATGCCAGATAATAGACAAATTTGCTTTATAAACAATATGCCTATATAATATACAACATATTTGCTGGGTGGAATGAGAATTAGGGACAGGATCATGTTACAAGATATAGTTAGCATCAGAGGTGCCTTTGTGAAGATAGGTGTTCTACTTGTGATGCCTTGTATGAACAAATGCCTCAGTTTGTGTTTGGGTTTGATCACTCATTTATTCGTTCATTTGCTAGTTTATTCATAGATTTTTAACTTATTTTCTTTCTGTTAGATAACACAATTATACCATAATCTTTTCTAACATTTTTCGTGTCAATATGTTAACTTACTAGTTCTGCTTTCTTTTGTTTTTCTCTTGTAGCCGAAATAGAGAACTTCTCTTTTTATAGAGCTATGTGATAAGTGGTGATCAAGGAATATCTTCCTGCTCTCATGCTTGCCTCTCTACAATGCAATTCCTCTCCACCAAACATTTGGAGGGATCTTTGTAAAATATGCATTCAAAAGTGTCATTCCACTAAGACTCTTTATTCACTTTCTCTTGGTCTCAGAAGACAATCTAACCTCTTCACCTGGACCTAAACAGCCCACATAACTTGTAACTCTCCAGCCCCATGATATTCCGCTCTTCTCGCTCACCGCTCTCCAGCCAACTTGAGCTGCTGCTTTTTCCTAGAATACCCCAGCCCTGAGAAATCAACCTGAGATTTCTGTGTCTGGCCTCTCTTTGTGCCTCAGCAGAAGGCACTTGTTCCTATTCTTCAGGTCTCAGCTCAGATATTACTTAATTAAAGAGAGCTTTTTGACTAACCTATGTTATTCTGTCATCACTCCACTTAATATCTTTAAAACATTGATCACAATCCACTATTTTTGTTTACTGATTTAATTACATTACTATGATCTCTTTTGGCCTAATTAACATATATCTGGAGAAGGAAATGGCAACCCACTCCAGTGTTCTTGCCTGGAGAATCCCAGGGACAGGGGAGCTTGGTGGGCTACCGTCTATGGGGTCGCACAGAGTTGGACACGACTGAAGTGACTTAGCATCAACATATATCTGCCAAAAGATGAATGATTTTTTCTGTCTCAGTTGGGACTCTATTCCCTGAAACCAGAAAAATAAATGTTTAGCAGTTGGTAGGCGCTCAATAGTATGTTTTAACAAATGAATGCATCACAGCTTTATTATCTTGTCACTATCATAGTTCATAATGTTCCTCATGCTTTGTGTTACTCAGTATTTACTGAGGACTTAGGATGTGAAGGAAACTTAGACCTTAGGGGAATACAGATTAATAAAGATTTGATTCCTTTGCTCTATGATAGGGCTCACAGATAGGTTTCTGCTTGTCTTAGCCAGTTCCTAGGTTTCTGTGTATAGAAAGAGATTGGGGCTATGTCTCAACACAGTAATGAATGCCAGCAGCACAGAAGAGAGAAGACAAAATACTCATGTTATAAGTTGGCCATTCCTGATGAGCTAATAGAATTAGTGCACTTTCCAAACACCTTTCTTATGGAGGAAGGTGGTTGGTTTTATTTTTTTTTCTATGAGTCTCTCTAATGTGCCTGTTACCTTTAGCCGTGAAACTTTTTTGCACAGGTAGAAGTCACTCCGCTCGTCTGCCCCGACCCTCCTCTCCCCTTTCTACACCTCCTCATGGTCCCTTCACCTAGCTGTCATCCTTCATATCTCAGTCAAGGCACTCCCTTTCAGGGATTCATCCTCTGATTATTTCTCTGCCTTCCCCTGACTAGGTTAATTTTTCTGCCCTATACTTTCCTGGCCCCATGGACTTCTGTTCGTAGCACTTAGCATTGTTGTCATTGTACATGGATCTGTGTCCTTAGTGGATTAATCGTCTGTCTGTCATACTGGACTGTGAACTCCATAAGGACAAGTCTTTGTTTTGCTATTTCCAACGCCAGCCACCTGATATTACACCATGTTTCCCTTAGGAAGTCGCTGATCATATAATATTGTATTGATTCCAAAGCACTTAATCTAAGATAATATAATTTTGTTTAAACCTGGCCCTTAATGATTTTGATACATTCTCACTGCTAGGGTTTTGTGCTTGTAGCTAGAGTTGACAGGGCCTCCCTGGTGGCTCAGATGGTAAAGAATCTGCCTGAGATGCAGGATAATTTCATCAAGTAACAATTTTTAAATTTATGACAGTAAATGATTATGAAACAGAGAACTACAACCATGGATATCTGTACCACAGAAAAAGAGAATTTTTGTTGCCTGACCAAATCTCACCTCTTCAGTTTAGTATCATTCAGTTACTTTTGCCAACATTGTTCATCACCATTTCCAGATTTCTTTCATGTCTTATATCATGAAGATTAGTGATTAAAACATTTTCTCTCCAGATAGAAAACACAATGTGGACAAACTTTCCCCCCCTTCAGGGTGCCTTGAAAATGATAGAGTAACTTGCTTCATTTAATAGATGATTTTTGCCCAGTTTATTTGTTTTTAAGAAAAATAGGCCCCAAAAGTCCCATACCACTTTCTTTTTAAAAGGTAAAGATGTGAAATGAACAAGATATTTAGACTTTCAGAGCCATTGACTTAATATTTATGACCTTGAGGTTGCCTTTGATCCTAAATCAGCTTTTAATTACCATTGTAGTTACATTGGTGAAAAAATGATTCTGTTATTTCCAGAGTACAGCGAGGATATGACCAGTACTATCTCATGAGTACAGTTATTTTAAGGCTTTTATTACTAATTATAGTTGGTTTATTATTATTCATTGTTCGCTGTTCTTCTAGACTATTTACTTAAGGTTCTATTCAGTATTACAGCTGCTACTGCAGCTGCTTTTCCTCTGAGATTCCACAACTTCCTGAGAGTAGCAGGGTTCCTATTTGGAAGAGGGTGTAATTGGGCTCAGGGGGGATACTTAACTTGGTGTCCCCTGGAATGTGTTACAAGAGGGTGCATTATTCCCAACTCCAAGAAGAGGTTAAAAATATAAAGAGAATGGTAGATGAACTCTTTAACCATTACAAACTGACAGAAGCAACAATGAAATGGCTCAATTATCTGTCCACTTATTCAGCTAGCTAGCTAGCTTGCTATCCACATCCAGTTGTACCTTTATAGTAGATTCATTTAATAAATTTATAAATTTTTCCTGATTGCTCAATTCCCAGCCCAGCCTCATTTCTTCTTTTGGGGAAAAAAAATGTATATTTCTTAATATTTCTATACAATTTGTTTATTCAACAAACATGATCAAGTACCTACTATGTGCCTGGGACAACTTTTGCAACTCATAAAAACTTTATTAGCAAGCAGACAAAAATAGTCATTCATCCTATTCTGTAAGCTTGAGAAATTGCCACTGTATTAGGTACTTTGAAAAGTGGTTGCATGAAAAGTTTACAACAGCATATATGTCCAGTAGTCGGATTGCTGGGTCATATGGTAGTGTTATTCCTAGTTTTTTAAGGAATATCCACACTGTTCTCCATAGTGGTTGTATCAGTTTACATTCCCACCAGCAGTGCATGAGGGTTCCTTTTTTTCCACATTCTCTCCAGCATATATTGTTCATAGATTTTTTACAATGGCCATTCTGACAGATATGAGGTGGTACCTCATTGTAGTTTTGATTTACATTTCTCTAATAATGAGCGATGTTGAGCATCATTTCATATGTTTATTGACCATCTGGTGCTCTGTGACAACCTAGAGGGATGGAATAGGGGAATGGGAGGGAGGTTCAGGAGGAGGAGATATATGTATGCTTATGACTTGGACTGCCAGGAGATCCAACCAGTCCATTCTGAAGGAGATCAGCCCTGGGATTTCTTTGGAAGGAATGATGCTAAAGCTGAAACTCCAGTACTTTGGCCACCTCATGTGAAGAGTTGACTCATTGGAAAAGACTCTGATGTTGGGAGGGATTGGGGGCAGGAGGAGAAGGGGACGACTGAGGATGAGATGGCTGGATGGCATCACTGACTCGATGAGCGCGAGTCTGAGTAAACTCCGGGAGATGGTGATGGACAGGGAGGCCTGGTGTGCTGCGATTCATGGGGTCGCAAAGAGTTGGACACGACTGAGCGACTGAACTGAACTGATGGCTGATTCACACTGTTGTATAGCACAAACCAACAAAACATTGTACCGCAGGTATCCTCCAATTAGAAATAAATTTTAAAAATATGGATTAAAAATACACACATGCCAAGTTTACAACAACATTCTGATGACACAATCACCTAACTTTCTAACTGAATCAAGTAACAGAATCCTTCAGCAATTTTGAAATGGGGGAAGGGCAGGAAAGAATGTCGGGTATTATGGGCTAAAGGTATTTCTTTAAATGTGTTAGACTGCGGATGGCTGTATTGTTTCAGTTTCATCCTGCTTATGCAAGGGCAGACATTTTAGCCACCTCAGGAGTTAAACTTAACTCTTTTCATATTAGAAAAAAAAGTATTTTCATACAGTTTATGTAAAAACAAAACCCTCAAGTGAAGATTTATATAGGGATATTTACAGTACGTGTCTTTGTTCGGTTCAGTCCCTCAGTTGTGTCCACTTCTTTTTGACCCCATGGACTGCACCACGCCAGGCATCCCTGTCCATCAGCAACTCCTGGAGCTTGCTCAAACTCATGTCCATTGAGTTGGTGATGCCATCCAACCATCTCATCTTTTATCGTCCCCTTCAATCTTTCCCATCATCACGGTTTTTTCCAAAGAGTCAGTTCTTCACGTCAGGTGGCCAAAGTATTGGAGCTTCAGCTGCAGCATCAGTCCTTCCAATGAATATTCAGGACTGACATCCTTTAGGATGAACTGGTTGGATCTCCTTGCAGTCCAAGGGACTCTCAAGAGTTTTCTCCAATGTCATAGTTCAAAAGCATCAATTCTTTGGTGCTCAGCTTTCTTTATAGTCCAACTCTCACATGCACATGTGACTACTAGAAAAACCATAGCTTTGGTTATATGGACTTTTATAGGCAAAGTAATGCCTCTGCTTTTTAATATGCTGTCTAGGTTGCTCATAGCTTTTCTTCCAAGAAACAAATGTCTTTTAATTTCATGGCTGCAGTCACCATCTGCAGTGATTTTGGTGCCCAAGAAAATAAAATGTGTCACTGTTTCCATTGTTTCCCTGTGTATTTGGCATGAAGTGATGGAACCAGATGCCAGGATCTTAGTTTTTTGAATGTCGAATTTTAAGCCAGCTTTTTCACTCTCCTCTTTCAGTTTCATCAAGAGGCTTTTGAGTCTCTCTTCACTTTTTGCAATAAGGGTGGTGTCATCTGCATATGTTTAGACTTCCATAGATCTATGATTGAAGTCTTCAAATGCTAGCTAGTCTTCATGGGACTCTTCTGATTCGAATGCATAAAATGCTAAACTAGTATTTCCAAGAGAGTAAATAACATGTAAATTGATGTTTCCAAGACAGTGAATTTATTTCAGAGACCACTATATCCCACTATCTGTACTGAAGTATTTTGAAGTAAGTTACAAGCAATGTCAAAGAGAGGTTGGCATTTACTCCCTGTCTGTGTACTGGTGGAGTTACAGAATCAATGGTCTCACTCCAGGGCTGCATTAGAAGTAGAGCTAAACAGAGTGAGAGAAATCTTGGGAGAGCGCACACCACACCTGGAAACCGAGTCCTGGCAGAGGCCACCAATTGCAGTCAGAGCAGACCACGCCCGAACAAGACATGAAGCATCCCTGCTGGAATCAAACGTACTCAGCTGTGTTTGACTCTGCACCCTCATGGACTGTAGTCCACCAGGCTCCTCTGTCCATCGGATTTCCTAAGCAAGAATACTGGAGTGGGCTGCCATTTCCTTCTCCAGGGGATCTTCTAGACCCAGGGAATCAAACCCAGGTCTCCTCCATTGTAGGTGGATTCTTTACCATCTGAGTCACCAGGGAAGCCCTGTTCCATTAAAAGCAGCCTTATGTCTCTCATCCCTTTTAGGCTTTAATCCTATACAGCTAGAACTTGAAGAAAGGAGGAGGAGGCCAAAAAACAAACATAGAGAAACGAACACGACTAGCTCTCCTCACCCAACCTGTCCCTACTCTAAGACCCTATGTTTGAGGTTTACTTAGTGACAGAAGATCATTGTTCAGATGAATGAATCCTGGAATTTAAACTGGTGTGGAATCAGTTGTTGTTTGGAAGGCGTTTGTTTATTTTATGGTGGTAATGGACAGGGAGGCCTGGAGTGCTGCGATTCATGGGGTCGCACATTCATGGGGTTGCAGAGTCGGACATGACTGAGTGACTGAACTGAACTGAATATACATATGATACAAAACTTACCATTCTAACCAAGTGTTGGCAACCAAGGGTAGAATTCAGTGTCAGCACATTTCTATCATTGTGTAACCATCTCCACCATCCATCTCCATAACTTTTTAGTCTTTTCAAATTGAAACTTTGTACTCACTAAATACTAACTCGGCATTACCCTTATCATCCCCAGTCCCTGGCTGTCACCATCTAGTTTCTGTTCCTAAGAATTTGACTACTCTAGGTATTTCATATTAGTGGAATCATAAAATACCTCTCCCCTTGTGACTGGTGTATTTCACTTAGCACAGTGTCTTCAAGGTTCATCCATATTGTAGTTCTTTTATGTGTCAGAATTTCTTTTCTTTCAAATAAGATTGCTCTGAGCTGTGAGCATGTTTTGTTTATTAAGTCTTCTATTAAAAGATACTTTGTTTCCACATTTTTTTTCTATTTTGAATAATGTTGCTATTATTGTAAACAGATGTTCAGATATCTAATTCCTCTCCTTTTTCACCAGCCTCCTTTGCAGTTTTTCTCTTTTGACTCATTCTCGTAGGTCTAATGGAGAAGGCAATGGCACTCCACTCCAGTACTCTTGCCTGGAAAATCCCATGGACAGAGGAGCCTGGTAGGCTGCAGTCCATGGGGTCACTAAGAGTCGGACACGACTGAGCGAATTCACTTTCACTTTTCATTTTCCTGCGTTGGAGAAGGAAATGGCAACCCACTCCAGTGTTCTTGCCTGGAGAATCCCATGGACGGCAGAGCCTGGTGGGCTGCCGTTTACGGGGTTGCACAGAGTCGGACACGACTGAAGCGACTTAGCAGCAGCAGCAGTAGGTCTAAAGTAATATCTCATTTTGATTTTTATTTTCATTCCCCTAATTGTGATGCTGCTTATCTTTCCATGTCATTCTTAGCCATTTGTGTATCTTCTTTGGAGACATATTTACTGAAGTCCTTTGCCCATCTTTTAAAAATGTCATTTTTGTTGTTGTTGAGTTCTGCGTTCTATATATGCTCTGGATATTAATCCTTTATCAGACACTTTGTTGATAGTGTCCTTTCTATACAAAGGCCTTACATTTAATGAAGTACAATTTGTCTAATGTTCTCTTTAGTTGTCTGTGCTTTTGGTATTTGATCTAACAAGTCTTCACCAAATCTAAAGTCATAAAATTTCCCCCTTATATCTTCTAAGAGATGTAAAAATTTGCTCTTAGGTTTAGGTCTTTGATCCATTTTGAGTTACTATTTGCATATAGTGTAAGGTAAGGGTCCAATTTCATTTTTTTGTATGTGGATATCTAGTTTCCCAACATTATTTGTAAAAAAAAAAAAAAAAAAAAACCCCACAAAAACTGTCCTTTCACTACTGAATGGTCTTGATACCCTTGTTAAAAATCATATGACCATCTATGTGAGATTTATTTCTGAGGTCTCTATGCTATTCCCTTGGTCTATATATCTTTCTTTATGCAGGGATCACTGTTTTGCTATTTGTTTGCTTATTTTGTCTATATAACTGAAGAGAACAGTTATATAATTTGTCCAAGATGCCTGATAAGTGCTTGGGCACTTATCTGATTTATGCGTCTATCTGCCTTACTTAAGACCAGAAGTGTAAAGTGATCTTCTTATGGAGAAGACAAACCCTGAGAGGACAAATAGAACAAAGGAGCCTCTTGGGTCTCAGGCTTGGAACTGTCACACTGCCATTTCTATCTCACTGTGTTGTCGAAAGTGAATCCTGTGACTGGACCCACTGCTGGGCTTAGATGGTCATGGTCCTCCCTTTAGCTGGAAGAGTGAAAGGCCACAGGGCATAGGGGGCAAATTTATGTCGCCCAGACCAAGGGCCTTGATAGGCTTTTAAGGTCAAAAATTAACTTTTCTTGTTATTATCTTATCTAAGATTTCCTTTAGGGGAAAATGGAAACTAAAGTTTAATTTAAAAGAAGAAAGGGAAGTGGTAGAGTTTACAAAAATGTCTCTACCTCCTTTGGTATATGTTTGAATTCATTTTCGTTAAATGTACAGGTGTCACTACTGCACACGTCTGGTTTCCTCACAAAATGTGAACTACTTGAAGCCAGATGCCTTATTATCATAAACATACTATTACTAATAAATACCATTTATATAGTACTAACCATGTGCCAGACTCTGATATTGTACAAACAGTATTCTATTTCATCATTCAAACAGCACTCTTAAGTAAATGATAGAATCCTCATTTCACAGGTATCAAATTAGGGCACAGAGAAATTTCATTATTGGGCAGATTGTTTGACTTCTTTATCTGCTAGCTATTCCTAAGGACTAAATCCACAGGTATACAATAGGGACAGAATGCCCATAAAGCAGGGGAGTGGAACACTATTTTTAACAACTATCCCAAAGGAAGTTTTTCCAAAGGGAGAAACATTGTATTTGCAGAAATGCCATAAAGCAAAAAAAGTACATCAGAGCAATCATAGACAAAGCGAAATAGCCCATTCAGTTTGATGCTCAACATTGCAAATAATTCACAATTGCCCATTGCTAAAGAAATAAATCCATTGATATATAAACAAAATAGAGACAGTGATGGACACTCTCTTGGGGTGTGTGTGTTTGTGCACTTCACTTTTGGAGTCTTCTTTCACATATATCTTGGCTTGTTGTGTTTGTTTTTTTAACCTAAGTTTTGCATGCTTAATAATTTGATTGAATGAATAAATGTCATATACATTTAAATGTCTGACACACTCTTGTATTAAGATATGTGTGTATATATACATATATAGGAGAAGGAAATGGCAACCCATTCTAGTATTCTTGCCTGGAGAATCCCATGGACAGAGGAGCCTAGCGGGCTCTACAGTCCATGGGGTTGCAGAGAGTCAGACATGACTGAGTGACTAAACAACTACACAAACACAGACACACACACACACAGACAGACAGACAGACACACACCCACCCATCTCTTATGAGCCAAAGTCCTTACATTTTCTTTCATTAGAACAAAACAAAGTTTCAGTAGTTTCACATCAAGTTACAATTCAATCTTTGGATCCAGACATATCCTGTTTTGCTGTGTTCCATTAACTTATGCTTAAAGATTAAAAAAAAAAAAAATGTTCTCTGACCATTTTTACACAGCCTACACTTATTTGGATTCAGAATAAGATACAAGAATTTTAACATTTTATTATGAAAATAATATGATGGAATAGAATAAGAGCTGAATGATTAATTTTGTATGGCCAGAACACTGTGCAAATTTAAATGATATTAATGCTTTCATTTTTCCATAGTCAATATTTGCATTTCTTAATTGTGAAAATCTGCTTAAAAAAATCAAGTGAATTGTGATCTTGAAGCTATGAGGAATAGGGAATTATTTTAAAAGAATTACAGGCCTAGCTACACAGCTCTTGATCGAGGTCAAAATTATGAACACTGGGATGTTAGAGGTCTAATTCAGCTGTCCACGCTTTCTAACATGGTTGAATGTTAGCAATCATTATACTTGGAACCAATAAGTATCTAGAGCTGTTCTGCTTTTAGAATGGCCTTTGGTCTGCAGAGGAGAAAGGACCTCACTTAAGCTTTTAACAGGGCTATTTTTATGATGTCAATTATTTACATAGTGATTCTTTGAATCTGGTATTCTTCCACCTCTAAAAAAAATAGTCCCTCTTAAATCAGTAGAAGTAGAAATCCCTCTAAACATTATTAAAGCCTGCATAAAAGCATATGGGTATCATAAAATATTAGAATTTTGGGAAGTGATTCAGAATTCTTCATGAGACCCTATTTTCTGTTGCCAAGGAGCACAGTACCACTAAAAAACAATACACTGGGCCAAATACTGAAAACTAATTCATATTTTTTCTGTCTGTTGGAAATAAAATTAGTTTATTCAAGAGGAGAAACAGATTCTTGTAATATATATATTTTTATTCTGGACCATAGGTAAAGCTAATTTCTCCCCATCTCAAAGACTTAAAAATACCTCCTTATGGAATGAAATGCAGAGTCTTTGAAAATCGACAGTAGCGTTGTTTGAAGGGCACACTATGGTCCTTCTCACTTTCCCTAGTTTAGGAAAGAAAATAGGAAAGCTTGTTAGAACTGTGTTTAAAACAAGGATAGATAAAGTCTAAACTGATACAGCATAAACTATGGTGATATTTAGTTTGACTCTGTTTTTGTGGTTACTCATTTCTCAGCATTTGCTGTGTGGTAAATAGGAGAGTAAAGGAGAGAGGTGTTAGGCTTTTAATGTAGTGGAGCCACCCCTGCTGGGCTCCAGAGCATCATGATTAATTAAATGGAGTGTTGGTGCTTGTTTTAGGACTCTCCTTGGAAAACTATGTGAAGTTCTGTTTGGACTCCTCCCACCTAGGTAATTCCTTTATTTCAATCCATTCGGTCAGCTTAAGTTTTCTACTTCAGTCCTATCTTAGAAATAACCAAAATACCGTGACTTATTCTTCATCTTACCCTACCTCTGCTCTTGCAGAACTTAACTGACTTGTCACTGACCTGTATTATTTGTGCTGGTAGAGCTCATTTCACATAATTTAGCTTGTATTTTAGGGGTAAAACTTTATGTTACAATCCTGTTACAAACAAACCAAAAAATTTAATAATTTGTTGCCTCAAAGCCCAAATTCCTCAGCAAGACCTTAAAAAGTGTCACAGGGTACATGGAAAGGCCTTCACACCAGGTTTCACATAAGGTGACACCTCTTCTTGGGAAAATCTTGATCACTCACCAACCTTTATCTATAGTTCTTCAGGCATTCTATCAGATCTAATCCCTTGAATCTATTTTTCATTTCCTATGTATAATCATAAGGGATTTGATTTAGGTCATACCTGAATGGTCTAGTGGTTTTCCCTACTTTATTCAATTTAAGTATGATTTTGGCAGTAAGGAGTTCATGATCTGAGCCACAGTCAGCTCCCGGTCTTGTTTTTGCTGACTGTATAGAGCTTCTCCATCTTTGGCTGCAGAGAATATAATCAATCTAATTTCATTATTAACCATCTGTTGATGTCCATGTGTAGAGTCTTCCCTTATGTTGATGGAAGAGGATGTTTCCTATGACCAGTGCATTCTCTTAGTAAAATTCTGTTAGCCTTTGCCCTGCTTCATTCTGTACTCCAAGGACAAATTTGTCTGTAACTCGAGGTATTTCTTGACTTCCTACTTTAGCATTCCAGTCCCCAGTAATGAAAAGGACATCATTTTTTGGTTTAGTTCTATAAGGTTGTTGGTCTTCATAGAACCGTTCAACTTCAGCTTCTTCAGCATTACTGGTCAGAGCATAGACCTGGATTACTGTGGTATTGAATGGTTTGCCTTGGAAACGAACAAAGATCATTTGGTGATTTTGGAGACTGCGTCCAGTTTTTCTCTGAGGAGACCATACAAATAGCTGTGAAAAGAAGAGATATGAAAGGCAAAGGAGAAAAGGAAGGATATACCCATTTGAATGCAGAGATACAAAGAATAGCCTTCCTCACTGATAGAGATAAAGCCTTCCTCACTGATCAATGCAAACAAATAAAGGAAAGCAATAGAATTGGAAAGACTGGAGATCTCTTTAAGAGAATTAGAGATACCAAGGGAACATTTCATGCAAAGATGGGCACAATAAAGGACAGGAATGGTATGGACCTAATAGAAGCAGAAGATATTAAGAAGAGGTGGAAAGAATACACAGAAGAAGTATACAAAAAAGATCTTCACAACTCAGATAATCACGATGGTGTGATCACTCACCTAGAGCCAGACATCCTGGAATGCAAAGTCCAGTGGGCCTTAGGAAGCGTCACTTTGAACAAACTAGTGGAGGTGATGGAATTCCAGCTGAGCTATTTCAAATCCTAAAAGATGATGCTGTGAAAGTGTGTCACTCAATATGTCAGCAAATTTGGAAAACTCAGCAGTGGCCACAGGACTGGAAAAGGTCCATTTTCATTCCAATCCCAAAGAAAGGCAATGCCAAAGAATGCTCAAACTACTGCACAATTGCACTCATCTGTTCAAGCTTGTTTTAGAAAAGGCAGAGGAACCAGAAATCAAATTGCCAATACCTGTTGGATCATCAAAAAAGAAAGAGGGTTCCAGAAAACATCTACTGCTTTATTAACTATGCCAAAGCCTTTGACTGTGTGGATCACAACAAACTGTGGAAAATTCTGAAAGAGAAGGGAATACCAGACCACCTGACCTGCCTCTTGAGAAACCTGTATGCAGGTCAAGAAGCACCAGTTAGAGCTGGACATGGAACAACAGACTGGTTCTAAATTGGGAAAGGAGTACGTCAAGGCTGTGTATTGTCACCCTGCTTATTTAACTTATATGCAAAGTACATCATGAGAAATGCTGTACTGGATGAAGCACAAGCTGGAATCAAGATTGCCAGGAGAAGCATAAATAACCTCAAATATGCAGATGAAACCACCCATATCGCAGAAAGTGAAGAACTAAAGAACCTCTTGATGAAAGTGAGAAAGGAGAGTGAAAAAGTTGGCTTAAGACTCAGCATTCAGAAAACTAGGTCATGGCATCTGGTTCTGTTATTTCATGGCAAATAGATGGGGAACAGTGGAAAGAGTATCAGATTTTTTGGGCTCCAAAATCAGTGCAGATGGTGACTGCATCCATGAAATTAAAAGACACTTGCTTCTTGGAAGAAAAGTTATCACCAACCTAGACAGCTTATTAAAAAGCAGAGACACTACTTTGCCAACAAATGACCATCAATTATGGTTTTTCCAGTAGTCATGTATGGGTGTAAGTGTTGGATTATAAAGAAAGTAGAGCACCAAAGAATTGATGCTTTTGAACTGTGGTGTTGGAGAAGACTCTTGAGGGTCCCTTGGACAGCAAGGAGATGGAACCAGTCCATCCTAAAGGAAATCAATCCTGAGTATTCATTGGAAGGACTGATGCTGAAAGTGAAACTCTAATACTTTGGCCGCCTGATGCAAAGAACTGACTCACTGGAAAAGACCTTGATTTTGGGAAAGATTGAAGGTAGAAGGAGAAGGGGACGACAGAGGATGAGATGGTTTGATGGCATAGCAGACTCAATGGACATGAGTTTGAGTAAGCTCCAAGAGTTGTTGATGGACAGGGAGGCCTGGCATGGTGCAGTCCATGGGGTCGCAAAGAGTTGGATAGGACTAAGTGACTGAACTGACTGAACTGAACTGACACCTCTTCTCTGAAACCCTCTCTCAGTTCTCTGTGTAGAGTTTGTTACCCAATGCTATATCTTCTGTTTTCTTAATACCAAGTCCATAATTATTGCGGAATACCTATTTATATGCAGATTTTATAGCACACATTAGCTAGTGTAGCCCTTCAAAATATGGACTATATAATGTTCATCCTTATTTGTCATATGATTCAGCTCCCAAATAAATATATGTTCAGTAGTTTAAATAGTCCTTACTAAATATTTATTGAGTAACTAGTTATATCTTTCATTTTGTTTGTTTCTATCCCCCACGCTACTCACAACCCTCAGACTTTAAGTTCTAAGGGATGAGTATTCCTGTATATTTTTTTCACCACTGTTAATCAGTGCCAGATACAGTACCTGGTGTATAGTTGGCATGCAATAAATATTTATAAAATGAGCAAATATATGGATAAGTAAGAATGTCAGTGGCTGATGATGGCTTTTAATGTTTAATGTGACATTGTAAGAGAGTTTAGTATGCAAAAACTTCTTTCCCATAAAAGAATGAACCTCTATTTTAAATATTTTGGCATCATGGAGAAGATAGTTTTAAGATATACTTGTGGTTTTTAGAATGTGGGTTTTGGCCCATCTATTTGACATGCTGTCAACTTAGGTGACTATGTCCAGCATTTTTAAAAAAGAAAAAATAAACTGTATTTTATTAGTTTTCTACTACTGTGTAAAAAGTTACACAAGCTTAGCAGCTTAAGACATTAATTATCTCAGTTTCCATTGTTTGGGGCTTGGGCTGCAGGTTACCTGATTCCTCTGCTTAAGGTCTCACAGGCTGAAATAAAGGTGTAGGCAGGGATGTCTCAGAGAAGGCAATGGCACCCCACTCCAGTACTCTTGCCTGGAAAATCCCGTGGACGGAGGAGCCTGGTGGGCTGCTGTCTGTGGGGTCACACAGAGTCAGACTGAAGCGACGCAGCAGCAGCAGCAGCAGGAATGTCTGGCTCTTATCTTAGTCTTGAGGTTATTTCTGTGACATTGTAATTTATAGAAAGATACAGGTATTTGCTTTTCATTGCTTTTCTGGCAGAGATCTTCTAAAATCATTGGAATTCCCTAAGTGATGGCAATAGATGTCTTTTGTTATGTTAAAGGATGAGGGCTGGTTACCAGCAAAAACCAATCATGTGATTAGAAGGTTGAAACTTTGAATCCGATGTCTTGATTTACAAAGATGGTAGAGGGGCTGAAGGTGTATCGCTCACCAATGCCCAATGATTTAATAAATGATGGTAATTAATGAAGCCTTCCTAAAAACCCCAGAGGGCTGGGTATGGAAAATTTATGGCTTGACAAACAGGTGGAGATTCCAGGAGTGTGGCACAACTGGCAAGAAGTGTGTCTTTTTCCCCTACCTTGCCCTATGCATCTCTTTTACCTGGCTGTTGAGCTGTGTCCTTTTTATAATAGCCATCAATCTAATGAGTAAATGGGTTTCTTGAGTTGTGTGAATCATTCTAGAACATTAATTAAATCTAAGGAAGGGATGTGAGAACTTCTGATTTATAGCCGTTGAATCAGAAGCATTGAATATAGCTTTGTTTTGTGATTGGCATGTCTGAAATGGTTATATATATATATATATATATATATATGTATATATAATACATATACACAGTATGTGTGGAGGGGGTAGTCTTGTAAGATTGAATCCTTTATCTGTGAAATTTGATGCTATCTCCAGATAAGTAAAGTCAGAGTTGAATTGTGGGACCTGAAACTGGTGTTTACAGAGTTGCTTGGTATTTTGAGGGAGCTCCTCCATAGTAATGTTGGAATTGGTATCAGAACCTATTTATGTTCCAAGATCTTGTACTTGGTTGGTGGAAGAATTCATTTCCTTGCAGATATAGAACATCTGGCTTCTTTAAGGCTAGCAGGGTCTGCTACAAGTCTTTGACCTCTATACCTAGTTTAAAGGGATCACCTGATTAGTTCAGGCCCACCCCAGATGATCTTCCTTTTGATTAACTTAACTTTAACTGACTGGGGGCTTGTTTTTGTTTTGACTGTTTGCCACCCTATGGACCGCAGCACACGAGGCTTCCTTGTCCATCACCAACTTTTGGAGCTTGCTCAAACTCATGTCCATGGAGTCGGTGATGCCATCCAACCATCTCATCCTCTGTCATCCCATTCTCCTCCTGTCGTCAATATTTCCCAGCATCATGGTCTTTTCTAAAGTCAGATCTTTACATCACGTGGCCAAAGTATTGGAGCTTCAGCATCAGTCCTTCCGGGGAATATTCAGGATTGATTTCCTTTAGGATGGATTGGTTTGTTCTCCTTGCAGTCAAGGGACTCTGAAGAGTCTTTTCCAACACCACAGTTCAAAAGCATCAGTTCTTCAGTGTTCAGCCTTCTTTATGGTCCAACTTTGAAATCCATACATGACTACTGGAAAAACCATAACTTTGACTACACCGGCTTTTGTCAGCAAAGTAATGTCTCTGCTTCTTAATACTCTGTCTAGGTTTGTCATAGCTTTTATTCCAAGGAGCAAGTGTTTTTTAATTTCATGGCTACAGTCACTATCTGCAGTAATTTTGGAACCCAAGAAAATAAAGTCTGTCACCGTTTCCACTGTTTCTCCTTCTATTTGCCATGATGTGAAGGAAGCAGATGCCAGGATCTTAGTTTTATGAATGTTGAGTTTTAAGCCAGCTTTTTCACTCTCCTCTTCCACCTTTATCAAGAGGCTCTTTAGTTCTGCTTTGCTTTCTGCCTAAGGGTGTTGTCATCTGCATATCTGAGGTTATTGATATTTCTCCCAGGAATCTTGATTCCAGCTTGTGCCTTATCCAGCCTGGCATTTTGCATGGTGTACTCTGCATATAAGTTTAATAGCAAGGTATATACAGTCAGGACACACTCCTTTCCCAATTTGAAACCAGTCTGTTGTTCCATGTCTGGTTCTAACTATTGCTTCTTGAACTGCATACAGATTTCTCAGGAGGCAGGTAAGGTGGTCTGGTATTTCCATCTCTTTAAGAATTTTCCACAGTTTGTTGTGATCCACGCAGTCAGAGACTTTAGCATAGTCAATGATGCAGAAGATGTTTCTCTGGAATTCTCTTGCTTTTTCTATGACACAGTGGATGTTGGCAGTTTGATCTCTCTTTCCTCTGCCTTTTCTAAATCCAGTTTGAACATTTGGGAGTTCTCAGTTCATGTATTGTTGAAGCCTAGCTTTGGAGAATTTTGAGCATCACATTGCTAGCATGTGAGATGAGTGCACTTGTGCGGTAGTTTGAACATTCCTTGGCATTGCCTTCTGTGGGACTGGAATGAAAACAGACATTTTCCAGTCCTGTGGCCACTGCTGAGTTTTCCAAATTTGCTGGAATGTTGAGTGAAGCACTGGTTCAGCGTCTCATTTTAGGATTTGAAATATTTCAGCTGGAATTGCCTCACTTCCACTAGCTTTGTTTGTAGTCATGCTTCCTAAGGTCCATTTGATTTCGCACTCCACGATGTCAGGCTCTAGGTGAGTGATCACATCATCATGGTTATATGAATCATTAGATCTGTTTTGTATAATTCTTCTGTATATTCTTGCCACCTCTTAGTATCTTCTATTAGGTCCACACCGTTTCTGTCCTTTATTGTGCCCATCTTTGCATGAAACTTTCCCTTGATAATCAGCTTTAATTTTCTTGAAGAGATCTCTAGTCTTCCCCATTCTATTGTTTCCCTCTATTTCTTTGCACTGATCACTTAGGAAAGCTTTCTTCTCTCCCCTTGCTATTCTTTGGACCTCTGCCTTCAGATGAATATATCTTTCCTTTTCTCTTCTTTTCACTTTTTCCTTTTCACTTCTTTTCTTGGCTACTTGTAAGGCCGCCTCAGACAACCATTATGCCGTTTTGCATTTCTTTTCCTGGAGATGGTTTTGATCGCTGCCTTTTGTACAGTGTTATGAACTTCTGTCCATAGTTCTTCATGCGCTCTGTCTATCAGATCTAATGCCTTGAATCTATTTTTCACTTCCACTGTATAATCGTAAGGGATTTGTTTTAGGTCATACCTGAATGGTCTAGTGGTTTTCCCTACTTTCTTCAATTTAAGTCTGAATTTTGTTGTAAGGAATTCATGATCTGAGCCACAATCAGCTCCTGAACTTGTTTTTGCTGACTGTATTAGAGTTGATAGATTTAATTATATCTGAAAGTTTTCTTTACCTCTCCGTATATATAACCTAATGGAGAAACGGTGGAAACAGTATCAGACGTTATTTTTTTCGGCTCCAAAATCACTGCAGATGGTGACTGCAGCCATGAAATTAAAAGACGCTTACTCCTTGGAAGAAAAGTTATGACCAACCTAGATAGCATATTCAAAAGCAGAGACATTACTTTGCCGACTAAGGTCCGTCTAGTCAAGGCTATGGTTTTTCCTGCGGTCATGTATGGATGTGAGAGTTGGACTGTGAAGAAGGCTGAGCGCCGAAGAATTGATGCTTTTGAACTGTGGTGTTGGAGAAGACTCTTGAGAGTCCCTTGGACTGCAAGGAGATCCAACCAGTCCATTCTGAAGGAGATCAGCCCTGGGATTTCTTTGGAAGGAATGATGCTAAAGCTGAAACTCTAGTACTTTGGCCACCTCATGCGAAGAGTTGACTCATTGGAAAAGACTGTGATGCTGGGAGGGATTGGGGGCAGGAGGAGAAGGGGATGACCGAGGATGAGATGGCTGGATGGCATCACTGACTCGATGAGCGTGAGTCTGAGTGAACTCTGGGAGTTGGTGATGGACAGGGAGGCCTGGCGTGCTGCGATTCACGGGGTCACAAAGAGTCGGACACGACTGAGCAACTGAACTGAACTGAACTGAATCAATGCATTGCACCTTATCTTTTATAGACATTCTCCTTATTAACAGGCAGTAGTGATTATACAAAAATATGATTCATTGGAGTCATTTTACAGTTTTACTTACCATATTGCTTTAATAATATATGTGTGTACATTTACAGGCACATGCATTAAATTTTGTGTCTATAGCTGTGTAAGTACCCCGTCATAATGCAAAGTCTATTTTACACTGTGGATCATGTTCTAAAAACTTAAAAATCACTGTAGAGGATAAATTTACAGTACTTTTCATCTTCCCAAAGTAAGGAAATACTCCAATCATAGGTAATGCTAAGGAGCTCTAGAAGTTCATTTCCTGGTATTTATATTGACTATTGCAATTTTTGGTTTCATTTGTTCCCTCAATCAATGGTTATTGAAAGCACACTGTATGCAAGGCTTTGCATGGGTTCCTTGAGATCAACAGTCAGCGTGGAAAATACTATGTGTACCTAAATAAATGACTAGTTTCATTCCAGGGTGGGAATGAAGGAAAGTGATAGAGAATATTGAAAACAAAACAAAGGTAAACATATTTTGAAAGAGGTTTTAATATCACTGCTTTTGCTCAAGGACCACATTTCTTTTCCAGCTTCCTAAAACTCAGCTTCATAGTTCAATAATAGCAGAAATAAGACAAGTAATTAAAAAGAGAAGAAAGGAAAAGATTAAAGAAGAACTTATAAAGGAACCAATGTCTAGAATATGCTTCTCACACATTTTAAAGAAATAATATCATTCTACTTGGCAATTAAAACAGAAATTAAAGTGCATTTCTAATATAATATCTTTTATTTTTTTATAGTTTTATTACTCGCCTCAAGTCACTTCAAGTCTCAGGAATGAGGGCAAGCACCCACTCAAGTTGCTATCAATAAGGCTTATGAGTCCTTGCATTTGCTGAGCTTGCAATTGGTTTGGCACAAGCTGTGAAACTTCCCCAAATCAAGCACAAACCCTGCTGTCATCTGTCTCTGCTACCAAACAGAAGCCAGTGGCAAAGAGAAGATCATACACATTATACTTTGATTGTTATTTGGACATGCACACTTCCCAAATTGCTCATAAATGAATGTCAATTTCCCTAAGCCAAAGCATATTTTGATTAGCTAATTTTATTGTGACACACCATCCATTGTTAATGCACTGGAATACCATTGTACGTCACAGCTTAGGTTGGAAATTTTAAAGCCTCTGTCTCATCTTTTAATATGTCATCTATGGAAAGGGCTGCTCTGTCTTTCGTTTTGAGATGTTGTGTGCTGTACAAAGAAGTGTTTTCTCTTAGTCTTGAGACTTTCTGTTTCTAAATGAATTCGAATTCAAGGCTGTGGCATAATGATCATTTCCTAGGCAGTTAGATAAGGGTACCTTCAGTTTAGTGGTTGTGAACCAATTGTCAGAGGACTGGCTGTCTGCAGTTGTCATTTAGTGCCCTTTAGTTCCTTCAGTTCAGTTCAGTTCAGTTGCTCAGTCATGTCCGACTCTTTGCGACCCCATGAATCGCAGCACGCCGGGCCTCCCTGTCCATCACCAACTCCTGGAGTTCACTCAGATCACATCCGTCAAGTCAGTGATGCCATCCAGCCATCTCATCCTCGGTCGTCTTCTCTCCTCCTGCCCCAAATCCCTCCCAGCATCAGAGTCTTTTCCAATGAGTCAACTCTTCTCATGAGGTGGCCAAAGTACTGGAGTTTCAGCTTTAGCATCATTCCTTCCAAAGAAATCCCAGGGCTGATCTCCTTCAGAATGGACTGGTTGGATCTCCTTGCAGTCCAAGGGACTCTCAAGAGTCTTCTCCAACCTTAGTGCCTTAAAATTTCTATCAGAGTCATTGTCTTCTGTGATCCATTGATATTTCTCCCATAATATCAGTGACATCTTTAAGGATCTAAAAAACTTAATGAATGTGTCACAGACTCTTTTATTAATTTTGTTGATTAGATTTGTGGATTTATGGAATTCATAATTTAGACTCAAGAAAGATTTGTTCCCATTGAGCTACAAAACCTGAGAGATTAATTACCCTCCGCCCCATCCTTACTCTTCAGTCATGTTCCACCTCTGTTAGAAAAAATAAACATGGAATGCAAAACAAAAGCTTTGTTTTCATAAGTTGTCACTGTATTTTTTATAGCTGTCACTATAGTATTTTTATAGTTGTCACTATGGTTTTATAGTTGTTACTAATTAATTGTTTTTCAGCAATTATGGACAATATGTAATTATCAAAAATTATGTTAAAATTCATAATTATATATGAAATTGAAAAAAGAAATAGAAGTCCCATCTAGAAGGTAGTCTAAATATTATAAACGCTATTAAATCTAACAAAGTACCAAGAATGACAACCTTGAAATACTTGAGTCAAACCCTTTATCTCCTGCCCATGAGTTCTGTAAAGATAACTAAAAATAAATTGTTTACTCCATTTTCTAACAGAGATTTCAGTTCTGTCTTTGCACAGCTTTTCTTAGTGATGTTGCAGCTATTGCCACTCTGTGTGTATTAATGCAAAAAGAGTTCAAGGGTAGATGTCCTTCAGATAATTCAAAATACATGTTATAGTTGCAAAAGTTCAGTTTCAAATGAATAACCTGCACTTAGTACAGAGTGACATTTAATTTAGATGTTCAACAGTATAGATTATTGGTTCTGGGGGTTATACCTTGGCCAGTAATGAGCACAAAAGTGACATGTGTCTGATGTTATTGTTTGCAAATTATTGTACTGCCAATGAAGGTAACTATTAAAGACAATCAAACAGAACCCAGCTGTATAGTGAAATCATTAGTTTCTGCAAATATCTTGTGATTTATTCAAAAGCTTTTATATTATGAAATGCTGAAGAATTTGAGAGACTACTCACCATCATCTAAGGAGGTTGTGACCTCATAGATTAAATGGAATGATGAGTTTCTGTTGTCACAATGACACTGACTTGAAGATACACCCTTGGTCATATAAGGTTAACTTGGTGGGATTAAAGCAATGAATGGATTTACATAACATTTGAAAGTCTGAGATAGGATTTTCATTGTCAAATAAAATATTGACTTATCAGAAATTGATTTGCTGTTAAAAACATTCATTTCTGGTGTAGAATAAAATTCTGAAAAACATTTATCTTATTAATAGCTCTTCCTCTCCAAATATATTTTAAGGGAAGTTTCTATTTGGCTGGAATATAGCTCCATCAATCTCTGAGCTTTTACCATATTCATATTCTCATCATGATAATTTTCTCTTACTATTCCCATTTTTCTCTCCCTGAAATCCACAGAATAACATAGATGGTGATTGGCAACTTTAAAAATGATCTCAGGTTTTCAGATTATTTTTTTACTCATATATGATTGAGCTCTTATCTGAGGTTCATCAAGACTGAGTAACTTGTATCATCATCAAAAAAAAAAAAATCAAATGCCTTCATTTCTCCAGTCTACCATTCCACCATTTCACTAGGATTAATGGCATGTTTAAATTTTCAGTTTTCCAAAGAAGCTCTTTCATTGTTCCCTATCCTACCGCTGTGCTGAGTTAGTATTTAAATGTTTCATTTTGTGCATTTCAAACTGTCAGGCTGAAGAAATACCAATAAGTGTGTTAGGTTTAGATAATCGAAAATTCCCTTTACTCAGCTTCTTAGTCTATATTTATCTGTCTAGCTGTGAAATCTATTCCAAGTGTATTCATCTACCACCCAAATCTATTCACCAAGCATCAAGACTCATCAGTGAGATGGAATAATGCCATTTAATTAGTCTTTGATATACAGCTTAATTAGGTCTTAATAAGGGGTAGTGCATCCTAAAATCAATTATCTTGCTCTTTTTAATAAGAGCAACTAATTAGTAGGAAAATCACCACAGTTCTCTTTTTATCCTGAAGCTTTCCATGGTATGCGGAAGAAGGTTATGAAGAAGAAAAAAAAAATTCTCTAAAATATTTGGAAGAAATGTCATGTTGAACCTAAAAGAATATATTCAAAACAATAGCAATAGGTTAGAAATAGCTTACAGAAAATGCAATGCCACCAATGTTGCATCTTTGCATTGAATTTTGTGGTTTTTTAGCTCATGCAATAAAGAAGAGTCAAGTGCTTTTCTACCTGTGTGTCTGGCTTTTCCCTTTGCATTGTCCTAGATGTAGGTCCACTGCAGTTATGTCTACAGTGGTCAGGGTGCCACATTCACAATGAATCATCTTCATTAACTGGTACCTCTTTTAGCTCTAGCCTAGGAAATGGCCCCATGAACTCTTGAGACAGTTACTATGTGAATGGCTTATGTGTTCCAGGTCTTAATGTTCATCTGTTTGGATTTCTTTGTTTTCCCCAACACAGTAGGTTCTACTGAGCTGTGCAAAAGAAGGATTGCCTTTTTATGATATTCATAAATTTACTCTACATGTATTTATTCAACTCCTACAGTGAACTAGGTCCTATTCAGGCCACTGAGATTTGGTTGTGAATAAAAGAGCGAATGACCTTGCTCTTGTACAGCTCAGGTGTTAATGAATTGAGATGGAGAGGATATGGACAGGAAAACAAGAGGATTTCAAGGAGTGGTAGTTGCTATAAATGCAGTCAGATACAGTATTGTGGTAGAGAGTAACTGGAAACAGATGTACTTCAGATGTGAAGGTCAGGGAAAGAGTCTCTGGGGAGGTATGTTAAGCTGAGACCAGAAGGAGAAGGAATTGTCCAGGGAAAGATCTAGTTGAAAAGTAAAAATAAAGGTCCCAAGCCAGGGGAAACTTGATGTGTTTGAAAAATATAAAGCATTGTAGTGTTCCTGGTAACGAAAAATGGAAGGAAGAAAGGATAAGAAATGAAGTCATACAGAAGCTAGAAATCAGATCAGGTTGAGCCTGGTAGACTATTGCAAAGGACCTGGCTGTTATTCAGAGTACCGTAAAATCTTATTCCTTTGGGGAATGGTATGATTGTTTTAAATTACAGATACTTGAAACCAATATAAATATGGATTATAGCATCTAGGTGGTTGGTATATAGGTTTTTACAATGTACTTGTTTCAGTATTTCTGTATATTTGAAATTTCATAGTAAAATACTGAGGGAAAAAATCAATATGGCTCTTGAAAGGAAACAAGTAGAGGTGTGGAGTGGTCCTAACACTAGACAATGGTAGTTTAAACTGGGATTCTAGTGGGACAGAGGAGCCTGGCAGTCTATGATCCATAGGGTTGCAAAGAGTTGGACACAACAGAAGCAACTTAGCATGCACAGTGGGATAGATAGAAGTTCCCTCCTTCCCCAAATTAGGAAGCATAACAACTGTGTTAAAAATTAAAGTAGGATTATGTTGTTCTTCTGAAAAAAAGAATCTATAACAATTATTATATTGCATTTAGAATAAAATCAAAGTTCTTTCTATGGTTTATGGTAACCTAGGGGCTTCCTCAGAGAAGGCAATGGCAACCCACTCCAGTATTCTTGCCTGGAGAATCCTAGGGACAGGGGAGCCTGGTGGGCTGCCATCTATGGGGTCGCACAGAGTCGGACACGACTGAAGTGACTTAGCAGCAGCAGCAGCAGCAGGGGCTTCCCAGGTGGTGCTAGTGGTAAAGAATCGGCCTGCAGATGCAGTAGACATCAGAGATGGGAGTTTGATCCCTGGGTCAGGAAGAACCCCTGGAGGAGGGCATGGCAACCCAATCCCCTGGATGGAGGAGCCTGCAGGGCTACATACAGTTCATAGGGTCGCAAAGAGTCAGACACAACTGATACGACTTAGCACAAAGCACAGCGGGAGAGATACCTATTAACATTAACAGAATTGCCTGCCTTTCAAGTTTCTCAAGGGTTGGAAGGGTGCTTTGTGGGATCAGACATAGCCTGTGGAGTGTACTGTGAATTATGTTCCATTGCTTATGAAACCAAGCCACACTGCACTATCTGCCCAGGTGTCTGTGCCTTGTTTTAGTTTGGGCATGCTTAAGGATACAGTAAGGGTCTTGGAAGCCCAGTTCAAGCTGAGCCTAGCTCCCTTTGGGGAAGGCACTCAGCTTAGCAAGTGGCCAGCTTCCAGGAAAGTCCTTCAGAGAATCCATTAATAACAGCTGTGCTGTGCTGTGCTTAGTCACTCAGTCGTGTCCGACTCTTTGGCCCTCCAGGCTCCTCTGTCCATGGGGATCCTCCAGGCCAAGAAGAGTGGAGTGGGTTGCCATGCCCTCCTGCAGGGGATCTTCCCAACCCAAGGATCATTATTAAACAGCTGCTTGCTGCTAACTACTTCCTGGGAATACATTTTTATAGAAGGGACAACAAATGAGGGACCTTTTTGAAGAGCCTGGTAATCAAGAAGACATGGGTCATGGACTTTCTTCTTGGCCTCGAATACAGTTTTGAATAATTGGTACTTAATAAAAACAGCTATATGATGATAAGTGTTCCCTGTACCAGGGAGAGCAAGCACATTGAAAGGTTCCTATAGGCATCTTCTCCTCCTTGCTGGTCTCAGCAGTAGATCATCACAAGATGTATGGATACCCACACCATTTGGACATTCATCACATTTGAGGGGACCTTACTGGACTAAGTCCTTCAGTAAGTTTAATCTACATTTCTACTTTGAAAATTTTAAGAAAGCATACTTATTTCTTTTCTGGATCCCATTATGTCTTTACCTGTGAGATTTAAGAAAGCAAAAAGCCTAAAAGAGTCAAGTTATGCCATCAAAGAAGTGCTGCAGTTTTAGTTGATTACTCGGAGTTTAAGAGACTGTGAATTAATGACAGACAGATGTGTACCTGCTTTAGTCTCCAACACATAAAATGTACCTTTTGGTCTTTGCTTCCCATAATAAGTCATTGATCACAGCATACAACTATTGTTTACCAAGTATAACATGCTTTGCGCCTCTTTGTTTCTTTCCATCAGTGTGTTTTTGCCACACATTTCTGAGGGAAGAATTATCCTGAAAAGCCAGTCCCCTTCCCAAGGCCTGGTTGCCTTCTGTTGATAGCTAATCCTGATTCAAATGTTAAACTTAATATCCTTGTGAGTAGTAGTTGCTAAATGGGTAAAGCCCACAAACTCCATCAGCGGTGCCACAGGACAGAAGATCAGATGTTCTGGCCTCATTTAATCCAGACACAATGGGATTTGTGGAGGGAAGGTGAGTAGGGGGGAAAGGAGAGTCTAATGTTGGAAGAAATGAATAAATAGCTCCAAGTCTTTCTAAGGGAAAGATTGACTTGAACATGGCATTTGCACTTTACAAGGAAGCAGATATCTAACCCCAGCAAGAAGAAGAGTTTAGGGAGAATTCTTGGCTTAAAAATGAGGAGATGATCAGAACGAGGATTACAACTAACATGCTTGCATTTATTGGTATTCTGCCAACATGCACACACAAATCACACTCAAGTTTAGGGCCTCAGTACAGAGCTCAGCTTCATAAAGAACTGACTAATGAAAACAGAGATGGATTGATAAATAGAGGGGAAGAGAAGTCTTCATAATAGAGTGAGTAAATATATTTTTGACCTTAAAGTGCCATTATTGGTACAGCTGAGAGATGAAAGTCAAATTCCACTTCATTATTGTAGCCGTATGTAGGAAACAGAGATTTATGCCAAAACCTTATCTCTTCCCAGGCAGTTTGGTGAAATGTCACATTTGCTTTGTCCAAAGTAGGCCAAGGAACTGCTAATACTGGAAACTCTGGATAATTAAGACATATCAACTGCCTAGACGAACTTGGCTCCAGTTGTAAGCTCCTAGAGGCCTTAGTTGACTAAGGCCTTAGCCAATGGCTGAGGCTTATTGTACCCTGTTTCTAAAGAGTCCACACTCACTGTCTACTGAAGCCTCAGTAACTGCCTGTTCCATGCCAGAGATCAGGTTATTATGAGCTTTCATACTCATTGTTTGTATGGTGGATTACTGTTATGTCTACATGTTGTTGTCTTTGATAATAGATGGACAGAAGATGCAGTTAAATATAAAGAGTTGGCTGCAATGTTTCAGATTCAAGCTCTTCATTTTCTTTGTTTTGTGACACTGAGTGAGGAAGCTAAGTTCTCCAAGTCTCATGGCTTGTGATGAGGAAGGAAAAGATGCTTGTGAAACTCTTAGTTATTATTTGGCAATAGTAAGCCCTCAAATGGCGGCTATTACTTTAAGGTTTTAAAGACTATATTCCCTTTTTCCACACTTTGATATTATATAATTGAGCATAATGTCAAGGACTTAGGTGCTCTGGTCCTTTTTGTATTTTCTGTAGAAAACGTTTTTTCTTTCTCCTAATATCTTCCTTTATAAGTGGTACTCTTTTGACATATATATATTTATTTATATTCAGTGCCCACACATAAACCTTGAAGGTTAATATATAGCAATGCATTCTCTATACGAAAGTTAATACATAACAATATGTTCTCTTCCCACCCCTACCCCGGGTTGTTACAGCCAAACCTGTTAGTGTTGTTTCCTTACAAATCAGTGACTTAAAACACCATGATGGCATTCTAGTCCAAAGGACTTTACCATGTCACCAATAACTAAATAGTCTTAGGTATCTTTTTGGCCTCTGTGGATTTTGAAATAACACAATTTTATGCAAAAGTAAAATACCTATTGCAATGATTACAATGATAGGAGGCACAAGAATGCCTCTGTTATTGTTTCATTTCCTTCTTTTTAGAAATCTATGAAGAACAGAAGCAAAGGGGAGCTTGTGTCTCTATATGGTTCATTTCTGTATGGTTTGTGCAGCCATTTATGGCTTCTTTTGCTTTTCTCTTTAATTGATTCCTTATTCAGCAAATAGAAGCAAGATACAATTAACCTTGTGAATAGTTCTTTAGGGGGGTACATATTCAGATTTGATTGGGTCTCAGTTGGGTCACTCTCATTGACCTGAAGGTCAAAAAATGAGCATGCTGACTGCTTTTGGGTAAGTAATATTGAATTAAATCTCTTCAGAGACTAGTTTAAAGCCTGGAAAAGTCTTCTGGCTTAAACAGAGAGAGATAATTGGTGTGTCTTGTGGCATTGAGTGTTTGAGTGCAAATTAATATTTTGGTGTGGTTTTTTGCCGTATGTTTTTAAAGGATTCCTAATGAAAGTGAGTTTAGTATACACACAAGGCTCACAATTTTCTGTTGAGAACAGTTGCAAGTAGCAGTTATGGCACTAATTACTGGACAGCCAATCTTTCAGGATACAAAGATCAGGTCATGTTTTTATGACACCTTAAACAAGTATCTACGTAAGCCAGGGTGTTTCAAAAGTTAAATGCCTTCTGAAGACATGTAGTTAATTGAAATTTCATAGACCAATATTTCTGTTTTTCTCTTGTTTTGAGATAAAGATTCCATCCTCTGTCACTGAAGAATGAGTTGTGAAATCTGGAACTTAGAGAGCAGATAAATTAAGGGCAGGAGGGATCCCTGTGAAATCTTGTGAAACTACTCTCAAATAGAATGGCTTTCTTCAAGTCTTTAGCTGGTGGAACCATGAACCTTGTCTTTTCTGCACTCTGATTCTAACTGATGAATGGTCTCAATTTAATAAAACAGGTAGTCTTTCAATTCATTTTCTTGACCCCAACATATATTTTAATTTAAAATATTTTCTATACACCTATCCATTCTCCCACAAACTGCCCTCCCACTCGGGCTACCATGTAACATTATATGTATGGCTGTGTCCCTTTGCTGTCCACCCAGAACTGTCAGAACATTGTTAATCATCTGTACGCCAGTACAAAATAAAAAATTTTTAAAATATTTCTATTCTTCAGGGTACCATTATGGACACACAACCCTCAGGAAAGACCACCTTTAAATCCATTGATTTTTTCTCATATCCCATATAAAACCGAGAGCCTTACTTTTTACCTAGTTTTAGAAGTGGGATGGAGAAGACAATGGCAACCCACTCTAGTACTCTTGCCTAGAAAATCCCATGGACAAAGGAGCCTGGTAGGCTACAGTCCATGGGGTCGCGAAGAGTCGGACATGACCGAGCAACTTCACTTGCACTTTTCACTTTCATGCACTGGAGAAGGAAATGGCAACCCACTCCAGTGTTCTTGCCTGGAGAATCCCAGGGATGGAGGAGCCTGGTGGGCTGCAGTCTATGGGGTCGTACAGAGTTGGACACAACTGAAGTGACTTAGCAGCAGTAGCAGCAGCAGAGGTGGGATATTGGTCCTCAGGTATGTTTTATCTGTTAAGTACTGGTTGTGTCTAGACTTTGACATTTTCAAAGACTTAAAAATATTTGCAACGTGAATAGAATGTATTGTTTGAAATTTTGGAAAGAAACTCCAAAACCTGAATTGGAAATCAATGCATATTTAATTAAGGGTCCATAACATAGTATGTCAGTCCCATTAATGGTTAAGTTTAATAGGTGCTAACGACTAGTTACAAAATAATGTCACAAGAATATAATGTATAGCACAGGGAATAAAGTCAATATTTTAAAAATAACTTTGTATAGAAAGTAATCTATAAGAATATTGAGTCACTGTGTTGTAGGCCTCAAACTAAAGTTGCAAGTCAACTACACTTCATTAAAAAAATAATAATATTATTAAATTAGTATCATCAAAATTTCATAACACTTCAAAACAGCTTCCATGTTAGGTAGCCTTGTTTTATAAGCATTCCTGGGTATGTGCAATGAGTGTTGAGGAATCACTGCCAATCATAAATTTAGTGACATATAGCCAAATAATTTCCAAAACAAAGTTATAAACAGTATTTTTTCACCAATTTAAAGCCATTTTAATGTGTAACATGGATGGTGGTTAAAATTTTCAATATAATGTCAGGTAGTACCTCCAAGTATGAGCATACCTTGAACTCCAAAGGTCAGAAGGAGTGGCCTTTTGACCCTCAGCAAATGGAGGTGTTTTTTACTTATCTCTTATTATAAAATGTTAGCATTAAGAACTGAAAGCAGGTTCTCAAAGAGATATTTGCACACTCATGTTCATAACAATATTATTCACAAGCAAGAAATGGGAGCAACTTAGATGTCTACCATGGCTGAATGGATAAACAAAATAGGACATAGCCACATGATGGAATATCATTCAGTCTTAAAAGAAATCGTGCCATATTCTACTACATGAATGGCTCTTGAAGACATTTTGCTAAGTGAAATAAGCCAGGCAGAAAATGAGAAATAGTCTATGAGTATACTTATATGAGGTGTCTAAAGTTATTAACTTCATAGGAATGCAAAGTAAAATGATGATTCCTAGGGACTGAGGGGAGAGGGAAAGGAGGTGTTAACTGTTCTCTGGGCATAGAGTTTCAGTTTTGAAGGATGAAAAAGTTACAGAGCTCTGTTGCACAGCAGTGTGAATGTATTTGACACAGTTCAACTATATAGTTACAAGTGGAAATGGTACATTTTATGTCATATGTTTTTTTTACTACAGTTTTTTAAAAATGTTCATATTATAGTACTTTACTCTTTATTCTTTTCCAGGGCTTGCCTTATTTGTGGAATACTTTGATAAACACAATGAATTTTCATCCATATTGCTTTTCCCATTATAGTGGAAAAGCAAACCATAAAAACTTTAATATTGTTTCTCAAACTTGAGTAATAAAAATTCAATTTTAAATTAAAAAGAAAAATAAAAGATATGGCATCTATTAATTTTTTTATAAGGTTAATTCAATATGTACAAAAGTAAAACCTAAATGAACAAATAGTATTTAACATTTGGACAATTATAAGGCAAACAAAACTGTAAATGACACTATTCTCCTATTACCTTGAAAGCGTTAGTCGCTCAGTTGTGTCCTACTCTGCGACCCCATGGACTGCAGTCTGCCAGTCTTCTCCATCCATGGGATTTTCCAGGCAAGAACACTGGAGTGGATTTCCATTTCCTTCTCCAGGGGATCTTCCCCAGCCAGGAATCAAACCTGAGTCTCCCACATTGTAGGCAGACTCTTTACCATCTGAGCCACCAGGGAAGCCCTCTTATTACCTTTGTTTCCTTTAAATTGCTGAACTCTTTGTATGGCAATGTTGATATAGGCCTTCGGTTGGGAGAAATCATTTTTACATTGTCTGCCTGTGTTCTTGTTAGCACACAACAATAAAAATCATATGATGTCTTGAACATGATTCAGAATGTAAATGCAAACTTCAGCATTTAAATAGTACCCTGGTACTTAGTTATAAATATTCAACCTGAAGATTTTGAAATGCTTACATTTATTTTTTTAGATTATTATTAGAAGGAAAACATAAATGTTTTCAAAAAGAATTCCCAGACACATTCTGAGAATACAAATTACCTAGTTTAAGTTACAATACAATGTGAGAAGGGTTATCAGATAGATATATACAAAGTGACATTGGAATGTAAGAGGGGGCAGTTAATTCTGCTAAAAGGAACTGAGGAAACTTCACAGAGAAAGTTTCAACATTTAAACTGGATTTTTGTTAGCAAAATATGAAATTCCAGTGGGCTAATCATTGGTGCATTGCCAGAGCAAGAAATTCCAACAGAGGATGTAACTTAAGCAGAAGCCAGTGCATGAGATAAGAGTCTGGTACATATGAGGCAGTATCGTGCAGTGTATTTGGGAGAGTAGCTGGAGGTAGAAATAGAGAGGCACTGAGGGTCAATTTATGAAGGACTTTGGTGCCCTGCTTAGGAATTTTGAACTTTAATAGCAATATGGCATAATCAAAGACCATTACATAATAGAGAAAGGTTGATCATATTTGTGTCTTAGAAATATGCTGAAAAAGAGCTACATAAGGACAGGTATCATAGCAAAGAAAATTGTAACTGCCACTAGGAGTTCCCAGTAAACCTAAAAGATTTCTAAGGTTAAAGGTAAATTAACAGTGATTACTTCATTTAACGTTGCTGCTGCTGCTGCTAAGTAGCATCAGTTGTGTCTGACCCTGTGCAACCCCATAGGTGGCAGCCCACCTGGCTCCCTCGTCCCTGGGATTCTCCAGGCAAGAACACTGGAGTGGGTTGCCATTTCCTTCTCCAATGCATGAAAGTGAAAAGTGAAAGTGAAGTTGCTCAGTCATGTCCGACTCTTAGAGACCCCATGGACTGTAGCCTACCAGGCTCCTCTGTCCCTGGGATTTTCCAGGCAAGAGTACTGGAGTGGGTTGCTAGTGCCTTCTCCCATTTAATGCTGAGGCAATGTTTAAGGTGTGTGTGTGTGTGTGTGTGTGTGTGTGTGTGTGTGTGTGTGTGTGTGTTTCCTTAGGGAGGGACCAAAATTATATATTAAAAAAAATTATGTATTGTTATTATCTGGTTTTTGAAATGTAGTGAGTACCCACATAAAACCTCTTTAAATAAACTGAAATTTCAAACTAAAAGGACCAGGAGGAAATCTTCTCTTATTTATAAATATTTTTCAAGTGATAGCAAGTCACTGAATTATAGATGTGAGAGGAGATATGGTACCTAGCATTTTTAAGACTCAGATGCTATGTTTCTAGCACTGAGTATGATTCATGCTTCCTTCAAGAGAAGAAGTGAGAAGATCCATCTTTTTGTGATAAGGCAAGTTGAAAAGAATGCAGGAATGGGGACTTAGCGGAAGGGTCATAATAGATTGATTTTGGTTACAACTTGAATTGGAAAGAGAGCAGATTATCACTCATTCTTGGTGTAATAAGTCATCACTTAGTGAAGTTGAAACTGTTGTTAAAACCATTGGTAGCCTAACTTCCTGGACATCCACAGATGATTTAAATTCATTATTTCAAAAATTAAACTCCTAAACTTCTCCAGTTCAATCATTGTTCTTCTTTCTGTGTTTTCTGAATTTTACTTTTGGTAAATGGAATGCCTATAGTTCATGGACATTCCCACCTGCTTGATGAAAATATAACCCTGGGAGTCATGCTAGAATCTTTCCTCCAAATTCTCTTGCTTCTGTATTTACAAAATGCATTCATATTGCTCTATACTCACTGCAAGCAGCTCCCTCTGCTTAATTCCTTATTATCTCCAATCTCTATTCTTGAAATATTTTTTTGTCTTCGGTCTTGCCATCTACCTCAGTATATCTCTCACAATCCTCTATAATAATATCCACCTAAAATGTAATCATTCCTTTGTAAGTGTATTGGGATAACATAGTTTCATTCTCCTGGAGTCACATAATGGGTCTAAATATCGAGCATAGCTCTTTCTGGCTGAGAATTGTGAGATAGTATTAGTCTTTGTGTCTCAGTTTTCCTCTTTAAAAAGTTGTGAGGATTAAATAACACTTAGAACAATGCCTCATACATAAGAAATGCTCAACAATGCTGTGATTACCCTCATTAAATTCCTTCTGGATCTCCATCTTCATATCAGGAAAACCCAACATGATAATCAAGGTCATTTATAATGTGGCCACTGCTTACCTTCTCCTGTGAAGTTAGAATGGCTAAAAACATACAGAGACCTTTATATGTTCTTGAATGTGCCATGGGTTCTCATCCCTCCAGGCTTTTGCACATGCTGTTCTCTTTGAGTTAAATGCCTTTTCCTCTGTCATAACAATTGAATTTCTAGTTTCCTTTTTTGTTCATATTAATGGGAGCTTTCTTAGCAGTTCCTGAACCCTATCAGAACGTAATGGTCCTATTGCCATACTCCTGGAGCTCCCACTACATGACCTCTACCATGACTGTTACTATCCTATTTGGTTTTTTATCTATCACATCAATCAAGCAGAACTCCCAGAGATTGGATTCCGAGACCTTACTCATTTCTAAAACTTCAGAATGTAGGCCACTGTATCTTGAATGAAAGTAACATGGGTTATGTTAATGACACTCCAAAACTTCATAAAATCCTCAGAAGTCTTTCTGTGAAGAATAAATGCATTTCAGTAATAAACTATTACTTATTTGCATGATTCAAAATTATTAAATTGATGAACATGTATGAGCTATTAAAATTAGCCCCATTATTTTTGTATTTTGCTTGTTTTCCAACTTAATGCTTTAGATTGGTCATGGAATACAGTTTGAACAAGTTAAATATAATTCACAAAGTATATGCTTTTTAAATGAGAAAAGATGGACATAAGTTCAAAAGGATAGTGGCCACAAAATATTTGAACACAGAGAAAGTTTAGATCAGAGGTCTCTTGGAGGCCAGCTAAAGAAACCAAAGTGATCTGGTAAGTGGAACAACTGAGATTAGGTAGACTGATTCCATGGTTCTCCTTTCTCAAAATGGTCTATTATTGCTTTGGTTTAGTTTACAAAATAATTTTTCAGCTTCAAAGGAAGCATTGTATTGATATTGGCAGGGAAAACAGTTGGGAATTGCAGTTAGATTGTGGAGAAGAAATTATGATGGTGATGTATCTCCTCTTTTCCACTATATTAGATTTCTATTTTCTGTTTTTTCTTTCATTCTTTTCCGGTTATCAATTTTTTTTCCCTTAACTCCCTTTTCAATTTTTTTAAACTTCAGAGTTCAGTGAAATTCTCCCAATAGTCTTTATTCTGATTAACTTATTTTCTTCTAAAAGAAAAGGTCGTAAGTACAAATTGGAATGCTGGCATTGCTCCATAGCCCAGGCAAATTCTCAAGGTAATACTGAAATCATTTGTGACCTCCTAAATAGGATATGGTATGAAATGTGGACTCAATCCTTACTCAAGATGAAGAGTTTACCATGGAACGCTATACATTTATTGTCCTAGGAATCTGCAGTGTCTTTTTGTCTTGTGTATCGGGGTGTGTGTACTAAGACAAAAAGTGTAAAGAATCTGCCTGCAATGCAGGAAACACAGGTTTGATCCCTGGAGAGATGGACAGGTGATTCAGGCCTTACCATGTTCAGCATCAAAATCCACTAACTCCTGTGACTAGATTAGAACTGATGAGAGTAAATGAGCATGTGGATTTTTTTAACCACTCCTCTTGGTCAGAATATGATCAGACTTAAGAAGATTCATCCAATTTGCCATCACAGGGCAAGAGCCAGATTGAAAAGAGCACAAGTTCAGTATTAGGAGAACTGAGCTAGAAAGGCAGAAACCAGGATATACTTGAGCCCCTCCATCACTTCATCCTGCACCACCCCCAGCCTGAACTTTGAACTTTTCAATTATATGAGCCAATATAGATACTGGGTTTTCTGTTGCTTACAATGAAAGGAATCCACCCCATTACATAAGTATTAGGTAGTTACTCATGGTTTCTTGAGTCTTGAAACATATAAAACACCCTCAAAGAACTTGATTAAAACAAGTTCTCAATCCCCAACCACAGAGTTTTTGATTCATTTGGGAGCAGGGAGAAATGGGAAAAAGAAAAAGCACTAGATTCTACATGTTAAGAAGCATATCCAAATATTCTAATGCTAATATTTTATACCCTATATACTGGGAAAAACAATATAGTGATGATGTGTTTCCTTCTTCAGAACTGTTCAAAAGCTCTGCTGAGGGAATGTTTTAGACTAACATTAAAACCATAATGAAAAGTAACTTGTATTTATGTCCCTTAATTATCTACCTTTAAAGTGTCCACTTTTTTTTTTTTTTTTACGAGATAGCATCATCATGTTCAGAAGGAGCTTGGAAAAATTTTTAAATGTCAGTAGTTCTACTGTAAGTAATGAAAATCACCTGTACATTTATTTAAATTAATCCAAGAGTCAAAGTTTGTTTGTTTGCTTTTACAATTTTGAAGAGCAATTCATTAATTTACTATCATTGTTAAAACCTCAAGTGAACCATCATATTCAGGTCAGTTGACTAGCACATTTCTTATTCAACTAAGAGAGCAAAAGAAAAGTTTACTACCTAGGGTTCAGAAAAAAGAATTTGAGAGCTTTCATATCTTAATTTTTCTCAATTCAGAAGGAAAAAAAGAAAATGGAAGGAAGGTAGGAGAGAAGAAATTAAGGAAGAATTAAGACAAATTTGAGCATTCATTAAATTGACTATGGAATCTGTCAAGAAGGGTAGTTAACTATGTTTCTAGCAATTACATCCTACTAATTTCATTTATTAATTTGATCAGTGAATATTTACAGAATAACAGCCATGTTCCAGAAAATGACCTAGTAATAAAAAGGTGAATATTTATTGTGCTGTCTTCATGTAGTTCAATCTAATAGAGAAGTTCAAATATATTTCAGTTCAGTTCAGTCATGTCCGACTCTTCGCGACCCCATGAACTGCAGCACGCCAGGCCTCCCTGTCCGTCACCAACTGCCAGAGTTCACTCAAACGCATGTCCATTGAGTCAGTGATGCCATCCAACCATCTCATCCTCTGTTGTCCCCTTCTTCTCCTGCCCTCAATCTTTCCCAGCATCAGGGTCTTTTCAAATGAGTCAGCTCTTCATATCAGGTGGCCAAAGTATTGGAGTTTCAGCTTCAACATCAGTCCTTCCAATGAACACCCAGGACTGATCTCCTTTAGAATGGACTGGTTGGATCTCCTTGCAGTCCAAGGGACTGTCAAGAGTCTTCTTCAAAACCGCAATTCAAAAACATCAATTCTCCCATGCTCAGCTTTCTTTATAGTCCAACTCTCACATCCATACATAACTACTGGAAAAGCCATAGCTTGACCAGATGGACCTTTGTTGACAAAGTAATGTCTCTGCTTTTTAATATGCTGTCTAGGTTGGTCATAACTTTCCTTCCAAAGAGTAAGCGTCTTTTAGTTTCATAACTACAATCACCATCTGCAGTGATTTTGGAGCCCCCGAAAATAAAGTCAGCCACTGTTCCACTGTTTCCCATCTATTTACCATGAAGTGATGGGACCAAATGCCAGTCTTAGTTTTCTGAATGTTGAGCTTTAAGCCAACTTTTCATTCACCTCTTTCACTTTCATCAAGAGGCTTTTTAGTTCCTCTTCACTTTCTGCCATAAGGGTGGTGTCATCGGCATATCTGAGGTTATTGATATTTCTCCTGGCGATCTTGATTCCAGCTTGTGTTTCGTCCAGCCCAGCGTTTCTCATGATGTGCTCTGCATATAAGTTAAATAAGCAGGGTGACAATATACAGCCTTGGCATACTCCTTTTCCTATTTGGAACCAGTCTGTTCCATGTCCAGCTCTAACTGTTGCTTCCTGACCTGCATACAGGTTTCTCAAGAGGCAGGTCAGGTGGTCTGGTATTCCCATCTCGTTCAGAATTTTCCACAGTTTATTGTGATCCACACAGTCAAAGGCTTTGGCATAGTCAATAAAGCAGAAATAGATGTTTTTCTGGAACTCTCTTGCTTTTTCAATGATCCAGAGGATGTTGGCACTTTGATCTCTGGTTCCTCTGCCTTTTCTAAAACCAGCTTGAACATCTGGAAGTTCACAGTTCATGTCCTGCTGAAGCCTGGCTTGGAGAATTTTGAGCATCACTTTGATAGCGTGTGAGATGAGCACAATTGTGTGGTAGTTTGAGCATTCTTTGGCATTGCCTTTCTTTGGGATTGGAATGAAAACTGACCTTTTCCAGTCCTGTGGCCACTGCTGAGTTTTCCAAATTTGCTGACATATTGAGTGCAGCACTTTCACAGCATCATTGTATAGGATTTGAAATAGCTCAACTGCAATTCCATCACCTCCACTAATTTTGTTCGTAGTGATACTTCCTAAGGCCCACTTGACTTGACTTCACATTGCAGGATGTCTGGCTCTAGGTGAGTGACACACCATCGTGATTATCTGATTCGTGAAGATCTTTTTTGTACTGTTCTTCTGTGTATTCTTACTACCTCTTCTTAATATCTTCTTCTTCTGTTAGATCCATACCATTTCTATCCTTTATTAAGCCCATCTTTGCATGAAATGTTCCCTTGGTATGTCTAAGTTTCTTGAAGAGATCACTAATTTTTCCCATTCTGTTGTTTTCCTATTTGATGACTGGTATATATGTATTCCCCATAGTGCCAGACATGGTGGCGCTACAAAATGGAACTTTACTTTTATGAGATATGCACTACTTCTTATATTAATGCTTAGTTATAGACAAGTAAATAAAATAGTTACTAATTGGGCACACTTCAAAGAATGAAGAGATTAATAAGTGAAAAAATAAATAAATACATGATTTCTGAATCATCTTACCCACTGGGATTGGCTCCCAGTAATGATCATTTAGAGGATAACAGCAAAGAGCAATTTCTCTACTTAAAAGGAGAGCAAACTGGCACATGCTTAACATAACCCATTGATGCACTGTGTGTCTTGGAAAAGTTTTGTGAGTTCTAATAGTGGTGCTGTTGGTTACTACTGATCACTGAACTTTTCTAAACTTTAGTTTCCTCATCTGTAAAAGAATTGTGAAGTTTATTGCATAGTACATTTCAAATGATCTTCATTCCTCTATGTAGATCCATATTTTCATCTGGCTTTATTTCCCTTTTTCCTGAGGACTTTCTTTAGCATTTCTCATAATGTGGGTCTGCTGGTGACTAATTATTTCAGTACATTCATATGCATAAGACTCCTTATTTTATCTTTATAAAAGTGTATTTGTTGGGTATAGAATTCAAGCTTGGTATTTGTTTTTCAGTACTTTCAATATACTGTTCCACTATCTTCTTGCTTGCATTTTTTTTTCCAAAAAGAAATTTTCTGTCCACTTTATTTTTGTTCCTCTGTAGGTAATGTGTGTGTGTATGTGTGTTTCTTTGCTGGATTTAAGGGTTCTCTTTATCACTGAGTGTTAGAAATTTTATTATAACTTACTTTGATGTAATTTTATTTCTGTTTTTTGTGTTTGGAGTTTGTTGAGTTTCTTGGGTCTGTGGGATCATAATTTTTATCAAATTTTGAAATTTTAGTAATTATTTCTTCAAATATATTTCTGCACTTTCTCCTTTCATGGACTTGTGTTTTTTAATTACATGTATTTAGTCCAGTTGAAGTTGTTTTATAATTCATTGGTTTTAGTTCACCTTTAAAATTATGGGGCTTCCCTGGTGGCTCAGTAGTAAAGAATCCACCTGCAAGGCAGGAGACACGAGTTCAATCCCTGGGTCAGGAAGATCCCCTGGAGAAGGGAATGGCTATCCCATCCATTATTCTTGCTGGAGAATTCCATGGACAGAGGAGCCTGGCTGGCTACAGTCAATGAGGTCACAGAGTCAGACATGCCTTTTTACTCTGTTTAGTTTTATATAACTTTATTATTCTGTTTTCAAGTTCATAAATCATTTTCTTCTCTAGCATCCAATTTGCTGTCAAAACCACTCAGTGTACTTTTGATCTCACACATTGTTGTTTTCAGCTTAGAATTTTGCTGTAGGTCTATTCTGTATCTTTCATTGTCTTTACTTGACTTTTTGAACACAGAGTATATACTGTGTTACTCTTTTAATATCCTTATCTGCTAATTCTAACATCTGTGTGAGTTCTGTATCTGTTTCAGTTGAATGATTTTTCTCCTTATGGCTCACATTTTCTGCTTCTTTTCATATCTGTTACTTTTTTTATTACATGTCAAACATTTTGAATTTTACCATGTTTAGTGCCGAATATGTTTTTTTTTTTCTTTTTGTATTCCTATAAATATTTTTAGGTTTGTTCTGAATATAACTGAGTTACTCAGTAATAGCTTGATCCTTCCAAGTCTTGTTTTTAAGATTTGTTAAGCAGACTAACAAGGCTATAGTCTTGTTAGCCTAGAGCTAATTATTCTCCGCTATAGAAGCAAACACTTGGAGGTACTTGACCTAATTCTTTGTGAATTTCAAGGTTTTTACAGTTTGCCCCTTGGGAAGTGGTACTTTTCTGTTCTTGTCTGAGCACTGGATATTGTTCCTTCTAATTCTTTTAGGCTATTATTTCCCCAGCCTCAGTTACTTTCCTCGAATGCACACAAGGATCAAGGATTCCTTGATCATCACCTGCCAGATATTTGAGGGTTACCTGATACAGATTAGTGGACCTTTTTCTCTCTGTGTTGCTCTCTGTTCTATAGGACTCTGACTTGCAGACTCTGACTTCCTAGTCTCCGTAAACTCTCAGCACGGTCTCCTTAACGCAAGAGTCCTGCAACTTTTGGTCTGGTTTCCTCTGCCTGTGCTGCAGTCTGGAAATTTTTTCAAAGCAGTACACAGAATACTGAGAGAGTGGAGATATCAGCTCTTGATTCCACATGGTGAGAGAATGGTGGGCCATGGAATCTATTTCATTGAAGAATAATAGATAGTGAAGATAAAGGTTGCATTACAATTTGGCAGAAACTTTATTTTAAAAATTATAATAAAGTACCTCCTTACTTTTATTATAATATCTTGCTTTGAATATGGACTTCCAAGGTGGTGCTAGTGGTAAAGAACTGGCCTGCCAATGCAGGAGACAGAAGAGATGTGGGTTCAATCCATAGACTGGGAAGATACCCTGGAGGAGGAAATGGCAACCCACTCCAGTATTCTTGCTGGGAGAATCCCATGGACAGAGGAGTCTGACAGGCTGCACACCATGAGGACTGTAGCCCATGGGGTTGCAAATAGTCAGACACAACTAAAGCAGCTTAGCACTCTTTGAATATATTAACTTAAACTGATAGAACTTAGGGTAAAATTATTTTAATGTTATATATTTATATACAAATGCATATATGTGTGTATATAATATGAACTATTAAGATAAAATATAATTGTGTATATTTTAAAATTTAAGTACCTTCAAACATCCAACCCCATTCATACATAGTACTGTGCAGGACTATATAGTCTAAAGGACCTATAATTTATTTCCCAATACTTTCATTGATGATTTCATATGTCTCTAATTTTTGTCTTCTACAGTGAATACTTTGACACACACATCATTGGTCATATATCTTTTTGAAATTGAATGAATAATTCTACTGAATATTTCTATGAATTAGATTTTTTAGAAGACAAAATTGTAAGCAATTTTTCTCTGACTGTGATGGCCAGATTTCCTTCCCTCAATAATTGTTCTTGGTTTATATTACAATGGATATAATAATAATAATAGTGCTTGCCACTTGGATCTTTCAAGTCTGGTGTGAAAATATTTGTTTGAAATATAATCAAATTTTACAACACATCTCACTATAATTTTTTAGTTGTTTATTATTATTAAATATATAAGGATAAGGTGTCAATTACTAATTTAGAACTACTCAACTAAATTGGCAGTCTAAATAATCACTGTCCATTATGATCCATAATTACATGTAATTAGTTTATTACAAAATAGATGTTCAAATCTTTCATGTCCATGTCTTAAGAGACCAAATGAGAATATTTACCTTGATGCATAGATTTGTGTGCTAATGATGTATAGTAAGTACTCCATCGCTTGTAGTTTTGTGCTAAGAACTAATGTAAATAATTCTCTCCATTTTGAGAGGTCTGCCTATAAGTAGGTGAATTCCTATATACAGCCCTTTCCATACTTGTGTCAGGGCAAGTAGAATTAGATGAATTTATATTGAAAACTCACAAGAAAGGAAACTTGTAGGAACAAAATTAGCGGTTATAATATAATGAAAGCAGAGCTTCCAGACTGGCCTTTTAGGATATGAGAGAAGAATCCAGACATATTTCTTTTCAATTTAAATGTGGAGAACTAGATATTACTGACCATAATGTGGACAAAACATACACTTAGAATCAATAATATTACTTCAGATCCTTCTGGAGTTGTTACTCAAGAAGTCTTTACCATTAGTGTTACAAGTTATCTTAACTGTTTTGTGGACAACACCCTCAGGGACTGTGTCTTTATTTACATCTGTTCTTCTTATTGCTAATCACAGGAATAGCAAATGGAAAGAGATGAGAATAGACCCATTTTCTCTCTTTCAGAGCATTACCAACAGTAATACAGATAATAATCTGAGAAAAATAGAGTTGTTGCAATTTACTGGACATGTTGCAATAATGCTTCCTATGGGTACAGAATAAAATAGACCAACAGCCCGTATTTTAAATGTTGGGTTTTCCTAGTAGTGGCAGGTGTGGGTGAATAGATCACATCCTCTTAATGAGGACATATTAAACTTTAGCTCTTCTGCTTGATCTACACCACCGTGAGCCTTTTTTATTCATTTATTTTTTTACTATTTACAAGTGCTACTTATGAGGAAACCAGTTGTGAAATCATCAAAAAATCTTTTGTCTGGAAGCTCATGTGAGATACATAAATGGAAAATTAACATAGAACTTCTGGAAACCAAACATTATATGTTACAACCTACCTCTCTTAAACATTTTGTTGCACTGAAAGTGCCTTAATAGAAGGTACCCTAAAATGTTCAGGTTACTGGTTTTCCTCATGGCACAGACCAGTTGTTGTCTTTTGGTATTATGTCCAAATTTCAATAGGTAAGAATTCCATTGAAGGTGAATCCCCATCAGGAAATATTCTGAAATCCAATTTTATATTCATGTTCTAATCATGATAGTGGACATTTGTGATGACGGTAGATTCTTGAAGCAAAAATAAATTGCATGCATTCAGCTGCCTTTGTGATACTCATGTTGCTACTTATTCAGGGTACCAGAGAACAGACTGCCTACTTACAATTTGATAAAGAAAAAAAATAGCCAATCCAGGAATTATCAAGCACACCCACTCTGCCAGTACTTATTTGCAATCTAAAATAATCTCTGCCTTTTCCTTTGAATAAACTTAAGAAAAAAATACTTTAATATACTTTATAACAAGTAAGTTAAAATATCATCATGGGATGCCTGGAAATTCATCAACACTAGTATATTTGGTTAAATGGAAGCTTTTAGATGCAGACTTAGGTGAGCTGATTCCACTATGCAGTATGAAATCGTCCATTTATATTCAGTAATAATTAATGAATCCTACCCTGGATTTTTTTTTCTAGTCTGTCTTTTGGCTTCCATATTTCAGTGTCTTATGGTGGTATACTGTTGCATGTATTCATCCCTAAAACCATTCAGACATCAGTTCACTTAGCTAGGAAGAAATCAAGGGAGAGATTTCATATAACTCTGAGACTATGGGAGATTCGTTACAAATATTTTTCTTCGGTTAATTGAAAACACCATTTACGTTTTCATTAATTTTCACTCAGTGGTGAATTTTTTTATTAAAAATCTGACTTCCACTTTCTCTGATGTGTGTTTGAATGGAAACACTAGGAAAACATGAACGTATTTCCCGAACATCCATTACTATGTACTCTCTTCAAGAAGTCTGAAGCCATGAGACCTAGGCATGATATACATGGTAGGTAAATACATTTCAGCCAAAGAGTTGATGCTAAACTGACCAAAAGTTATAGACACAATAATAGACAATTTGATGATGAAAAACTTCTGAAAATTATTTTACTTTTTAAATTTATATTTGGCTGTACTGTGTCTCTGTTGCTGAGCCGGCTCTCTCTACTTGTGGAGAGCGGGGGCTACTCTCCAATTGCAGTGTGAGGTCTTCTCATTGCGGTGGCTTCTCTTGTTGCAGAGCATGGGTTCTAGGGCACACAGACTTCAGTAGTTGAGGTGAATGGGCTCAGTTTCCCTGCAGCATGTGGAATCTTCCCAGACTAGGGATCAAACCCATGTCCCCTGTGTTGGCAGACAGATTCTTAACCACTAGATCACCAAGTCCCTTGAAAAGTATTTTAAATCAGGAAGGAAGGTATATGAACAATTTTAGAAATATGTGACAATCTCTGTCATCAGCAAACCAGTGAACAAATACTGGTATATAGACAGCAAAGATTACTACCACTGTCCCAAGGTGGGACAATGGAAACTAGTGTTTATGTGAAAGTGATAGTTGCTTAGTCGTGTCTGACTCTTTGAGACCCATAGACTGTAGCCTGACAGGTTCCTCTGTCCATGGAATTCTCCAGGCAGGAATATTGGAGTGGGTAGCCATTCCCTTCTCCAGGGGATCTTCCCCACCCAGGGATGGAACCTAGGTCTCCTGCCTTGCAGGCAGATTCTTTACCATCTGACTCACCAGGAAAACCCAGCATTTATTTAAAACCAAATTAATTATGCTTTTAAAGATCCATTATGATTTCTTTGGAAGGACTGATGCTGAAGCTGAAACTCCAATACTTTGGCCACCTCATGCGAAGAGTTGACTCACTGGAAAAGACCCTGATGCTGGGAGGGATTGGGAGCAGGAGGAGAAGGGGATGACAGAGGATGAGATGGCTGGATGGCATCACTGACTCAATGGACATGCGTTTGAGTGAACTCTGGGAGTTGGTGATGGACAGGGAGGCCTGGCGTGCTGCAATTCATGGGGTCGCAAAGAGTCGGACACGACTGAGCGACTGAACTGAACTGATGCTTTCTTTTCATAAATGACTTTTCAATTTAGAGTCTGTGGTCTGTATTTCTCTGAAAAACATCAAGAGAATAATTGACAGAAACTCAGTGGAGTGTTGAGTCATATGAATTTGCCTTTAGAGATAAAAGCATGTTTATGTATCTTAAGAAAGGCACTGAAAGCTTGGTTTTACCTTTCAAGAGAAATTCAAGGGAAACTTCATTTAGGATAAGGGAAGAATGTTGATTGACTTAAAAATGATCTTTGCCCATATAGATTGACAATGTTATGTTCCCATAAATTAATTATGAGATGGATTGCTAGAGGGATCTATATGCCTAAGAGAACAAGGGCTGATGAGGTAGACCTAGATGAAAAATGGAAAGCAGATTTTATAAACATTTTCATGAATTGTAAGTTGCCTGTACTGGATTTCATCATTAAATGTCCTGTGTAAATACCTTCCAAAGAACGACTTTTCCTATTTCCTTTGAGTTGGGCAAGGAAAACATGTAGAAAGATGAACTTGAGACACTTAGAGGACACTCTCCATTACTCAACTGCCATTCTGATTTTCTATCTGTACAAGGTTTTGTTTTCCCTAATTCTCATTTGTGATGGTAAGTAGATAACCAAAATAATTTTGACCTACCAAGACATGTCTTTGCAATATGCTGATGCTTCCATGAATATAAAAAGACATTCTCCTACAGGCATTGGTTTTAAAATGCTAGAACTATCCATTTTGAATGTAATTATGCAAAATAAATGAAAGAAATCTACCCTGCTGATATTTATGTAACAACTTCTAGAATAAATCTTCTGATTTACAAATATACTGGGACCATTAGCTAGAAGCCACACCACATCATTATTTCACAGAACTTTAGGCAATTGTGATCACTTTTTTTCAAATCAGCATTATTTTTGCCAAGTAAAATAAAACAGAGAAAACCAATTGACTTTTTCCCCAGCGTTTTTGAAGAAGAAATAAAGCTGCTTAAAAATCAATGAAGGTTGCACTTTCAGAAATATTTTTAGAAGTGCGTTTTTTTGAAACTAGGATTCTTTTTCCACAATTCATCTTATTTTTATAGCAACTTAATATTCTTGAACCATATTTAACTTCCCTGGAAACTGTAAAGGGTGGGTTGAAATCCATAATTGTATTAGAGCTATGGCTCCCAATAACAATAGCTATTCCACAGGTGCTGGCAAATGCCTTGTCATAAAAATAAAAAAGCAGAAAGAAAGTGAGGTTTTTCTCTGCTTACTTTTAAGTAGGACTGATCCAGAAAAGGAGGTGGAAGGATTTGGGAAAAGAGATAGATGGAGGAGTTTCATCCAGAGAATTGTCACTAGTCAAGTTTGACATGCATACACTTAAGGTATCAGTGCTGTGTCAGTGTTCCTGGGGAGCTTTCATGTTTACCTGCTCATTGCATGCATATCTGATGTCCTGCCTACTTCACAAATGAAACTTCTTGTTATTTTCAAGAATAGAATTTTGACTTCTGAATAAAATGGGTTCGTGTCTCTATAGTCTATGTATTGATACCCCAGAGTTTCAAAAGTCACAAAGAGATAAATAAATAAAGACTTTCTCATGTAAAAGGGAATCCAAGAAAATATTATTTATTCATTATTAAGTATTCAAGTTCTTCTCAGTCATAACAAAGAATATGTAGAAATGATAAGGACTGTTGACTTACATTAAATTAATTCTCCAGTCTGCAAAGGTAATGAGAAGAGGTAATTTGAAAATGAGAGACTTACTTCTTTGAGTAGCTTTTTAGTTATTGTTAGATGTGCTTCCTATATGCCAAGTTCTATTTTGAGCACTTCACAGATACCATTTTATTTACTTTCTAAAATAACTTTTGTGATAACCCTCATGACACACTGAGGTAGCTACTATTATTCTTTTCTTTTTAAACAGATGAACAATCTGAGGCACAAAGAAGTTATATAACGTGGGAAAGATCGTTTACCTATTAAGTTGTAGAGCTGGGCATAGGTTCAAATCCAAGCATCACGGCATCAAAGAACTTGCCTTTACCCACTACAAGGTGTAAGGTCTAAGGCAATGGGTGTCAGGCTTTAGTGTGCTTAAGAATGACCCAGTAAACTTGTTAAAATACAAATTCCTTCAAGATTGTGATTCTGTAGATCTGACTGGGAGTGGACATTTATGGTTCTTTCATGTTCTCAGATGATGCTGATGCTGCCCACCTGAAGACCACGATTTGGATAGCATCAACCTAAAAACTGTCCAAGTAAATGAGATTGAGTAGGCTTGTGAGTAAGTTATAGAAATCCAGGCTCAGATTCTTTACAGACTCTTGTAGAGTTTTGGCTTTGTCTACAAAATACAACCACGTTTCTCTTTATAAACCCAAGTGATTGTAACATGAGTCTACTAGCCTAACTCCTGGCAAAGATCCCCCTACATTCCCTACCACAAATCTTAGCTATGATTACAGAAAAGTTTTCTAGGACAAGTGTACCCAGATGTTCTTCACTGTGTTCCACTAAGACAGTTCACCTTGTTGTTAGGCCACTGGCTCATTGCGAGGAGCTTGGCTTCCTTGGATAAGGCTAGTATCTTCAGGGAGCCTGACTGACACTGCTCAGCCACCTGGGAAGCCCCAGCTGTTCTTTCCTGTCTCGCTTTCCTCAGAGTGGATACTCAGCTCTTTTAAGTACAACATACAGGTCTCTGCCCACTGGCTCCCATTCTTGCTTGCTGGCTTGCAAACATAGGACCAACCATAGTTTTTCTCCAGCCACAAGGATGACTCCATGTACCTTCACAGTCAGACTGACTTCCTCTTCTACTATTGTATTAATTCCAGCACTTTTTCATTGATTTTATTTGGAGTTGGGTTTTCCTGAGATGATTGTGAAAGTGTTGCACTCAGTATGCCAGCAAATTTGGAAAACTCAGCAGTGGCTACAGGACTGGAAAAGGTCAGTTTTTATTCCAGTCCCAAAGAAAGGCAATGCCAAAGAATGCTCAAACTATCACACAATTGCACTCATCTCATACACTGGCAAAATAATGCTCAAAATTCTCCAAGCCAGGCTTCAACAGTACGTGAACTGTGAACTTCCAGATGTTCAAGGTGCATTTAGAAAAGGTAGAGGAAGCAGAGATCAAATTGCCAACATCCGCTGGATCATCGAAAAAGCAAGAGAGTTCTGGAAAAATATCTATTTCTGTTTTATTGACTATGCCAAAGCCTTTGACTGTGTGGATCACAGTAAACTGTGGAAAATTCTGAAAGAGATGGGCATACCAGACCACCTGACATCCCTCCTGAGAAATCTGTATGCAGGTCAGGAAGCAACAGTTAGAACTGGACATGGAACAACAGACTGGTTCCAAATCAGGAAATCAGTCCTGAATATTCATTGGAAGGACTGATGGTGAAGCTGAAACCAATACTACTATGGCCACACGATACAAAACACTGAGTCATTGGAAAAGGCCCTGATGCTGGGAAAGATTGAATTCAGGAAGAGAAGGGGACGACAGAGGATGAGATGGCTGAATGGCATCACCGACTCAATGGACATGAGTTTGATTAGGCTCCAGAAGTTGGTGATGGACAAAGAGGCCTGGTGGTCTGCAGTCCATGGGATTGCAAAGAGTTGGATATGACTGAGCGACTGAACTGAACTGAACTGAACTGAGATGATTGATGGTGGGAATTCTCTTCTTTCAGGAGAATGTTCTCTCACCCTCAGGAGTATTATGTGACCCTGTGGCCTGAACAAGATGATCTTAAAATACTCTGCATTTTTATATCTCTCCTGACCTGAATTATTTAATCATGTTCATGATAACCTCATTAGAAAAAAGAACCACCTCCTGAAATAAGTATTGCCTTTCTCCCCACCCAACCACCCACATCTAGCAGAAATTTCTAATGATTTGCTGTGATTCTTATTTTTTCATCTCTAGGATTCTCAAGCAATTTAGGAAGTAGGAATTTTTTTTTTAAAAGGAGAAAGCCAGAAAAATCTCCCTAAAGTGAAGAAAGTAACTTCTTGATCACAAAGAGGAAAAAGAAAAACACTATAATTGGTTTATTTCATTTGACATTTTTAGAGAGAAAATATACAGATGCCATTGTTTAAAGCAGTTTTAAAAACCACACTTTTAAATCTTTGTAGCAACAACCTTGTTGAAGAAATTCATTTACAGATTCTATCCAGGGAGAATTTATTTATTGTGTTTGTTTTATTATAGCTGTATATCAGGTATATATATATACCTGATATACAGCTATAATAATATGCATAATATTATATTATTAAAATATCACAGTTGCTACTACCTATTCCTCAAGCATCAGGTAGACCCATGTTGATATCTAACTCACCCATTTGCTGATTAATTGTATAGAAACAAATAGCATTTTCTCTTGAAAAATTGAAAATCATCTGAAATCCTTGATTTATATAATCATGATATTTAAAGAAGGTGTTTTCAGAATTTTCATCGTATTAAAAAACACAAAACAGAAAATAATTAAGACCTCTAAATCCAAAGAACATATGGTTGTGAAAGAAATCTATGGATTCTATTAACAAACACATCTACCTGAGGTGTTTTCTCCCCAGATTTTTAAAATGTATTTTTGTCTATGTAACAAAATGAGAATACACAATGGATCTATTCTATATTCAGACAATGTTTTTCATAATTCCTCCATTAAAATACCTAGCTTCACCTCTCCAGGGCTGGTTCTTAGACTTGGTAAATAATACAGGTTAGACAACTTGATTCATATCTAGTGAAAATAGTTGCTAGAAAATCACCTTTAGAGCTCTCTGATTTGCCTACTTCTCAAGATGGTGTCTCAAGATTACTGGAAAGTTTGCAGTGGATCTCCTTAAAATTTCTACCTAGAATCATAACAACAAAGAGAAAAAAAGTCTTAGTTTATCTCTTTCTCTGGCTACTGATTAGAATTCACCATTTTAAGAGTCTTGATATATCTATCTATTAATTCATCCACTTAGACAACAAAATTTGAGTATCTACCATCTAATCTAACCAATGAGTCATATGCAAAACTCAAAGGAAGTATGTGGCCCACATTTTCCATTTCCATATATTCTGGCTGCGGGCTCCATTAACTTAATGTTAGAACATTACCTTCCCTACCCTATCCCAAACCAAATATTATTTAAACTGTATCTATTAATGATGCCACCATTCTATGTACGTATACAAGTTCTTGACCTACAACTGTTCTTGATAAATTCTGAAATGCAGTCCAATGTATGAACATGAAACTTGTGTTTAAGAAAACAAATATGTAGACACACACACACACACATGATTCTTGTCTAAGGTAAGTTTCCAAGATAGCCTCTTTGTCATTTAGGTCTCTAGAAATCCCCCAAATGGTTCCTGAATACTTGCAAAATTACTAATATGGGGCAAGGCTTTCTTTTTATATCAAAAGCTACATTTTGTGCTTATTGAACTAGTTGTTCTTTCACTTTGAATTTGTCTTCTACCAATGGCTATAGTGGAGAGAAAAAAAAAACTTCATGTAAAACAAACTCAATATACAAGTACTAATGGACTCAGTAACATTTAGTATTGGAAAATTGCTGAAAATTTGTCAAGTAATGTGATTTTGTTTTCAATTTATGCCACTGAAAAGTAATGTAATGTCTAATGCCAAGAAAGAAAAAAAAAACCTACTCTCCATAAAACTGTGTTACTGTATATGGGTTTGACATTTGAGAAGCAAATGAGAGCAAGTTGTCCTTTTCTCTATTTCTTAAACAGTGTGTAAAGTTGTTAGATTATACTGTAACATTTTAAGAAATCCTTTGTGCTATAAGAAAATTGCTTTTAGGAGCATGGCTATGTGTACCAAATGTAAAACATTTGAGAACTCAAATGGCAATGCCAGGAGGAAAACCTGGAGCTGAGAGCAGAGAATAGGGGCCCCAATGTTCAGTAATTATGTCAACCTGAGATTTTAGTTTTTTGACCAAGAAAGAAAAATTCTTCACTTCCAGATCCCTCAATGAAATGTTTACCAATGCAGATCTGAATCAAATACCTAGTTAGGACAGTTGTGTGTGTGTGTGTGTGTGTGTGTTAAATACAACAAATGCAAATTAATAAGACTGAGATGTTAAATGCTTTGTTTAAATGATCTAATATGTTGCTTTGAGAGATAGAAATGAGTAAATATTGAGAGGCCATTATTTGGGGATAACGTGTATGGAAGTTCTGGGGCTTCTCATATGAAACTAGTGGTAAAGGATCCTCCTGCCAGTGCAGAAGATATAAGAGATGTGGGTTCATTCCCGGGGTTGGGAATATGCCCTAGAGAAGGAAATGACTACCCACTCCCGTTTTCTTGCCTGGAGAATCCCATGGAAAGAGCAGCCTGTAGGGCTACAGTCCAGAGTCGTGAAGAGTCGGACACAGCTGAGGCATCTGAGCAGGTGTAGTGTGGAAGCTCTAGGAAATAGTCCAAGTTTTAAGTTTTACTGCAAGGAACTTTACTAACTCAAATACCTTTCTTACTTCCTGAACCTATTTCCCCTTTGGAGATGCTCGAATAATAAGATGTCCTGTCTCATGAGACTGTTATAAGGATCAGATTATATGTATGTGAGAATGAATGCCTTTAAAATAAGGTATTACAGTCCTCTTTCCTCCAACATCTCATTTCTTGATATACACAGTTGTCTAGACTTGGAGCTTAAGGAGTGATGTTCACACTTGTTGCCTGACTTCATATGTGTTGTTTGTTGCTGTTCAGTTGCTCAATCGGGTCTGACTATCTGCCACCCCATGGACTGCGCACCCCAGTATTCCCCATCCTTCACCATCTCCTGGAGCTTGCTCAAACTCATGTCCATTGAATCGGTGATGCCATGCAACCATCTCATCTTTTGTCATCCCCTTCTCCTGCCTTCAATCTTTCCCAGCATCAGGGTCTTTTCTAATGAGTCAGCTCTTTGCGTCAGGTGGCCAAAGTATGTGTTAAATCAGAGCAAGTCCTGGTTTGAGAGTTAAGCCACTTGGACTCAAGTCCTAACTCTGTCCTAAGTTCATCATGCCGAAACAACCTGGTTCCGTTCAGTTCAGTTGCTCAGTTGTGTCTGATACTTTGAGACCCCATGGACTGCAGCACATCAGGCTTCCCTGTCCATCACCAACTCCTGGAACCTACTCAAACTCATGTCCATTGAGTTGGTGATGCCATCCAACTATCTCATCCTCTGTTGTCCCCTTCTCCTCCTACCTTCAATCTTTCCCAGCATCAGGGCCTTTTCCAAGGAGTCAGTTCTTTGCATCAGTTGGCCAGTGTATTGGAGTTTCAGCTTCAGCATCAGTCTGTCCAATGAATATTCAGGACTGATTTCCTTTAGGATGGACTGGTTGGATCTCCTTGCTGTCCAAGGGACTCTCAAGAGTCTTCTCCAACACCACAATTCAAGAGCATCAATTCTCTTGTGCTCAGCTTTCTGTATAGTCCAACTCTCACATCCATACATGACTGCTGGAAAAACCATAGCTTTGACTAGACGAACCTTATTTGGCAAAGTAATGTCTCTGCTTTTTAATATACTGTCTAGGTTGACCATAACTTTTCTTCCAAGGAGCAAGCGTCTTAATTTCATGGCTGCAGTCACCGTCTAGGCATTGAAAATAACTTAAATAATAGTGAAGGTGTGGTTTGACTCAACTCCTCAGGCAAATCTTGGAAGGTAATTCCTGTTTGTTTAGTAAAGATTTCTTCAAGGCTTATTAAATTATAAGATACCTTTTAGCAGTTTCTACCAACTACTTGGTAAAAAGTGATGACTTCATCCCATTGACAAATTGCAGACAGTCCACATAAAGTATGAGAAATGATCCCAAATGATGCTTGTGTCCTTAGAGATACAGCCTTGCATCATCTCAGGAATGGTTTCAAACCATCCTTTACTTGCCCATGATCACCCTTTCTTACTATCAATTAATATACAGCATTTCTTTTGATCTTCAGATTTTCTTTTTCTTCCTATTTTTATGTTCTTTCCTTAGGCAGTTTTTCAGTGTTTGATTCCCAGGATCTTAAAAGTTAACTTTCCAAAGTGATTTCAGTATTTTCTATGCTATAGCTAAAAGAACTATCTTGAATTTAACAACTTCATTAGCAAGTTTTGAATTTCACAAAATTTAGCAAAGTTTGAAAGGCATGCTTTTCTGTTCAACTTTTCTCTTATATTTTTTTTTCCTACATAATTATCCCTCAGGTTTATCCCTCTTATTTAGTAAAACTTTTTGGGTGTGAATATTTCATCATATAAAAATATTTGTATGTTTCTATAATTTCTCAATTTTTAAAATGTTGTCCATTTTAATTTGTATGAAGTTCCTATATTTGACTGTCCCTTTATTGCCTCATAGTGTAATTTTGACATTAAAGGAGTTTAAAATTTAAAAAAAAGGAGTTTAAAGTCCAGTCATCAGACAGTTAAGCATCTGTCTATGATGTGGGAGACCTGGGTTCGATCCCTGGGTTGGGAAGATCCCCTGGAGAAGGAAATGGCAATCCACTCCAGTACTATTGCCTGGAAAATCCCATGGACAGAGGAGCCTGGCAGGCTACAGCCCATGGGGTCGCAAAGAGTCGGACATGACTGAGGGACTTTACCTTTACCATTTATACAAGAGTTTGTGAAGCAGATTAGCACCAGAAATTCACCTTATTTTATGTTTTAAATATCTGGTGTTTGGTAGAAGCATCAGGTACTGCCAGTGACAGGTTGGTCCAAATCTAAATCTACTAGTCTCAAACTGTGACACAATAATATTTCAACATACTGTATACACAGACTGTTCTTTAGCATCTGATTCTCTTTGTATTTATTGACTGCTTACATTAAAAAACTCTTAAACGTTTTAATCATGTTTTATATTGTTTCCTATTTAGTACCAAAATCTTTGTACTAGTATCTTGTAACAACTTACTTCAGAAAGCTGATAAATAATTGAGAAAGGTGCCCTTCTCAGCAGTTTCGTCTCTCAGTAAGCTTTATTCCCCTAGTTTCTTTTAGCTTTCTGTTGGCCTTTTATCTTTTCAAAAGCATTTCTGCAATTTCTGTATTGCTCTTTGACCTACCGTTAAAGCAAGCATTTGTTTCCATGTGTTTCTTTTTGGTTTTTGAGCGAGGTGTTTATCTCATCTTATTCAGCTTTTTTAAAAAAAAGGTCTTCCTGAAGCGTTTCGTTATTCATTTTCTTTATAGAGTTCAATCACTTGTTCTCATTTGTATGTTTCAATTCATACCAATGTATTGTTAACTTAATTCTTCAGAATCATCCAAAATCTTTTCATCTTTGCCTTGTTTTTTTAACCATTTTGGGGGGGGTTTGTCCTTTTGTCATTTGCCTTTTCAGAATTTCATATTATCCTTTTGCCATGTTTCAATTTCATGCTACACTGAAGTTGTGACTCTTCTCAAGTCCCTTTTCTTTTTTGTCATTATTTACTTTCTTTTATCTATTCCTGTTCTATTTTCAGCTTTTCATCTTACACATTCCTAAATTAAATGGACATTTTCACCATTGTATAAGTTTTTGTTACATTTTTCACCTTCTTTGTTCTACATATGAGTTCTACTGCCATTTCACTTCTATTATAAGAGTTTTTATGAAATTATAGTTAATACATACTAGTTACAACTTCACTTACTTGTACTTCAACTTCCTACTGATATCTTAGAATCAAATTTTATCTCCCTATATTTTATTTATATTATAATTTACCCTTTCATATCCTTTTTATGTTTTTTCTGACTATTTAAAACTGATTTTACTCTCCTGAAAATTCCTATTTTATTATATCTATTCTTTTGCTTTATATAGCACTTAGTCCCTGATCTTAATGTTATTTTTAAATGTTTCTACATTGATTACATCAATTTCTGTCTTTTTAATGACATATAATATTAACAGGAGTAAATGTATTTGAGGTTTGGATCCATCTAGCTCTTTTATATCTATAATATAGAACAATAAACACAAAAGGACTGTTTATATATCAATGCATTAAAAATGTTTCCACAAGATAACCACTTCCTTGACGTGTTCTATCATGTTTTATATGTATTTCTGTTTCCTTTATCTCTAACAAGAGTAATTCTACCAACCACTTAGCATTCCTATAAGAAGTCACCAGAGCAAACCTGTTGAAGAAGAGCTAGCATTTGTAGCATCAACAATATTTTCCTCATGAATATCTTTTAATTAATTGTACTCCTTATGAATGTTTTGATGGGGAAGATCTGCTTTACTGGAAACCTTAAGATAACAAGGTTGGTTTTCAAAACCATTTTGTTGAGTGCATAATTCATATCTAGGCTGTGGTGACATATATGGAAGAGGAATCAAAAGTTTAAGAAATTCAGATGGTTCTGCATTTGTATACTAAGTCTTAGCTCTGTAGATGTTTCCTCTTTGAGTACCTTTCCTTCTCTTAAGATCTAATTACTATTTTCAATATTGTTCTTAATGATCTTTCATTTATAATTTTTCCATCCAGGTATTCCTGTTGTTTGTTTTCATCTACTTTTGTGTTTGATTTAAACAACAATAAAATAAGAATTATTGTTTGTAGTATTCTATGACTTGCTTTTTCTCAGAGCAGTATGTCCAAGATTGATCCATGTTCAGATATGTAGCAGTAGTTGATTTATCATCACTTCTGTGTAGTATTCCAGTGGATGGAAATATATAGATGTCTGGGTGCTTTTCTGATTCTGTTTTAGAATACGTTCCTAGAACTGAGTTTATAAGATTAAAGATCAACTTATTTTAAAATTTTTTACATATATTGAAAACTTGTCCTCCAAGTACTGTACTCCAGTTAAAATCATTTGACCTTCCTCTAAGAAACCCCATTTTTCTCCTGTGTCACCAACACTGACTTCACACCCCTCTATTTGTTTTCATTTTAAATTCTGAGGTGATTCCCTTAAGAATTAGTTCATTATACCATGAATAAAAATTTTTCAATAAAATAGTGCATTTAAGCATGAAGATACAATGTTAAGGTTGTTCAATAATGTGTGCCTCTGGGAAACACTATTTAGCTGTGACCAATAAATCTACAGTATCTGGTATATTGTCATCAAAAGGAGAAAATCAGACCTTGGGCTTTTATTGGAAGGAAATTGTTGCCACAAATCTAGTTTTGAGAGATACCAATTTTGTTCAATTTTAAATCTGTGCATATGAAACTCAATTGCAGTGTGTGACTGGCATCTATTTTCTGGCTAGACCTGCCTTTGCTTTCCCTTATCACACTGTGACCCTTGTTAAGTAAGTGGCATCTTTCCAGTGGAAATTATTATATCAAAAGGCTGCTTTGCAATCAGAAGCATTCAAAATAAAAGCGTAACATCCTTGTTACAAGCTAAAAGAAAGGGGAGGAAAACCTATTGATGGTGGACTGATTTTTGTGGGACTTTTTTCTTAAAAACTTAGATTAAAGAAATGTATCTACCAACATTATATTTCAAGTCTTAAATCTGTTTCCTATCCAATTCCCCTTCCTCCATGTAAAATTTAATTATATCCTAAATTTTGCATTTATTAATCCTTTTCTTGTAACTTTGAGCCTGATATTCAAAAGAGGATTCAATAATAAATTCTCTGAGGAAAGAGAATTTGAGATGTTGATTTTTTTTTTTTTTTTTACCATCCTTAGAAATCTTAGGAAAAAACAAGGAAGAATGTGTGATAGCAGCAATCAGCTTAGACCTTTCTCTGGGTAAGGATCAAAATGATGTTATCGATCTTGATCTGCTTTGACTAGTAGATTGAAAATTTCCACTAATTTATGGTTGACATGACTGAAGAAAAAAAACTGAAAACACCCTCTGTGGAAAGCTCTGTCATTTGACTCCATCTGGCAAATAGGAAAGGAAAACCTCTAACCTCAGTGAATTAACACTCTTAAATTAATGCAAAGACATTTACATAAGACTGCTTTTTAATTGGTATTTGTATTTTATACAAATAAGTTTAAATTTTTTAAAATTATATTTCAAAATTTATTATTGTGTGTGCTGGTATTTTATGTGTGGAGAAATTTCCACAGATCCTGTATTGACCAAATTATGTTGGAGAATATATGTGTGATATTTTCAAGTACCTAGAAGATAGCATGCCACATAAAAGTCACTGAATAAATGTTTAATAAATGAAAGCACAGAAGTTGGAGAAGGTGATGGCACCCCACTCCAGTACTCTTGCCTGGAAAATCCCATGGACGGAGGGGCCTGGTAGGCTGCAGTCCACAGAGTCTTGAAGAGTCAGACACAACTGAACGACTTCACTTTCACTTTTCACTTTTATGCATTGGAGAAGGAAATGGCAACCCACTCCAGTGTTCTTGCCTGGACAATCCCAGGGATGGCGGAGCCTGGTGGGCTGCCGTCTATGGGGTTGCACAGAGTTGGACGCTACTGAAGCGACGCAGCAGCAGCAGCAGCAGCACAGAAGTTCAAACTGTATTCTTCCTTTAGGGCAGTTCCTTCAGGAAAGTTAATCGATTTACTCCCTTAAATTTTTGGTTCTTTAACCAGGCTTAGTTAAACTACAGAGGGTTGCATAACACTAAACTTTAACATTATTTCACACTGATCTTTTGACTAAATGGACCAATCCAGCCAGGACTGTAATTTCTGTAGTATATATTTTCCCACTTAGTGATCTTATCCCATGGCAAATTTTTATTCTTAATTCTGGTTCTGGCCTGTTCACTCACAAACTTTGTAATTTTATGCAAGCATTTAGATAAATACTTATCTAAGTACCAATTTCCTGATCTGTAAAATAGGGATAAGAATTCCAAGTCTATGATGAAAGTTAAATGATATAACTTACAAATATGTAAAACCCTATAACATAGTGGTCAACACATAGATATCCAGAGTATGTTAATTTTTCACTTCCATCAATTAGACAGATTCACTGTTATTATATATTTCCCCCTAAATATGTAGCCAAAGCATCTGGTTTGATTAAAATTAGGGTTATTGAATGTAAGGCTTGCTGTAGGTTCAGTGGTGAGATACAAAGACCAGCATGATATCAACTCTGCTCATAATTGACTGACAATCTGCAGATGGGGCAAAAGGAAGATGGAAAGACACAAATCATTATATTTGTAGCATAATCCAAACATTTATGAAAAGATTTGCACGTGGGAGTATATTTGGACTGAAATTGGAAAAAATGAGTAGAATAAAGGAGGAAAGAAATTTGGATGCAAGGAGCTACCTCAAAAAGCATTCAGGGCTATTCATATGTGGAAGGTCTTTGGGATGGCAAACCAGCAAGTATGGCTGGATCAGAATATTTACAAAAGATCTAGAAGGGTCTTGCTCTAAAAAATTAGTTAGTGCATATATAAGTTCAGAAACGTTGACTGCAAGTAAAAGTATGCTCAAATCAATTAAAAACTAATGTATTGTTTAAGTACACCATAAGTAAGGGTTGGTTCACTGATTCAACAATATCAACAACAAAAAAAGTTTCTTACATTTTCTTTATACCTCTGTGTCCTGCCACATGGAATATCAGCTCCCTATGAGGAACCTTTTTGTTTGTGTGTTTGTTTTGTCAAAAAGTGATTATTAAGAAAACAAGATGTCATGCTTTTCCATTTTTGCCTTCTGACAGATTCTCTTAATTCAAGGATCAAAGTTACATGTTGTATCTTGGTTTAGCTGACTCATATCACATAGTGATCTTTGAAACTAGCAGGGTAGCTTAGGAATTGCATTCTTATTGGCTTAGGCCTGATCATCACTCCAGTCCAAACCAGAAATGTGTTGAAGGAGGCCAACAAAGGCCTCTTCTGAAGTTGAAGGTGGAGTCAAACCTACCAAATCACCAGGCTGCTATACAGCTGGGACATTCTCCTAAGATGCTGCTGAAGCAAGCATCTTATGTTTTCCAGTCTTAGCAGTGAGAGCCTTGAATGCATATTAAAGAGTTCAGAATTTATTTCTTATGTAAAGAGAGACTATCTTTTCAGGTGAGAGTTTCATCTAGGACTGCATATAGCCTGTTGTGGTGGGCTGTAAAGATAGCACTAGACATGAATGAGCTGTCATCCCTGCTTTCAAGGAGACTACATTTTCCTGTTTCTTCAGAGACCTAAACTATGTTGTTTGAGGTGATACTAAGTCTAAACTATAGATCAGTTGTAGGCATTCATCCAGCTTTTCATGTGTTGATGTTAATGAGATTTTTGTTTGATATTTTTGGAATTGATAAGGATAATAACTAACATTCACAACTATGCTCTGTGAATGTTAAATTCTATCTATAGACTATGTCACTTAATTTTCCTAACAGCTTCATAGCCTGGTGTTTTCCCTTTGCAAATAAGACAACTGAAGTTTAGGGAAATTAAATAATTTGCCCAAATCTGTGGCAGATTCAAGATTCAAAGAGAAGCTTTCTGATATTCTGAAATCTATACACTTAACCTCTAAATATCATAAAAGTTGATGAAAAATAATGCATACTAGGTGCTATGAATGAATATTTTGGGGGAAATGTGAAAGACTATTTGGAGGGAAAAAGAATAAACCATGAACTCTCTCAATATGCTTTTGAAAGTTCATGCCTTCAAATGTGTTTATAGTCTGCGTGAAATTTTCAGAGGTATAGATGAGCAGTAGCTAGTTAGGTTAATTCTAAAACATAAACAAATTTCTAATATTTTCTCCAAATATTGAAAAAGATATTTGAATTGAATAAGTCCTGGAGAAATGGGAGAGGAAGCAGGCATGGATAGAGTAAGGAGATAGGAAATAGTTTTCTCTTAGTTAGTCACTGCTTTCTCAAAAGAGGCCAAGGAAAGCCAGCAAGTGATGTTGGCACTCTCTCACAAATTATTTTGGTTGATGGAAAGGTGGAATTCTGAAAGAATTCCAAGTGGATGTACGCACTTTAGGGAATTGGATGGTACATGAAATATAACTTAGAATAATGTGAAAAATAATGGATATTGTCCAAAATAATCTTGAAACCCTTCTCTTCTCTGATAGACTCTGATTTTGATAGCTTCTTCGAGGAAAAATATTTAGGAGTCATCCTGTCTGTAGTGGGCTCTTTGGACTTTATGCCCAGTTCATGTCAGCAGTTAAAGCCAGAAATAAGATGCCAGGTACATTAAGAAAGGAATAGAAAATACTTAAAATATTATAAATTAATGACATGATCAAACAAATGCAAACTGTAGTATCTGGAATAGAGTATTCCATTCCAATTACTTTGGTTTATAGTTGCCTAAGATTATATTTAGTTTTTATAAGCACATAATCTTTCAGATAAAAGAAGAACTTTAGAAATTGCCTCTGGTATTTAAAGTCAGCAAGGCATAATATATTGGTCAAAATCTCGTAGCTTTTACAAAGAGTGTGATATTTCAAACAAAAGACCCATATGCTTATATCTTAAAAAAAAAAATAGACTTACATTTTCTGAAGCTTTGAGTTTTCAGACCAGAAATCTGAAGTTTGTATGTAAAGGGGTCTATTAATGTTCAACTGTGTTTCACTTTTCTGTTCAGAAGTACTATTAGGGCAATTACGCTTATTTTGCATAATGTGTATCTTATTGGAAACATTTTTTTTCTGTATTTCTTAGGAGTTGCTTTCTTTTTCTTTTCTTTTTCTTTTTTTTTAATTTTTCTTTTTACTTTATTTTACTTTACAATACTGTATTGGTTTTGCCATACATTGACATGAATCCACCGCGGGTGTACTTGCCTTCCCAAACCTGAACCCCTCTCCCACCTCCTTCCCCATAACCTCTCTCTGGGTCATCCCCATGCACCAGCCCCAAGCATGCTGTATCCTGCATGGGACATAGACAGGCAATTCAAATATTTCAGTCACCACTTTTTGAGTGATTTCAGCTTTACATTCCCAAATTTGAGTTTGTCTATAAGCATAGCCTCTAATAAAATTGTCCTTATTACAAACTAGAATCAAATTGAGCAGTATTTTAAGAATTGTTTGAAGAATCTGGATTTCATTAAAGATTTTGGATTTCATTTTGAACAGTTCCTAGTCCCGGACGCATGTCTAAATGATGTGCATGCATCAAGGAAAAAAGTTATTGCATATCTTAAGATTTTGTTAACTTGACATTCTGGTGTTTGGATAATTAACTGAATTTCTCTGACTTCATCAGCATATTTGGCCTTAAACATCCATGGCATTGCTCTTTTACATAAAGAAAGTTACTTCACCATTATCAGAGTATCAGTTTGGTGCTTTTTCATGAGGGATAAATTATGTACTGTTAGAAGTCAGTATGACAAATTGTGTTACTTAATTTTTTTAAATCTTTTTTTTTTTTTAGTTTTTTATTTTTAAAATTTTAAAATCTTTAATTCTTACATGCGTTCCCAAACATGAACCCCCCTCTAGTTGCTTCATAGTATTGTATTGGCTTCTTCCATACAACAACATGACTTAGCCATAAGTATATATATGTTCCCTCCCCCCTACCTCCTACCCTGTCTCATCCCTCCATCTGTGTTTTACAGCAACTTTCCATTATCCATTTGTTTTACATATGGTAATATATATGTTTCAATGCTACTCTCTCAATTCATCCCACTTTCTCCTTCCCTCTCTGTGTCCAAAATCTATTCTCTATGTCTGTGTCTCTATTCCTGCCCTGCAAAGAGATTTATCAGTATCATTTTTTTTTTAGATTCTGAATATATATGTTAAGGTATGATATTTATTTTTCTCTTCCTGACTTACTTCACTCTGTATATCACAGGTTCTAAGTTCATCTGACTCAATAGAACTGACTCAGATGTGTTCCTTTTTATGGCTGAATAATATTCCATTGTATATATATGTACCACTGCTTATTTATCCATTTATCTGTTGATGAACATCTAGGTTGCTTCCATGTCCTAGCTATTGTAAATAGTGCTGCAATGAACATCAGAGTACATATGTCTTCTTCAGTTATGGTTTTCTCAGGGTGTATGCCCAGCAGTGGGCATGTATGGTAGTTTTATCTGTAGTTTTTTAAGGAATCTCCATACTGTTATCCATAGTGGCTGTGTCAGTTTACATTCCCACCAACAGTGCTTTATTTTCAATGAGTGTAATTCTAAGACCACTAACAAGACTGGTAATCTTGAAAGTTGAAATAATGCTAAGTAATCAAAACTTACACTTGTGGTAGATCATAATCCTAATATCTCAGTTTATATCCTTACTTCCATGTATAGCTACTATGGCAACAGAAAGCTAAAATACCCAACTATGTAAAAGACCTATATAGTAGAGTTGGATTAAATTTTTCAGTGGAGTTTTTCAAACAACAAGGATGTTGTCATAGACTAAAAATACTGGTGTTTACTGGCAGTAATTATAAATGTGTCTTTAAGACAGAGACCACAGTGCTAGAGTTCATAAGTTCACTGAGTTAACAATTACCCACCTTGGGCATTTATCCAGTTACTGGTTTCTTAGCCAGGAAATCAGTCAGAAGGACACAGCACTCTAGCGTGCGTGTATGTACATGACCAGAGACAAAACAGCATTCTCCTTCATTCAATTTTATTACTCTTTGGTATATATTTTATTTTTCTCAAATTTGAGGTCATACCTCAATAATTTTTTAAAAAATAACAGCAATTAAAACAAACAGAAACAAGTTATCTGTCACTGGTTAAAGCAATTACTTGTTTCTGTGGAAAAATGAAAAGCTTCATAGCATAGTGGTTGAGTATTAACTAGTTTTATAATCTAAAGATGGTCTCCTAACCTCTGTGCATCAGTTTCCTCAATCATAAAGTAGGGATATTAACAGTTTAGTTTGTTAGAATAGTAAATGTTAATGTCTGAAGTGTCAAGTATATGCTGAGTTCTTCATCAACATCATTTTATGCTATCATGATATTTTTAATCTTCTAAATGTTTCAAGGTAGATATTATTAGAAAGGGGATTAGATGACTTAATGAAGACCCCTAGCTAGAATGCAACTCAAATGCACACCTGTTGTTCCTCCATCATATGCAACCAAAGCCTAGAAAACAAGACATTTGTCAGCATCATTCCACAAATTGACATTTAGGTGCTTACTGGAAGAAGTAATTGGTCACTAAATCTTGATTTTTTTTCTCTGTTTTATTTTCTATAATCATTTTCTATAATCACATAACTTTATTCTAAAGGAAAATTCAAAAGGACTTTAGTAGGCTGTTTGCAATGTGCTACCCGTTTTTCTAAAAGCTTTATATGGATTAAATTGTTAAATCTTCACCCCATGGAGTGGTTAAGTGTGTGTGTGCTAAGTCGCTTCAGTCATGTCCGACTCTTTGCTACCCTATGGACTCTAGTCCCCAGGCTCCTCTGTCCTTGGGATTCTCGAGGCAAGAATACTGAAGTGGGTTGTCATGCCCTCCTCCGGGGGATCTTCCCAAACAAGGGACCAAACTCGCTTTTCTTTTGTCTCCTGCACTGGCAGGCGGGTTCCTTACCACTAGCGCCACCTGTAAATTTACCCAAATTATACAGGAGTAAAGAGACAGAGCTTGCATTCTGTACTGCTGTGCTTTAAATATTATTAAAGGATATCATATCTCTGAATATGAAGACTCAGTATTAATAGGAATCTATATCAGTACTCTCAGTCTATATCCCAACTGAATCAGTGTTTAAGTGGAATATGACAAGATGATTTTAGAATTTATCCAAAAAAAAAAAAAAAACTACTCAACTGAAAAAATCAAGAAGAAACTGGTGAAACGATATCAAGACAGTAAAGCATACTAAAAAGCTGTAGTAATTAAAACATCGCTGACATGGCATGATAACAGAGAATAGATAACAATGGTAGAGAGTTCAAAAACAGACATTAGTAGTTTTGAAAATCTAACCTATGATCAGTATAACATTTTAAGTTATTTTAACTTTTAAGAAAAGGGAATGGTGAACTCTTCAATAAATAGCACTGGTTAAATAGCTGTAATATTGGAAAAAATGTTCAATTGCTCACCCACAAAATATAAAACCAATCTCCTATGTAAACTATACATAAAAAGAAAACTTTGAACATATTAGAAGAACATTTTATATGATATTTATATAATTGTGTTGTAAGAAGGAAAACCTTACACAAAATATAGAAACTATTAAAGAAAACTAATAAATTTGGTTATATGTATTTTCCATGATATGATTCATTATTTTTAACAAGTACATTTACAATGACTAGTTTGAATTCAGTGTATTCAATTTTTCATCCACCTTATACAAAATGCACTTTTATATTTATCCAGTTTGTTCATATAACAAATATTCATAGTAATGAATATAACTATATATAAATATATATAGTTATATTTATATAGTAGTTATATATGGCTCAGAGATTAAAGCGTCTGCCCATGATGCGGGAGACCCGGGTTCAATCCCTGGGTAGGGAAGATCCCCTGGAGAAGGAAATGGCAACCCACTCCAGTACTCTTGCCTGGAGAATCCCATGGACGGAGGAGCCTGGTAGGCTACCATCCACAGGATCGCAGAGTCGGACACGACTGAGCAACTTCACTTCACTTCATATATATAGTAGTTATATATATAGTTATATATATAGTAGTTATATATATAGTTTATATATAACTATATTATATAGTTATAACTATGTTCATAGTAATAGGGAATAGGAATATAGATAATTCTTGGATGTAAGACATAAAAATCCCCTCTTTTTTAATACTTACCTGGATAAACAACATAATGAAATTGATCCTCTCTGTCATAGGATACATGGACTTACTTGGGGAGAATGAGGAATTATTAGAATCATAATATGTTAAATATCTTTGTGATCATCTCATCTAGCCATTTTTCTAGAAAGCCTAGCATCTGTGTAGTTACATTTATCAGAATTTCTTATTCATCATTATGGCTTTGAGTTATTGTCTAGTGTCCTCTCATTTCGGCCTGAAAATTTATTTTAGCACTTCATGTAGAGCAGGTTTACTGTCAGTGATTCTCTTTCAACTTTTGTTTGCCTGGGGATGTTTTCATTTCTTCTTCATTCTAAAACTAAAAATAGTTTTACTGAATATAGTATTCTTGGATAACAGTTTTTTTGTCTTTCTTATTAAAAAAAAATCCTATTCTTTCTAGCCTCCATGTTTTCTGATAAGAAATCTGCTATTAATTTCATTGAGGACACTGTAAAAGGGAACTACTTCTGTCTTACTGCTTTCAAGATTTATTTATTTATTTACTTTTGTCCTTGGCTTTCAACAAATTGACTATAATGTGTGTCCATGTGGATTTCTGATTTATACTTGAAACTTATTGAGCTTCTTGAATATATTGATTTGTGCTTTTATCTAATTTGATAGGTTTGGGTCCATTATTTCTTCAGCCTTTCCATCTTCCTCTTTTTTTTTCTCCTATTAGATTCCCATTTTAAGTATGCTATATATTTTTTTAATAGTATCTTACAAGTCTCTTAGGCTTTGTTCATTTTTGTTCTTTGATTTATCTTTCTGCTCTTCAGACTAGATAATTTCAATTGAGCTACCTTCAGCTTTGCAGATTGTATATTTTGTCTGCTCAAATCTGCTATTTGAAATGCTCTAGTGAATTTTCATTTTGATTATTGTGCCTTTCAGAATTTCTTAGTTCCATGTTATAATTTTTAATTTCTTTATTGATATTCTTTATTTGTTCATATTTTATTCTCCTATTTTCTTTTGCTTTTGTTTTTTCACTCTTTGGCCATGGCTTTTCTTAGCTCATTTTGTGTGTGTTGGAGACGACTCTTGAGAGTCCCTTGGACAGCAAGGGGATACAACCAATCCTTCCTAAAGGAGATCAATCCTGGGTGTTCATTGGAAGGACTGATGTTGAAGCTGAAACTCCAATACTTTGGCCACCTGATGCGAAGAGCTGACTCATTTGAAAAGACCCTGGGAAAGACTGAGGGCAGGAGGAGAAGGGGATGATAGAGGATGAGATGGCTGGATGGCATCACCGACTCAATGGACATGAGTTTGGGTGAACGCTGGGAGTTGGTGATGGACAGGGAGGCCTGGCATGCTGTGGTTCATGGGGTTGCAAAGAGTTGGACACAACTGAACACCGGAACTGAACTGAGCATTATGAATATTAAGCCATGTGAATATTATTATGTAGTAAATGGAGATCACATTGTTAATATTATTATGTAATAAATGGATATCACATTGTTATAATCTATAACATATTTTGTAAAAACTGTATTCTTTTTATGAAATTTCCGTTCCTTACCTTGTTATCAGGTAGGTTTTGACTGATGTACTTAGAGACCAGAAGGTGAGAGAAAGAAAGAGAGGGAAATATAATAAAAAGAAATGAAAAAGTTTTCTAATCTGCAGGTTGTATCTGTGCTGGGGCACTCCTTTAATGTTTAGCCATGCCATGGAAAACTCTGTCATGACCTTCCTCTTCAGCTTGCATTTAACCTAGATAAAGTTTAGGGTCTTCTGAGGTCTTTTCTGAACGTGTATCCTATCCAGAGTATGTTCATGGCTTTTTAAATTTCAAAGGATGAACAGGAAGCTTTCAAATAATAATTTCTCAAAGAAAACTCTCTTCTCAGATTTTTCTCCCAGGTTTTCAATGCTCTGTTGTATACCTCAGTCAGTCTTTTGCCTCATTCAGGTGGCTAAGGGTTCTTTCATTTGCCTTACACTTATTTATTTTTTTTCTTCAGTATTTTTATTTATTTATTTTTTTAATTTTAAAATCTTTAAATTCTTACATGCGTTCCCAAACATGACCCCCCCTCCCACCTCCCTCCCCACAACATCTCTCTGGGTCATCCCCATGCACCAGCCCCAAGCATGCTGCACCCTACGTCAGACTTGGACTGGCGATTCAATTCTTACATGATAGTATACATGTTAGAATTCCCATTCTCCCAAATCATCCCACCCTCTCCCTCTCCCTCTGAGTTATTTTTTGTTGAAGGATAGTTGCTTTACAATATTGGGTTGGTCTATGGTGCTTTGCTAACCTGAGGGAGTTCTGATTTAGGTGACACTAAAACAAGCAGCTTGTACAGTCCTGCAAGCAGTCTCCAGCCATTTACAGCAGACAGACACAATTCTTTGTTTGTAAGATCTGCTCTGCTTCCACTGGAATCAGAGTCAGGGTTCCACACTGCGAATATGGGCTGTCATCTTTAATATCACCACAAAACCGGAGAAGGAGGCAAGGCCAAGTGAAAAATGCTGCAAAACTTTTCTAGCAAATTTTATTTGGGATTTTCTTAATTAAGGAGTCACTTGGTTACTGTATACTTTTGAATTCTTTACAGAGATCTGGTTAACAACTTTTGGCCTGATTTTATTTATTTTGGTCTTTGGAGGGATAGAACTGCCTGCGTTGCCATTTCCACTGATGTCACTTGTCACTCTGGCCATGTAGATTTCTAAATTTACATATGATGGAGTATAGTATAGAGAACATTACAAGATGAGAAACACACTGATGGTATTTGTAAAATATTTGATACACCAAAGATTAATATCTAAATTCATAAACTAGTTCCAGTTAGGAAAAGACAAATATAAAAATTAGACAGTGGATATAAGCATGCAGTTTACAGTGGGGGAAAAAAGCACAAAATACTAGAGCCATTTAAAATATTAATAGTTTAGAGGGTATATCTATAGTTTATGGGATATCTATTCTATAGAATCTTCTTTGTAAACAGCGTACTGAGAGCAAATAGCAGAGAGAAATATATACAGTGTGACCCCATCTTTGTCAATCAAGTATTTGTTTTACAACTTCAAAAATTATTTTAAAAATGAGTGATATATGAAACAAAAATTTAAAAAATCATTTGATATATTATGCTAAACTTATCTCATGACCATAGGAAAGAAGTGGTTTATGTTAGATGCTCACCAAGTATTTGGTATATTATCTCAATTTCTGATGCTATCATTAAATAAGATAAACTTGGCCAAGGTAAATGTAATTTCCTCTACTTGGATTATCAGTTCAGTTCAGTTCAGTTGCTCAATTCTGTCCAACTCCTGGCAACCCCATGAATTGCAGCCAGGCCTCCTTGTCTATCACCAACTCCTGGAGTTCACTCAAACTCATGTCCATCGAGTCAGTGATGCCATCCAGCCATCTCATCCTCTGTCGTCCCCTTCTCCTCCTGCCCCCAATCCCTCCCAACGTCAGAGTCTTTTCCAATTAGTCAACTCTTCGCATGAGGTGGCCAAAGTACTGGAGCTTCAGCTTTAGCATCAGTCCTTCTCTTCTCCAACACAACAGTTCAAAAGCATCAATTCTTCGGCGCTCAGCTTTCTTCACAGTCCAACTCTCACATCCATACATGACCACTGGAAAAAATATAGCCTTGACTAGATGGACCTTTATTGGCAAAGTAATGTCTCTGCTTTTGAATATGCTATCTAGGTTGGTCATAACTTTCCTTTCAAGGAGTAAGCATCTTTTAATTTCATGGCTACAATCATTCCTCAACCAAATTGCTTAAGAAAAAAGAAATAGGACTATCAGAGAAGTATTCATTAACTTTAATATAAATGAGTCAATAGTGTCTTGTATCTGACCAAAAATAAGTCTGTGGAAGTCACTGATTAAAATATCATGGAATATATATTTCTCCTTACTTTGCTTTTTAGATGAAACCTGGGTACCTTGGTCTAGTTCTAAATATTGTGACAAAAATGGGACATAGACAAACTAAAATATGGTCTGAGAATGGTGTTTATAGACTGGCCCAATAGACTTAATTATTTAATTGATACTTGTGAGCACCTTGATGTGTCAGTTACTTAGATAAGCTATTGAAAATGGTAAGACTTCATCCATGCCCCTACACTAGTATTCACACTTTTCTGTGCAAAAATTTCCTCTAACTCTCACTTTACATAGTTTACACATCAGATATTATACCATGGCTACAAGACCCTAGCCATGATGCCTCTCTGAGCTTCTGCTCTTTCTTGCCCCTTTCCTACTCTGCTCCAGCCATATAAGGGCTCCTAGAAATTTCCTAAGCACCTTTTCCCCAGATATCAAAGAGCTTAGTCCTCCCTTATGACAGAGGCCTTCCCTGTTCACCATATACAAAATTCAAACAACCTACCTGCCCTCACACGCATATTCCCTAAACTCATCCTGTTTTGTTTTATTGTCCCAAAGTCATTATCCTGGTTTACTATCCTTACCAACTGACATGCTATATGTTTACTAGCATACTTATTTGCTCTCTGTGTCTTCTACTATGACATATGCTTCTTGAAAATCCGATGGACAGAGGAGCCTGGTAGGCTGCAGTCTATGGGGTCGCTAAGAGTCAGACATGACTGAGCGACTTCACTTTGGCTCTTCACTTTCATGCATTGGAGAAGGAAATGTCAACCCACTCCAATGTTCTTGCCTGGAGAATCCCAGGGATCGGGAAGCCTGGTGGGCTGCCATCTATGGGGCTACAGAGTCGGACACGACTGAAGCAGCTTAGCAGCATTCTTCTTGAGGACAGGAATTCTGTCTGTTGGGTTAACTTTCATATCCCCAGAATCTACAGTAGTCACTGACATACAATTAAAAAATTACTCACTAAATGCTTCTAAATAGCTGCATAATTGAGTAAGTTGAAATATGATTAAGACAGGTACTCTCTAGAAATCCAGAGATTGGTAAAATATACCTGGATGAACAAACATCATACAAAACATGGTAAGATGTCTTAAGAGTTACACAGATGAAATGATGCAAGGGAGACAAAAGCAGAGGAGGCTTGACTTTAAAGAAGGGTTTAAAGAGTCAGTATAGGTTTTTTGATGACTGGTGTGAGGTGATACAATTTTGATTTACATTTCTCTAATTAGTAATGTTAAGTATCTTTCCATGTGCCTCTTGGCCATCTGTATGTCTTCTTTGGAGAGATGTCTGTTTAGGTCTTCCACCCATTTTTTATTGAATTGTTTGTATTTTGTTGTTCTTGAACTGATGAAATGTTTGTATATTTTGGAGATTAATCCCTTGTCAGTGGCTTTACAAATGTAAATATTTTCCCCCATTCTGAGGCTTCTCTTTTTTTCTCACTTACGGTTTCCAGGGCAAGAATAGAGACACAGGTGCAGAAAATGGATGTGTGGGGAGGAGAAAGGGGAATTAGGAGATTGGGATTGACATATACACTAGCATGTATAAAATAGATAGTTAGTGGGAAGCTGCTGTATAGCACAGGGAACTCAGCTTGGTGCTGTGATGACTAGAGGAGTGGGATAGGGTGTGGGCTGAGATGTCAAAGAGGGAGGAGATACATGTATACATACAGCTGATCCCCTGTGTTGTACAGCAGATACTAACACACCATTGTAAAGTAACTATACTCCAATAAAGAGTTCTAGATAGAAAAAGAACATCAATATACCTTCTCTTTCAGATGGTAGAAATGCCCAGGGAACAGGGAGTCAGTGTGAGAAGAAGCCAGTCAAAGCATAGAGAACAGCATGTGCAAAGGTCCTAGAATGGTAAACAACTAGTAGGTAGTTCAGTAGGACTCTTGGGTAAGGAGTAGATGAGTTATGGAAAGCGATAGAAAAGGCTAGAGAAGTAGGCACTGACCAGAGGGCAAAATCTCTGATGGCTGAGCTTACAAGTTAAGATTAATTCTATCTGAAGGCAGTAGAGGATTCCACAGGAACTTTAAGCAAGGGAATGACATGTTCATTATTTTGTGTTATAAGGAAGAGCATAAGTTATGTTGCATTTATGCTTTGGAAATTTGAGTGGCCAGCAGTGTACTTAGGCAAGATAGACCAAGCCATTTAGAGAGCAGATTTGGATGCAGGTTAAAAATGAGGTGTTTAATTCTGATCCTACGAGTTTGAGGTGCTTTTAGGCTGTTAGAAAGATCTGAGTAAGAGGCAATCAGAAATACCTATGTAGAATATAGGAGACCTCAGTGTAATAAGGGCTGGAGGTTTGTGAGTGAGATGGCCCAGAAAGAAGTTCTAGATTGAGAAAGCAGAGCCAGAGACCAAAGACCTGAAGAGACTGAGAATGTTTGACCTGACAAGAAACAGATTTCCTAGCATCTGGAATTTGCTGTTGTATGAGAAAGAAATTTCATTGATTTCTTAAGTCTTCAGTGGGTAAGTGAGGAATAATAAAAAGACTGTAACGAAATCTGTGTCAGCCATCTACATATTCTTTTCAAAACTTATCTCAACCTCAATAGCTCAAAACAATAATAAACTTTTGTTATCAACAATTTCTGTGGATCAGAGAGTCGAGAATAGCTTAGCTGGGTAGTTCTGGCTTGATGTCTCTCACAAAATTGCAGCCAAGTTGTTGACCAGAGCTATAGTCATCTAAAGGGTTCATTGAGTCTGGATGACCCCCAAAGTGGTTAGCTCACCTGAGTGCTGAGGGGCTACTGGTTTTTGACAGGAATCTTCAGTGTTTCTTCATTCTTGCCTCCCCACACGTGGGCCTCTCTTCAGAGATGTTTGGATGTCCTCACATCATGGAAACTGGCTTTCCAAAGAACTATTGATTCAAAAGATAGCAGGTCAGATATTGCAATATCTTTTTTTTTTCAATTGAAGTATAATTGCTTTACAATGTTGTTTGAGTGTGTATATGTCAATCCCAATCTCCCAATTCATCCCGGCCCCCCTCTGCTCCCTGATGGTCTGTTCACACATCTGTTCCCTACATCTGCATCTCTTTTCCTACCCTGAAAATAGGTTCATCTGTACCATTTTTCTAGGTTCCACATATATGCTTTAATATCTGATACCTGTTTTTGTCTTTCTGACTTAATGCATTTTGTATAGCAGACTCTAGATCCATCCACATCTCTACAAATGACCCAATTTCATTCATTTTTATGGCTGAGTAATAGTCTATTGTATATATGTACCAAATCTTCTTTATCCATTCAACTATCAGGGTACATTTAGACTGCTTCCATATCCCATCTGCTGTAAATAGTGCTTCAGTGAACATTGGGGTGCTGAAGAATTGATGCTTTTGAACTGTGGTGTTGGAGAAGACTCTGGAGAGTCCCTTGGACTGCAAGGAGATCCAACCAGTCCATTCTGAAGGAGAACAGTCCTAGGTATTCATTGGAAGGACTGATCCTAAAGCTGAAACTCCAATACTTTGGCCACCTCATGCTAAGAGTTGACTCATTGGAAAAGACTCTGATGCTGGGAGGGATTGGGGGCAGGAGGAGAAGGGGACGACAGAGGATGAGATGGCTGGATGGCATCACCGACTTGATGGACATGAGTCTGAGTGAACTCCGGGAGTTGGTGATGGACAGGGAGGCCTGGTATGCTGCAATTCATGGGGTCACAGAGTCGGACATGACTGAGCAACTGAACTGAACTGAACATTGGGGTGCACATACCTTTTTGAATTATGGTTTTTTCAGTGTATATGCCCAGTATTGGGACTGCTGGGTCATATGGTAGAGACTGTAGTATCTTTTATGACTCAGTCTTGGTAGTCAAATCTCCTGATTTCCACAGTATCCTTTCTGTTACTTTGTAAGCTCTATTCAGTGTCAGGAGGTAGAGACTACTAGGAAAGGACACAAATACCAAGAGGTAAGGATCAATGGGGGCCATCTTGGAGGTCAGCCACCATGATGAAGCTGTCCAGCGACAAACTAGGTTGCTTCATGAGGCGATTAAGTTCTTGGTTACTGGAGGTACACAAACACAACCTAGGTCAGAACTGAGTAAATGAGGAAAAGGATGGGGAAATTCTAGAACACATAATGATTAGATAAGTTCCCTCCTTTCAGAACTCACTGTTCTCTTAGGAGTATTTAAACTGACTTGGAAAAAAGAAAAGATAGAGAAATGAAGTGAAAACACCAAAACATTTTTCATTTTTTTAGTGAAAATATTAGATAAATTATTTGAGGGTTGCATGTATTAAGTGAGCCTTGAGGTAAGGGCAAAGCAGAGTAGTCCCCCAAGATGAGATGATTGGCAGTATACTCTGGAGAAGGTAGCAAGAATTTAAACACTGAGAATTGTTTAATTAGCCTAACTTCATTCAAGACCTCTCAGCCTAATTTTCATTGTTTGTCTTACACACGATAACATCCTTCAGTATCAGCCCATCTTTTTCAGCATCAAGCCCCAAGACTCTGAAACAGTGTTTTAGATAACCTAGTAGGCATTTCATTCTCTAAAGAAACCAATTATATATGAAATTAATAATTAAAAATTATAAATAGAAAGAACAAGAAAACATGCATACCCTATGTCCTGCGGGTAGATTTTTGCATGATGTGTAGGGAATTAGGTGCAAAAAAATCCATTTATGTTAATGGGCATTGCATGTCTAATTTCTCATGCACCACACTGTTGATTTCCCTCTGTGTCTTTGTCAGTACATGGGACCAATGGTGGGGGAAAGAGAGGTGAATGATTTATTTGATGGTCTGTCAATCATAATGGCAACCAGAAATATTCCAAAGCTGTTTTTAACCTCTATAGAAACAGTTAGTTAGACCATATGCTTTTTTCTTCTTGCCAGATGCTGTCATTCATCAATTTCCTATTAAGAAAATGGGATTCGGCAAAAACCACTGAGGTTCTTTCTCATTTGTAATAGATATGCCACAAAATCAGATTGCAAACGTATTCTTCAGGTTCCACAAAATAACTTCTGACACTTGCTAATCTCCATATTAATTCTGACTGACCTTTAATGGTATTTCTTATGTGTGGGCAGAACATCATCCAAAAGTATTATTTTAAAATTACATTTATGACAAGTTTAAGCCTAGAGGTTAAATAGATTTGTTTGTGATTATCCAGTCTGAAAAAAAAATAGAAATTATATGGCCATTTAAAAATATCATCAACCTTCTAATATACTCTCTAGACAGTGAGGAGAGATCATAAAATGTTTGAGAATTAAAGGAAGCAGCATGAGTCAAATGCTGATTACCCAAAGATGTCAAAGAAAGTGAAAAAAAAAAAAACCACAAAAAACAAAACTGTATTGACCGCCTCCCACTGCACCAAGTAGAAAGATCATTTTGTTTAGAGCAGATGGATACTTAATTGCTGTAAAATCCTGGGTGGGTTTGTTTGTTTGCTTGTTTATTTATTGTCAAGGATGACCCAGGGAAAACTAAGGGCTCCTTTTCCTAAGGACCATAGAATCGTTTCAGCCTATACACGGCAGCAGTCTGTCTTCAGGCTTCAACACACAGCTCTAACAACAATCATATTTTGGGTTTTAAATTTGAATCCTCTAGGTAGTTGGAATATATTAACACTTACTGTCCTTTCTAACACAGATCTTCTTGAAGTATTTTTATGATAACACTGATGGCTTCAAATGTTTGCCTGTCATGCTGAATTCACTTAGCAAACCAACTAACATGGAAGTGCAAGGGAAAAGAATATTGTTGCATAACTTGCAATCTGTAGCATTTTGCATTTCTTATTAATAGGAACTGACTCTCTGATAAACCCTGCAAATAGCTTATAGGAGAGAGGAATGCTCTGAAATTCAAGCAAATTTCTTTCAAGAGTTAAGTGCTGATCAAAATTCTGAATTTTCTCTGGCTGTCAGCCAGCAAGAAGCATGCAGGGTCTGCTTATTGTTTAAGATTTTGGTAGAAAGCCACTAAGAAAAAAAAAAAAATCTATGACTTTACAGCTGTCAGACTTTGTTGTATCCACTCCAGCTTAATATTCTCAAGTCTAATATTTTTTAAAGGTCACAAACGAGCTATAATATAATTTTTAACATTTTAATTTTCCCTTTTCTTCCCTGGCTGGTTTTTTTGTTTTTTTTTTCCTCCCCTGCTGGGACAGCTCTACTCATGAAGGTCAAGGGAATGATAATGCTGAGGTAGTTCTGTCTTTTTATTCATAGATCAGGTGGAGAGTGCATATAGCCATAAACATGTACCTCCATCACACGGCTTGCTATTGACCTTTGCCCTGAGCTGAAGATTGTACCTTCTCAGGGGATAACAAATGATTCACTTCGCAGATAGGCAGAGGCCTGGAGCTCCCTCTGCCAGACACTGCCAATTTTCCTGAATGATCTCTTGTGATTGGTTTTCTCATAGGAATAGACTATTTGTGAGTACACTGCTGAACTCTTTGTTTTTTTTTTTAGGAATATGTCTTTGCCAAGAACGGCTGTCCTTCAGTTGAGATGATTAGTACTTTATCTGTGAATGCAGGTTCCCATTCGGCTGTTGGCTAAAAACTCATTTTCACCCTGGGAAAACATCACTGTCCTTTTGGGCACCAAAACACATTTTTGGTATTTGATCAAGTTGAGCCATTAAAAAAATATATAGTAATAATCCTGTTTAAGGTCACTGTGGCTTGACCTCTAATTGCCAACTAAGGTTCCAGTTCTGTAAGGTGACCTAGAAAAATGAGTTAGCTCAGTACTACAAAAATAGTAGCCAAGTCTTCTTTCTTATCCAGTTTCAACTGGGAGCATGGTTCAAAGGAGAGAAGTGGGCACAAAAAGGCATAACCCCTTGATTCTGACCTTGACTTAGGGAGCAAAGTTTTTGACAGGTCCATGGGAAGTAAGAGTAGATGGAGATAGAGGCCCAAAGCAAGAGGATTATTTAACCTGAAGATAAGATTCTTTAAAACTTCATATTTTGAAGTGTTGTGTTATTTTTAAATGCAATTGTACATATACAAATACATATACATTGTTAGATACAAATATAGTAGTCTATTAAATAAAATATTGAGAAACAACCACTATTTCTTGAAATATTCTATCATTTCTTTAGTTTTTATACCCTTGTGTGCCTGAGCTCACTGAAAGACTTTAGTCTTTAAGATTGGCTTTAAAATAAAGCTAAAATAATGCATTAATAGTATGTTGCTGTTTAGTTGCTAAATGGTGTTTAGCTCTTTGGGTGGCCCCATGGACCATAACCAGCTAGGCTCCTCTGTCCATGAGATTTCCCAGGTGAGAATACTGGAGTTGGTTGCCATTTGCTTCTCCAGAGGATCAAGCCTGAATCTCTTGCATTGACAGGTGGATTCTTTACCACTGAGTCACCAGTAGTAAAGCCCCACTAATACAGTCCTTAACAAATGAACAAATTGTCACAAACTGGTTGGCTTAAAACAATAGACAGTTCTGGCAACTAGCAGTCTAAAATTAGAGGGTCAGCAAGTCAGCCTTCCTTCTATCTGAAGTCTCTAAGGAAGGATCCTTCTTTGCCTTTTCCTTTTTTCTGGTAGCTCTCAGCAGTCCTTGGTGTTCCTTGGCTTGTATATAGAAGTGTCACTCCATTTGCTACCTCCATCTTTACATCTTCTCTGTCTCCTCTGTGTCTGCGTGTCTCTTGTACATCCTCTGTTTTCCTATACATCAGTCATTTGATTTAGGATCCACTCTGATTCAGTAGGACCTACATCTTCAAAGATCCTATTTGCAAATAAGATCATAGTCCCAGGTTCTGAGTAGACTTGAATGTTGAGAAAATGCTTCAACCTAAATCTCTCTTTTTCCACATGACCTACTGGGATAACTAGCGTAACTAAGAAAACAGCAAGATCGGTGGCCTGCCTTTTTCTTTTAAAGGTACTTGATGCCCTGGCAGTTGTAGAAAACAAAGGGGTTTAGAATAAATAATGTGAAGATGAGACGGTGACACACAGAGACAGGGTGGTCTCTGCATGCTTTCCTTGTAGATCCCACGTATTTCCCCACCCAGCGTTTAGGCCGTACTTCACACTTAGCCCTAACAGAGAAAAGCTGTCTCCGTCATGACCCAAGATACAGGAAAGTGCCTCACAGGGACTGGAAGACATTGTAAATGTGCTGCATCTTCTTGGAGCAAAGTTGCATCGGTTATATTTCCAGGTTAAAATACACATGACTACTTTTTAAACATTTCTCAATTTTAATTTTTAATTATCAGGGTTTCGCATTTTTAAAAATTATCCAGGATGCCCATTCACTACCTTCTGACATGAGGATGATTTCATTGGAAAACTCTCTCTCCATTCTGTGTGACCACAATTGGATTAATCTCAACATGATGGCTACATAGTAAAACTTCAATAAAGATTTGTTAGATTAATAAACCACTCTAAGAAATTGCTCTGTTCCGTCAGTCCTAACCCAAGAAACTGTTCCAGAGTATCTCATTTCTTATAGAGATCCAAGTCCCTTTCTTGAAATCTGAACCTCTTTGTCATCCTGTTTCCCATTGCTTCCCCTGGGCTCTTAACTATTATTTCAATGCCAATACCAAGCAAGAGTGATGTGCTTCTGCTTGAAAGAAATCCTAATTATCTAGAACTTGAACATACTCCATTATTGAGTCTGATGGTAGAAGAACCTCAGAGAACTGCCAGGTAAGATAATTTTATCATTTACTGTTTGGTACAAAATCTATTAAACCCCCCTCTACAAATTCAGACTATAAACAGGATACATTGCACACAGTGGTCTCCTAAAAAATTCTCCGGTACTACCACCACCTCCTCCTTCGTTCTTCTTCCTATTCTTTTCTCCTCTGTGGGAAAGATAGAGCACAGGAGGAGAAATGGGTGACAGAGGATGAAATTGTTGGATAGCATCATTAACTCAATGGACATGAGCTTGAGCAAACTCTTGGAGATAGTGAAGGACAGGGAAGCCTGGCATGCTGCAGTCCATGGGGTCACAAAGATTCGGACATAACTTAGCAACAGAACAACTCCCTCCGCTTAACAAACCAGGAGCATTAGTTGAGTACCTCATCCTTTTCTCAGTTATGGTACAACCGGAGTCATTATAAACCAGAGATGCACAGATGCTCTCTAACAACACAGAAGTTGTATTTAACTTTCCTGCAGCGATCTGGAGATAGGTGAGTGATTCCAGAAGTTGTAGTTCTGTGAGATCATTCATTCAGGGACCAGGTCTACTACCATCTGATGCTCCCCTACCTCCAGCAGGCATTGTCTTTACTGCTGGTTCACACTAGGTTATCAGTACCACATCCACATTGCATCTTTTTGGATGGAGAAAGAGAGGAAGTGGAGGACAAATAACATTCTTTGAAAGCTCAGTCTGTTGAGAATTCCCTGGGGGTTTAGTGGTAAGGAATCTTGGCTTTCACTGCTTTGCCTTGTGTTTAATTCCTGCTCAGCAAATTGGAAAAGGAAATGGCAATATTCTTGCTTGGAAAATTCCATGGACAGAGGAGCCTGGTGGGCTATAGTCCATGGGGTCAGAGAGAGTCAGACATGACTGAACACACATACTTCTTCAACCAGGAAACTGAGGGTGAAATAAATAAGTAAGGCTCAATCTGGTAGTTGTGCTTATCTCGTCTCACAAGTGCCCAAAATATAGTCATGTGACCTGCCTTTTCAGGAAAATTTGGCCTCTTAAGAGTTTTCTTTCTAAAGGAAAAGGGAGATATTGGATCCAGGCGGCATTTAGCAGTGCCTGCCTATTCCCTACTCACCTTGACAGTCACAATCTGGTCTCAACTCCACCAAGAGCTCTCCTTGACGTTGGCACTTACTGTACAGCATTTTTAATTGCTAATTAAAATATCATTCCTGATTCTTCACTCTAAATGGAATTTTATATTCCATTAGGGCAGGAATTGTTATTCATTTCATGTACTTCAGTGTGACTAGCACACAGTAGGCACTCAACCAGGTGCAGACAATGTATTGCAATACATTAGGGATCCTTATGTATCCTTGATTTCTTTTTATGATAGTTACCCTATGTGTTTCAAACTTGAGCACCTTCATTAATATTCAGGAGAGAGAACTATTATCTTAAAGCAAACTAAACTTTGCTAGCTTCAAAAGAAGAGATAATAAACTATGGAACACACTAAGGGTGAGTGTCTTTGAAGTGAGTATATAGGAAAACGGAATTAATCACCAGCATTAACTGTTTCTTGGAGGCTTAGAGAAAGCACTACATTTGCAGAAAAGAATCGTTCAGTTAGAAGAATGATAGATTGGTTAAGAGAACCATAGAGGTCAATGGCTTGTGAAGTGAGCTGTAGACATCAGGGTTTAGAAGGGTGTGACCCAGAAGACCTAGAGGCTGTGAAATTGAAGGGCCACTGCACAGGAAATGACGAATATGAATTTGGAGGTTATGAGCTTTCATCACTGTGAATGATGAGAGCTGGGTCATATGGTAAGAGGTGCTCTTTTTCAGACTCAATTTATTTTTTCTCTATACGCTTAAGACTTCTCAGAGTCAGCTTTATCCAACTTTCTCTATAGCTGTGCTGCTAGCAAATGGATAGTACCTTACACTGTAGTCATCATAGTGGCTGGTGCACTTAAAGATCAAATGTGTTTGCTGACCTGAAAGATCAGGCTACCCTTTGTTTCTGACAAAAAGAAGCTTCTATGAAAGGGGAATAAATCAGAGAAGAAATTTCTGTGCAATTACAATCGGTTTAGATTGGCTTACTAGCCAAAAAGTGAGAATGATGTGCTAATAACACTGTTAGCTCCTAGAAGATGCAAGGACCTATGCTGTGTACACATTCTCCTTTCTCCAGGTTGATGCCATTCTCAGCAAAAAAGTGAGTCCAAAAAGTAGAAACAGTTCTCCATTGCAACTATGGAAGACAGTATAGTGCATTAGAGTTAAAGTTCTGGGGACAGACTGATGAGGTTCTGACCAGAGTTCTCCACCCCATTGCTGTGGGACTTTGAGAAAATCACTCTAAAGTCTCAATTTCCTCTTATAAAGTGGGTCTAACAGTTATCCAAGTCTATGCCCCAACCAGTAACGCTGAAGAAACTGAAGTTGAATGGTTTTATGAAGACCTACAAGACCTTTTAGAACTAACACCCAAAAAAGATATCCTTCTCATTATAGGGGATTGGAATGCAAAAGTAGGAAGTCAAGAAACACCTGGAGTAACAAGCAAATTTGGCCTTGGAATGCAGAATGAAGCAGGGCAAAGACTAATAGAGTTTTGCCAAGAAAATGCACTGGTCATAGCAAACACCCTCTTCCAACAACACAAGAGAAGACTCTACACATGGACATCACCAGATGGTCAACACTGAAATCAGATTGATTATATTCTTTGCAGCCAAAGATGGAGAAGCTCTATATAGTCAACAAAAATAAGACCGGAAGCTGACTGTGGCTCAGATCATGAACTCCTTATTGCCAAATTCAGACTCATATGGAAGAAAGTAGGGAAAAAGGCTAGACCATTCAGGATGACCTAAATCAAATCCCTTATGATTATACAGTGGAAATGAGGAATAGATTTAAGGGCCTAGGTCTGATAGATAGAGTGCCTGATGAACTATGGACTGAGGTTGGTGACATTGTACAGGAGACAGGGATCAAGACCATCTCCATGGAAAAGAAATGCAAAAAAGAAAAATGGCTGTCTGGGGAGGCCTTACAAATAGCTGGAAAAGAAGAGAGGCAAAAAACAAAGGAGAAAAGGAAAGATATAAGCATCTGAATGCAGTGTTCCAAAGAATATCAAGAAGAGATAAGAAAGCCTTCTTCAACGATCAATGCAAAGAAATAGAGGAAAACAACAGAATGGGAAAGACTAGAGATCTCTTTAAGAAAATTAGAGATACCAAGGGAACATTTCATGCAAAGATGGGCTCGATAAAGGACAGAAATGGTCTGGACCTAACAGAAGCAGAAGATATTAAGAAGAGGTGGCAAGCATACATGGAAGAACTATACAGAACAGATCTTCATGACCCAGATAATCATGATGTGATCACTAATCTAGAGCCAGACATCTTGGAAAGTGAAGTCAAGTGGGCCTTAGAAAGCATCACTATGAACAAAGCTAGTGGAGGTGATGGAATTCCAGTGGAGCTGTTTCAAATCCTGAAAGATGATGCTGTGAAAGTGCTGCACTCAATATGCCAGCAAATTTGGAAAACTCAGCAGTGGCCACAGGACTGGAAAAGGTCAGTTTTCATTCCGATCCCAAAGGAAGGCAATGCCAAAGAATGCTCAAACTACCGCACAATTGCACTCATCTTGCACGCTAGTAAAGTAATGCTCAAAATTCTCCAAGCCAGGCTTCAGCAATCTGTGAACTCCCTGATGTTCAAGCTGGTTTTAGAAAAGACAGAGGAACCAGAGATCAAATTGCCAACATCTGCTGGATCATGGAAAAAGCAAGAGAGTTCCAGAAAAACATTTCTTTTTGTTTTATTGACTATGCCAAAGCGTTTGACTGTGTGGATCACAATAAACTGTGGAAAATTCTGAAAGAGATGGGAATACCAGACCACCTAACCTGCCTCTTAAGGAATCTGTATGCAGGCCAGGAAGCAACAGTTAGAACTGGACATGGAACAACAGACTGGTTCCAAATAGGAAAAGGCGTACATCAAGGCTGTATATTGTCACCCTGCTTATTTAACTTCTATGCAGAGTACATCATGAGAAAAGCTGGACTGGAAGAAGCACAAGCTGGAATCCAGATTGCCGGGAGAAATATCAATCACCTCAGATATGCAGATGACACCACCCTTATGGCAGAAAGTGAAGAGGAGCTAAAAAGCCTCTTGATGAAAGTGAAAGAGGAGAGTGAAAAAGTTGGCTTAAAGGTCAACTTTCAGAAAACGAAGATCATGGTGTCCGGTCCCATCACTTCATGGCAGATAGATGGGGAACCAGTGGAAACAGTGTCAGACTTTATTTTTTTGGGCTCCAAAATCACTGCAGATGGTGACTGCAGTCATGAAATTATAGACGCTTACTCCTTGGAAGAAAAGTTATGACCAACCTAGACAGCATATTCAAAACCAGAGACATTACTTTGCTGACTAAGGTCTGTCTAGTCAAGGCTATGGTTTTTCCTGTGGTCATGTATGGATGTGAGAGCTGGACTGTGAAGAAGGCTGAGCGCCAAAGAATTGATGCTTTTGAACTGTGGTGTTGGAGAAGACTCTTGAGAGTCCCTCGGACTGCAAGGAGATCTAACCAGTCCATTCTGAAGGAGATCAGCCCTGGGATTTCTTTGGAAGGAATGATGCTAAAGCTGAAGCTCCAGTATTTTGGCCACCACATGCGAAGAGTTGACTCATTGGAAAAGACTCTGATGCTGGGAGGGATTAGGGGCAGGAGGAGAAGGGGATGACCGAGGATGAGATGGCTGGACGGCATCATGGACTTGATGGACGTGAGTCTGAGTGAACTCCGGGAGATGGTGATGGACAGGGAGGCCTGGCGTGCTGCGATTCATGGGGTCCCAAAGAGTCGGACACGACTGAGTGACTGAACTGAACTGAACTGAACTGAACTGAATACTAGGATTTACTTTCAAGGCATTATTGTCAAACAAGCCATGATTCTTTTTTGGAAATCCATTCTTTTGAGTTCCCTCTTCTACCCTGGTCTCACTTCTGCAGCCCTTCTTTTCCCCAGCAATGGGAACTATTGAATAGCTAGGATGCTTTATTTTTTTTCTTTTTTCATGAATAAACCAGATAATGACACTCATCTGTATAAGACTCTCTCGTGATTTCCCATTTAGTCAGAATAAACTAAATCCCCATCCAGGTCTGTAATGCTATAGAATGATTTGTCCCAGGTCCCTTTCCTGACCGAGCTTCAACTGCACTGGGTCTCCTCCTGTTTTCTCACACATTAAAATTATTCTCCCCTATTGCTCTATGCCAGGAACCCTCTTCTCCTTTCTGTCTGTGGTTGGGCTCCTTATAACTTTCAGACTTCAATTCAGATGTCACCACATCTTACTCAGACCATCCATTTAAGCATTTCCTTCTCATCGACTGTCTAGCACATCACCCTTTTTAATTTCTCTCAGAGCATATATATCACTATCTTATATTACCTGGATTACCTGTTTGTCTACTTGTTTACTTTCTGCCTCCCCAATGTGGAAAGAAAGCAAGAACCCTCTCTACCTGTTCACTCCTCTTTTCCCAACACTTAAGAGTACCAGGGACATACTAGTCATTCAATAAATATTTGTTTAATTAAGGAGTGAGTGAATGGCTGAATTGGCCTCTTGCAGATTTGTATTACCAGAGTCATTGGTTTGATGTCACACACAACAGCAAGTGCTCAAGAAATGTGAGCGACTGTTACAGTATGAGCTGTCAGTACTCTACCACCTACCCAGCGCCCAATTAGTCCTTCTTACAACATTGTTTCCCTGATTCTGAGGATTTGCAAAGTAAAATATAGCTTACAGTGTCCTTGTATTTTGGAGTTAAGTCACAGTGATAGCTATCCATGCTTATCAAACCAGTCTTGCGGGGCTGGGGGGGGGTGCATTTGTAAGAATCATTGCCTCAGGGGTGAGGCATTGGTGTGAAGTGGGGAGAGATACAAGCTTTGAAATCACTTAGGTGAAGGTTCTAATCAACAGCTGTCTCAACACTGACATTTTCTGTGTGGGCTCCAGAAATTTACTTAACTTCTTTAATATTTATCCTGTTCTGTATTTTTAAAAGGATTAAAATTTAAATACAGAAGGAATCCCATAACTAGGGCCATTAAGAATACAAAATTCTGACATTGGTGTGTATAACCAAACTTCCAAACCTCAGGCATGGATATCGCTCCAAATATTTTTCCAGCTTCAAGGTCATTCTCTCCAGAGTAAGTGCTGAGTGGAATTAAGTGAGGGTAGAAAGACTGTCTTCCCTACCCCCACCACACACAGAACAATGTTTACCTTTGAGAGTCTTACTTACTGCAAGGCTAAACCACCAGTATGGTAAAGAATGAGTTTCCTCCTGAATCAGAGGGTTGGTGCAACCCAACATTATGGTCCAAAAAGTTTCTAAGTTGAGGGAGATAAAGACATTGCCATTTTCATGTCAGTAGTTGAGACAGTGCATAAAATGAAATGATCACCTCTATAGGTCTCTCTTGTGCACAGTTTACTACAGTCTTAGTTTTGATGATGTAGAATGTGCTGAATGGGAGTTAGACCCTAAGATACCCCAAGGCCAAGTGGTAGACTGTGTGAACTGATTTTAAATAATATTCTTGGCTGTGCTGGTGATACTCAGGACTGTTTGAAAACTAGTTCTGTGTTGAGGGAGGAGGTGTTGAGTTCAGACCAGTGTTCACACAATGCAGGATTTAAAAAATCAACCCTCCTCTTGAGGAGAATAACTAGTGAAAAACTTTAAATACATTTTGTTTCAGTTCAGTTCAGTCGCTCAGTCGCGTCCGACTCTTTGCGACCCCATGAATTGCAACACGCCAGGCCTCTCTGTCCATCACCAACTCCCAGAGTTCACTCAGACTCACAGCCATCGAGTCGGTGATGCCATCCAGCTATCTCATCCTCTGTCGTCCCCTTCTCCTCCTGCCCCCAATCCCTCCCAGCATCAGAGTCTTTTTCCAGTTAGTCAACTCTCTGCATGAGGTGGCCAAAGTACTGGAGTTTCAGCTTTAGCATCATTCCTTCCAAAGATCACCCAGGACTGTTCTCCTTTAGAATGGACTGGTTGGATCTCCTTGCAGTCCAAGGGATTCTCAAGAGTCTTCTCCAACACCGCTGTTCAAAAGCATTAATTCTTCGGCACTTAGCTTTCTTCACAGTCCAACTCTCACATCCATACATGACTACTGGAAAAACCACAGCCTTGAATAGACGGACCTTTGTTGGCAAAGTAATGTCTCTGCTTTTGAATATGCTATCTAGGTTGGTCATAACTTTCCTTCCAAGGAGAAAGCATCTTTTAATTTCATGGCTGCAGTCACCATCTGCAGTGATTTTGGAGCCCCAAAAATGAAGTCTGACACTGTTTCCACTGTTACCCCATCTATTTCCCATGAAGTAATGGGACCAGATGCCATGATCTTCGTTTTCTGAATGTTGAGCTTTAAGCCAACTTTTTCACTTTCCTCTTTCACTCCCATCAAGAGGCTTTTTAGTTCCTCTTCCATAAAGAACAGAGTCTATCTATAAGATGTGAAGAATGGCTCTGTTGGAGAAAGGAAAAACTTCCTCTCTACCCTTAATAGGTTCTTATAGATGATCTAAGAATAAAACTGAGGAGACAGATTAAGAAGAGAAAATCAAATTTAATTATATATGTGCAGGAATCCCATAATAATTTGAGGGATGAAGGCAACTCACATGGAGATGGAAAAGCAAATGTTCATTAAATATATGTTCTCAGGGCCATGCAGAGACAGCAGGACAAAGGACATTGGTCTCCAGGCCCTGCAGAATTTCCCCCAGTACACCTAGCTCATATGCTTTGTAGACATCTCTGGTAATAGTGCTCTTCCTAGACCAGATCTTTTGTGCAGATTCTTTCATATAGTTAATGGGAAGGTAACAAGAAAGACTTCTGGACTCTTCTGTTCTTTTAAAAATAACCAGCCTAAAAACATCCTCATGCCAAAGCACGTATTTTAGGGTAGTGAATTTTGTTTCCTTATAGCTGTTTCTCACATATTATTTTGTTCACCAGGGGCCAGGATAAAGAGATGAATAAAATACAGAGAATGCAGTCAGTGGTTATGATGACTAGGAGAAGAGAGTTACAAGTTAAACAGACATCTCAGCAAAAACATAAACCGTAGAAAGCAGAGGCTACTTAAGCATCCGTTAGGATGATTCACAGCATTCATGGAATGGATACTTGAGTGCCTCCTTTACTGAGGCTAAGTACTATGACATCCACCCCAAATGGAAGCAGAGGAACTAACAGTGAATTCTGTCATGGAAGTTGTGTGAAGGGAATTCCGTGAAAGAAAAAAGGGAAACTCTGAGGAGGACCTAGGTGAACCACACAGTATTCAGCTCTTTCCTTCTGTCAGTGATAATGAGAGAATCAGCCAAGTAAAAGGCATGCATTCTGTAGGCAAAAGAAAAAAATTAGTGATGTTCCAGCTCAGACAGCAAAGCTACCTCCTACATCCTCCCTCCAGACTCCCTATTTTGCTTAAGAAAGGTGGAGTCTGGCTGAAGGCAGATTTTTTTTTTTTTCTCTTGATGCCAAAAATTGATAAGCTCTTTCTTTTTTTTTTTTTTCATAAAAATTCATGGTTAATACAATTAGCACATTTGTATCTTTAAAAAGATTGTTAAAAGATATTCACTATCACCTACATATCTAAGTATTCTTTAGCTATTCAATTTTAAATGTATCCTTTTTTTTTTTTCCAATTGAGTCTTTTCTTAGATCGGCAATTAAGGAATGGTTCAGAAGTGGCATTTGAAATCCACTGTACTTTTTTCCAAGACAGAATTCATTGTTCCCTCAGCTAATGTGTATGAGACATTTAAATTTTAAAAGATGGCCTCACTGGTTGTACATGACACTAAGAACAGGCAGAAGCTGAAATCCTGAAAGGTAGCACACCATGTTATCAAATGCTCTTTTCCCTTCTGGGTAGTATTACTTACATTGTGCAAATGTGTTATGCAAAATAATCTTAAAACTGATTCTGTATCTTTGCCTTAGGTTCATACAATATTCATTGAAAGTTTTACAAAAAAAGAAATTAATTTAGTATAAAAATCAACCACTTAAAAATGCCCATGTATATCAATGCAACAACATTCCAAATGGAAGCTAGGGAAAAAGGAAGAGCAGCTCAAATCAGAATTTCATACATCTTACTTAATTACCTGTTCCTGTATGTCTATATTTATATGTCTAGCACAGCAAAAGCCTGTGGAACCTGAACATGAGAAATTCTCACTCTAGCTAGTTTCATAGCCTTGAACAAGTCACTGTACATCAATCACATTAGTTTCCCTCAGTCTTTAAATGATGTTTCTAAAGTTAATCCCAGTTATTTTATAAGGTTGTTTTAAATATAAAATCAAATTATATCAAAATTAAATGTGTTTTACATGCTGAGTTTTCTAACTCACCTAAATTATCATGACTCTTCCTCTCTGGCCTGTGGATGGAAGTTTGGAGCATCTGATAAACATATTTTTTGTTGTTATATATAAAGGCAAAAGCAAGTCATGGAAAATTTTGGCCTCTCTGCTTATAGAGTATAGGATTTTTGTCATTTGGTTGGTACAGAGAATTAATGTTCATTTGCACACAGTAATTTATATTCCCCAGAGTTTTTGAAAATTTAGGAGTGTTTATTCTAATATTTATTAGATAGGTATATACTAAGCCCCTGAATCTTCTATCATTTTAATATTTGAGACTTGTAAGCTTAATATTTCTAAAATTGCAATTATATGGGTTGCAAAGGATTGCATGATTGTGAATCACATTATGTAAGCAAATGTTTAGATGAATTTTCATTGTATAGCTTATAATCTTGAGATGCAAAATTGCATCAGATGCCTCATCTTTTGAAGAGATTTTTTATTATTAATGCTTCATGCAAACCATAAAATTTTTTTTTTTAACTTTTGACTAAAACTGCTTTGCTCATTGACTTTTGTGCCTTGTACGTTAGTTTCAATACAGTTTGTTTTCATCAGTTATTGCATTCATGTTCTTTGTCTAGAGTTTCATTGACGGATCTTTCAGTTGGGAAGTCTTATAGGTCCTGCTGATTCTTTCTCTCTTGGGACTTGATTTTATACTAATGGATTAGTCTGCCCTTTGACAATTAGATTCATGGGTTGGTCAAAAAGTTCATTTATCTTTTTCCATAAGATAGTATGAAAAAACCCAAACAAACTTTTTGACCAACCCAATATTTTGCTCTAAAATTGTCACTAAATGAGTAAACATTACTAGTCAACCATCATTTATTTATATGGAGAGAAAAAAAAGTACACTTTTACCCATCTAGGTTCTTCTGGCTAGTCTAAGAATTAAATGACATGAGACAGATTAAGAGGAGGAAATCAAATTTTATTAAGCACTGACAAAGGTGCGATAATAATATGAATCCTAAGGACACGTTAGGCAATTGAAGTTTATATCCTGGCTGAGAGGAGAAGGGGATGAGGGCTTGAAACTTCAAAGGGAAGGAAAGCAACTGACAGGAAGATGAAAAGAGCAAATATTTGGTAAACAAAATGTTTGCTGGGTCAGAGACAGTGGGACAGAAAAGACTTTGACAAACAGGCCTTGCTAAGTTTCTCCCAGTCTACCACACACTTCATATTATACTTTAGTTCTCTATGGTGATAGTTCTCTTTTTCTGGAATAGGCCGTTTATCTAAATTCTTTTAAACGGGTAAGAGAGGACATATAAGCTCCTCCTGAACTTTTCATTTCATGAAAGCCATCAATCCCCAGAATTCTGAAGCTGAAGAGACACATTTTGGAGTGATCAGTTTTGTTTTCCTTCAGTTGCATCAACATTTTGTGATGTCAATTGATGACTTTGCTAATACAAGTATTTCATGATAGGTTTCTTGTTTCTGACCTACATGAGCAGTGGAGTAAAGCAGATTTAATTTACACAGTGGGGATGAAGAGAAATTACGTGAAGAAATATTTTGGATTTTTTGGTAAGACTGTCAGAATCTCAGTGAAAAGGTTATTAATTCATATAATTTGGTTTCTTAAAGACTACCTTTTATATAAGTTTATTTGTATCATTAGGTGATACTCATATGCACATGATTCAACAGTTGTAGAATTCATTGGGAAAAGGAAATACAGTAATCCTCATGCCTCAGGTATCAAAGTACCTAATTGAAATGCACTAGGAGGAAAAGTCAAGTTTATTACCCTTGCCTACAACTTGCAGTGTGACATTTTGCTTTATAGCATTTGGAATCTCTCACCTCCAAAGAACAATGAACTTCAAAAGCATAATACAAGTGGGAAAATTGCCTTAAAAATGTAATTTTAGAAATGATTATCTGAAAATACTGTTAAATGAAAAAGTTTGGTGAAAAGATGAAACTAATATTTCATTCATCTTCTGTTGATTCATATTTAAACCCAATGTAAAGTTCAGATGTTTAGGGGAAAGAGGGGAAAAAAAAAGTGATTGAATAAAATAAGTCAGGATAAGTCCTTAAAGTTTAACTCAGATATTGTATTTGAGAGTCTGTGGTGTGTGGCTTATGATTTTTTTATTTGCCGTTGTTGTTTCTATGGGTAAAACATCTTTTCAAGGAAAGTAATACAATTATTAAACCTATGATTTCTTTGGGGGATTCCATTTTCATTTATTATGGACAATTTACCCATAAACAGCAAATAAAAAATCAAATTCTTTCATGAAGGAGGGGTAACCTAATTGAGCGTATGAGCAGTGGTAATCCTAACTGTTAGTTTGTAGGTTGCAGGTGGTTCTTTCATAATACAGTGCTTACAACAGATAATAGTTCTTAACAGTGCCAGCCACTAAGGTCTTTACACACGTTAAATCATTCCATCCCTACATCAATATTAGGAAATGGATGTGCTTATTATACTCATTTTACACTTGAAGAAATTAACATTTGGATCTGTGACCATGTCCTATGTTTCAGCACAGACTTCCTCCCATAGGGTCCATCAATTTATACCCCAAGTAAGCTTCCAACAAACCACCTCAAATAAGCATACAGGTCTAAATACAAACAGCCTGTTCTCTATGCAGGCACTATTTTCAATCTCCCACATTCCTTGTGGCTCCCACCTACCCCATCTTCCAACTTCCAATCAACTTTCTTTTATTCCCTTCCCATATTCAAATGACAGATACAGCACTAACGAGGGATGGGTCTATTGTAGCTCATTACCACGGCAACCTGCAAGTGCCATAACTGCTGCAGGGTCAGCTTCCAAGTTTTTGTTTCTTTTTTTTTTTTTTTTAATAACTTGTGAGAATTTTAGTCTCTTTCTGTTTTTTTTTTTCTTCTACTGAGAACAAAAGAGAGAAATCAAAATTCTGAAGCTCACCTCTAAATACCCTAACAAAGATTGACCTGAGCTGTGGCACTGGGTCTGAGTTCTAAGGAGCACTGGGATTAAGAGAATGCCCCCCTGTAACTCCAAAACCCCAGACAATCTTCGTAAATTGATTATGTGGAAACAAAACAAGGTAAATAAATGCTCAGGGAATCTGTCAAATTGCTTCAAACAACATTTATAGCTTCATGTCTTCTCCCATACTTTATTTTTATATGTGAAATTGAAAAATAAACTGAATTCTGAAAATGCCTAAGGGTCAAAGAATCAAAATGGAAGTGATTCAGAGAGACCACCCTCTCCTGCTGTTTAAAGAAATTAATGGTGGAGCCACTTAAAAATTTCATGAAATGAAAGACTGAATAATCTCACCATTTTCATTGTTTAAAACCTCAAAAATATAAACCAGAAGTCATAATCAAGTTCATAAAGTTGCTTATGGATTATAGAGAAGTCATACAGAATTTGAATTCAAATGTTATGCTAGTCCCCAGGAGAGAAAATTACCTAGGACTATCTGATAATTAAAAGGATCCTTCTATAAAGATTAGAAATGCAAAGCTGTTTAACTTTGAAGCAAATAATACTACTTCTATATCCCCAATCTGGTATTTTATCTGTTCTTCATACAAAACCAATTCATGGGGGTACTTAAATACTGTCTCACAGGGGAAGATGTTTTATCTGAATTATATACCAAGGCAACTATTTTGTTTAGTGAAGCCCTGACACACATGGATCTGTGGAAATGTTGGAACTGAGAATAAGTAATATCATCTACAGGTTACATTGCACTTTAGAAACTCTGGTCACCAATGGTGTTGTTCATTTCTTGGGGAAGAGGGACTCATGTGGTCAGCAGAGAGGTCTTCTTAGAAAGTTGGAAGAGCTATGGAATTTTTTAATGAGTACCATAAAAATCTGCTCATTTCTGTAAAGAAATGAACTGTCCAAGTAACGTGGCCTATCACAAGCTCACTGCTTAAAGCCACAGATGCCATATTCCAAAGAGAATGGAAATCACCCACTAACTGGGTGCCTGGACTCAACTTGGATATGCATGTTTTACAGCAAAGGATTGGTTCTCTTTAAGAGTCAGCAGTGTTAAAAGTCCATGAAATGTGCACCTAATTATTATTATTATGTACCAGACACTGGGTAAGACTGTAGGGACAGATTGTTGTGAAAGATAACCATGGTCACTGCTCCTGAGGAGTTGACATAATATTGGGGGAAATGAACAACTATGAAATAATAATTCAGTTAGTAAGTGTTGTGAAGAGAATCAAATAAGCCATACTCACTGTGGACCTACTTGAGAGAAAGCGATAACTTTCTGAGAGGGGGCATTTGAGCTGAGACTTGGCTGAAGAAAGTACAAGTATTAATAGATCTAGGGAAGAGACTGTCAGGCAAAGTGAGTTGCAGTGAAGAAAAAAAAACAACTCAGAAAGACACTTTTGTTTAGAAACAGGAAATAGAGACACCCCTCTCCTCACCACTCCTGTCTTTGACCAGTGCATATTTTGAGTAACAGATTAAGGAAGACCAGCTCCAGATTCAGCCTGGAAGGGGTTTGCTGTCTTTCATTTCAGGGAAAAAAAAAAAAATGTGGGTTAACAATGATAATGCCCTCCTCAACTTTCTCTGGAGCGTTGCTAGGGTGACACTGTAATTCAAAGGACAGAATATCAATAAATCCAGGATGTACAGGAATGTAAACAAGGTTTAAAAAAATAGTCCAAGTGTTTGTTAAATAGACCGCAACGGGACAGGTCCATTATCATTGCAGAAAGCTCTGTACTTAGTATGTCCAATTATCTAAATAGCTCAAAAACATAATCAATCCATCAGTAGTATTCAGCTTTCTAGCTCTGATATCTGATTGTGAATCCTCTGTGTTTATTCATACTTCTGCCAAATGTCGATTCAGAAATGTATTAGCATCTGCCAGTGATGAATAAACATAAGATTGGGCCCCTCCTGCAGTTCTTAGTCAGGCTGAAGAACAAGGGCTAGTCCTATCCATGCCTCAAAGATGATTCTTCACATCACAGAACTGTGTCCTTTTCTGTAATAGAGTCAGCATCATCAAGGACGACTCTAACCTCAAAGCCTTGGCCTTTAGTAGGGGCGTCTCCCTTTTTTTCCTAATGGTCAGCTTACCCAGAATTAACGCATTTTAAAAGACCCGGTATGCTGGCTTCCTTGTCCTTCAGTTTTCTTAACAGGCACATACTTGTGGGATTCCAGAGGTACTGGGTCTGAAAACCCTGGGATGTTGAGAGCACCCAGGGGTGACTGGGAAGAAAGGAGATTGAAGGCAGAGGGTGAGACCAGCAGCACTGCCCAGCCACTGGGCCTTTTGAGTGTGAACGTGTCTGTGGGTCTTTCTTTGCTTGTGTGACAGGCAGTGTGGTGTGCTGAATACCTATTAATTAGGCCATTCTATCCATAAGTTGTGGAATCCAATTGTCCTGATGACTGGGTGATAAGATGAATGAGTCACACACAGCCCTGTGTGGACACATCCCGTCATTCATTTTCTTGAACCTCTTTGCATGCAAGAATCAGCGAGTCTCCACATAGCTGCCAGCCCAAGTCATTTGCTGGCTGGCCTAAAGGGAGGCGTGTGCCCTCCTTAATCTCAGTAGCATTGGTTTTGTGGTGCATGTCCTGCACTCTAGATTAAAATGTAGCTGAGGAGAACTGAATCAGAAGCTCTATCTATCAGCCTGTTTTATGCTTATCTGAGTGACTGAGGGCTTTTAAAATCAGTGTCAGAATAGGTGCTTATATGAGGTGCTAGAGGTCCTAATCTTATAAACATTGAGGTCTCCAGTTTCTGTAGAAAAACCTGACATAGTCAGGGTGGTCATCCAGCATATTCAAGAAAAGGACGTTCTTAGTGGTACTTCCTTATCCATGGGAGTGTGTGTGTGTTGTGGAGGGTGGGGGAAGGGGGAGGTTAGGAGGGAGGGGTTTTCACTTCCCCATTGTAGGAACTTACCTATCGTTCAGTTCATTTCAGTTCAGTTGCTCAGTCGTGTCCGACTCTTTGCGACCCCATGAATCGCAGCACGCCAGGCCTCCCTGTCCATCACCAACTCCCAGAGTTTACTCAAACTCATGTCCATTGAGTCGGTGATGCCATCCAGTCATCTCATCCTCTGTTGTCCCCTTCTCCTTCTGCCCCCAATCCCTCCCAGCATCAGGGTCTTTTCTAATGAGTCAACTCTTCGCATGAGGCAGCCAAAGTATTGGAGTTTTAGCGTTAGCGTCAGTCCCTCCAATGAACACCCAGGAATGATCTTCTTTAGAATGGACTGGTTGGATCTCCTTACCTATTGTTACTTACCTATTAATGCCTATGATACTAAGCTACCTGCTCCCACCTATTAAGAGAATGTTAGAACCCATCGTTACAATGATAGCTATCACTATCTATAACTATAGTTATCCATGATAACTATTGCTGTCACTCTGGTCATAGGTCAGTAGTAAATTCTCATTATTTACTGAACATTCTGACTTCTTGTGTCTTCTCATTTGTTTTTCCATCTACTAGTTAGCCCTTTTGCAAATCATGAACTTCTTTTTGTCTTTTCAGGCGAGTTTAAATGCCATGACTGGGAACGCCTTAGGTACCCCAACTCAGATGATCTCTTTTTTTTTTCTAGAAGTCTGTGGTAGCTTTTATACACCACTGCTACTGCTGCTGCTTAGTTGCTCAGTTGTGTCTGGCTCTACAACCCCATGCACTGTAACCCGCCAGGCTCTTCTGTCCATGAGATTTCCCAGGCAGGAATCCTGGAGTGGGTCTCCATTTCCTTCTCCAGGGGCTCTTCCTGACCCAGGAATCCAACCCACGTCTCCTTCATTGGCAGGCAGATTCTTTACTGCTGAGCCACCAGGGAAGCCTAAAGTGCTTAATACTGAACTTTATAACTGTTTGTTTACATGTCTGCCTCATTTATAGCCTGAGAGCTCCAGAGTCAATCAGCAGGCAAGTTCATCAAAGGATTAGGAAGTAACTTTCAAACATTTGATGCTATTTAGCAAGAAAGTTCCTTTATAAAGAATTGGAAAATGTTGTTTGGCTAAATTGTTTTCCATTAGACTTTCATATCCTCGAGTGTAGGCATTGTATCTTTTTTATCTCAAATACTCAGAAACCTAGCACAAGATCTGAACAGTGCTTGGTAATTGTTTGGTCAATGAATAAATAGTTGAAATAGTTGTCACTTTCTAGCTGCAGATATATCAATGACACTAGGCTCAGTTCAGTTCAATTGATCAGTTGTGTTTAACTCTTTGTGACCCCATGGACTGCAGCACGCCAGGCCTCCCTGTCCATCACCAACTCCCGGAGTTTACTCAAACTCATGTCCATTGAGTCAGCGATGCCATCCAACCATCTCATCCTCTATTGTCCCCTTCTCCTCCCGCCTTCAATCTTTCCCAACATCAGGGTCTTTTCCAATGAGTCAGTTCTTTGCATCAGGTGGCCAAAGTATTGGAGTTTCAGTTTCAGCATATGTCCTTCCAATGAATGTTCAGGACTGATTTCCTTTAGGATGGACTGGTTGGATCTCCTTGCTATCCAAGGGACTGTCAAGAGTCTTCTCCAACACCACAGTTCAAAAGCATCAATTCTTTGGTGCTCAGCTTTCTTTATAGTCCAACTCTCACATCCATACATGACTACTGCAAAAACCATAGCTTTGACTAGACTGACCTTAGTTGGCAAAGTAATGTTTCTGCTTTTTAATATGCTATCTAGGTTGGTCATAGCTTTTCTTCCAAGGAGCAAGTTTCTTCATTTCATGGCTGCTGTCACCATCTGCACTGATTTTGGAGCCCAAAAAACTAAAGTCTGTCACTGTTTCCACTGTTTCCCCATCTATTTGCCGTGAAGTGATAGGACCAGATGCCATGATCTTAGTTTTCTGAATGTTGAGCTTTAAGCCAACTTTTTGATTCATCTCTTTCACTTTCATCAAGAGGCTCTTTAGTTCTTCTTCGCTTTCTGCCATAAGGGTGGTGTCATCTGCATATCTGAGGTTATTGATATTTCTCCTGGCAATCTTGCTTCTGGCTTGTGCTTCATCCCACCCAGCATTTCTCATGATGTACTCTGCATGTAAGTTAAATAAGCAGGGTGACAGTATATGGCCTTGACTTACTCCTTTCCTGATTTGGAACCAGCCTGTTGTTCCATGTCCAGTTCCAACTGTTGCTTCCTGACCTGCATACAGATTTCTCAACAAGCAGGTCAGATGGTCTGGTATTCTTATCTCTTGAAAATTTTCCACAGTTTGTTGTTATCCACACAGTCAAGGCTTGACAGATGCTATGTGCTAGAAAATATTCAAATATATTAGGCCCACCCCTCATAGTCAGAGATTAAAGAAAGTTAAAAAAAAATAGTTAATCTGTAATAGAGAGTGCAGTCCTTGCGTTTTAACATATTTGCAGAACTATGTCTTCTTCTCAAAATGATAAAAGTTTGTTCTTTCTCAAAGATCCAGCTGAGTGGTGCCCTCTATGTTTTCTCACTGAATTCCTGCAGGCAGAAGTGTTCAAAGAGTGTCCTCTCTCTCCTTTCTTCTCTCTCTCTCTCCTTCTTTCTACCACCCTTTCTCCATCTCTCTCTCTCCCCTCACTTGGTCCCTTGCTGTCACTCTCTCTCTCCATTGTGTTATAATCATTTCTTAAATGTTTTCACACTTAATTGCAAATATTTGGGAGCACATTTGCCTTCTCTCCTAACCAGTGATTCTCAATCAGGATCATTTTTTCTCCCAGGGACATTTAACAGTGTCACATCTGGAGGATGTAGGGCCTTTGTAATCAGGTACTGATTAGAGGCCAGGGATGCTGCTAAACATCTTATAATGCACACAACAATCTCCCAAAACTAAGAATTATGCATCTTATAATAATGTCAGCCATGCTAAGGTTGAGAAATTCTGCACTAGACTATGAACTCTTTGAAGGCAAGGGAATGTATCTGAATTCACTGCTAATTTTTTTTGAATCTCCAGGGTTTAACAAGGCTTGGCCTATCTATGTTCAGATAATGTTTGATAAATGAATAAATGGATGAATGAATGACTGGTTGGTGGATGAATGAATGAGCAGGATGAATCAGTTTATCAATCTAGGACCATTTTTCAGCCCTATAAATTCTTGGCAACCTTTTCTTTCCAAGTCAGAATTGCTATTTATTATCTGAATTACAGAGTAATCAAGTCACCAGCCAAGATGTTGACCTGACTGGCTCTCATTTTGAGCAAGCACTTGACCACAGTTCTTGAAACATCTACTGTCAGCAAATATTACTCGCCCTCATCTGGTTGTTTGAAAACTAGGTCATTTGTATGCTTTCCCTTTGTGCTGATCATCTGTATCTGTAATCTGTATTTTATCACCTTGTCATGCTTCTTATAACTGCATTATTCTCTCAAGCTGTTGAAGAATCTGATGTGCCTCTCACTTTAAAAACCCACTGAAGGGTTTGCTCTCTGGGTTTGTCCTAGGCAGTAGGACTTGGTCATACTCTTCAAGGTAGAAAACAAATGCATTTTCTTTTGGTCAGTCTCAACAACTTAATCTTTTAATCAACTGCCTCTGTGTGTGTATTTATGTGTGTGTGTGTCTTTTAAAATAACCAAGCATATCAACTGCCTTGTGTGTGTATATGTGTTTATGTGTGTATGTACATGGGTGTGTGTGGCTTTTAAAATAATCAGCATATCTAGAGATAAGAATATATTACTTCGCTTAGTCCGAGAAGGTTCCCCAAATGAAAGCTATCCACCTGTCATGAAGTTTTTACACCTCTTTTTATTATTTCTGCATTTGCTACAGCTAGTACTTACGGATTTTAGGTAGAAGAGTATGTGAGTTGCATGTGATTTTTCTGTTGGCCTCTGAAATGGTTTCCATCTATGCATGTCTTCACTGCATTATGAGCTGGCTCTGGTCAATGAGTGCAGTGACAACATCCAATACTTGAGTTGTTACCCTTCCTTTCAGATTGGTTCTACTATTTAAAACAACATAAAGGACCTTTGTTTATTTTTGGATTTAAGCCTTAAATAAAAACAGTAGTGTACACATACACAAACATATATACCCTTCAATGGAAATAAAGTAATCACCAGGAATTATTTAGCTTGCTTGAAATTTTTACTACTGAGTAAAAAGGCCTGGGGGAAATCTCCTAGAAGGGAACCTATGTCGAGATTGACACAACATGAATTAATTACATTGAACATAAATTTTTAAAAAGAAGATGAAGGAAAAAATTAGAGTTTAGATATCTTCACAGATTTATACTTCCTTTATCTGGCATGCTTTTTATTCCATTGTGAGATATAGAATTAATGAACTGTTGCATGAAAATGCAAATGTATTATTTAAAGGACAAAGTTAAATGATCACTCTGTACCTACTACAAGGCTAAAAAATAAACATTATCATATCTGAAACATCATTATGTGCTTCTTGAATTCACACCTTTCTTCTCCTCTGTCTCCCATAGTAACTGCCATCCTGAGTTTTGTATTATTTCTTTGCTTTTGTTTGTAGTTTTTACCTCATGTATGTATGCTTCAATAAACAGTATATTATTTAGTTTTATCTGCTTTTAAAAATACATTAAACCATATAGTATATTTTCTTCTGTCTTAATTCCTTCACTCACTATTATATCTTTGAGACCTGTCACTGTTAAGATGTAGTTCTAGGTCATTATCTCATTGTGTGAATACACTACAACTTACTCATTTCACTTAGGATGAAGATTTGAATGGATGATTCTTTTCTTTCCCTTATACAGACAGTGCTACTATAAATATTTTGAACAATATATTCTGGTATACTTTTGAAATATTTTCTCCAGGATACATGTTTAATAATAAAGTGGTCATATTGTAGATTATATACAGGGCTTCCCAGGTGGCACATTGTAAACAATCTGCCTGCCAAGCAAACTCGCAGGTTTAATCTCTGGATCAGGAAGATACCCTGGGGAAGAAAATGGCAACCCACTCCAGTATTCTTGCCTGAGAAATCCTATGGACAGAAGGAGCCTGGTGGGCTACCGTCCATAGGGTTGCAGAGTTGGAGATGACTTAGCAACTACACAACAACAATAGTATATATACCTGTTGTAAGTCAGAATATATTGGATGCACCAGATATGTAATTAAATAACAACAGCAGTAGCAGTTATCAGCGGCTCACACCAGCAAAGGCTGATTGTGTTCTCTAGTTGCACATGTATTATTTGTGGGTTGGGCATCTTCAGTGTGTCTTCAATCTAGGAACAGCTTCAAAGAGAAGCCCCAAGTGGTCACACTGCCAGAGTTGTGCCAGAGGGGAAAGACCACAAGACACAACAACCAGGAAGTAAAAGCTTCTACTCAGAAGTGATATATATCCCTCCCATTCATATTTCATATATTTTATATACTAAAGTAGGTCACGTGGCCTAATAAGAATTCTACAGGATGGATTTAAAATCCATGGAGGGGCACTGCATTTGGTGACAGCATGGATTCCTGGTGACTCAGACAATAAAGAATCTGCCTGCAGTGTGGGAAATCTGGGTTTGATACCTGGGTTGGAAAGATCTCCTGAAGAAGGGAATGGCTACCCACCTCCAGTATTCTTGCCTGAAGGAATCCGTGGACAGAGGAGCCTGGCTACAGTCTATGAGGTTGCAAAGAGTTGGACACAACTGAGTGACTAACTCTTTCATTTTGGCCTTCCCAGATGGCACTGGTTGTAAAGAACCTGCCTGCAAATGCATAAAGAAATAAAGAATCACAGGTTCAATCCCTGGTTCAGCAAGATCACTGGAGAAAGGCTTGGCAACCTACTCCAGTATCTTTGCCTGGAAAATCCCATGGACAGAGGAACCTGGCAGGATACAGCCCAGAAGGCTGCAAAGAGTTGAATGCAATGGAGGCAACTTAGCACAAGCACAGCACAAGCAAACACAATACAGTCTCCCACAGTGTGTATTTAACTTTACGAGTAATATCAAAGCATTCTCAGAGTAGTTGCATCAAATTGCATTTCCACCAACAGGATCAGAATTCTTTCGTCCACATCCTTACCAATGCTCTGTATTTTCTGACTTTTAAATTTTTATCAGTCTAATAGGAGTGAATGATGTCTCCTGTTTTTTTAAGTTGCATTTTTCTGATTATTAATGGGATTGAATATCTTTTCATATAGGCCGTTTAAAAAATTATGTCAAGTTTCTGATTAATCACTTTCCTTTTGTTGTTGTTCAGTTGTTAAGTGGAGTCAGATTCTTTGCATCCCCATGGACTGCTCCCCTGTCCTTCACTCACATCAGAGTTCGCTCAGATTTGTGTCCATTGAATCAATGATACTGTCTAACTGTCTCATCCTCTGCCACCTCTTCTCCTCCTGCCTTCCATCTTTCCCAGCGTCAGGATCTTTTCAAATGAGTCAGCTCTTTGCATCAGGTGGCCAAAGTATTGGAGCTTCAGCTTCAGCATCAGTCCTTCCAGTGAATGTTCAGAGTTGATTTCCTTTAGGATTGTCTGGTTTGATCTCCTTGCAGTTCTAGGGACTCTCAAGAGACTTTTCTAGCACCATAATTCAAAAGCTTCAATTCTTCAGTGCTCAGCCTTCTTTATAGTCCAACTCTTCACATCCATACATGACTACTGGAAAAACCATAGCCTGTTTGTCTGTTAAACTAGATGAATGTCTATGCTATTCTTTTCTTACTTGTTCACAGGAATTCCTTTTCTGGTTATTAATCCTTTCTCAGTTGTGTGGTGCAAATATCTTCTCCCAAATTGTAGCTATGTCTTATGATAAGACAATAAGCAATAATTTTCAATTATTTTGAAATAAGTCTAAATTTAAACTTAAAAGTTATAGAAAGTATGCATAAAGTCCAATATACTCCTTGCTCAGAATCCATTTTTCTTTCTTCTGAAGCATTTGAGAGTAAGTTGGGACACAATGCCCCATTACCTTTCAATACTTTGGTATATATTTCTTATGTAAAAGAATCATCACAGTACATCCATCAAGATCAAGAAGTTAGCATTGATTCAACATTACTATTAAGCCAAAGATACTATTCAGGTTTGGTTATTTGTCCTAATAATATTTTTTATAGATCCAGGGCCTAGCCCAGCAACACATTTAGTTCTTATGTCTCTAATTTTCTTCAATCCAAGAACTTTGTCTCTTGTGTGTGCATTTCTCCTCATATCTTGGCATTTCTGAAGAGCACACTTCAGTTGATTTATAGACTGTCCCTTAATTTGGAATCTACTGTTTTCTCATGGCTCATGCTTTTTGTTAAGAATTCCACAGGAGCCATATTGTGCTGTTCTTAGTGTATCATATCAGCAGGTACACCACACTGACTTTATCTATTACAGATAATGTTAACTTTTATCACTTGGTTAGGATGTGAATTAACAAAACCCTACACTCTCACATTAGTTACTTAGGATGTCATTATGTCAGTTGATAAGTAATTCATAAGTATATTCAAAGGAGATTATTTGAAATTATGTACATGTCCTATTTCCCATTTCCCCATCAGATTTACCATCCATTAATGATTCTTGCCAGACTTAATCATGACAAAAGTGCTTGCAGGAGCGTAATTTTTCTAATTCCACCTGTATTTGCTAGTTGGCATTCCATTGTGAGATAGAGCTCTTCCATCCCTTTCAACTAAATTAATTAATCTGTTTAGTTACTTATGTCAGTATAGACATGTGCATTTCTATTTTACTCAAAGGTTTACAGTCCCTTATTATTATTTTCATTACTACATTGTCCAAGATATAGCAAATGGAAGCCCTTTCAAACTGACTTCTGTAACTATTGACATTTCCCTGATTCTTTGAGCACTTTCTTAATTTCTGGCTCAATTAATTGCAGGTTAATTTTCAGCCATTTCTCTACGAAGTTCAGTTTAGTGGAGAATGGTATTTAGAAACCAAGATCAAGTTGGCTCACTGCTACTAAGGTATCATTGCTTCTAGGTTCTCTTAGTAAACATAGAAGATGTAAATTTGTATGCACAGACATGTACACACACACACACACACACACACACACACACACACACCCCTCTGTATGTTTCTGTATATAATTCATACTATGTGTGAAGCCAGTCAAGTACCACAGAGTATATGCTAGTCTTCTCTGCTCTGTGTCCCTAACTCCCTTTCTGAAACAGTGAGAAATTGTCTCCTTTACCCTCAGTCCATTTACTTATTAGATCAACTTTCCCAGTAGGTAAATAAAGTTACAGATGAGTCAGACCAGAGGTGAGCACTAAAAGCCTAATCATTCTCTTCCACTAGTATGTGCCTCTTTAAGGCTTGCAAGTCAAAGGCTCCACTAAAAAAGGGGAAGAAACATAAAGAGAAAAGGCCCACAGAGAGCTCAGCCCTGGACATGAACCCTGCCCATTTGGAGTGCCATTCCATGGCCAGATCCCAGACACTTATAGGCATTAAAATCTCAGCTCCCCATAAAGGAAGAAAGCATGGAGAAGTCCTTAATTATAATTTAGACAAATGAACCCAACTTTTATAGTTTCTCATTTTTTTTAACATTTTGTTCACGAAATCTCCTACACCCAAGAACATTAAGGTATTCTCAGATATTGTCTTCTAAATGTTAAATATCTTTGCCTTCACATTTAGGTATTTTAATGTTCCTGAAATTGATTTTTTTATACTGTGACATGAATTTGGATCCCAATTTATTTCTCTTTTTCCATATGGATAGCCAGCTGTCTGAGCAGCACTTATGGAAATGTCCATCCTTTCCCCACTGAAATGAAAGACTACCTCTGGCATATGTTTAGGCTCCGTATACTGTTTTATTAGTGTATTCTCCAGTTTTTGTACTAGAACCAACATTGTCTTTATTGCCAGATCCGGGATCAGCTACATAATTTGAAGGCACAGAATGCTCTGAAAATGTGGGGGCCTTGTTCAAAAAGTATCAAGAACTTCACAACAGTGACAACAGAGTATTAACCCAAGTGCAGGGCCCTTCTGAGAACAGGCCTTATGTGACTGCACAGGTCACACACCCATGGTGACAGACCTCACTAGAATTTTATGTCTTGTTGTGTCTATTAAGGGATTGTGTTTGCAGAGGGTTATTCTTCTTCCATATCACTGCAAATGTATTTTTTTTTTCTGTTGGAATTTACTAAATCTCAAATGTGAAGACTTCACTCTCTAAAATAAGTCTACCTCTTGTATTATGCTTCCTGAAGAATCTTTTTTTTCTTTCTATTCCAAGGGCTGCCTTAGCAAGCACAAACTTGGTTGCTTAAAAATAACAGAATGTATTGTGTCATAGTTCTGGAGGTCAGAATTTCAAAATCAAGATGTCAGCAGTGTCATACTCCTTCCACAAACTGCAGGGAAGAAAATCCCCTCCTACGTTCTGAGCCTCCAGAATTGCTGTGTGTTCTTGGCATTTTTTGGCCTACAGATGGCTCTCTGCAACCTCTGCCTCCATCTTTTGGCACAGTGCTTTCCCTGTGTGTCTCCTGTCCTCACAAAGCTGTCTGCTTGTAAGGACACCGGTCACATTTGATTATGAGTTCACCCTAGCCTGGTACGACTTCATCCTAACTAATTACACCTGCAAAGACTATTTTCAAAGAAAGTCTGCATTCTGTATTACTGGGACATTAGAATTTCAGCATATCTTTTTATTTATTTATTTATTTTTTAATGGATGAGGCGCAATTCATGCTATGTCAAATACAAGGAAATTCAAAGCAAAATATTAAACTCAGTGACAACTTTGCTTCCCATAGCTGTGTTTTGTCCTTCATCCTGATTTATTTTTCCCTCATCAACTGATAGTTCCTAGTTATATTTTACCAGGATCTAGTTATATATAGCGGAGAAGGCAATGGCACCCCACTCCAGTACTCTTGTCTGGAAAATCCCATGGAGGGAGGAGCCTGGTAGGCTGCAGTCCATGGAGTTGCTAAGAGTCGGACACGACTGAGCAACTTCACATTCGCTTTTCATTTTCATGCATTGGAGAAGGAAATGGCAACCCACTCCAGGGTTCTTGCTTAGAGAATCCCAGGGATGGCGGAGTGTGGTAGGCTGCCATCTATGGGGTCACACAGAGTCGGACACAACTGAAGTGACTTAGCAGCAGTAGCAGTTATATATATATATGTGTATATATATACACACATATATATATAAATTATGGAGATATATATCCATTTCTACCTATCATATATATATATCAATATATATGTGTGTCTGTATGTATATCTCCATTTCTATCTATCATATATCTTTTGTGTATATTTTTGTAAGAACTACTCCCAGTCTTTTGTAGAATGATTCAACTACTGCATAGACATTTAAAATTTTACAGGTAAATCTAATGGCATGGTTCAGTCACCATACAAACCTATCAATCTATCCATTAGTTTTCTTTAGAGGAAGAAAACTATTTGATGGTTACCTGGAGACTGTCTGGATTTATGTACATATTTAAACTTGTTAAAGATTATAACTTTTTTAGTTCTCAAGTTTCCTAAACTTAAAATGAGAATCAAAGTTGTAAGTACCTCAAGTGCCCACCATGACATAAGTACTCAATAAACATTAGTCTTAATTTGATATTTTTGTATGCTTGCTTCTTAAGAATAGTAGATATATAAATTGCATAAAGTATCACCATAATTCTGTTCCAAGTGGCTTAAAGGGGAACTCATTCATTATTTATACAGCAGGAATTCATTGAATGCCTAGTAAGTGGAATGCATTTTCTAAGTAAACTCATTTTTCTTCTAATCCTAGAACAGCATCCAGCAAACACATAGTAGGTACTTGATAAATCACTGTTGAATGATCAGAAAAGAACAGTGTCAGTATCTCCTGAGAGTTTATAAGAAATGCAGACTTGGTCAGAATCGTCATCATCAAAAGTCTACAAAGAGTAAATGCTAGAGAGGGTGTGGAGAAAAGGGAATCCTCCTATGCTGTTAGTGGGAATGTAAATTCATGCAGCCTCTATGGAAAACAGTATGGAGGTTCCTCAAAAAGCTGAAATAGAGCTGCCATATGATCTAGCATCTCACTCTTAAGCATGTATCCAGAAAATATGAAAACTGCAGTTAGAAGAGATACATGTACCCCAGTGTTCATAGCAGCATTATTTACAACAGCTAAAACATGGAAGCAACTTAAATGTCTATCATCAGTTGAATAGATAAAGACGTGATACATATATGCTACTGCTGCTGCTAAGTCACATCAGTCGTGTCCGACTCTGTGTGACCCCATAGACGGCAGCCCACCAGGCTCCTGTCCCTGGGATTCTCCAGGCAAGTATACTGGAGTGGGTTGCCATTTCCTTCTCCAATGCATGAAAGTGAAACGTGAAAGTGAAGTCACTCAGTTGTGTCTGACTCTTAGCGACCCCATGGACTATAGCCCACCAGGCTCCTCTGTCCATGGGATTTCCCAGGCAAGAGTACTGGAGTGGGGTGCCATTGCCTTCTCCATACATATATGCAATGGACTATTACTCAGCCAAAAAAATACACGTATGTATGTGTGTGTGTATATACATGGATACACATACAGTATTACTCAGCTATAGAAAAGAATGAACAACAACATGGATGGACCTATTATCACACCAAGTGAGATTAACACACTACGTGAAATAAGTCAGACAAAGACAAATATCATATGACATTGCTTATATGTAGAATCTAAAAAAGGAGAGAAGCATGCATTTATTTTCAAAACATAGAGGTTCAGCCACAGAAAACAAACTTGAGTTTACAAAGGGGAAACTATGGAGGAATAAATTAGGAGTTGAGATTAACAGATACATGCTACTATGTATAAAATAGATAAGCAAGAAGGACCTGTTGTATAGCACAGGGAACTGTATTCAATATCTTATAATAACATTGAATGGAAAAGAATCTTAAAAAGCATGTCTGTGTGTGTGTATGTATGTACCTACGCATACTCATAACTGAACCACTTTGCTGTACACCTGAAATATTGTAAATCAACTGTACCTCAGTAAGAAAAAAGAAATTCAGACCCTTAGGCCTCACTCAATTTACTTTCTCAGAGTGGGACTCAGGAATTGATACATCACAGACTCTCAGGGGAATTCTTCTGCATGCCAGAGTTGAGATGCACAGCTCTAGCTTCTCACACATGCACATCACATGAGGAATAGTTGAAATGTATATTCTTATTCAGTGGATCCAGAGTGGAGCCTGAGGTTCTGCATTCTCTCGAGCTCCAAGGTGAAGCAGACACTATCAGTCCACACACCACACACGAGTGCCTGATAGTTGATGCTGGACAACATCTTTTATGAAGGGCCAGACAGTAGATAGTTTAGGTTTTGCTATCATACAGTTTTGTGTTGCAATAAGAAAGGTGCCATACACGATATGGTGGACCACCCATGGACAGAAGAGCCTGACAGGCTATAGTCCATGGGATTCTCCAGGGAAGAATACTGGAGTGGGTTGCCATTTCCTTCTCCAAAACTGAATTTAATGACACTGAAATTAGAATTTCATAAAATTATTGTATATCTCAAAATAATCTTCTTCTTTTGACTTTTATCAACCATTTAAAAATGTGAAACAACCTAGATGTCCATCAGCAGATGAATGGATAAGAAAGCTGTGGGACATATACACAATGGAGTATTACTCAGCCGTTAAAAAGAATTCATTTGAATCAGTTCTGATGAGATGGATGAAACTGGAGCCGATTATACAGAGTGAAGTAAGCCAGAAAGAAAAACACCAATACAGTATACTAACACATATATATGGAATTTAGGAAGATGGCAATGACGACCCTGTATGCAAGACAGGGAAAGAGACATAGATGTGTATAACGGACTTTTGGACTCAGAGGGAGAGGGTGGGATGATTTGGGAGAATGACATTCTAACATGTATACTATCATGTGAATTGAATCACCAGTCTATGTCTGACGCAGGATGCAGCATGCTTGGGGCTGGTGCATGGGGATGACCCAGAAAGATGTTATGGGGAGGGAGGAAGGAGGGGGGTTCATGTTTGGGAATGCATGTAAGAATTAAAGATTTTAAAATTTAAAAAATAAAAAACTAAAAAAAAAAAAGTAAATTAAAAAAAAAAAATGTGAAAACCATTCTTAGCTCACAGGCCATAGTCTGATGACCCCAGCCTACAATAATGCTACATAGGGCAGAGTGATTCTGTTTTCTTGTTTCCCAGTTGTATAATGAGGACATAACATTTATACAGGAGAAAGTTTTAAAAAAATACAGCTTCCAAGGGGAGAGAAAGCTTTCAGGAAGAAATCTTCCTATTGTTAATGGCGCATAAGCATCAGTAAATACTAAGTATTTATTAAAATATAAACACATTGTACACAACCATGTAAAATATATGGGTTAAAGGAATTGAGGAGTGTTAACCTGGATATGACAAAAATTTTAAAAAACAGTTAGTTTCAAATACATGAAAGATTGACTTGGAGTAGAAGAAGGTTGTGAAACCTGCTTTTCTGCAGAAGGTAAAACTAGTATCAGTGGGTCCTAGTTCAGTTCAGTTGCTCAGTCGTGTCTGACTCTTCATGACCCCATGAAGGGGGCCAGGCCTCCCTGTCCATCACCAACTCCCAGACTTTACTCAGAGTCATGTCCATCGAGTTGGTTATGCCATCCAGCCATCTCATCCACTGTCATCCCCTTCTCCTCCTGCTCCCAATCAGAGCATCAGAGTCTTTTCCAATGAGTCAACTCTTTGCATGAGGTGGCCAAAGTACTGGAGTTTCAGCTTTAGGATCAGTCCTTCCAATGAACACCCAGGACTGATCTCCTTTAGAATGGACTGGTTGGATCTCCTTGCAGTCCAAGGGGCTCTCAAGAGTCTTCTCCAACACCACAGTTCAAAAGCATCAATTCTTTGGTGCTCACGTTTCTTCACAGTCCAACTCTCACATCCATACATGACCACTGGGAAAACCATAGCCTTGACTAAATGGAACTTTGTTGGCAAAGTAATGTCTCTGCTTTTCAATATGCTATCTAGGTTGGTCCTAGTTAGAGGGAAGCAAATGCCAATTCATTCTACCAAAGAACTTTCCTAAACTGTACAACAACAGAACTGTTTTTCCCAGGAGGGAACATTTTTATCATCACTACAGGTAATTTGGAGAGACTCCATCTTGGGGTGGGCATGTGGAAAAGGAAATTCTATTTTGGTTAAAGGAAAGACTTCATGCATAAGCTTTTTCTCAGCCAGATTCTCTTTTACATCCTCTCCAGTAGTCTCTTTGTTGAGTGATGTCCATTCTGTGTAACTGTTTGAAAACCTTTTACTAGCCTCTTCACCTCCATTCTTACCAACACAATCCAATTCAACAGTCCCATGTCAGAGAAATCCTTTTTAATCTCAGCTATGATTATTTTTCTGTCCCTAAACCTTCAATGGCGCCAGATGAACTCTTCAGAAGTTTTCCTGTTCTGGTGTTCAGTCTCATTCACAGCTCTCACAAGCTTTACTTTCTACAATTCTTGCTCCCTCACTTACAATGGACAGCTTGTTAGAGAACTGCCCTATATACTATCACCTGTTTTCCCTTACACAGGATATTCCTGCCAGCTGCTATACTCTTTTACCACTTCTGTTTTTCATCTATCTATGTCCTATCCATCTTTCAAAGCCCATCTGAGATATTTCTTCCTTCATGAAGATGGTGGGTATTATTCACATACACACACACTCCTTCATTCTCTGATAGCACTGAGGTAATTAACAACCATTGGTTTTCTGAGGTATTTCTTTGGTAACTGGTCATGATCTCTGACTCTTGTACATCTCAACAACTTCATCTCTTGTAGCTCCCTATTTTCCCATTGCATACTGTCTCCATTCTGACCACCCTTTATTCCTCAAATGCTCTTAGCCTATTTCTAACTCAGACCCTCTCTGAGGCTAGTGCTCTTCCTCTAGACTTCAGCGTAGCCAATTCTTCTTAGAAATCAGCTGTTCATTCAAATTGTTATCTCCTTTGACTGTGCCATCTACTCTCTATATCATTTTTCTGTTTTTATCTTAAGAGCATTATTATTCTCTGACATTATCTTATTTGTTTATTTGCTTACGATCAACTTCCCTGCAATGTTTGTTGATAGTAAGGCTCATAAAAGTGGATACATTTTCTAATATGTAACTACAAAAAAGCTCTAGGAGCATCATAGGTACTGATTGAAGGGATGGTTAAATATGTTAACAATTACACTATGTGTGCTTTAAGAGCAGATGTATTATACTGCATTGTTTTCTTCCCACTCAGTCAGTTATTAGCTGAGAGTGGGCCAAGAGAGCTACCAGAATGTCATGAATAAACTCGACCATCCAGAATATTGCCATCAGAGTTTTTACTGATCTAACCAAACACTCATGATAAGGAGCTCAAGAACAACTAATGTGAGAGATACTTAAAAATAAGTACTAAAATTGTATGAATGAATAAGTGGAGGAAGATATATTGCATTGTGGAAGAGCATGATCTCCTTGTTGGGTGAAATAAGCAATGACTAAAAGTTTAGTGACAGAGGGCAATGAGGAAAGATGCATGTCATTACTTTGGCAGGGATAGAACATAGTATGGGAAAAAAAGGAAAAAAAAAAAGACAAGTAAAACAGTTAAACCCATGAAAACCAAAAGCACTGTTGAACAGAACACTTGGAAAGAGAAATATTTTTGTTTCCATAACAAATGGGCAAAGGTTAAAGGATGTTAACGCTGGAAGGGTAATGCAAATCTAACTTCAGGAGTAAAGGTCAAGCAGAGAGACTGTGGGAATGGGCTCTAATTTTTCCAGTACTCATCTGATTTGATGTTCCCTCAATAATGTATCAGTGACACTTGTGCAGAAATTATTCTATTGGACACCTGCTTCTGCTGAGCATAAATGTCTTGGCAGGGAGAATAGTTAGTTCGCTTTTGGTGTGTGCCTCCTAAAAAGTTACGCTGAAAGTAAGAGGAAGAGAATAAATAAGGAAAGCTAGTTAGCCACTGTTTCAAGAGTCGCTTTCCTGATTACTGTGGCAATTTCAAGTACAGGGAAAAAGTCCAAGATGAGGAAATACTGTCAGAAGCAAAAAAAAAAAAAGATTTAAAATATAATAAAGACTCCTCCATGTAAGATCTCCATTCCAAGTCATTTGAGGGCATGTACCACTGCCAAAATCCTGAGGACTCTCAAACTTGAGAGGCAACTGAAATGTCTACATCAATTTCTGTGGCACACACATCAAACACTCTCAGCCAGTGCCCAGTGGATAGCACACATCCAGAAGACAAGGAGCCATCCACATTATCTCTAATTGCATACCATGTGCTTTGAAAACCACCCACAAAAATATCACATTGGAATTACAAAGGAGCAGTCCTCATTATCCTTATTATCTTCCTTTTATGGAATTAAAGAAATAACAGCATTCACAGTAATTTACAATTTTTCTTAGCATTATAAACACATCAAAACCACGCTTTGTCGAATCAAGGCAAGCTCAAGAAACAAAGGCAACGTGGACAAACTCTTAGGTACTTACCTTTTCACTCTGGCTTAATGCAGTTGGTGACTAAGAACGAAGGCTCTAGGCTTGCAGAACCTACGCTGGAAGCTGTGTGATCTTGGGCAATGATGACTCTGTAAACAGTAAAAATCACTGTAAAACACACATAATACAGTAGATACATCAGTGAATTATTATTAGGAATTATATGAAAGAGTAGGTATCAAGTCTTAGTCTAGGCTAAGTACATGATAAGCAGTGAAAGTGAAAGTGGCTCAGTTGTGTCTGACTCTTTGTGATTCCATAGTCTATACAGTCCATGGAATCCTCCAGGCCAGAATACTGGAGTGGATAGCCTTTCCCTTCTCCAGGGGATCTTCCCAACCCAGGGATCAAACCCAGGTCTTCCACCTTGTAGGTGGATTCTTTTCCAGCTGAGCCACAAGGGAAGCCCAAGAATACTGGAATGGGTAGCCTATCCCTTCTCCAGTGGAGCTTCCCAACCCAGGAATTGAACCAGGGTCTCCTGCATTACAGGTGGATTCCTTACCAACTGAGCTATCAGGGAATGCCAGCTATTCTTACTGTTTTTTCATTGTACAGAATAGCACTCAATTACATCTTTGTTGAATTGGCTTAGTCGTCAGTGACTTTCATAAGAAATGAAATGCTAGTGCAGGCAGTTTCATTTTATGACAAAGGTATATTCCTAAAAAGGTCTCACAAATCAAAACTGACTGATTCAACTTCTGTTTAGCCATAGTAAAAAATATTAATAGACTGTAATTGGAGTGAATTCACAAAGTGTTTAAATCTGTAATCACTATAGCTTAGGGGTTGATTTTGTGGCCATGTCACCAGCTTTTTCTCCACCTTATTTACTATGTTGTAGAAGACAATTTTTGCGAACTCAAAGTATAGCTAGATTAGAGTTGCTTTTTATTTTGTCAGCATCATCTCCAGTAGTTTGCACAGTATCCTTTCTGAAATTTGTAGCACTTGTGTCCTGATACTTCTTTGGCCTTCAGACTTTTCATTACATGTAAATTCTTTCTGAAGTTACTACTTTTCAGTTGGAACACTATCATTGCTAGAAAATGAACATTTCCTTGAAATTATTAAGGTGGTTTAAAGATACAGTAAGAATGAATGCTAAAATAATAGTTCAGTAAGCTGATAAAGAGGCTTCCCAGGTGACTCAGTGGTAAAGAATCTACCAGCCAATGCAGGAAATGTGGGTTCAATCGCTGGGTCAGAGAGATCCCCTGAAGAAGGAAATGACAACCACTCCAGCATTCTTGCCTGGGAAATCCCATGGACAGAGGAGCCTGGCAGGGTGCAATCCATGGTGTCATAAAAGAGTCATATATGACCTAGCAACTGAACAGCAGTAACAACAAACTGCCAAATCTTTCAGAAGTTCTGTTTTTTGTAAATAACAGCTTGGTTCACCTGATGTTGAAAGAGGATAGTGGGTGTTTCCCTTTACCAGACAAAGTGTAGTCAACACAAGTCAACAGCAGTAATGTAATTTAAAACCCACTTGATCTAAAATTTCTGAAGGATAAAATAATTGTCAATTTTAAAAAATTGTAGAATATTAATTTATTTCAAAATGTATGTATATGATATGATTTACTTAAAATATATCTTATTCAAATGTTTATAAAAAGTGGCCAAACTCTAATAGCTCCACCAAACCCAGTGAGTATCATGCCTACTGCAACCCATTACATAATTACAAGCCCACATGGTGTGAGTTGCCTATAATTGAGTCTAGTAAAGTCTCTCAAATCAATAAATCCTTACCATAATGTTAATATGCCAGAAACTCTTAGGGCTTAATTGTTTTACAACATTCATAAATGTGTCTGTCGTCCTAACTATGTTCAGAATAGAGGTGTCACTGCATGTAGTTTCCTAGGCTATGAATTATCATTGTGCTAAGTCTCTTGAGTCATGTCGGATGGGACTATAGCCTACCAGTTTCCTCCGTCCATGGGACCCTTCAGGCAAGGATACTGGAGTGGGCTGCCATGTCCTCCTCCAGGGGCTCTTCCTGACCCAGGGATTGAACTTGTGGTCTCCTATGGCTCTTGCACTGGCCAGCAGGTTCTTTACCACTCATGTCACCTGGGAAGCCCCTGAATTGTCATTGTGTGTTAGTTGCTCAGTCGTGTCCAACTGTTTGCAACCCCATGCACTGTGGCCCATTCCATTCTATCTTACCTGGAATTCTCCAAGCAAGAATACTGGAGTAGGTTGCCATTTCTTTCTCCAGGGGATCTTCCTGACCCAGGGCTCGAACCAAGGTCTCCTGCATTGCAGGTGGATTCTTTACCACCTGAATCATCAGGGAAGCCCAAATAGGCCATTGTTTAAAAAAAAAAAAAAATTGACCAGTCTTTTTCCTTCTGCAGTGACATGCAGGTCAGTGACGCTTCTTCTAGCTACTCAGTTCTGTTACTCTTCACACTTAAAGATAGAGGCACGCATTCTTTCCTGTGTTCTTCCCTTACTCTCAAATATTGACAGACCTCTTCCCATAAGATTCCTTTGGTAACAACTTAGGGCCTAAAAATCTTCTCACAGTGTAGGTTATCTGTCTCCTGAGTATCATTGGATAGAGTAATTTTGAAATGAAGTGGAAAATCACAGGATTATATAGCCACATTTTTAAATAAACCTGTAATGTGTTAGTGAGAAGACTTGTTTGTCTAACAATTAACAAGGAAACTTCTAGGACCCTTCAAATTTGTTGGTAAAATTTCATGTTAAAAGTAGTGCCGGGAGAAGCTGTGGAGGGGCAGTGTGGTCTGAGCCCCCGGCCCCGGAGCCCCCGGAGCCCCCGGCCCGCGCCGAGCTGGGCGCTGCTGCTGTGGTTGCTGGCGCTGCTGCGGCCACCGGGGCTGGGCGAGGCGTGCAGTTGCGCCCCCGCGCACCCCCAGCAGCATGTCTGCCACTCGGCGCTCGCTATCCTGGCCAAGATCTCCAGTGAGAAGGTAGTTCCTGCCAGCGCAGACCCTGCTGACCCTCAAAAAATGATCCGGTATGAAAGCAAACAGATAAAGATGTTCAAAGGGTTTGAGAAAGTCAATGATACTCAGTATATTTATACGCCTTTTGATTCCTCCCTCTGTGGGGTGAAACTAGAAGCTAACAGCCAGAAGCAGTATCTCCTAACTGGTCAGATCCTCAGTGATGGGAAAGTCTTTGTCCATGTGTGCAACTACATTGAGGCCTGGGAAAACCTGTCCCTTCTGCAGAGAGAAAGTCTGAATCACCACTACCATCTGAACTGTGGCTGCCAAATCACGACCTGCTATACGGTGCCCTGCACCATCTCGGCTCCCAATGAGTGACTCTGGACAGACTGGCTACTGGAACGGAAGCTCTACGGGTACCAGGCCCAGCATTATGTCTGCATGAAGCATGTTGATGGCACCTGTAGCTGGTACCAGGGATGCTTGCCCCTCAGGAAGGAGTTTGTTGACATCATCCAGCCCTAGGATGGATTGCCACAACCCTTTGAGAATCCCGAAGACCAAGCCCTTTTCCTTCCTGGCAGGGCGCTGGCTGTCCCTACCTGCTTCAGGGATGCCAGACAAGGGGAAGTACCAGGTGGACGGTGTGGCTGGCATGAGGGCAGGGATGGGGCATGTGGCAGCTTGTGTCCAGGACCCCAGTCCAGAACATGTTGGGCCAAGGGCTAGGGAAAGTAGCAGGACTTTTCTCTCCCACCCTCAGCCCTTTATCCCTGCCTCCGAACCTTCTAGTTGAGCTGGTATTTGTTACTGATTCTGGCTTAGTTTCTTTTTTCAAAGCTAGGACTATTCCTTTTTCTCCCTAGATAAATGTGTTTTCTTTTTATCTTAACTGATCTGACAGGGGAGAAAGGATGACTGTTATACATATGAGATGGGGTGGCCTTGTGAGATATAAGACCAGAAGGTGGGTGACAGTATCATAAACAGGCTGGTTTGGAGAAATGGAAAGAAAAATATCATCTGGCTGTGTTTCATCTACTCCTCCTGTCCCGACTCATTCTGACCCTCTGATATACTTTCAGTCTGTTTAGGGGAGTGGCAAAGGGGGACAGGAGCCATTCAATGTGAAGCCTACAGTATAATCCCTTCTGTGCCATTCTTGGCACAGGGCCTGGCCCAGTTAGCAAGACAAGAACAGACTTGGGCATTGTCTTTCCAGGTTAACTATACTTAATGTCCTCAACTGCTGTCCAAAAGGCTTCTCCTCTGGCTCCTTTAGAAAGTCCTGTTTTCATTACTACTTCAAAATCTTTTTTAAGCTTAAAAAAAAAAAAAAAAAAAAGCCTTTCTCTTAAAAATAAATAAATAAATAAATAAATAAAAGTAGTGCCAAAAGTCAAATTGAACATTTAAAAAATTGAACATTTCTGTGAGGAGTGGGTTTCCCACACTTACTTTCACCATCTTTTTTCTGAGTACTCCAAAAACCAGTCTCTCTTTGAGGGGGAGCAAGATGGCCTTCAGAAAAACTTGATGCTTTGATGCTCTCCTTTCTCACTCAGAATAAATTGTCTTACAATGGTCTTCTACCCAAACCTTCATTTTTGTTCATTGACAATGGTTGCTGAAGTGATTTTTCAGATAAAACAGCATTTCTCCCCAAAAGTCTCCCTTGAACCCTAATTATACAAGATACTCTGCAGAAAAAGAGGAAAAGAGAGAAAGTTTTATTTGTGCTTTCATCACTATGCAAAATGCCTGAAACTTTATCTTGTCTCTTAGAGTTTAAAAATTGATATTCTTATAGTAAAAATTCTAATTAATATGGAAGCTGTCTTAATTTTGCTTAAACTGATATTCCCAGAATTTCACTTTGCCACTACCCTTCCCCATCACTTTTTTCTTAAATGTGACACCTTCAGAAACACTGAAATAACATAATGCTTGCTGAGAGTCTGGCTCAGGGACGATGGAATATGCAAGGTGGAACTTTCACATAAAATGGGTAATTGATAACTGTCATTCTTTTTAGTCCCAGATTAGCAGTTATCAAATAAACCCCTGAGTGTATGCCTTTGTATCCACACATATATATTTATCTAAGACCAGGTGTCTCACATTCTCTACACACAAGGTTTTATTGTTTTATTACCTGGTCAGTGTCGAAGCATCATCTCCATAGCTGCTAAAATTGCAAATGTTTGTCTTTATTTTTTATGTTTCCTATTCTGTACTTATTTTATTTTTTTTGTCATCTTAATTTTCCAAAGACTTCTTTGTGGTTTCATGGCTGTCTGCCAACATTCTGGGAAGTGTGTGTTTTAAAATTATTTTTCAGAGATCCACACACTAAAAACACTGCCCCCAGTAAGAAAATACTCTCCAAAGATGGCATTATTTTACTTTGTAAGAACAAGTTAGAGTTGATAGAAGCAATGCTGTTTATTTCTCATGGGCCTGTCCTTTGGCTCACTCGCCGGGAAAATCCTCATCTCTTCAGATCAAAAAAAAGAAAAAAAAGAACTGCTTTCCAATGAATTAGAATACAATCCACATTTGCCCGTAGTATCACACAGTGATTTCAGAAATCTGGGCTTGTTCACATCTGGAGAATGATGGCAGAATGCCCCTAGTTAGAAGGGCTTTCAGAATCTACGTGGGTGATTTTGATTCCCTATGCCTCATTTTTTTTTCATCTTTGCCTGACTTGATTTCTTGTTGTGTTTTGTGCTTCACTCTTGTAAAAATGTCCTTCGTCTGCCCAGCCCTTACTGACTCGCATGTATACACATATACACATCCAGTCACACACACAAAGATGCACATGCTCAGATAAGTCACACAGGCCGGGGGGAAAAAGTGAAAGGTCACCTTCACAATGGGTTTTCCAGGATTATTTAGATGTAATGAATAAAATTGCAAATTCTATTGAGGCTTTTAGAACTAATGAAAATTATCAATGTGTTACACAGCTGCATTTCAGTTTTGTTTGCCTGAGTCTGGAACAGAATAGATTTTATAAATAGAACTTAAATGTGACCACAGAGCATGCATACTAATCAGTTCATTTTAAGATATTGTTTTTGCAATACTTTTAAGATGCACACATGCTGGGAAAAATTACTTGTCAGAGGAACAATGTGGAGCAATTTCTTACCAAAGTTGCTAATGGAACTACTTTTTTCTTTCTTTTTTCATTTTCCCTTTTTTTTTTTTTTTTTAAACATGAAGCATCTCTCCTGGAAAGATTTATAGAGAAAAAAGGCTTTGTTCCAGGGAATTTCTGTGAGAAATGTGACTTACTTGTGGGAAAGCTTCCATTAATTTGGGAAGGTTAAGATGAACGTAGTCAAAATATATTGGGTAGCACATGCTGAGTTGTGCCATCCATTACACACTCTCTTGGCTTATGTAAATGTGGAGGGCCTTTTTTTTTTTTCCTGCCTGGCTCTAAAGAGATTGGAAAAGTGTGGGATGGAGTGCTAAGTGGTCCCCCATTGAAAGTATTCTTTACCAGCCAGTGACTTCCTCTAAAGAGACAGGCCTATCTGAATACTTCTTATATCTGGATCACTTCCCTCCTCTTTGACAGCACACCTCACTGTGGGAATGCATTACTTTCACTTGTTTAAAGGTGGAAATCCCAGGGGTGAGTTTTGACTTGGGATGAGGCAGCCAGCCCCAAGCTTCCCATAAAGGTGAAACACAAACGCTTTTTTAGAAAAGGAAAGGTGACTCAAAGGGAAGCTCCTCTTCCCCAGTCATTAGCAGAAATAGATGTGAGATTGTTAAAACTCAATGTATTTTAAAAGCTAACCCTGGCCTCAGTAAAGGTGTTCAGTTCAGTTCAGTCGCTCAGTCGTGTCCAACTCTTTGCACCCCCACGGACTGCAGCATGCCAGGCTTCCCTGTCCATCTCCAACTCCTGGAGCTTGCTCAAACTCAAGTTTATTGAGTCAGTGATGCCATCCCACCATCTCATCCTCTGTCATCCCCTTCAATCTTTCCCAGCATCATGGTCTTTTCCAAGGAGTCAGTTCTTCACATCAGGTGGCCAAAGTATTGGAGCTTCAGCATCGGTCCTTCTAATGAATATTCAGGACTGGTTTCCTTTAGGATGGACTGGTTGCATCTCCTTGCAGTCCTAGGGACCCTCAGGAGTCTTCTCCAACACCACAATTCAAAAGCATCAATTCTTTGGCACTCAGCTTTCTTTGCAGTCCAACTCTCACATGCATACATGACCACAGGAGAAACCATAGCTTTGACTAGATGGACCTTAGTCGGTAATGTACCTCCTCTGTTTCCACAGTGGCCTCATGAAGGAATTCTGAACTTCTGGGCACAATAGAGGTAATGAAACATGAAGAGATTTTAGGAACTATAATGGGAGTGGAGTGGGGTGGGGTGGGGGGAAGTAAATGACCTGGATAATTAAAATCCATGGAAGAGTGAGGCATTTTTTGTTAGCAATTCTCCATTACTCCAACTCTCACTAAAACCATTGTCAAAGAGAAGAAAATAGACTTATTAATGCCAGTGCCTCTCCAGATCGAACCAGCAAATATCCATTGCATGCCCACTATGCCTGAAGTATGGTCTTTACCTTTATAAAACATCACAGCAGAAGACAAAGGCTAAAATGAAGATGAAGGAGGGAAAGGAGACACCCCCCTCGCCCCAAAGACTAAAATATTGACTAACTGATCCTTGACAGAAGAAATCGGGCTGCCCCTGCACTGCACAACATATAGTAATCAAGAAAATAGCCTGGAAAATTGAATAGCTCCTTAATAATTAAATGCTACATGAAGAACTGTACAAGTAGAAAAAGTTTGTTCTATAAAAAGCACCAGGGTGGCTAATGTTTTATTTCTAGAACTTGCAGAATCTCCAGATTGAAAGGAAATCTTGGGGGTCCGCTAATCAAAGTTTCCCAAAATGCAGCTCCCATGTGAGATTTGTGCAAGATAATTGGCAGCAGTGCCTGGCAGGACAGGTATTTATTTTAATATAACAAGCATTTCAAATACATCATTTCCCATTTTATTGCTTGGGAGGAAGCTAAAATATTAAGTAAACAATTATACAAATGGCAGTAGATATGTGAGTCAGCATTAAGATGGTTTATGGATGAGTACAGCTTGCAAAACATGGATTTTAGTCCAATCTCTTTCCTATTTTTGAATTGTGAAGGGTAGGATAAGACAGTGTCTCATCTGAAAACCCAAATGCACTTAAAGATACCCTGATTATAAAACAAAGCATGCTCTGTATTTTAAAAATCAGATATTATTAATAATATACAATATAGAAAAAGTTTCCAATTACCCCTTTGCCATAATCACCCATTATTAATAATTGGTTTTACATCTATTCAGATCAAATTTTCTAGGCCTGAAGTTAGATACTTAATATCTATTATATATTGTGTTTATGCTAAATTGAGTTAGACTCTTTGTGACCCCATGGACTGTAGCCCACCAGGCTCTTCTATCCATGGAATTTCCCAGGCAAGAATACAGGAGTGAGTTGCCATTTCCTCTTCCAGGGAATTTTTCCAACCCAGAGGTTGAACCTGCATTGCAGGTTGGATTCTTTACCTACTGAGCCATCAGGAAAGAAGTGTGTGTTTTTTTTGGGGAGGGGGGGAGGGGTGGTTTCTGACATTGCTGAGCTATAAATTATTATTATGATTGACCCTGAAATCATGTTTAGATTTTTAAGGGAATATAAAAGGGGCTTTACCCAGAATAGTGGTTGCAGTCCAAGTAGTGCATATTGGAAAACAAGGTGCAAATTGGGAAGGATTTTATCCATTAATTCCAGACACAGAAAAGGTTGGGAAACTAAATGAGTGACCCTGAGTAGCTCATGCAAGTCTTCCATATATTCTTCATTTCTGCCTAGGCTGCAGGTTAACCTGAAAGGCCAATATCCTTGCTGACAGCTGTGCACCCCGGGTGATGATGTACCAGTTCTTTCTCAGAGGAGTTCCTGCTTCTCTTCAAGGTCTCCTCACTTCTTATTCACACTAGCAGTTCTCTGATTTTTTAGATCACAGTCTGTTTTTAAACCAGCTGCCACCCAAGGATACTTTTCAGTGGGAAATAAACACGTGATGAAGTTAGTTCAAAGGGATAAAATAAACAAGAGCAGTACAGCTTTGCCAGTAATATAGATGAATTAGGCATTGTTTTACTTGAATTTTTTTAAGTGCAAACTTAAAAACAGTTGTAATGTCCCAGGGGTATATATAAGCTGATGCCCTGTACTTATAAAACATGCTTGCTTCTTATAGTACTTCACAAACTATTTGTGTCACAGAAGTGTCACAAGTCTGTGAGTAGAACCTCACCACTGTAACACAACTTCTTTAACAGTAGGAACATGAGTGGCTCATTTTTGAGCATACATATGTTATAAGTCTGATCTTTAGAGAATTATACACAACACTCAGGAGTTGGTGATGGACAGGGAGGCCTGGCGTGCTGTGGTTCATGGGGTCGCAAAGAGTCTGACACGACTGAGCGACTGAACTGTTAATGTAACCCATAGAATTTTATTGTTATTGTTCAGTCTTGCAGTCAAGTCCAACTCTTCACAACCCCGGTGACTGCAGCATGCCAGGCTTCCCTGTCCTTCACTATCTCCTGGAACTTGCTCAAACTCATGTCCATTGAGTCAATGATTCCATCCAACCATCTCATCCTCTGTCTCCTCCTTCTCCTCCTGCCCTCAGTCTATCCTAGCATCAGGGTATTTTCTAATGAACTGGCTCTTTGCATCAGGTGACCCCAGTATTGGAACTTCAGCTTCAGTATCAGTCCTTCCGGTGAATATTCAGGACTGATTTCATTTAGGATTGACTGATTCGATCTCCTAGCTTTCCAAGGGACTCTCAAGAGTCTTCTCCAACACTACAGTTCAAAAGCATCAATTCTTCAGCACACAGCCTTCTTTATGGTTCAACTCTCACATCCATACATGACTCCTGGAAAAACTATAACTTTACAGACCTTTGTGATATCTCTGCTTTTTAATATGTTATCTAGGTTTGTCATAGCTTTTCTTCCAAAGAGCAAGCATCTTAATTTCATGGCTGCAGTCACCATCTGCAGTGATTTTGGAGCCCAAGAAAATAAAGTCTGTCACTGTTTCTATTGCTTCCCCATCTATTTGCCATAAGTGATGGGACTAGATGCCACGATCTTAGTTTTTTGAATGTTAAGTTTTTAGCCAACTTTTCCACTCTCCTCTTTCATGTCCATCAAGAAGAAACTCTTTGATTTCTCTTTCATTTCTGCCATTAAGGTGGTATCTTCTGCATATCTGAGGCTACTAATATTTTTCCCAGCAGTATTGATTCAACTTGCAATTTATCCAGCCTGGCATTTTGCATGATGTATTCTGCATTGATGTTAAATGAGCAGGGTGACAATATACAGCCTTGATGTACTCCTTTCCCATTTTGGAACCAGTCTACTGTTCCATGTCTGGTTCTAACTGTTGCTTCTTGACCTTCATACAGGTTTCTTTTAAGGCAGATAAGATGGTCTGTTATTCTCCTCTTTTGGAATTTCCCACAGGTTGTTGTGATCCACACAGTCAAAGGCTTTAGCATAGTCAATGAAGCAGAAGAAGATGTTCTTTTGGAACCAGCTTACTTTTCTATGATGCAACAGATGTTGGCAATTTGATCTCTGGTTCCTCTGCCTTTTCTAAATCTACCTTGAACATCTGGAAGTTCTTGGTTCATGTACTGTTGGGGTCTAGCTTGAAGGATTTTGAGCATTACCTTGCTAGCATGTGAAATGAGTGCAGTTATGCGGTAGTTTGAACATTCTTTGGTGTTGCCTTTCTTTGGGATTGGAATGAAAACTGACCTTTTCCAGTCCTATGGCCTTGGCTGAGTTTTCCAAATTTGCTGGCATATTGAATGCAGCACTTTAACAACATCATCTTTTAAGATTTGAAATAGTTCAGCTGGAATTCCATCACCTCCACTAGCTTTGTTCATAGTAATGCTTCCTAAGTCCCACTTGAGTTCACACTCCAGGATGTCTGGCTCTAGGTGTGTGAGCACACCATTGTGGGTGTCTGGGTCAATAAGAACTTTTTGTATAGTTCTTCTGTGTATTCTTGCCACCTCTTCTTAATATCTTCTGCTTCTGTTAGGTCCTTGCCATTTCTGTCCTTTATTGTGCTCATCTTTGCATGAAATGTTTCCTTGGTATCTCCAGTTTTCTTGGAGAGATCTCTAGGCTTTCCCATTCTGTTGTTTTCCTCTGTTTCTTTGCATTGTTTACTTAAAATAGCTTTCTTATATTTCCTCGCCTTTCTCCAGAACTCTGCATTCAGTTGGGTATATCTTTCCCTTTCTCCTTTGAATTTTGCTCCTCTTTTTTTTCTCAGCTATTTCTAAGGACTCCTCACACCACCACTTTGCCATCTTGCTTTTCTTTTTCGTTGGGATGTTTTTAGTCTTCACCTCCTGTTCAGTGTTACAAACCTCTGTCCATAGTTCTTCAGGTACTCTGTTTTATCAGATCTAATCGTTTGTCTATTTGTCACTTCCATACTTCCAGGGCAGGTTTGTTAAAAAAACATGACTTTCAAGTTTTTAAAGTGCCCAGAGCTCCTTCAGCCAGCCTCTAGGAATTATGTCCTGAGTCTACTCCTGCTGAGTTGACTTGCTCAGCATTCCCATGATATGCTGGGCATGCCTCCTGAAGAGTACTTTCCAGACTATATTTTAATTTTGAATTTACTTATCTGCCTTCCTCAGAAGATCCTGAGCGCTTAAATATAGTGCCTATATCTTGTTCATTGCTGTATCACTCAAATTTAGCACAGCCCTGGCACCTAACAGATTAGCAATAACCATTATGTTTAACAAATGATTCTTTTTAGATGGCAATTTAAAGAAATATGAGTACTAGGAGGTACTAGATAGAGCAGTAGAACTCATACTAATATTTATTAAGTGTTATACATACTATCTCAGTAAAACCTTCCTACCACATTTCTTTAAGGAGCTGTTGTTACTTAGAAGTGAAATAATTTGCCCAAAGTCACAAAATAGTAAAAACTGAGCTGGATTTTATCCTGTGTTTACCTGACTCAAAGCTGTGTTCCTAACCTCTCTATTATGCTAGGCAAGTGCTAGAGACTACTTCTTTGCAAATTATTTTAACTGTTAATTTTAAGTCCTAATACCCTGATGAATAAATCTGCAGTGCCCAGTGATGTGTGTGTAAGTCGCTCAGTCATGTCCGACTCTTTGTGATCCCATGGACTATAGCCCGTCATGCGCCTCTCTCCATGTGATTCCTCAGGCAAAAAAACTGGAGGAGGTAGGCATTTCCTTCTGCAGGGGATCTTCCCAACCCAGGAATCAAACCCAGCTTCCTGCATTGCAAGTGGATTCTTTACCATCTGAGCCACCAGGGAAGCCAAAGCGTGCCCAGTGATACGGCAAAACAAATTAGAATGATCATTTAACTTCTTCACAAACATCCCTTCTATAGCAGTTTTTAGGTTGGAGAACTGTAGACTCAGGTTTGACCTTCAGCTCTGCAAGCCCCCCAAATACTTGATTACTTTATATAAAATGGGTTCAAATTGGGATTTTCTTGGTGGGCCAGTGCTTAAGACTTCACCTTCCAATGCAGGAGATTGGGATTCGATCTCCAGTCAGGGAACTAAGATCTCACATGCCTAACAGCCAAAAGAACATAAAATACAGAATTTGTTATATTTATTACATTAAAATGTATGTAATTTGTTGCATACAAATTTTGTAACAAATTCAATAAAGACTAAGATGGCTCACATTAAAATTTTTTTTCAAATAAAATAAATATTAAATGGATTCATATCATGGTATAGTTATTTTTAAAGTGGGAAAGATATCCAAAAACTGAAGAATGTGTTTGAGCAGTGAACTGGGTGTTCTAGAAAAGATGACCATTCATCAGTCTTCTTGGTAGCCAAATACTCATTGAAAATAGAACATTTTCCAGGAGTTTTATTCCAACTTCAAAACACGATTAAAACTTTAAATAAATTATAATTGGAAAAACAATTGTTATTTTGGAACTCTGGAATTCTCCCCTACCCCCAGACTGTTTAAGCAATGACCTTACCTCTTAACTTCTGCATTTATAGAGGAGGGCCACAGAGAAACTTTATTTAGTTTCGGTTTCTCTCAGAATCTTCTCCCCAGGGACCACATCATGGCCAGGCCTATTATGGTAAAGCTTTATTCTATGTACTCTTAATCTGTTTTCCATGAAGGAGGTGTTCCATGGTAAAATCCAGTGGGGAAATACAGGCGTTTAAGAAGCTGGGCAATGTTTTTTGTTTTTTGTTTTTACTGAAAAGCTTCTCAGACCTTTTATATGCTATGCAGTGTGAATATCCAAGAAGATGATATGATTTAGGAAAACCTTAATCTGGCTGTGTAACTTTTATTATTGGTTTCACTTGTGTTCACTAGAAGAGTGTAGGAGTCATGGGATTAAAATTTTCATTTAACAAAATAATTCTGTTCTTTCTCAGAACCTTCACACAATGTATCAATACATCTAAGAATGGTTTTGAATTGTTTAGAAAGAGGTTCACTATTAACTCCACTGGAGACTCTTGAATGGCTATATTTGGCTTCTTTCATATCAAGTGAGGGAGATTGTAACTGTTATGTCCAAGTCACGAAATCTCCCACTGACCACCAGGGAGCCAGTATCCGATGCAAAAGCAAGAGAGTTTTTATTACCAAGCTCGAGCTGGGGCTCCCACCGTTACCAACGCAGCGGCTAAGGAGAGGAACCCCGAGTTTTGGGTTACACTGCTTTTATAGGGAATATTCAGGTAAAAGGGTAAAAAGGGGGTGTTCAGGCTGAAGGATAACTGATTGGTTACTTTCTTCTATAGGGTTTGTGTGTGGATTCTTGATTGGTTTTTACTTTCAAGGTAAATCACAAGTTCCTGAACGTAAAGTCAGGAGGTTTAACCTAAGGGCTGATTGGCTCGTGGGCAGTGGGGCAAGGTTGGGTAATATCCAAAGTCTAAGTCTGTTTGCCCGGAACCTTTACAAAATGGAGTTCTTTTACAAGATGGAATAGCTTAGGCTCTTCAGTAACCATCATATTCCCTCTAATTCTAAACCATCCAAGGTCTATCAACATGGACTACATGGTTGGGAGATGAGGATTGTCAGGGGAATTTGTCATAGAAGAGTCAGGATGTAAGCTTGAGTTAAAAGTTAACTTAGTCCAGGCTGAGCAACTAGGAGGAAAAGGAGGAAGATGGGAATCCCCTGGGGGCAGCGGGGCGGAGAGTAGTGTAAGCACAGGCACCAAGCAAGAGTCAGGAGTGCCCAGGTAAAGAGGAAACAGCCTAGCTTAAGCATTCTTGGCTTAAGTATTTATTTCATATTCAAAGACAAAATGAGATAGGAAAGGTAGATTGGAGTTAAATAGGAGAGTTTAGCTTCAGGTTAATGACAGAATAGTCTAAGTATCTGAAGTTGGGTATGAGAAAGATTCTGACATTTCACCGTTTTTAGTGCCAGTACATAACAGACTCCTAGTTTTCATTGCTGTTCTTAACAGAGAAAAGCTGTATAGACCACCAAAAGGTGTTTCGAAATCAAACTAGATTTTATTTTCTTAATTATCATTCAAGTGCGGGTCTTCTAACTGGGAATCAAAAGACCTTGATTTGGGGCAACATGGAAGAAACATAGCAAAACAAGATTCTCAGTGTAGATTAGTTCATGAAACAGGCCGTGCATGTCTGTCTTTGCCATTAATCACCTAGTTTTATGTCACCAGTGCTGAGAGGTCTGGTTTCAACCTTGCTGAAGCCTGATTCAGAATGGGCTGCAAATGATGGCAACAGGTCTCGGTCACTGAGCAGACACCCTGCAATGGTGCCCACTCATTGCTTACTGAAACTTGCTTTAATGCTGAATAACAGTGATGAAGACTACACAGATACTAGGATTGGATTGCTTAGATTTGGAACCTAGTTTCTCTGATACAGTTTCAATATCTTGGGCAAATCAACTGGATCGATTTTAATCTTGGATCACTTTATTTGAATGCTGAGAACTGGCATATCCCAGTTCTCAGCCTTTAGGGTTGCTGAAGGATTGATGATGGCTTTAGTACAGCTCCTGTCGTAGGGTAAGTGATGAGTACATTTCAACTTTTTAAGTTATTGTTACCCCTGTGCGTGCTAAATTGCTTCAGTCATGTTCGACTCTTTGCATTCCTATGTTCTATAGCCCCCAGGCTCCTCTGTCCATGGGATTCTCCAAGCAAGAATACTGGAGAGGGTTCCTATGCTCTCCTCCAAGGGATCTTCCCTATCCAGGGATCAAACACACGTCTCTTATGTCTCCTGTATTGGCAGGCAGGTTCTTTACCACTAACACCACCTGGGAAGCCAGTTGTTATGCCTAGCCATTTGGAATAATCCGAGAATCTTCTTCCTACTCTGAAAACCCTTAAAGAGAGATTCTTACAGAAATATGAAAAATGACATGAATGTAATTGTTTTATCACAAGCAAATTAGTACATTTTTTACATATTTTGTCATGGCCAGAAGCCTTAGAAAACAATCATAGTATCAGCACCTCTGAGTCAGTAAAAAAAAAAGTTATAATTTCTTTTAAATCTCATATTGCCTCAATCTTGTTAGTAGCCAGTGCATATTTAACATGTTCAAATAAAATGTAATTCATAACTACATTAATATATGTTAGGGTAATTTTTGAAATCTGAGCCGAGAGGCATTGATGCAGATTTTTACTTATCAATATATCTGTTTCCCTATTTCTACTCTGTGACCATAATAGTTATTAATCTCAGTATTTCTAATATTTTTTTATTCTTGGCTACTTCTCTGACATATTAGTTCTTAGCAAGAAAAAAAAATGACTCAGTAATAGTAGACATGAATTCCACTATCTCTTCACAGCTCACTACGTCCAGTAATAGATAATGGCATAATTACTTTTTGAGTTTTAAAAAATCCAATTGGAATGCCTGCAGGTGTATGTACATTTATTTGGCTTGGAACTTGTTTTTTTTTTTTTTTTAGCATAATTCATTTACTGTATTTGGTATGACGGGTCCAAATGAAACCAAGCATCCCAAGGAAATTATTTTTTAATGCAGACTCATAACCTAGGTATTAATAATATTTCCTTTTTCCCACCCAAAGGCAATAAGGCAATTTTTCTCCTCAAATCCATCATCACCATCCATCAGGATTATTTACTCTGTTTATTGGTTCCTATGGGGGTGGTCTGTGAATTGAGGCAAGGCTGAAGAAGGCTCTCTGTACCCATCATTCATTCATTCATTCATTCATACTGCTGGGTACAAGGCTGCTTTAGGCACTGAGGATTCATCAGTGAATGTGAAACAGATAAAATCCCCTCCCTCTTGGAGCTGTAATTCTAGTGGCATCACATTACATTACCACCAAGTGATGGCTAAAGAAAGACACACTGTCTCTCTCATATCTAAGCTTAAAAAACTAAAGCTATGATGTATTACAACCTGGCCAAATCTTTTTTGGCCAGTATGTCTAAAACGTGCCAACTTGTCTCTGTGTGTGTTAAATCAGAAAGTGTGAAGAGTCCAAGAAATTTAAGAGATGCTGGGATCAGAGACAAAGATAGTTTTATTATTCACAACAAAAGAGGCAATCAGAGTGACCTTATAGAAACAGTTCCCTGAGACACACTCTCTCAGGGTACTTAGTGATGGCCAAATGGTACCTGTACATGCAGTGAGGTATGTTACAAGAGGGGAAACTCTAATCTAGTTTAGGAGACTTTAATCTTAGGCTCAGAGGTAAAGAATCCACCTGCAAAGCAGGAGATATGGGTTCAATCCCTGGATCAGAAAGATCCCCTGTGGAGGACATGGCAACCCACTAGAGTATTCTTGCCTGCAGAATTCAATGTACAGAGGAGTCTGACAGGCGACAGTCCATGGGGTCTCAAAGAATCAAACAAACTGAGTGACTGAGCATACACACACATGCAGTCTTATGTAAGGATTGCTTGTAAATCTGCCCATTTTCTCTCCAAACAGAGATATCATTTTTATTATCATGGAATGTGAGTATCTTCAAGAAGAGATGTCTTATGTCTCTAAATCTTTCAGGAAAAAAATCACTCTTAACTCTACTTACCCACCAGTGTATCTACATATGTTCCTTAGAGGTCTCCATCTCCTTCTTCCCAGAGTTACCTGCTTGTATAGACCTTCCTAAAAAGACAGTCCCAGAGAATATGGGCTTTTAATTACTGAGCATGTAAGGATGTCATAGATTCATAGAGAAATATCTCTCAACAATGGTATATTCCAATTAGATTGTATGACCCATGAGAACAGGGATGGTGTTCTATCCCATATCTCTGCAATAGTGTCAGACACATGGTAGGTACTCAATAAATATTAATTGACTAAATGAACTGGATTTGTTTTGAAGGTGATGATTATAATTGATGGTCATGATTTTGCCATATTCCAATTTTCAGAAGGAAATTATTCCTTTTGTGGCCAAGGGAAAAACACTCCAGGTATACCTTAGAGTGAAACAGAAGTCTGCTACTACATTTGGTAAAAAAATATGTCTGAGTAGGGTAAATTACATCATTTGTACATCAAGGATACGGTGGTTCCAAAATCTGTAGGGTTTTTTTCCCTTTATTTTGTGATTTTTATTTGGTTTTGCTGATAAGTACTACACCTTTATAAAATGATTAGGTTAAATATAGTAATATCAGAATAATTATAAAACATTAAAAATTTCATCTTCCTGTTTAAGATTTATAGTGTATGTGACATCTTCAAAATGCTGAGAATTTCTACAGTAAAAAAATCAATAAAATAAAAAATAATGACAACAAAAAAAGAGTGAAAACGAATGAACTGATTAACTTTTTTACACCTGCTCTTTCCAATGTCCCTCTTTTAAATGTTGGTTTAAAATTTACTAATGTTTTACAGGCTATGTATGCAATAGAGTGTATTTTATGAACTACAGCTATGTTTTAGGTGCCTTGTTACCTGCAAGTGTTTTACTGATCAGGTTTCTAGTTGTACCTTAGTCTTGGTTCTGGAAATGTGAAATTCCTAGGAACTCTAAACTTGGAATATTAGGCTTCGTTGTGTCTAATAATGTTAAAAAGGCAAAAAGGGACAAAAGTGGCTTTGTTTAAAAGCCATGGCTTGTGACCTAGCCAGCTAGATGATCTTGGAAGAAAATTAGAGAACTTTGACACAGTTGTAGGATTCTATGTCTCAGGGACAGGGGCTTCATTGCCATGGCTCCCTGTTGCCTCTTCCCATTCTCTTCTGGTACTTGCAAGATTTCTGTGCCAGTAGGCACTGTTTGTGGTTGACATTGGCTGGTTGCAGAAGAAATGAAGTTTCTTCTTAAAAATCTGTTTATAGGAAGAAGGAAAACACTTCCTAAAAGCTTTGAGAAAGTACCCATCAGTCAGCCAGAAAAGACAGTACTTAGTGTTGAAAGGAATTGTTAGCAAGAAGGCAAGGCCACCTGATTAGATCAGACCAATTACCCATTATCCCCTGGGGCCAGGACTGCCTGCCCTGAACACACTCCCCTCCTCCGTCCAACCAGGATATGGCCAAATAACAGGGTTCTGTTGGCAGAGAAGACAGAAAAGCTGTTGGTCCAGCTGATGCTTCAGGTTATATGGCTAGTACGCTATGGAAAGGTAGTTGAGGTTGAAGTGTTGGAATTTTGAGTGTAATTCACAAAATATCTCAATGCCCAAACATTAAAAGTCTACCTAGCAATCTAATGTTTTATCTAGTGTTTACAAGGCAGAACAAGTAAGTTTTTTTTTTTTTAACTGATATTTGCCTCATGAGGAAACTGAGGCAACACCTCCAATTCTTTATTTCAAAATCCATTAACTAACTGAAAGTACAGAATGGCTAAATACCTTGGCATCTGTGGCTCAGCTGGTAAAGAATCCTCCTGCAATGTAGGAGACCTGGGTTCGATCCCTGGGTTGGGAAGATCCCCTGGAGGAGAGAAAGGCTACCCACTCCAGTATTCTGGCCTGGAGAATTCCAGGGACTGTGTAGTCCATGTAGTTGCAAAGAGTCAGACATGACTGAGCGCTTTCACTAGATACCTTAACCTCATTCTTCATGAACTCTATGATTTGCAACTGTGGTGTGGTATACTGGAGAAGGGCTGCCGTGAAGGCATGGAGGTGGGGCAGGGGTCCTTTGGCTCTTTTGGCAGGAATTACATCTATAAATAGGTACCTGCATCTGCTCAGGGGAGTCACCCACGGCTTCAGGCAAAAAGCGCAAGCTGACGGCAGCCTGCGTTAGTGGGGTGAGCCCCTGGCCTGACGCCAGCCCTTCCAGCTCGGGAGCCAGTGTGAAATTGAAAGCAACTCTGTGTTGACTGGTTTGACAGAAGGTGCCACACACGTATTATAGTTAGTTAAGGAATTAGCTGCCAGATTATTAATTTGAGAGAAACGAGCACAGCAGAGTCTCTCCCTTCTCGGTCTCTGGCTGAGCTTTTTCTTCTGTTGGTATCGCTCTCCCTGCTTCCTCCTGCTCCCCATCACAACACTGGAGACTCTGAGAGTCCTTGCCAGCAAAGACCCACAAAGCAGAAGACAGCCAGGCAGGGTTTTGCTCTTTTGAAGTTTCCAGTGGGCCTTGACAATTTCTGTGGCTTTCTGAACAATTAATTCGCTTGTGGAATCAGGCCAGTCAATTCCTTGACCCCAGATTGCTCATCTGGGAAAAAAAATAAAAAAAAGAAAGAAATTAAAGTTTGGAAAAAATAGGCTAGAACTATAATCTTTCAGGATCCTTTACAAAATCCTTTTTGTTTCTAATGTTCAATATAATACATAATTGTTAAAAGAGTACAAAAGTGTACAATTTTGAATATGAGAATTACCTGTAATTCTGTCTAACTCAGAGATGGCTCTTATCATATTTTTAGCATTTCTCTGTGTGGCTGCATTGGGCCTTATCACTATGGCTCACAACGACCTGTAGTTGTGGCATGCGGGCTCTTAGCTTTGCCATGTGCAATCTAATTTCTGACCAGTGATCAAACCTGGGCCTCCTGCATTGGTAACATGGAGTCTTAGTCACTAGAACACCAGGAATGTCCTCTTATCAATGTTTTATTATGTATTCTTTGAAACTTTATTTCTTGTTCATATACTAAATTTTTATATATTATGGTTCTGCAACTTGCTTTTTTGCTTAGTAACTAAGCATACTTTCATAAAAATGGTTGAGTTTTTGATGACTACATAGTATTCCACCCCAAACTTTTAACAGTCTGTATTGGTGTGCTTCCAGTTATTCACCAGTGCAAGTAAAACTGCGGTAAACACCCCCCTGGATGCATCTTTTCACTTTTGTCTGTGTATTTCTGCAGGATAAATTCTTTGAAATGGAATTGCTGAGCCAGTTTCAATACCACTAAAGATGCAGAGACCCCGAGGCAGCTACCTCAAACCAGATCTTGTCTTTGAGTGAGAACTCCCTTTCTCTGTGATGGCCTGAAAATTAGCAAATTTCTGGAACTGCACTTCTGATGGGTCTTTTCACTTTCCTATCCAATGTGCAGGCCTAAAATGATTCCTTTCTTACTCATTTTTATGGGTGATAATGTGTTCCTCCCACTCAGCACTTCTTTTTATTTCGCTACAGCTATAACAAGCACTTATAAAAGCGGCAATCTGGGTTACCTGAAAACCTTTTCCTTGTTAACTTGGCTCCAGAAAACTAAGACTAGAGATAGAATTAGAAGGCAGTAGCTCAGTCCTGATTATATAAAGCTGCTCTTGGGCATATCATTAACATTTCTCTTTGGTTTATCTGTTAAAAAAATAGGGATGCAATTCACTTGTTAGGCTAGAGAGGATGAACTCATAGATTCTGTTAAGGGCAGGCACACTCTGTCACTCCCCTGTTCACACGAATGCAAAGTGGTTTACTTCAGAAAAATGCTAAGTGAATGAGATGCTTAATAATAATGAACAAGTATCTTACAACTCTGTAATTAACACTCAGTAATGACTAATGTTTAGACCTCCTTGTTTCCGTCAAAAATCCATTTTATCAGACACAGAAATGGCCTAAATTATTTGATATGCATTAGGTATGAAAAAGGACCTCTTGCAGCACTAGGTATTCACATCTCTGACCCTTCTGAGCTGGAGCAGCAATTAGGCGAGCTGTCTGTTCCATTCAGACCCAAAAAAGAAAGTATTCAATGCCAGCAACACAAAAGCACAGTAGTTTTAAACTCCAGATACTCTCATTTCAGTATTGACTGGTCTACCCTCCCCCATCACCCCTTGTCCCCACATTGCTCCCATTACCCTCCAACTATCTGGTGTTTTTCAAAGACTTCTCAGGATCCCTGCAGAACAGCTGCCTGCTTGTTAAATGACAGATTACTGGGCCCTGTCCCACTCTAAAGAAAGGAGGCTTGGAAATCTTTAACAAGCACCACCCCCAACCAGGTAACTCAGATATACTCTAATATCTGAGGACCTCTTCCATGCTAGACCATGCATCTGAAACATTTACATGCCTTGGGGGACCTGGTTTCTAGTTAACATATAAAAAGTGAAAGTGAAATTGCTTACTCGTATCCAACTCTCTGTGACCCCATGGACTGTAGCCTACCAGGCTCCTCCATCCATGGGATTTCCCAGCCAAGAGTACTGGAGTGGGTTGCCATTTCCTTCTCCAGGGGATCTTTCCAACCTTGGGATCGAACCCAGGTCTCCCACATTGTGGGCAGACGCTTTAGCATCTAAGCCACCAGGGAAGCCCTAACATATAACTCTGGTTCAAAAGATGTGGGCTGAGGCCTGAGACTCTGCATTTCTAACAAGATTTCAGATGATGCTGACACTGCTGGTCTATGGACCACTCTTTGAGTAGTGAGGTCCTACTATGGGATATTTGAGGGGCAAGGCTCATTTATGTTTATAGCCTCAATGTGTAGTACAGGACTTGAACGTAATACATATTTCTTTAAATGAACTGATGAATGGATGTCCAATCAGCAGAGGCAAGAAAACTGGAAATGTTATCCAGTCTGTAGCTAACATTGAAAAAAAAAAAAACGCAGCACAGACAGTGTGATATCTATGTTTGCGTTCCTTTTTTGAATCCACTAATTATTTTATTGAAACTAAACCAAAATTCTGAACAGGTAAGAATCATAGAGGTTATATTCCAGTGGACTCAGTATAAAATAGTCAGAATTATAATTCCAGTTGATTAATAAATAATTTTACATTTCCCATAATGTTAAATGCTTATTTTACATTCCAGTTTGAAAAAAATTTGGGGAGAGGATCTATAGCTATTAAAAAAAAACTATCAACACTGTATTGTACAAGAATTTATTTTGATTATTTGAATTTGGATTTTCAAATAAAAGTGCTCTGAACTGTAATTTCTCTGAGAATTATTTTCTAAAAAAGATGGCATATATAAAACAGTAGAAATTCACGTTTCCTTATTTTAGGGAGACTTGAGGAATATTCAGTTCAAGTCAGCACTTAATCTGCATAAAGCAATACTAACAGAATTCCTTTAAGAAGCTTTATTTAATTTACTAAGAAATCCTTGAAGTAGGATTGACTATAGAACCTAGGAGTGGCTCGTCTTCCTAATCAGGTATACACATTCCACATGAAAAGCTACATTACAGAGGAACCTATTAAGGGGCAGCTATGTTTATCTACAAACAGCGCTAAAGTTTTATTAAATAACAGAAGAAATGTTAGTAAGACTACATCAGTGGGGAATCTGTGATGTTCAAGACAAGTGCATTGATAAAATATTGTAGAGGTCTTCCTGCTCTTGCAATAAACTAAGAATTAATAGAAAATGGACTGTGTTCTCGGGTTACCATGCTACTGATTCTTTCCATCCTCTAACTCTGTAGTTGGGCTTCCCCATGGCTCAGTGGTAAAGAACTGCCTACCAATGCAGGAGACGAACCTAGAGTTTGATCCTTGGGTCAGGAAGATCCCTGGGAGAAGGAAATCACAACCGACTCCAGTATTCTTGCCTGGAAAACCCTATGGACAGAGAAGTCTGATGGGTTACAGTCCATGGAATTGCAAAAGTTGGACATGACTGAGCATGAACCCGAATTCTGTGGTTAGTCAGACCCTTCTGAAAGCACCTGCCTTAGTGATACAGTTTACGCAAGGCAGTCTTGGAGCACCTAGAAAGATGGAGACCTGACATTCATATATATGATGGCCCTGTGCCTGCATGCTATTAAGTGCCTGTTGGTGGAGCTATATTTGCCCTGACACTTGTTTTCACTGTAGCCTATTACCAAGTGTATAAAAGGAGGTCTGTAGCTCACATGTCAATTTAACAATGGTGAATAACCAAATTGATTCAAGTCAGTAGGCAACACTGTAGGCAACAGAAAGTGTTAATAACTGGGTTCAGATCCACTGACATCTTTAAATTTCATCTGTTCATATACATTTAAAATAATTAAAGTGACTCACAAAGAGTTACATAACTAACATTGGCAATGTTAATTGGAATCCTGTAATACTCCTCTCTTCAGCAAATCCTTGACACAAAAAGCTAAATGATTTGTAAAGACTAAGAATTTAAATTCACAATGTCCTTTCTTGGGATGTTTCAAATCTGGGCAGGTTGAAGCAACAAAGTCTGAGTCAATTATACTAGGGATGTGTCCTTCTAGGGTGGGAAATTTCACTGTGGCACCAAGACCATGATCCTCAACCTAGCCCTCAGAGAAGAAAGGCAGAGATAAGAGGCAGTGAGCTGATGCAGAGAGGTGATCTTGGCTATAACTTGTCCTGCTGTCTCCATCCAGTTGACAAATGCAGACGTCTTCTTTAATGAAACTTTTTGCCTGGGAAAGTGCGTTTGGGGAATGCTTCAGGCTTCAGTACCAGTGTCTTCAAAGGAAACAAATAGTAATAATGATGATGATGATGATACCTACCAAAATATAAGGTGAAGTGTCATGAACATATTTTATTAAATGTCAGATATTATATATCCACTTTACTGATCAAACCCTGAATGATACACGAGTGATAATTAGGACAGTATGTACAAAGATAAGAAAATGTGAAATTCAACTATGTTGAAGGAGACAAAGTCCTCGAATGTCAGTAAAATATTAGGAGGTTTTGCCTTGTGAGATGGTACAAGGCCTTTTGAATGACTGTCAGGAGTACAGAAGTCTAATTTAAGCAGAGCTTAAGAGTGAGGTCCCACAGAGGGTTTTTCCTCCCCTCTAGAGTTTTAAAGATATATGGGCACACATAGGAAGGCAGAACTCTGTGGACATGGGGGGATTCTAAGGTTAACAGAACGAGTTGCATGAATGCTTTTCCAAATTTACTCAATTACCTATAGTTTAAACGAGAAGAAGGAGGAAGGCGTGTTTTGATCATCAAAGTGTAAGTTAAACTTTGGTCCTACTCGAAATTGTATTAAATGTTCTATGAAAGGGAGTCAGGGCTTGAAAGACCAGGAAGGAGACACACTGCTGGTTACTTTTGCTTCTCCTGAAAGGCCTTTTCATTCCTCAAGTAAACCATGGCCTTGTGCAATTTAGGCCATTCTTGCCGAGTTCACCAGCCCACGGAGGTCAACAGTGGTACCATGTATAAATGAGCGTAGGAGGCTTTTAGGACCCAAGCCCAAACTTTCTGAAAGGTCTGGCCATATTTTCTGTAAATGGCCAGATAATACATACTTTAGTGATTGTGAGTCATCTTAGTTTCTATCACTATTACCCAAGAGTACCCTTGTAATACAAAAGTAGCCATAAGTAGATAATATGTAAGCTTGTATGATTGTGTCTGTACAGTTATCCAAGTCTATGCCCCTAACGAGTAACGCTGAAGAAACTGAAGTTGAATGGTTTTATGAAGACCTACAAGACCTTTTAGAACTAACCCCCAAAAAAGATGTCCTTTTCATTATAGGGGACTGGCATGCAAAAGTAGAAAGTCAAGAAACACCTGAAGTAACAGGCAAATTTGGCCTTGGAATGTGGAATGAAGCAGGGCAAAGACTAATAGAGTTTCGCCAAGAAAACGCACTGGTCATAGCAAACACCCTCTTCCAACAACACAAGAGAAGACTCTACGCATGGACATCACCAGATGGTCAACACCGAAATCAGATTGGTTATATTCTTTGCAGCCAAAGATGGAGAAGCTCTATATAGTCAACAAAAACAAGACCAGGAGCTGACTGTGGCTCAGATCACGAACTCCTTATTACCAAATTCAGACTCAAATTGAAGAAAGTAGGGAAAACGGCTAGACCATTCAGGTATGACCTAAATCAAATCCCGTGTGATTATACAGTGGAAGTGAGAGATAGATTTAAGGGCCTAGATCTGATAGATAGAGTACCTGATGAACTATGAAATGAGGTTTGTGACATTGTACAGGAGACAAGGATCAAGACCATCCCCATGGAAAAGAAATGCAAAAAAGCAAAATGGCTGTCTGGGGAGGCCTCACAAATAGCTGTGAAAAGAAGAGAGGCGAAAAGCAAAGGAGAAAAGGAAAGATATAAGCATCTGAATGCAGTGTTCCAAAGAATATCAAGAAGAGATAAGAAAGCCTTCTTCAGCGATCAGTGCAAAGAAATAGAGGAAAAGAACAGAATGGGAAAGACTAGAGATCTCTTCAAGAAAATGAGAGATACCAAGGGAACATTTCATGCAAAGATGGGCTCGGTAAAGGACAGAAATGGTATGGACCTAACAGAAGCAGAAGATATTAAGAAGAGGTGGCAAGCATACATGGAAGAACTGTACAAAAAAGATCTTCACTACCCAGGTAATCATGATGATGCGATCACTAATCTAGAGCCAGACATCTTGGAAAGTGAAGTCAAGTGGGCCTTAGAAAGCATCACTACAAAGAAAACTAGTGGAGGTGATGGAATTCCAGTGGAGCTGTTTCAAATCCTGAAAGATGATGCTGTGAAAGTGCTGCACTCAATATGCCAGCAAATTAGGAAAACTCAGCAGTGGCCACAGGACTGGAAAATGTCAGTTTTCATTCCAATTCCAATGAAAGGCAATGCCAAAGAATGCTCAAACTACCGCACAATTGCACTCATCTCACATGCTAGTAAAGTAATGCTCAAAATTCTCCAAGCCAGGCTTCAGCAATATGTGAACCGTGAACTCCCTGATGTTCAAGCTGGTTTTAGAAAAGACAGAGGAACCAGAGATCAAATTGCCAACATCTGCTGGATCATGGAAAAAGCAAGAGAGTTCCAGAAAAACATCTATTTCTGCTTTATTGACCATGCCAAAGCCTTTGACTGTGTGGATCACAACAAACTGTGGAAAATTCTGAAAGAGATGGGAATACCAGACCACCTAACCTGCCTCTTGAGAAATCTGTATGCAGGTCAGGAAGCAACAGTTAGAACTGGACATGGAACAACAGACTGGTTCCAAATAGGAAAAGGCGTACATCAAGGCTGTATATTGTCACCCTGCTTATTTAACTTCTATGCAGAGTACATCATGAGAAAAGCTGGACTGGAAGAAGCACAAGCTGGAATCCAGATTGCCGGGAGAAATATCAATAACCTCAGATATGCAGATGACACCACCCTTATGGCAGAAAGTGAAGAGGAGCTAAAATGCCACTTGATGAAAGTGAAAGAGGAGAGCGAAAAAGTTGGTTTAAAGTACAACATTCAGAAAACTAAGATCATGGCATCTGGTCCCATCACTTCATGGGAAATAGATGGGGATACAGTGGAAACAGTGTCAGACTTTATCTTTTTGGACTCCAAAATAACTGCAGATGCTTACTGCAGCCATAAAATTAAAAGACGCTTGCTCCTTGGAAGAAAAGTTATGACCAACCTAGATAGTATATTCAAAAGCAGAGGCATTACTTTGCCGACTAAGGTCCGTCTAGTCAAGGCTATGGTTTTTCCAGTAGTCATGTATGGATGTGAGAGTTGGATTGTGAAGAAGGCTGAGCACCGAAGAACTGAGGCTTTTAAACTGTGGTGTTGGAGAAGGCTCTTGAAAGTCCCTTGGACTGCAGGGAGATCCAACCAGTCCATTCTGAAGGAGATCAACCCTGGGATTTCTTTGGAAGGAATGATGCTAAAGGTGAAACTCCAGTACTTTGGCCACCTCATGTGAAGAGTTGACTTATTGGAAAGGACTCTGATGCTGGGAGGGATTGAGGGCCAGAGAAGAAGGGGACGACCAAGGATGAGATGGCTGGATGGCATCACTGACTCGATGGATGTGAGTCTGAGTAAACTCAGGGAGATGGTGATGGACAGGGAGGCCTGGCGAGCTGTGATTCATGGGGTCGCTGAGCAACTGAACTGAACTGTATGATTGTGTCTGTTTATAGAAGTGGATGGAGAACTCTAGCTCACCATCCACTGCTCTGTGTCAGCGAAATGTGTGTCCATGCGCTTGCTGTGTTTCCTGTGAGTAAAAACGGTGGTGCTAGTGATAAGGAACCTGTTTGCTAAAGCAGGGGACTTGAGATGGGTTCGATACCTTGATTCCCCACTGGAAGATCCCCTGGAAGAGGGCATGGCAACCCACTCCAGTTTTCTTGTCTGGAGAATCCCATAGAGAGAGACTGGCAGCCTACAATCCTTAGGGTTGCAAAGAGTCAGACACAGTTGAAGCGACTTAGCACACATGCAAAATATCTTTTGTAGAGGAGTTGTCTTTAGTGATTCTTTATGGAAAGTTTAGCAAACTTTTCTTCAGTATCTAGTATGGGGTCTGTACTATATTAGTACTAGGTACTAGGGAGTTGGGAAGTTTGGGATGAGAAGAAAGGAGATAAAACCAAGTCTCCACCCTCCCTCCCCCACCCAGAGTGGCTTCACTTTTCCTAGGGAACACAGGTATGTAGGTAACTAGGCAAGTATCAAAAGTAGGTTTAATGTATAAGCAGCCAGGTATGGGTTACAAACTGTATTTTTTTAATATGTTCCATTGACCCAATATGGATAGTAAATATATGGATAGTAAAGAATTCTTCCCAAGCCCAGAGGATGTATATAGCATTGACTAATGTGATTGTAATTCCATCTGTGAAATTCAACCCTTTTGATCTGATGTTATCTACTCCAACCTCTTCTTTGGAAAGACATGATTACTAAGGCTTTCATCTATCTGACACATCACTCCTTAAATGTTAATGTTCCTCAGTATCATCAGCAGGGGCTCTTGTTAAAATGCAGGTTCTGGTTTCATAGGACTCGGCTGGGGCCCAAGATTCTAAAATTCCAGCAGTGTCGCTGCTGCTCGTCACTGAGGACATACTCTGAAAGACAAGGTCTGAGAGTACTTCAGCAAGTCTACAGCCAGCATTCGTGTTATATGAGGAGAACAGTTCCCAAATAATGATTTTTCTACTAGAGGAATTTCCAAGTTTACATGTTGAATAGATAGATAAATGATCCTACTTCCTTAAAATATCTTTCCAATTTCTTTCCCCAACAGTAAGTGTATGAATTCCTCATTTATTACTTGTTTATTTTATTGAATTATAATTGACATATAATGTTGTATGTTGAAGGTTTACAACATAGTGATTCACAATTCTTAAAGGTTATACTCCATTTATTGTGATTATAAAATATTGGTGATAATACCTCATGTTGTACAATGTGTCTTTCTAGCTTATTTTATACATGAGACTTTGTACTTATTTTTATAATGTGAAGGCTGCTGTGGACAGGTAAGGGTATCATCTGAGTTGGTTGACACTTTATGCTAAACTTTAATGTTGCGCTTTACGTAGAAATGGCTTCTCAGATAACTATGAGCCCCCAAGCAGAAACATCAGAGAATGGGATACAAGCAAAGGGAAGTTTGATCAGGCACTAAAGGATCACAAATGCTAAAGTCATAGAATCTGGCTAAGACAGTTAAGGCAAGACTGAAACTACTGGAATAGCTGCGGACACACAGCTGGACTCCAGACTCAGGGCTGAAAGAGCAAGATGGGGAGACAAAGGTCCAGAGGAGATATGGGCAGGGAAATGATGCTGGGATTTCCTCCACTTCATAGCTGAAGAGGGTCTTGGGGATTATCTGGTTCTCTGTTTCTCACCTTTCTGGTCCCTCGTTCCTAAGGCATACTTGCCATCAGTAATAGTGGCCCATCACCAGAGTCCCTCTGAACCTATGAACCACATTCCACCCCTCAGACAGACATATCAGAATCTCAGGGAGGAAGCTGAGGATTCTGATGTCTGAAAGGTCCCACTATTTTGAGAATCCATAAAGTTCACTTATTTTACAGATGGCAAAACCAAGGTATAGGGAAGTGATTTACCAAAGTGATTTTCCAAAGTTTAGCCAAGTCACTTTTTGATAATTGTTCTTCAAACTCAGAACTCTTGAGAATCAAACTAATATCACTCTGTTACAGTCCCTACTGCCTTATTGATTGAGCATACTGTGGACTATTTATCACCTATTTATTAGCTCATTTCCCCCCAGAATTATGCAGTTATTCATCACAACTTTTTAAATGGGTAACAGATAGAATTTGCATTTTTAATTTATAAGGTACCACTTACCCTCATAATGGCCTAAACTATTGATTGTATGAACTTAAGAAAACCTTGATGTAGTCACTGTTACTACCTTATCCACTTAGTAGCAAGATTAATTTATTCAAAAATGTTTATTTGACAAATTGGGTGTGATAATAATATAAGAAGCATGCTAGGAAATATTATATATGTAAACAGGCTCTGTCCTTTAAAAGCTTGCATTTTTAGTGGTGAAACATATATTCCTTGAAGAAAAGCTTCATGGTTTGTTAAGAAGAATTTGATAGAATTTCCCATAACATTTTATTAAAAAATATAACATGTGTACCATATTAGAATAGTTTATTACACTGAATTTTTAATTGTTTGCTGTGTGTTTGTTTGCATCTCACCGCATTAAAAAAAAAGAAAGCAGAAGTTAATCATTGCCTAGCATAATGAATATGCATATTATTCATTGGATAATTATTTGTTTATTGAATATGCATGAATACATAATCATGTGCTTTGTGTATATGGTATGGGATATATATGCATATAAAGTATACATCTAAGTACATATAATTTATTTAGCATGTTTTTATAGTTTATATCTTACATATAATGAGTCTGATCTTATATATAATATTCTTTTTCATTTTGAAAAAAATAATTTACCAGTATGGATATTTTGGTTCAGCAACTAAACCAATGCTTCTCAAATGTCAGTATGCAAAGTTATGCTATCAAATTTTGAAACTAATGTTGAATACCAAATATTTTGCATATACATGGTATATATATCTAAACACCAATATATTCCTCCTACAAAGAAGACATACCCTATTATAGTAAATGCTTTGCATACATTATTTCATTTTTATCTTCACAACAACCTTATGAGATAGGAAACAGTTATTCCTGCCATTTTTACAAACAAGAAAACTAAAGTAAGTTAGCTGAGGTCACTAAGTTTTTAAATGGTGAAAGCAAGACATAAACAGGACAAACTCCAGACCCCCGTTCTTTCAGCCTCTCAGGTACACTGCTAGGCTTGGCATACAGTGCTCCCCTCCCAGGCCAAATCTAGCAGCTGCCTGTTTTGTAAGTGAAGTGTGTTTGATGGCTTCTCTAGAGTTCCAGCAGCAGAGTTGAATACTTATAATAGAGCCCATATGGACCTCTTCATTTATAATATTCACCGTCCACTTCTTTAAAGAAGGAAAAAAAGTGTCAATCCTCTTGTAATGCATCAAGTATATCATTCAACTTTCCAAATGAATTGAATAGCTGTGCCCTAAATTTTGAAATATATGTTGTACTTAATATAGTGTGTGAAATGCATAGCTGGACCCCTCAGCCCAGTTTTGATCATGATTCTGATTAATATATATAGGTAAAATTTCAATATTATTTGTTACAGTTTCTATCATTTTGATCAGTGATTTGTAAGACACATTAAAACTATATTGTGTTAACTCTTGCTAGACATCCTTCAGAAGTTGGTTCAAGATGTATTGAAATGTAGTTATTAGGATTAACATTTTAAGATGTATTCTTCTTAAAAAGGCTACATTATGCATATAGTTTTGAAATCTAATGAATGTTTGGTGGTGTTCTTTTAGGGTGATAACTTCAAAATATATGTATTTTTAATTATATTTTCTTACCAAGTTTTATTTTAGGAGCTACAGAAAAACATACATTGTAAAATTGCTAATAAATTGTGGAGGGGTTGAGCAGCATATTTTTCTTACCAATTTTAAGGAGGAGTTTTTCAACATTATTGTGAATCATAATTATGTCATTATATGTTATAAATATATTACATGTATTTACACTACATAATTAGACCTAATTCTAATTATGTAGATTCATGGTAATCAGCTAAAATTTGCTTTAAAAAACCAAGATAATTCCTCTAACAGATGCTACCTTAATAGAATATTAAGTTCAGGAAAATCTCATGAAAATAGGAAAATTAATAAGTAATGATTAAACCTCTAACATGCAAGCGGAATTAGATACCGTATCACCACTCTCCTAAAGCTTCGTTATAAATAAGGAAAAGTATTTGTTCTGAGATATCCTCAAAAATTTTGTAAATAGTGTTTTAGACAAATCATTTCTTAAATTAAAAAAGAAAGCAATCCAATAAAAAGACCTCAAAGTTTTAAAGACTTGTTTTGGTTATAACATAAATACGCTCTTTTCAAAGCTCTTTATGTGAAATTTTAAAAAAATGTTCTAGTAACAAAGAGGTAAATAAAAACACTATTTCCCATTGGAATCTTGCTCTCTAGATGTTAAATCTAGCATCATTGCTGTAAATTGCTAGTTGTACTCTTTGATTGACATGTTTACCCAGATAATGTAACAGTTTTGTGAAAGAAATCTACTTAGTGTCTGGATGACATGAAACATGTTTCTTGTGGAAGGAAAAGCCCCAAAGTGTTCTTTCAAATGGGAGTCTTCTCTCTCCAAATCCTACAAGCTGATAACGAATTGGATAATTTGTTTTATTCCCTCATTTACCCAACATTAGTTCAATTGCAGTGTGCATCTAAATATACTTTTAACAACCCCTCTGTGGCTCTGTCCTTGACTTTATTTCAGATTAATTTTTGACACTAAATTACAAAGAAGCCCCTTGAGCACCATATGATGCTCGACCCATGTGGTTGTCTTGAGCTTGCTCTGTCTTCTATTGGGTTTTAACCCTAGCTTTGTTTTCCAGATACACAAACAACTTCCCAGCATGCTCCAGATGAATGAAGTCACTCTCTATTACTAATGTTTTCCCACTAAGTGTAAAGTACATTTTTTTCTTTCTGTATAAACTATTCTTCTTCTTCTTCTTCTTTTTTTTTTTGAACCCCAGCAGATGTCAAATTAACATGAGGATGATTTCCCAAGCTTCTTGAACTTGTGTGGTCAAACGTGATCTTTACATGACTTTGAACCTTAAAGGTGTAACATACCAAATAATAAGGACAGGTCAAGGAGGAAGTGAAACAGCTTCTCAAACAGTTGGTCAGAATGGACAGAAAACAGCCTGATAGTTAACTTGAAACTATTCAGTCAATGAACTTGATTATTTGTGATTGGTCTGTGCTGAATTCCTCTACAACCATTCCACTTTGAACTGATAAGCCAATAACTTTAAACAGGCCAATCCCATTTTCCAGTGAATTTTGTGATCTTTACCTTTAGAAGCCCAACTTGCCTCAGATTTGGGAGGCAAGGGGAGGCAAAGCGATATTCTTACCCTTTTATGATCCATATCCAAGTCAATTACTAAGGCTTTATTCTGCTTCAAGTTAATAGCCCTTTGACAGTCTGAAAACTTCAGCCCATATAGCCTAATCTCTGCACTGAGTCAGATTTTATTAGCTGTAGGGAAAGCTCAGGTTCACAGTCATTCTGTTGTAGGAAGAGGACCCCTTCCAGGGCCTGAAACTTGTCCCTTGTCTAACACTCGGAAATGAATTGTCTGAGAAGACACGTGTGTTGACAAAGCAAGAGATTTTATTGGGAAAGGGCGCCCGGGCGGAGAGCAGGAGGGTAAGGAAACCCAGGAGAACTGCTCTGTCACATGGCTTGCAGTCTAGGATTTTATGGTGATGGGATTAGTTTCCAGGTTGTTTTTAGCCAGTCATTCTGACTCAGAGTCCTTCCTGGTGGTGCATGCCTTGTTCAGCCAAGATGGACGCCAGAGAGGAGGATTCTGGGAGGTGGTCGGACATGTCCTATCTCCTTTTGACCTTTCCCAAACATGTGGTGGTGGCTTATTAATTCCGTGTTCCTTACCAAAACCTCCTGTCATAATACAACTCATGCAAATGGTTACTATGGTGTGTGGCCAGGGTGGGCAGTTTCAATCAGTGTGCTTCCCCTAACAATTACAAGCCTTTATTTTACTTTTACCAGGGAAACTAAATCAACCCTGATACAAAGAAATGAAGTCAACAAAGTTTTATGTCAACCCTAGCTGTAGCAGACCCTTAGCAGTTAAAGGTTTCATCTGTTTAATTTCACTTAGTCACATGTCATTTGCTCCTTTTTTGTGTGAAGATACAAGTTTGATGGTGCCCTTTAAAACTGGGTTAACTTAGAGTCATTTGATTGATCATGAAGCCTAGAACCTCATCTCAGAATAGCTTATTAATTTGATTCTCACTATATGTGCAACAATTGAGGAAAAGTGGCCAAACTTTCTTTTTTATAAACATTGGCTACTAATCTAATATCTGTTTGTCCTAGCCATAGAAATGGGAAGATTGAGAAAAAGAATTGTTCGTAACTAGAAAATCATGTTTTACATTATTATGTACCTAGCATTAATCTAAAGGCGTTGTTAACAACTATTTGGTTATCCCTTATTTGATTTTATGGGAGAAATAATAATGACATACAGTGTTATTTGGAGAAGAACTTCCCAAATGTTCATTGACAAGTCCTTCTGTCTGGCTGACTACTTACCTATATACATTCCACAGTAATTATCATATGGATAGCCACTGTTATTCCTAAAGAAGTACAAAAGTCTCATAGACCTGGTCTACTTAAAAGCATTCTTAAAGACTAAATCCCTACCACCATCTAGATGAGAAGAAAAATTGGCCTGATATTTATTCTTTGCAACTCAGAATGTAAAAAATACTAGAAAAATATTTTAAAAGAACTGTATAGATTTTGGAAGAAACTGTATGTTCCTGGGAAGTCGATACTCTGTGTGACTATTTTAAAATTAAGAGTATGGTTTGTGCCTGCACCTCCCACCCTCACAGGAGAAGCAGACCTCTATACCATTTGTTTTGATATAAAAGACATTTTTAAAATTATTATTTAATAGCCTGTCCACACAGCCAAAAATAGTGCCTAAGGAAGAGGAGATGCTTCATCAGTACTTAAAAGTAATCTCCATTCATTTTTTTTCCTTTTGTGTATTTAATTATGCAACACAGAAGCAGCAGCATACCACCATCTCATCAGGTGCTCAAAATAATCTGGAGAGGAAGTTGGTTAAAATGACTGGAAATGAATGAGCCAGTGTGTGAAATATGTGCCATTATTCCTCTTGCGTTGTCCAAGGCAGACATCATTAATCCATCACAGCCCTCTTTCACGCTGAGCCTGGACACATCATCAGAGTTGTTCTCAATGCAGGGCTCCCATCAGCCACTGCCAGTCAGCTGGAGTTGGCAGCTACTTCCAAACTATTTGCCATTGTTGGACTGTACTGTATCTCCCAAACCTTAAGCAAAAAGTAGCATCTTATAATCATGACACTCTCTTGCTTTCAAAGTACTGTTGTGATTACTTTCCTTTACCTGTGTTTTATAGTCAGCTAATCTCATGATTTTAAAATGTTAACCTAGGTGTAGGTGTTTTGTGAACACAATAAAATCAGCAACTTTTTAGACTTCAGAGCCATAGTGCAAAATTAATTGTTTTGTTTATGCGTTTTTACAGTTAAATGCAAATTTTCTTAAGAATAATTGGGGATGCATCCTTATCAAAGAAACTAAAGCATCCTTTTCTACTAATCCAGTGGTTCTCGGTGAGGAGTGATTTTACTTACCAGGAAACATTTGGCAATATCTGGAGTGATTTTTGGTTGTCCATGGTGGAGAGGAAGTGCTACTGGTATCTAGTGTGTGGAAGCCATGGATGCTGATAAATATCATGTACTATCAAAACAGTTCGCTACAGTGAAAGATTATCCAGACCCAAAATGTCAGTATTGTTGATGATGACAAATCCTTCACTAAGCTACTGAACTTAGTTCCAAAATACAGGCTGAAGGAGATAATTTTTTAACTGAAATCTTTATGCTATGAACTTAATTTAAAAGAGAAACCACTTACTCTTTTGACAAAAAAAAAATATAGTCATACTCCTATTTGAAATTTGCCTTTGGGTCCTGTTTTACCAATTTGGTGAATAAGACATTCCTCAAGGCAGTGGGATTCCATGGGACCTGCCTAGAGATGGCAGTTGAAACTCAGCATTGTATACTCCTTCTCCATCATTCTGAATGACCCATGTGTGAGTTCTTCAATATTTCACACTATATTGAATCTCAAACTGAGAAACTACTCCTATAAGACAAGATGGATGTCAAGGGTTCTCCATTTTCTTTCAAGTGTTTAGTTTAGCCTAGAAATAATTTTTTTTCCTCACGAAAACTCAGTTCTGTTTCTCAAACAAATCAGTTGTTCATTTATCAAGTACTATTGTTACCCAGATGTGGTTGAGTTCTCCTAATGAAGTTATAGGAGTAAGAAGGTTTTTACATACACCTCACAACCGGGGCTCAGCTGGTAAAGAATCCACCTGCAGTGCAGGAGACCCTGGTTCGATTCCTGGGTCCTGAAGATTTGCTGGAGAAGGGATAGGCTACCTATTCCAGTATTCTTGAATTTCCCTGGTGGCTCAGCTGGTAAAGAATCTACCTGAGATGCGGGAGGCCTGGGTTTGATCCCTGGTTTGGGAAGATACCCTGGAGAAGGGAACAGCTACCCACTCCAGTACCCTGATCTGGAGAATTCCTTGGACTACATAGTCCATGGGGTCAGAAAGAATCAGACACTGAGTGACTTTCACTTTCACATTCACCTCAAAACAATACTTTCTGAGAATTCAAGCCAGCATTCTACCTCCTACTATTGTCAACCAGAGATAGTGAATGTCTTTTAGACTAAAAGATTCTCAGGGCATAGTGGCTGAGAACATTTCGTATTAACTCAAATATATAAGCCTTAATAAGCCAATTTCCCATTCAGTTTAATCTATTTTCAGCAGATCAAAATAATTAAAAATGCTAACAGTTATGGTAATTTTCAATACACTGCGAGAGAAGCAATTTAGATAGCACCTTCCCATCGAATCTATATTTGTATAAATGCTGATCAAGAATATTTGTTCAATTTTATACAAATCAAACATGAATAATTTCTTCCATATTACTCCTTCCATTGTTGTGTTTTCCCTCTGTCTAGTTATCCATTTGCTACTGGCATGCTGCTCTAGGAAGATTTGATTAAAATCAATAAGTTATTGGGAAGATGGCAATTAGCAGTCTTTCACCTATAATAGCATTGTCTGTTAAGCTTCCTTTTGTTAATCACAATATTTTAGCAAGACTCTCCTATCCAGCCATGCAATTTAATGAAATGGAAGGTTTGAAAAGCATCCTTAATTTGGGGCACTGGAAATATGCTTCTTTTTTACACTGTTTTGATAGGAATACCCAGCGTTTCTGCAGTACATCAGAATCTTCATCCCCTTTGAGAGTTTCTCAATTTTAAGATCTCAGAAATATCTGCACAGAAGTTAATACTGCATAAACTTCAAGTTGGTTCAATGTAGCATAAAAAAGTATGAGCAAATATCAATGTATAGATTTGTTTAACTATTTTGAAGTGACTCAATAGTTTGTTTGTAATAGATAGTTGACATAGAGAAGTTCTTCACTTTGTGTGATATTGAATGTGAAATGCCTGGGTTAAAGACTGAACCTTGACTAATGCCCCTCGACAGCAAGTAATGATTGTCAAAGTCATTAATTAGAATTAAGTCATGGTATCCTTCTTTTTTATATTTGTTATTTGCTTCTTTCTTCTGAAGACTCCTTAACTTCATTTTTGATTTTCTTTAGTGGAAGCATAACACAGATAATGTGCTTGCTATTTAACTGTGCTTATAGGAAGGGCCACTTTTATTCAAATATTTTACGTAATGACAGTTGTTCTAAAAATACAGACACTTAAGCTAGTAAATGAATAGTGTTCATTTTAGACCTATAGCTAAGATCCTAATTCATGAATTTACTACTATTCTCTATTTAGAGAATTATTACCCCCAAAAGCATTAAAATGGAGACATTCACATAAATAGTGGCAACTTAGAAATATTTCGATTTCTTAGAGCGTAGTCTATTCAGTTTTTGCCTAATAATATAAGACTTTGTGTGTTTGTCAGATGGAACCTCTGAAAATGTAAAGTTCTAAGCTAGGATATGTAAATTCTACAGAAGACATATGCAAATGGTTTTTACCCTCCAGAAATTATTTATCTAAAAAGCCAAAGGTATAAAACGATTACATGGGTAATTAAAAGCAACTAATTTTTGGAGTAAAAGAGAAACTAAAATAAGAATCAGATCTTCCCTAATGTATAATGTTCTCTAATCTACAAAATTCTCTAAATAATTGTTCAGTTCTCCATTATATTCACTTTTATAAACACAGCCTAAAATAAATGAAGCAGTTTAGGGCACTGTTTGCCTTAACATCATTATTTTATTTTTTAATAATTTTTTCTCTATACTAAGGAAGATTTCAGGTACTTGGTGTCATTTTATGTGCCTAGTAGGTTCAAATGACTCTTTAATAATAATGGATCTCTTATTAGACTCAAAAGAAAGATGGATTTTTTTTTTTTTGGCTAACATCTGAAATTCTTAGTGTAAAATCACTGTATCGGTAATACTGACATCTATGTAACATTTATTACAGTATGAAAACTCCATAAAAAGTTTTTGCAATAAGAGCATGGCAGTGGGTAGGGATCCAAAGAGATGAAAGGACTTGAAATAAAATTTTTTGCTTAATTTGCATTTTGCCTAGAACATTAACATTGCTCTTAAGTTTGAAAATGACAACAATAACAAAAGCAAATCAGCTGGGATTCCCAAGTCCTATCTCTAGAGATTCTGTGAAACTGAAAGTCGCTCAGTCATGTCCAACTCTTTGCGACCCCATTGGCTGTCCATGGAATTCTCTACGCCAGAATACTGAAGTGGGTAGCCTTTCCCTTCTCCAGGGGATCTTCCTAACCCAGGGATCAAACCCAGGTCTCCTGCATTGTGGGCGGATTCTTTACCAGCTGAGCCACAAGAGATTCTGACCTAGTCTTAATAGATAGGCCTAAAGAATGTGTATTTTAACAGATATCTTTGTGGATTCAGATGCAGGTGGACTAAAGTCTAGAACTTAAGAAACACTGGCCGAGGGACAAAGAAAATTCAAGTCTCTGACATATTACAATTCACTACCACCTAGTCAATATTATTGCTACTGTATCAGCTGTGAGTGAAACATTTGCTTAGTGTGATATATTATATTAGAGACCTCACTACAGATGGTGTAGGTTTTGCCCATTTCCTCAAAATTCTTGGCTATGTCATAGAGTATTTTTGATGGAAGCCAATTATTGAATATTCAGAACATTATCAGATTCAGGGTCAGTTTCACAAGCAGCTACTTCGGCAGTTGTCTAGATCATCTCTCTGTAAGGGACATTAGGGTATTACAGCAAGTATAATTAGATAGGGGAAATTGTATTTTCCAGAACCCTTCTTTGGCTGAAAGGATTAACATGATTAGCTGTTTGGGAGGTGCTGAGTATAAGGGTAGGTGAGATCCCCAAAATAACAGTTTGAGTAACTTCAATTTCATTCAAAGAAAAGAAAGTGTGGATAGCTGAAGGGAATTTATTTTGCTGAGTTGATGAGGAGTTAGGCTGGGGTGTGGGGTGTGGGTAGGAGATTGGGGAGTGGATTGGCAGAGCTAAGTCTCTTGAGATGGTAGAAAGATCATTTCCTATTTGTTGCATATCTTGCAGTAGAGCAAATTCATTTAAAGAGTTCTTTGACTTCTTCAGAGAGTAATATATATTAACTAGTTTTGGTCATTCATCAATGTGTAATCACCTCTGGAAGGTGATTCTTTGACACTAGTCTGCCAACTTTCTGCTGGCTTTCTGAATAAAGTTGCTATTCCTTGCCTTCCCCCAGTCAATGACAAACAAACAAACAAAAACAACCCAGGTTATCTCTGACAGTTTGGTGACTTTCAAAATTAAAAGAACAGTTTCTTACTCTCAAGGATTTACAGTCTATTTGGAAAAAGAATAATACACACAAATATCTGTTATGATGTTATTTTAAATGTACAGAGTATAGCAGAAGCATTGAGAAAGCCAAAGCTTGTTCTGCCTGAGGGTATCAGAGAAGGCTTCACACAGTAATATGTGAACTAGCAAGACAATACAGGTGTGACAAGGGAAGTCAGGACATTCTGAGTATTAGAACTAATGTATGCAATGGCAAGGAGGTACAAAAAAGAGTGTTCAGTAAATGGCTCAAGTTTCTAAGACTAGAAGAGAATGTGAAGACGAACTGGACAGCTGAACAGTGGACAAAGTACACTGGGATTTTTATATAGAGGATATATAGAGGGACAGTAAATTTGGGGGGCTTCTCTGTTGGCTCAGACAGTAAAAAAAATCTGCCTGCAGTGCAGGAGATGTGGGTTCAATCCCTGGGGTGGAAAGATCCCCTGGAGAAGAGAATGACAACCCACTCAAGTATTCTTACTTGGAGAATTCCATGGTTAGAAGAGTCTGGTGGCCTACAGTCCATGGTGTGGGGTCACAAAGTGCTGGACATGACTGAGCATACACATTAATTTTTTCAGGTGAATTTTACTAAAATTGAAATATATTGATACTGGATGTTTGTAATCACAAGGTATTTCGAGCTGGATGCTGATATGGTTGTAATGTCATGCAAGTTCCTTCTGAGAAAGAGTAAAAGATAAACTGAAGGTGGCAAGACAGGAGGGAGGTAGGAAACTACTGATACAAGCTAGAAAAAGATGACATGGTTCTCAACCAGGCTGGCAGTAATGAGGAGCGAAAGAAAGGAGTGAAAAAGGGAATAGGTTGGAGAGAAAGGAAGGGAAGTATGTTCTAAATGACTTGGCAACTGATGTGATGTAAGAGGTGAGGCTAAGGTAACACTTGGGTTGGCAACTGTGTCCATTTAAGTACCATTCGCTCAGAGAGAGAAGAGAAGCCATTTCTTTTTGGTCATCAGTATAGCTTGGGAAGAGGCAAGGTTACTTTTGAGAACACTGAGTAGAATAAACACTTCTGAAATTGATTAGGCCCTTGTTAAAACACTGAACATATGTTTAATAGCTTTTGAATATTAAATTCTAAGTGGAAAAATAAGTCTTATCATCATCTCCTTTATTTCTGTCCAAAAAAATCACGGAGAAAGAAAAGGTACCAGATAAAAGACAGCCAAGAGAGATCCTTTCTTGGATCATAGAAGCAAATAATTTTAGAGACCACTGTGTCTTGTGAAGTAAACACCTAGTTCTCCTCATGGGGACAAAGCAGGCTTCAATCGCCCAGAAGCAGTGCTCCAAATAAGAGTTGTTATTTCTGGAGACAAAGGTGCACTGAAACCAGAGAGCACTTTCAAAAGAGATAAAATGGGATCTAAGGGGATCTGAGTGGAATAGAATACATTCTTGGCTCCAAAATCCTTTTGAGAACTCTCTAGAAGAGTTATAGGATCTCCTGTCACTCTGAATTTTTGTTCGCTGACTTTCATAAATGTAAAGAATTAACTGTGGTATGATGGTTTAAAAATATATTCCTCCCTATCTGTATTATAAATGTCATTAGGGTAGAAATGTTATTATTTCTAGCTGTGTATGTCAGAGTTCAACCAGAGAAGCAGAACCACTAGGAGATACATCCATGTGGTATCAAGTGATTCATTACTGGGCTTTGACTTTATGCAGTGTGGGTGTTGGTTAAACATTCTCTGTGAGGCTTTGTCTTCATGTCTCACGATTTCCCTGGTGGCTCAGATGGTAAAGTGTCTGCCTACAATGTGGAAGACCTGAGTTGGAGACCTGGGTTCAATCCCTGGGTCGGGAAGATATCTTGGAGAAGGAAATGGCAGTCCACTCCAGTATTCTTGCCTGGAAAATCCCATGGACGGAGGAACCTGGTAGGCTACAGTCCATGGGGTTGCAAAGAGTCAGACACGATTGAGCGACTTGACTTTTACTTTCTTTGTCTTCATGTCTCATGCTGAAGTTCAAAGTTCACAAGCAGGCAGGCAAGAATAGAAGATGGGTGTAAGGTAGAGGTGATCAGGAGTAGGCTGGAACCCACAAACACGAGCTAAACCCTACAAGCATGGGCTGAAACCCATGTCAATTTTTGTTTCCTCTGGGTGATGGTAGTATGGATGTCCTGCAGGAACCAGGGCCTATTTTGATCTAAGAAGCACACATTCCTGGCCAGTGAGTCAAAGGAACCAGAGGAAGATCCAGGGAAATGTGGAGCATTATCGGTCCAACTGCTAACTCACATCAGTGAGGTGAGCCCGTAGACCATTAACACTGTGTGTGAAATTCAAAACAGCTCTTGCTTTGCTTCCAGTCTCCAAAACTCCCACAAGAAATGTCTTTTGTGGCTCACTCTGATACAGGAAAAGGAATTCTGTGAAATGTCATTCAGCCTCACTAAGTTGATACCTTACAAAGGCACCACAATAGCTATATCATCAGCAACTTCAGAATGTGTCCTACAGAGTGGGGAGTAAATTAACATTCATGGAATTAATAAATATTAACACTTGAATGACTTATGGAAGGGGCAGAGCTTACCACAAACTGAGTTCAACCTAAGTTCAAAGAGCAAGAATGAAATAAATGTTTAACACATTGCAGAATGGAGTCAAATGCCAATGAGAAAATGCATACAGTTCTCTGTTTCTCTCTCTCTTGTCTCTCTCCATGCATGCATGCATGCACACTCACACACACATACACACTCCGTTTTTCCTCTTTAGAATGTGTGAAGTGTAGGTAATGAATTAGTTGAAACAGCGTTGTCCTACTTTCCAGTCTCTAAACTCATCACTGTAATAACTACAAAGCCTTTACAGTAATGGCACATGAGTAGGAATTTGTGAAATGAATTTTTTGGCAGTTCATTAGTAAATTTGGGTTTTGCCTCAGCCTCAGGGAACAGAAAGGATCCCAGAAGGTATAACAATCAGCAGATGAACTAACCCTCTCCTCAATAATATGAAATGCTGTTTTAAAAGAATTAGCAATGAGAAGTAAAGCCTGGAAAATGAAATAATAGCTCATTAAAACTAATCTTTGTGAGTTATGTGGGATGGGACAAAATGCATTCTAATCACCACTGTAATTCAAATAACCAATGTGATAGTTTCAAAGGATTTTTTATTGCATGTTCCCAAAACCTCCTTTCACACTGGTTAGCTAAATATTTCAAGGTCTGTATCATGCTTTAATTCATTTTGTGTCCATGGAGCCTATCAGAGTGCCAGCATGTCTTAATGCTCAGTAATAGCTGTTGGAAGAATAAGTGAGAGAATGAATTAAGGGCATTTAAGAGGAACAGGCTGAAGTTAGTTAATGATGCAGACTTGAGTTGTAGACACAGTACAACTTAGAACACTAAATAATGGATCCTTGTTGAGATGACAAACTGTCCTCTCCCAATGTCAATCCTAAGGAAATTACAGAAGCTGAAGAAAAGCCTGGATTTGAGGAATGAAGAGTGAAAAACCACAGAACCCCTGAGGTGTCTGGGGTGTGCCAGGGCTGTTTGGGAGTTTTGGATGGGTGATAGTTAAAGTACAAATCAGAGAAGAAAAGGAGGCAGTCGTGAGGATATAGCTTGTAGGATCCTTTTAAGCTTTGCTCCTGCTCTTTTACAATAGAAATTGTATGTATTACTTTAGGCCTCCATTGCTGTAGAAGAGCAGGGCTAAATTCAGGACTATGTAAAAGCCATGTTACGCTTCCCTGGTGACTCGGTGGTAAAGAATCTGCCTGCCAATTCAGGAGATGCAGGTTTGATCCATGGGTTGGGAAGATCCTTGGAGAAGGAAATGTTAGCCCACTCCTCCAGTATTTTTGCCTAGGCAGTCCCATGGACAGAGGAGCCTGCCTGACTAGAGTACTTGGGGTTGCAAAAGAGTCAGATATGACTTAGTGACTAAACAGCAACAATAAAAGCCATATTGGTATTACTGAATGAAAACTGTCAGGTTGGCCAGACATGCTCAGGTATTCACATCGCTATTTCTCCAAACTCAGCAATAAAATATTAGCAGTCCCTACCTCCTGTTAGAGCCACTGCTACCTAAGTGTTTAAAGGTAAAGCAATGATCAGAAGAGTTGCCTGGTGGATTGGAAATAAACAGGAGTTCTTAGACTTTCTATAGTTCCTAGAGTACTGTGCTAAGGAGCTTTTCCATTTTTAACTCTGTATATTAACCTGGAGGTGTTCCAGCCAGATCTTGCAGCGCTTTCTATTGCTGATTTCACACAGATCATCAGGTATCCATGAGATGAATTCACAGGCAAACTAGCTAGGCATTTGCAAAATAACCAACTACTGGTAAAGACATCTCAGAGGAACAACAGAAATCACCTGAGGAAGAATAATTGAAATATACACATAAAGAACTTGAAATAAGTATGATGAATTCACTAAAAGATAAAGGAAGATGTTTGCAATACGAAGAAAGAACCCGAAATCATAAAAGAAGACAAGTGGAAAAACAGGAATAAAAATGACAGAAATAAAGAACTCAGTAGTTGGAATAAACATTAGGACATACAGAGTTAAGAAGAGAAGACCAGATGGATAGATTTTGAAAAAAGTTGAAGAAAAAAGATGGAAAATAGAAAAAGATTGAATGAATAAGAATGTTGAAAAATAAAAATATTAATATCTAGGCAACAGAAAGAACAGAATTAGGGAGAAAAACACAAAAAAGGAACTATCTGAAGAAATAATCAAGATTACTAAATTAAAGTTGAAAATATCATATTATAATAAAAGGGCTCAGATTGATAGAGACAAAGGGCAAGGCAAACATTAGGGGTAAGACAATGTCACAGTTAAGTAGTGAAATGTAAGGAAAAAGAAAAAAAATATTCCAGAGAAAAAGATCATGTCACCTATAAACATTGTCATTATTCATTAATGTGTTTGTTTATTTTTGAGAGCGAATTGGCATGTATCATTGTATTAGTTTCAGGTGTACCAACACCATGACTCAGTTTTTCTATCTGTTGTGAAAAGGTCACTACAGTAAGTCTAGCCAGTCTCTGTGACTATACATAGTTACAAGTTTTTTTCCCTTGGGACAAGAAGTCTTAAGATTCATTCTCTTAACAACTTGTCAATATACAATAGGATATTATTAACTATAGTCACCATACTGTAGATTATATCCCCATGAGTTACTTATTTCACAACACAGAGTTTGTACCTTTTGATCTCCTTCACCCATTTGCACAGTCCCCTTCACACTCTGTCTCCCCCCACCCAACCCCCTGACCCACCCCTCCCCACCTCTGGAAACCACTCATCTTTTCTCTGAGTCTGTGAACTTGGGACGGTGGGGTGGGGGTAGAAGGGTTGTATCTTTCTCTCTCTCTGTCTTTTTTTTTTTTTTGATTCACACAGTATTTGTCTTTCTCTGTCTGACTTCACTTAGGATAATACCCTGAAGGCCCATCCATGTTGTTACAAATGACAACATTCCATTGTGTGTGTGTGTGTTTATGTGTATCACTCTTTCTTTATCTATTCACCCCTCAATGGGCACTTAGGTCACTTCCACGTCTTGGCAGTTGTGAATATGCTGCCAAGAACCATGAACGTGAAGGTGCATACATCTTTTTGGGTTACCATTTTTGTTTTCTTTGAGTAAATACTAAGAAGGGGAACTGCTAGATCGTACGGTAGTTCTGTTTTTTAATTCTCTGTGGAACCTCCATTTTGTTTTCCATGGTAGTGGAACCAATTTACACTTCCAGAAGCCATACTCAAAAGTTCTCTGTTCTCCACATTCTTGCCAACACTTGTTATTTCCTGTCATTTTAGTAATAACCATTTTGATAGATGTGAGGTGATATCTCACTTTGGTTTTGATTTGAACTTCACTGATTAGTAATGTTGACCGTCTTTTCATATACCTGTTGGCTATCTAGATGTCTTCTTTGGAAATCAGTTCAGTTCATTTCATTCACTCAGTCATGTCTGACTCTTTGAGACTCCGTGAACTGTAGCATGCCAGGCTTCCCTGTCCATCACCAACTCCTGGAGCTTTCTCAAACTCATGTCCATTGAGTCAGTGATGGCATCCATCTCATCCTCTGTCGTCCCCTTTTCCTCCTGCCTTCAATCTTTCCCACCATCAGGGTCTTTTCAAATGAGTCAATTCTTTGCATCAGGTGGCCAAAGTATTGGAGTTTTGGCTTTAGCATCAGTCCTTCCAATGAATACTCAGGACTGATTTCTTTTAGGATTGAGTGGTTGGATCTCCTTGCAGTCCAAGGGACTCTCGAGAGTCTTTTCCAACACCACAGTTCAAAAACATCAGTTCTTCAGTGCTCAGCTTTCTTTATAGTCCAACTCTCATATCCATACTTAACTACCAGAAAAACCATAGTTTTGACTAGATGGACCTTTGTTTGCAAAGTAATGTCTCTGCATTTTAATATGCTATCTAGGTTGGTCATAACTTTTCTTCCAAGGACCAAACATCTTTTAATTTCATGGCTGCAGTCACCATCTACAGTAATTTTGGAGCTCCCCAAAATAAAGTTTGTCACTGTTTCCACTATTTCCCCATCTATTTGCCATGAAGTAATGGGGCCAGATGCCATGATCTTAGTTTTCTGAATGTTGAGTTTTAAGCCAACTTTTTCACTCTCCTCTTTCACTTTTATCAAGAGACTCTCTAGTTCTTTGTCACTTTCTGCCATAAAGGTGGTGTCATCTTTCTATCTGAGGTTATTGATATCTTTGGAAATATATCTATTTAAATCCTCTGCCCATTTTATTAATCAGAGTTTTAAAAATTGTGTTGTATGTATTCTTAATATATTTTGTATAGTAACCCTTTATCACAAGTATGGTTTGTAAATATTTTCTCCAATTTAGTATGTTACCTTTTCTATTTTGTTGATAGTTTCCTTTGCTTTGCAGAAGTTTTTAGTTTGATGTAGTCTGATTTGTTTATTTTTGCTTTTGTTGCCTTTACTTTTGATGTCAAATTCTAAAAAGTATTGCCAGGCCCCGTGTCAACAGCTTACTGCCTATATTTTGTTTTAAGAATTTTAAGGTTTCAGATCTCACATTGGAGAAGGAAATGGCAGCCCACTCCAGTATTCTTGCCTGGAGAATCCTGTGAACAGAGGAACGTGGTGGGCTGCTGTCCGTAGGGTCACATAGAGTCGGACATGACTGAGGTGACTTAGCATGCATGCATGCATTGGAGAAGGAAATGGCAACCCACTCCAGTGTTCTTGCCTGGAGAATCCCAGGGACAGAGGAGCCTGGTGGGCTGCCGTCTATGGGGTTGCACAGAGTTGGACATGACTGAAGCGACTTAGCAGCAGCAGCAGCAGCTGCTTACATTAACCAGCAGCATATCTTACGTTCAAGTCTTTAACTCCTTCTGTGTCAGATTTTGTGTACTGCGTAAGATAATGGTCCAGTTTCATTCTTTTGCATGTAGCTCTCCAGTTTTCCCAGCACTTTTATTGAAAAGACTGTTCTTCCCCCATTGTACAGTCTTAGACCCTTTGTCATAAATTAATTGATCATATATGCTTGGGTTTTTTAATGGACTATCTATTATGTTCCACTGATTTAGGTGTCTGTTTTTTATGCCAATACCATACTTTTTTGATTAATATAACTTTGTGGTATAGTTTACACTCAGGACGTGGTGCATCTCCAGCTTTGTTCTTCATTTCAAAATTGCTTTGGCTATTTGGAGTCTTTTGTGGATTCCGTACAAATTTTAGGATTGTTTGTTCTATTTCTGTTTTCATTCCAGAAATGCTACTGGAGTTTTGATAGGACTACAGTGAGTCTGTAGATTCCTTTGAGCGGTATTGATTCTTCCAACCCATGAACATGGAATATCTTTCCATTTATGTGTGTCAGCTGCGATTTCCTTCAACAGTGTCTTATACATTCAGTGTATGCTGGTCTTTCACCTCCTTGGCTAAATTTTTTCATAGGTATTTTATTCTTTTCGATGTACTTGGACATGAGATGGTTTTCTTAATTTCTCTTTCTGAGAGTTTGTTTTTAGTGTATAGAAACACGATAGATTTTTCCATATTGATTTGTACCTGGCATATTCACTGAAATTGTTTATTAGTTCAAACAGTATTTTGATAGAGTCTTCAACATTTTCTATATATACTACGATGTCACAGAAAATGAAAGTGAAAGTTGCGCAGTCATGTCCGACTCTTTGCGACCCCATGGACTATACAGTCCATGGAATTCTCCAGGCCGGAACACTGAAGTAGGTAGCCTTTCCCTTCTCCAGGGGATCTTCCCAACCCAGGGATCAAACACAGGTCTCCTGCATTGCAAGTGGATTCTTTACCAACTGAGCCGCAAGTGAAGCCCAAGAATACTGAAGTGGATAGCCTATCCCTTCTCCAGGGGATCTTCCTGACACAGGAATCAAACCAGGGTCTCTTACATTGCAGGTGGATCCTTTACCAGCTGAGCTATCAGGGAAGCCCATGATGTCACAGAAGAGGAAAACAATTCCAAGAGGATTTTGCAAATTATATGGGAGGTCAATTCAGTTAAGTTCAGTCACTCAATCATGTCTGACTCTTTGCAACCCCATCCACTGCAGCATGCCAGGCTCCCCTGTCTATCACCAACTCTCAGAGCTTGCTCAAACTCACGTCCATCAAGTTGGTGATGCCATTAAAACATCTCACCCTCTGTCATCCCCTTCTCCTCCTGCCTTCAATCTTTCCCAGCATCAGGGTCTTTTCAAATGAGTCAGTTCTTTGTATCAGGTGGCCAAAGTATTGGAGTTTTGACTTCAGCATCAGTCCTTCCAATGAATATTCAGACTGATTTCCTTTAGGATGGACTGGTTGGATCTCCTTGCAGTCCAAGGGACTCTCGAGAGTCTTCTCCAACACCACAGTTCAAAAGCATCAATTCTTTGGCACTCAGCTTTCTTTATAGTCCAACTCTCACTTCCATACGTCACTACTGGAAAAACCATAGCTTTGACTAGACAGACCTTTGTTTGCAAAGTAATGTCTCCAGTTTTTAATATGCTGTCTAGGTTGGTCATAGCTTTTCTTCCAAGGATATGGGAGGTGATGGAAATCAAATAACTTAGTTATGCTTAAGTTTTCTTAATAGAGGAAAGAGAGATATAAGTGTATTTTTAACAATTCAGAGCAATCCAGAATGAAAATATAGAAAGTAAAGGAGGAGATGTAGATATTGAGAAGTTCAGGAAATTAATGAGTAAATAAATATAGCCTTGATCTTGAACGCAGAACATATGAATACAAATGTGTAACATACAGTTTCAAATGTGAAGAACAAAAGTTGTTTATATAGAAGAGAGTAAGAAATGAGAAGGTGAAGGATAAAAGTGCAGAAAATGAAATATCAAATGAAACAGCAGAAGTGTTCTGCTATAAAAATAATTTTAAAATTTATAATAGACAATAGCAGACAGTCTCAAAATGTTTTTTTTAACATTAACAAAAATGATCCAGCAAAGTGGTCTTTTCAAAAAGAGCCATTTAACACAAAAAAATCAAAAATATTAAAAATAAAAGATGGAATACAGACAAGGCAGATGTGAGTGAAAACTAAAATGGAGTTGTACTCTTAATATCTGACAAAGTGTAATTTAAAGGGGAAAAATTGTGGTATAATGAGTACATTTGTTCAGGGCTTTGTTCTGGGTTACCTGAAAAAAGGAACAAGCCGGATTCAGTTTCATATTTCTCTTTTCTATCAGGAAGAAAGAATGCATTTGAACTCAGTTTGCTATGAGATTAGTGGCCCTTACCCTGCAGCTGGAGGAAAGATTGTTATAGACAACTTCTATAAAGAGCCGTTATCCACATTTAAAATACCTGGCACCCACAGGACTTTTCATTGATAAATTTCCTCTACAAAGAAGCTCAAAAAGGGTTTCAATTCTGACCCCCAACAAATAGACTCATGCTATGGGTCCATGGTCCTGCTCTTCCTCTCTGTGCAATGTAGGAAGGATGGGGGTTGGGGGATCTTCTCCAGTTGTTTTCTTTTGACCCTTGTCTTGTAAGATACCCCTTTTCCTTAACGTGTACAATGTAATATTGTAGAATTCATCCTGAGGACTGGTGAAGAGAATCCACTCAGAATTGTAACCTCCACAAGAATATTAAGGGTCAGAAAAGGTTATCTACTTATAGAAAGAACATTAGAGGAAGATGCTATTATTGATATCCCTATACATCTAACACATTAAAGATTAATTAAAAAACAAAAGTTGGTTCCTTGAAGAAATTTTCAGACTTGTTCCTGAGACTGACTACCAGAGTGGGGCTTCCCTGGTGGCTCAGTGATAAAGAATCACCTATCAATGCAAGAGGCCCAGGTTCTTTCTCTGGGTTGGGAAGATCCTCTGGAGAAGGAAATGGCAATCTATTCCAGTATTCTTGCCTGGGAAATTCTATGGGCAGAGAAATCTGGCAGGCTTCAGACCATGGGGGTGTAGAAAAGTCGAACAAGACTTGGCGACTAAGACTGCCACGGTCGGGTGGGTGACAGAGGATTAATATCTAGAAATCACAAGTCAACAAAAAACACAACACTAAAGAAAAATGGCAAAGGATGACAACAGGCAATTTCTGTAAGTAGAATATCCAAAGGCTCATAAATATATCAAAATTTCTGAAATGTGTTAGTAATTAAACTACTACAAATGTGAGCTATTACTTTCAGTTCAGTTCAGTTGCTCAGTTGTGTCCAACTCTTTGCAACCCCATGAACCGTAGCACACCAGGCCTCCCTGTCCATCACCAACTCCCAGAGTCCACCTAGTAAATAAGCAACATATTAAAATATAGGAAAACACTAAACAGTGGTGAAATTGAAGATTATTGCCACTGCTCTGAAGATCTGTTGGCAGTTCCTGTTCAAATTCAATATGTGTGAGTGTGTGTGTGTGTGTGTGTGTATATATATTATATATTTATACACATAATACATATATATATGTATATATATATTATGACTACTAAATATATATATATATATATATATTATATATTTACACACATATATACATCAGTCCTGGGTTGATTGACTGATCAACCAATAAGCATTGGAAGGACTGATGCTGAAGCTGAAACTCCAATACTTTGGCCACCACATGCGAAGAGTTGACTCATTGGAAAAGACTCTGATGCTGGGAGGGATTGGGGGCAGGAGGAGAAAGGGATGACAGAGGATGAGATGGCTGGATGGCATCACTGACTCGATGGACGTGAGTCTGAGTGAACTCCAGGAGTTGGTGATGGACGGGGAGGCCTGGTGTGCTGTGCTTCATGGGGTCGCAAAGAGTCGGACATGACTGAGCAACTCAACTGAACTGAATACATATAGTGAACACACACACACACACACACACATACACACACACACGAGCAAGTAGTTGTGACCCTGAGTTTAAAGATTCTCTCACACAGATGATAAAGGAGCATGCTTGTCACAATATTGCTTATGGGGATTGGAAATTGGAGTCTATTCTAAGCTGAGTATCTAGCAGTGGGGTACTACATAGGTCCACACTGGCAGATATATTCCATGAAGTACAATTCTGAAGCCTTCAGAATTCACAGAACCAGAAGCAAAACTGGATGACACAAAGGCAGCTAGATGGATTGTAAGAATATTGTTATGGGTATAAGGAAATGAGAGAGAGAATTATCCATTTATTGTTAAGATACATTAAGATACATACAGCAAAATAGGACACATTGTACAGATTGCACCAAGTGGTGATTACCTGACTGAGTAAATGAAAGTTCAGGATACTGAGTTACATTTGAATTTCAAATAAAGTGTTATATTTTTTAGCATAAGCTCATGGTTATACCAAGTATTTAGTATAAACATGTTCCATACAATATTTGAGACTTGTACTAAAAATTATTTGTAGTTTATGTGAAATTCATATCTAACTGGGGATCCTGTATTTGATCTGCCAACCCTATACCAAACAAATCATATATAAACACATTAGAATGGTTGCCTTTTGAGGGTGGGGAGGTATAGGAAAACATAGATAAAATGAAATAGACAAACAAGAATAAAAGCAAAAAAGGGCAATGCATAAATCAGTGATGATAAAGTGTCATGCTCTGAGCATAATTAACTAGCTGATTCTAAGAATAAAAAGATAAAAGGGACATTTTGGAGAAAAAAGGAATCTTCTGCCATGATTTACATGAGCTGGGTTTTAAAAAATATGTGAAGATCGTGGTGTGAAACTGATTTGTCAGTGAAATTCCCTAGTAAATTAAAAATTTTGGTTTTGGGAATAACTATTTTTAAATAAGCAAAAAAACCTATTTTCATTCTTTCTGGAATTTTCATCTTTAGTGAATAAAAATGTTTAATGAAAGCTCAGTGCATTAAAATGATAAGTTCAGGGTTATTGTGTGATTAAAAGCATATTTTAAAATACCATACTGTAGTTGAACACACATGGGTAAATGCACATGCAAAGTAATTACTTGAACAGCAAAGAGAGTTAGCTCTAAGGTACTCTGATCTCCACCTGCCTTTGCTGCTTAGAGAAACTGCCCTCAGCCAAAATAAACCAGACTCTTGAGTCACAAACCCCCCAACCCATCAGATGTTCAGGTATCTTAGCAGCATCGTCAACCTTATTGCCTTTTTTGTCCTAAGACAGACATAGTGTTTCATGCCTGGCCATTGAAACACCTTGCACATTTGAAACAATGTGCAAATCTGATGATGGACCGATAAACTCTAAAGAGCAGCCATGTTCAGACAAAGTGAGTTCACTCATGAGGCTGTCCAGGTGAGCAAGTGACAGGATTCTTTGTTAGAGTCTTGTTTTCATAATTGCATCTGTATCTGGAAATTTTCTACTCATTTGCCACAACTTGAGATGTTGGCATCTGTTAGAAATGAGACAAAAATTCACAGACCTAAATTCCCAGTCCTTCTAAATCCCCCATGCTTGTACAAAGGGAGAACCAATTTCCTTTCTCTTAGCTGTCTATTTTCCTTTACTCTTTATCTTACTGATAACTATTCATGCTCTATCCGTTTGCTTCCTAAGTCAGGTCAGGCAAGGCTGGTACCCTTCTCTTTCTTGCTTTAATACAGAGTTTCGTCAGTTGGTTCCTCATGGTTTAACTGTGTTCCTGCTTTTCCCAAGGTTTGTTTGTATAACTCAAGTCTTTCCTGAGTTTATCAATAAAGTGCCTGACTAAGTGTGCTGTGTGCTTAGTCTCTCAGTCATGTCCAGTTCTTTGCAACTTTTTGGACTATAACCCACCAGGCTCCTCTGTCCATGGGATTTTTCAGGAAAGAATACTGGAGTGGGGTGCCATTTCCTTCTCCAGGGACTCTTCCCAACTCAGGGATTGAAGTTGCACTTCCTGTATCTCCTGCACTGCAGGTGGATTCTTTACCTGCTGAGCCATCAAGGGAGACAAACTGACGTCAACTAACAGTTTATTTCTGAGATCAAAGATCTTGAGCCATTTTCATATTTTCATAATAAACAGTTAAATGGCCCTCTGCAATTTGTCTCATAGTTTTCAGAGTCTAGTAGCTGTATTGTGGGGTCTGAAATTATTATACTGAATGCTTTGAAATCCAAGTACTGGTGGCCAATGGCTATGTAAATATGGCAAGTCTTTGAACTTCTCTCACCTGTATTTTTAATGTTCCAACCAAATACTCTGTTTATTTTTTAATGCAAATAAAGGAACGGTCATTGCCATTTCTTCTCTTATTTTTGTCAGCAAAGTTCTTCAAAGAAAAAGCAGAGCAGAAAAACACATTTCTAGTAGAAAATATCTGTACTCTTTGTCAATTAATTTGGTTGTCTTGGGCAGATAATTTCCATTTTTGTTTTATGTATAGATATGAATAGTAATATCTACTCATAATATTATTATGAATGTTAAAAATTAAGCAAATATTTATTGAATGTAATGTGTATCTTCAGTAAACAAGATGGTCTCTTAAAACTTGTTTCTAGGATAGGGAGAGAAAATAAGCAAGTAGGCAAATATTAAATATGAAAAGTATCACCAAATGATAGTGACTTATGAAATATGTGTTCAGTTTCCAAAATGTTTGTGTTGTTTGCTTTTAGTTCATATAATCATATGCATAGATATAAACAAATTGAGTTATATTCTCACAGTCCTAAGATACTCTGCCAGATAAACCAGGGTTGGCAAACTTTTCTTTTCTGTAAAGGAGAGATAATAAATGTTTTAGGCTCTGTAGGCCATAACATCTCTGTCATAATTGCTCAACTCTGTCACTGCAGCACTTAAGCAGCCACAGACACTGCGTCAACAAACAGACATATCTACATTCAATTAAAACTTTATGGACACTGAACATTGAATTTTATGTAATTTTCATGTGTCACTAAATAGTGATCTTCTTTTGATTTATTTTCAACCATTTGAAAATATAAATAGTACTCATATTTGACATGCCATACAAAACAGACAGCAGGCTGGATCTGGCCCCAAAGCTCCTTGGTGCAGACCAGCTTCTCACACTTTGAAATGTGTACAAATTACTTGAGATCTTGTTAAAATGCAGACTTGGTTTAGTGGGCCTAGATGGGACCTGATTCTCTGCTTCCAAGAAGCTCTGAGAGAATGCTGATGTTACAGATCTTGAGTAGCAAGAATATAGAAATTATTTTTGTGAATGTACAGAGAATGTTCTGCAAGGATACAGAGAATGTGCTATAGAATACATCTTGCAGGACAATGGGGAGTAAATAGAATATTCCCTATTTTGCTTTAAACTTCTATTTTGCTGATTTTTTTAAACTTAGATTTCACTTCCAAAATAATTTTTTAAAGGATATGAAATTCAGGGCAGGCAAAAGCAAACTTGGCAAAGTCATACGATGGCATTTTAAGGAGCTATTAAAACTCACGTTTTCTAAGAATAGTAACAAACTTGGAAAATGTGTGTAATATCATGTCACGAGAAAAAAAATCAGAATACACAGCATGTATTGTACCATACATATATACATCTATACATACCCACTAGAAAGAAATACCGCAAAACATTGGCAGTGATTATACGTGGGGAGTAAGAGGGAGGTTTACTTTTTTTCTTTATACTGTCCATATTTTTCAAATTTTACATAGCAGACATATGTTATTTTAAAATCTGAAAAAACTGAGATACTTTTTGTTTTAACAGAAGATAAAGAAGCAAAAATTGGGCCATGCTAAATTCACAAATAGTTAAGCATGAGCTAGTTTACTGAGCAAATGCTCCCAGAGCACAGACCTGTGACCTTGAGAGAGTAGTAATAGTATTTTTGTTCTGCAAATCACGATACTTCCAGTCAGGTCTAACAGCTGATGAGTACCCTGACCTAGACTCCCACTGAGACCTTCTAACTCCAAGACCCATGTATCTTTTCCTCCTCTCTACTGATTCCTCCCTTGCAATGAAGAAGTCATACAAGGAAGCATGCTCTTCATTCAGATCTATAGGTAAGATCACCCTTGGAAGAACTATAAATTTATAAATGTTTGGCTTAGACAATGCTGTGAGCTAAGATGTACGTGTGTGTGTGTGTTCAGTTGTGTCCGACTCCTTTGTGAAGCCATGGACTATAGCCTGCCAGGCTTCTCTGTCCATGAGATTTTCCAGGCAAGAATACTGGAGTTGGTTGCATGTCAAGGGTACTTTCATTTTAACAGATGTAATCAAAAACGGTTGTATTTTGCATATTGATATTCAAAGTTTGTGAAAGAAGACCTTTCTCCTAAGAACTGAGTAAACACAACACAGAGGCTTAATTATTATTTGGAGAACAGAAATGCCATCTATTTTTGTTCAATCTGAAGCAGATAAAAGGAAATAGAAATTTATGTAGTAAACCTTAGAAAATAAATCACGTGGTCTCTGGAAGTCTCCTCACTACCTCTCTAGGTAGCCCACGTTTTGTTTTGACAACATCAACATTTGCTCTTACAAAATCCTTAGGTTGGGTTTCAATTAGCAAACTGCCACCATCTGGGCTTCCTTGTCTTCCCTGGGGACATGTGGAAAAGTCATGATATGTACAAGGCTCTTTTGTGAGAGGGCTGAGTTCCAGAATATCACTACCACCGGCTTAGGAAGTTGATGTCACAACTTAGCGCTGTTTAGCACTATACCATGTGTGCGTGCATCGCTTCAGTCATGTCGGACTTTGTGTGACACTACAGACTGTAGTCCTCCAGGCTCCTTTGTCCAGAGGGTTCTCCAGGTGAGAATCAGTTCAGTTCAGTCGCTCAGTCATGTCCGACTCTTTGCGACCCTATGAATCGCAGCACGCCAGGCCTCCCTGTCCATCACCAACTCCCGGAGTTCACTCAGACTCATGTCCATCGAGTCCATGATGCCATCTAGCCATCTCATCCTTGGTCGTCCCCTTCTCCTCCTGCCCCCAAACCCTCCCAGCATCAGAGTCTTTTCCAATGAGTAAACCCTTCTCATGAGGTGGCCAAAGTACTGGAGATTCAGCTTTAGCATCATTCCTTCCAAAGAAATCCCAGGGTTGATCTCCTTCAGAATGAATAGGTTGGATCTCCTTGCAGTCCAAGGGACTCTCAAGAGCCTTCTCCAACACCACAGTTCAAAAGCATCAATTCTTCGGTGCTCAGCCTTCTTCACAGTCCAACTCTCACATCCATACATGACTACTGGAAAAACCATAGCCTTGACTAGATGGACCTTAGTTGGCAAAGTAATGTCTCTGCTTTGGAATATGCTATCTAGGTTGGTCATAAATTTTCTTCCAAGGAGTAAGCGTCTTTTAATTTCATGGCTGCAGTCATCATCTGCAGTGATTTTGGAGCCCCCCAAAATAAAGTCTGACACTGTTTCCACTGTTCCCCCATCTATTTCCCATGAAGTGATGGGACCGGATGCCATGATCTTAGTTTTCTGAATGTTGAGCTTTAAGCCAACTTTTCACTCTCTGCTTTCACTTTCATCAAGAGGCTTTTAGTTCCTCTTCACTTTCTGCCATAAGGGTGGCGTCATCTGCATATCTGAGGTTATTGATATTTCTCCCAGCAATCTTGATTCCAGTTTGTGTTTCTTCCAGTCCAGTGTTTCTTATGATGTACTCTGCATAGAAGTTAAATAAGCAGGGTGACAATATACAGCCTTGGTGTACTCCTTTTCCTATTTGGAACCAGTCTGTTGTTCCATGTCCAGTTCTAACTGTTGCTTCCTGACCTACATACAGATTTCATCAGAGGGCAGACACACTGAAACCATACTCATAGAAAACTAGTCAGTCTAATCACACTAGACCACAGCCTTGTCCAGCTCAGTGAAACTAAGCCATGCCCTCAGGGCAACCCAAGATGGGCAGGTCATGGTGGAGAGGTCTGACAGAATGTGGTCCACTGGAGAAGGGAATGGCAAGCCACTTCAGTATTCTTGCCTTGAGAACCCCATGAACAGTATGAAAAGGCAAAATGATAGGATACTGAAAGAGGAACTCCCCAGGTCAGTAGGTGCCCAACACGCTACTGGAAATCAGTGGAGAAATAACTCCAGAAAGAATGAAGGGATGGAGCCAAAGCAGAAACAATACCCAGCTGTGGATATGACTGGTGATAGAAGCAAGGTCCGATGCTGTAAAGAGTAATACTGCATAGGAACCTGGAATGTCAGGTCCATGAATCAAGGCAAATTGGAAGTGGTCAAACAAGAGATGGCAAGAGTGAACGTTGACATTCTAGGAATCAGTGAACTAAAATGGACTGGAATAGGTGAATTTAACTCAGATGACCATTATATCTACTACTGTGGGCAGGAATCCCTCAGAAGAAATGGAGTAGCCATCATGGTCAACAAACGAGTCTGAAATGCAGTACTTGGATGCAGTCTCAAAAACGACAGAATGATCTCTGTTCGTTACCAAGGCAAACCATTCAATATCACAGTAATCCAAGTCTGTGCCCCAACCAGAAATGCTGAAGAAACAGAAGTTGAATGGTTCTATGAAGACCTACAAGACCTTTTAGAACTAACACCCAAAAAAGATATCCTTCTCATTATAGGGGACTGGAATGCAAAAGTAGGAAGTCAAGAAACACCTGGAGTAACAGGCAAATTTGGCCTTGGAATGCGGAATGAAGCAGGGCAAAGACTAATAGAGTTTTGCCAAGAAAATGCACTGGTCATAGCAAACACCCTCTTCCAACAACACAAGAGAAGACTCTACACATGGACATCACCAGATGGTCAACACCGAAATCAGATTGATTATATTCTTTGCAGCCAAAGATGGAGAAGCTCTATACAGTCAACAAAAACAAGACCAGGAGCTGACTGTGGCTCAGATCATGAACTCCTTATTACCAAATTCAGACTCAAATTTAAGAAAGTAGGGAAAACGGCTAGACCATTCAGGTATGACCTAAATCAAATCCCTTGTGATTATACAGTGGAAGTGAGAAATAGATTTAAGGGCCTAGATCTGATAGAGTACCTGATGAACTATGAAATGAGGTTTGTGACACTGTACAGGAGACAGGGATCAAGACCATCCCCATGGAAAAGAAATGCAAAAAAGCAAAATGGCTGTCTGGGGAGGCCTCACAAATAGCTGTGAAAAGAAGAGAGGTGAAAAACAAAGGAGAAAAGGAAAGATATAAGCATCTGAATGCAGAGTTCTAAAGAATAACAAGAAGAGATAAGAAAGCCTTTTTCAGCGATCAATGCAAAGAAATAGAGGAAAACAACAGAATGGGAAAGACTAGAGTTCTCTTCAAGAAAATTAGAGATACCAAGGGAACATTTCATGCAAAGATCGGCTCGGTAAAGGACAGAAATGGTCTGGACCTAACAGAAGCAGAAGATATTAAGAAGAGGTGGCAAGAATATGCAGAATAACTGCACAAAAAAGATCTTCACAATCCTGATAATCACGGTGGTGTGATCACTCATCTAGAGCCAGACTTCCTGGAATGTGAAGTCAAGTGGGACTTAGAAAGCATCACTATGAACAAAGCTAGTGGAGGTGATGGAATTCCAGTTGAGCTATTTCAAATCCTGAAAGATGATGCTGTGAAAGTGCTGCACTCAATATGCCAGAAAATTTGGAAAACTCAGCAGTGGCCACAGGACTGGAAAAGGTCAGTTTTCATTCCAATCCCAAAGAAAGGCAATGCCAAAGAATGCTCAAACTACCGCACAATTGCACTCATCTCACATGCTAGTATAGTAATGCTCAAAATTCTCCAAGCCAGGCTTCAGCAATACCTGAATCGTGAACTTCCTGATGTTCAAGCTGGTTTTAGAAAAGGCAGAGGAACAGAGATCAAATTGCCAACATCCACTGGATCATGGAAAAAGCAAGAGAGTTCCAGAAAAACATCTATTTCTGCTTTATTGACTATGCCAAGGCCTTTGACTGTGTGGATCACAATAAACTGTGGAAAATTCTGACGAGATGGGAATACCAGGTGAGAATAGTGGACTGAATTGCCATGCCCTCTTCCAGGGTATCTTCCTGATCCAGGGATCCAACCTCTCAAGTCTCCTGCATTGGTAGGTGAGTCCTTTACTACTAGCGCCACCTGGCAAGCTGTCACAGTGTGCTACACTTGAGTCCACCTTTGTATATTTCGAAGCCTTTAGTAACCTTCAGTTCAATTCAGTTCAGTTGCTCAGTCGTGTCCGACTCTTTGCAACCCCGTGAATCGCAGCATGCCAGCCCTCTCTGTCCATCACCAGCTCCAGGAGTTCACTCAGACTCACCCCCATTGAGTCAGTGATGCCATCCAGCCATCTCATCCTTTGTCGTCCCCTTCTCCTCCTGCCCCCAATCCCTCCTAGCATTAGAGTTTTTTCCAGTGAGTCAACTCTTTGCATGAGGTGGCCAAATCCTAACAACATCACAACTCCTGTGATGTAGGCTGGGCAGGGTCTTAAAAAACACAGCTCATAGTGTTTCTGAAACTTGCTCAAGGACACACAGCACAAAGATGGTAGATTTTACAATAAAAGTTGAAGTCTTCTGATTCTTGGCCCAATTCTCTTCACAAAACTTCCCTGTTGATTTTGCAAATGGGATAAACACAGAGCCAGATGATAGACAACTAGATTCATTAGGACATTTCACTTTGTTTCAAGTTAAAATTTTCAGCAGTTTTTTGGATCCTACATTAAATCTAGTGTGAGTAAAGCAGGAACTGAAGTAAACTAGGGCACATTTAGCCCTGATGTTATGTGTCAAAATACCATTTGGATCTGTCTATTTGAATCTACATTCTAGGATTCTTCACAGCAAAGAATAAATACATGCATTCTTGAGCACAGTGTTTCATGAATTTGGGAGTTTCATTTTGTGCCTTTTTTTTTTTTTTTTTTATAGCCTGATTACTATTCCAAGCTTATCTTTTGATCTTCTAAAGTAAATGCTGGTTTTTTTTTTTTTTTTAAGAAATAGCTGTTGAAGTTGCTACTGTATTGGTTTTGATATGTTACTTTATTCACTTTTTTCCCCTTGTTTTTCTGCTGTATATTACATTTCAGGGTCTTTGAGAAATGACCTCTTCATTTGCAAAATTCTGATTACAGATTTTTAATGAAAAAGGGGTATGGTTGCATTTGTTGTTATAGATTGAGTTAAAATCCATTAGTAAGTTAAACTGAAATTATTTCTTTTACAAAGGAAAAAAATTTATAACTCAAGAAACCCAAGGTTACCATAGCAATCAGTGGCGTCTAAAGACTGGAAACAGAGGACTATATTCTACTTTCTAGAAAATTCTTCATTAGAGGAAAGATATATGATGTGTCTTCAGGGTGGAATAAGGCAAGAGTAGATCACTGCTTAACAAACATACTTCCATTTTTTTCCCCGACTAAAAATAATGCAAGGTAATTTGGAACAATTTTTGTAAAAAATGTGCATAATGATTCTCTGTCTTTGGCATCATTTGATATTTATTCAATAACAGGAATGGGGTAGGATTGTGTATTTAGCTGACTCTATTCAAACTGGGCAGAAGGAATGAGATGGGAGACACGAAGGCATTGTTCTAAAAAGCAAGAAAAGAATCAAAGGGAAATAAAGTCAATCAGATGAGATGGGCTTTCTCTCAGAACTGACACAGAATTGTGTGTGTGTGTGTGAGAGAGAGATGCTTGTATCCTTGCATAGTTTCTGGTCTTTTGGCTCATCACAGATACCAAATAGACCTGCTGCAATGGACATCTGTTGTTTTTGCCTGCCCAGTATCCATTCCCCCTTCTTTTGGAAATAGCATTTCAATTTTCCTTTGCAAAACTACACTTTGCCCAACATGTATAGTCTTTGTGCGATATTCATTCAAGGTGCCTTGTTCTCTGGTCATAGAGTAGACACCTGAACCCAGTGGGCCAGCTGACCTCTCCTTTGGGCATCTGAATCTTTTGTAAATGATATATGGGCAGGAAAATGTTGGCAGGGCTCCATCTCAACCATAGAACCATGAAGAGATTCTCCTTTGATTCCTAAATTTTGCTACTCAGAGTTGCCCCATTACTGTCTTTTCAGAGGCTTGATTGCTCAGTTTGTCTTGTATTTAGAGTTTTTTTTAATTAGCTTAAGTCAGCCGGACTTAGTTTCTGTTACTTATAACCAAACCCTAACTGATAGTCATGCCAAATAGGGATATGAGATACAATTGCCAGATTGCATATTCTACAGTTTTCTATTTTCCTATTGAGTTTCATTTGGGAAGCACAATGATCCTAACATCATCATTTTCTAGGGGCTGAATTCTGTCCTTTCACCAGCTGCCAGTATCCTACTTAGCAGCTTAAATCTGAGATTCAGGATGCATGTGAGGAAGGAAAAGCATGACAGTCCAGAATACAAGCCAGTAGTGCAGTTTGGTTATTCCAGTGAAGCAGCAGAAGGGGAAGCAAGAAAATTAATCAGTGTTCTGGACACTTACACCCACAGGTAGGACTGTGTGCCAAAGACAACTGGAGACTTGAGCTACACTCAGAGGCTCCAGAACATGAGGAGGCCCAGATGAGAAGAAAAACTCACAGTCATCCAAGTATTTTACAGAAATAGGGTAATTTATAAAAGTAGTTTCTAAAGAGCTTGGTGGAAAGAAGCATTTAACTTTTTGTGAAGGACATTAGAGCAAGAACAAGAGCAGCTGCTTTGATTTGCTTTACCAAGCCTGTAACTTATACTGGTTATTTTTTATTATTTGTTTTCTGAGTCACTGGCAGGTGGATTCTTTAAGGCTCAGGTGGTAAAGAATCTCCCTGTAATGCAGGAGACCCAGGTTTGATCACTGGATCAGGAAGATCCCCTGGAGAAGAGAACAGCAACCCACTCTGGTGTTCTTCCCTGGAGAATTCCATGGACAGAGGAGCCTGGTAGGCTACAGTCCATGGGGTCACACTGAGTCAGACATGACTGAGTGACTAACACTTTCTTTCACTTTCTGAATCAATTGTTGGGATTTCCTTTAATGAGTTAGAGAGATGAGAGCCCATTTTGCAGAGGAGAAAATTTAGTTATCTTTGGACAATGACTTATTAAAATAACAGAGGTAGTGAGTGGAAAAGCCTAGTCAAGTCCTTGTTCTCAACAATCTGAAATTCTATACTTTTAAAATGTAACAACTCCATAAATGTCACAAATAATACCATACCATTGCATATGGTATTGCATGTATGATATTATAATGTGAATTTCTCTCAACATTGAAAGACAATTTCAGTCTCAAAAAGGCTGTTGATTTTTATCAGACCCCCAGATGATCTGAGGCATCTATGCCCCTCTAAATATAGGAGTTGATAGCAATGCTGCTAATAACAACAGGCAAGCATGGTGGATCACTTGCCTTTTCTCACTCTCTGTGTTAACCTCAGTGTATTCATTATTTCATTTAAAGTTTACAAAGTAGACATTATTAATATTACTGCTGTCTTCCTTTTATACATGAAGAAACTAGAGCTTAGGAGAGGTAAAAGTGAACTGCTTGAAGTCTCCCAGTTACTGAGACGTGGAAACAAACGCAAGAAGTTTGTCTCTGAAGACAGGCTTTCCTAGTATCATACTCCTGTATTCTCAAGTTGAACTTTGCTTTTGCTCAATGGGCTGCATCTTTGAGTTATCACTCCTTAAAAGGCTGTGCTAAAAATTACTAAGAACACTACATTTGTTACTGTCACAACAATATAGAAAAGGTCAAATTTCAGTTCTCCTTTCAGGATCTCTCTCTCTGTCTGATTCTGTCTCTGTCTCTCTGTGTCTCTCTCTCTTGAATCTCTCTTGAATTAGTGCATGCATGCATGAAGAGTCACTTCAGTTGTGTCTGACTCTTTGCTACCCTTTGGATTATAGCCCGCCAGGCTCCTCTGTCCCTTTGATTCTTCAGGCAAGAATACTGGAATGGGTTGCCACACCCTCCTTCAGGGGATCTTCCCCACCTTGGGATCGAACCCATGTCTCATGTCTCATCTCTCCTGGGTTGGCAGGTGGGTGCTTTGTCACTTGCATCACCAAGGAAGCCCCCTTTTGAATTACTAATAATATCTAATTCCAAAGGAATTGTGGCAAGCCTCCCTGCCACTCTATCTCCCATTTAACTCTTCTATTTCTTCTGTTTTGAGCTCCAACTTGAGCCATCCTTAGTTAACCTTCCCAGCAATTGATTGTTCTCTCCTTGGTTCCCCCATAAGACTGATAACAGTGTAAAATATCTTTTTTTGGTTACGTAGCCGGCTTCCTCATGAGACTGTGTATTGTTCTAAGTAGAGAACTCGGCTTGTTGTATTCCCAGTCTTACACACTGCCTGGCACATGGTGATACGCATGGTGCCCATGAATGAATGGCCTAAGGAAGTCATTCTTTGAAATCCACATTGCCCTCTGCCTTGCAAGTACATTTTTAAAAACAGGGCTCCCTACACATGATGTCCTCCCCTTTCCTTGATTTCAATTATTTACATCAGTATTACTTAATCATGTGGCAGATAATTAAGGAATACATTATTTATGTTAAATAAATTAAGCCGGCTTGCCTCCTCCTCTCCTTCCCCTTGGCTACTGAGCCAGGGTTTCCGTCGTTTCACAAGGAGTGCTGGCATCTTGCAGTCACGATCTTGCAGCCCTGGTGGCACACTGTCATGGCTGCCTGTTCTGCTAGATGCCCTGACAGGCTCACCTCCCACCTCTTGCCTTCACTCTGCTTTCTCTGTCCTGTTGCTTCCATACTTCAGTTTTTAGTCCTGGAAGTTCTATGACCACCGGGCAGCCCCCCAGCCTGTATGGGCCTCCGTTTCCTCATCTCTTCTCGATGCACAGAGTTGTGGGAAGGATTTAATGAGGTCATGCCTTGGACCTTTTAGGAAATAAAATGTCAGCTTAAACAATTTTATGCTTCAAAATACATTAGTATCCTATTATATGTCTGTAGGAGGCATCTATATTTACCAGCAATAAATTGGAGTGCCATATCTATGGAATCTCAGAGCTGGAAGCACTTTATCATAATAATCTATTCCAGTATCTTTTTCCACAGATGAGAAAATAGGCTCAGAATGCATAAGTTATTTACCCAAGATTTAGTTAACTATTAACAGTAATGATGAATAGTTATTAATAATAGCTAACATTTAATGAATCTTGGTCTATACCAGGTATTGTGCTAAGAGCTTAACATTGTTTTGTGTTTCATGATCACAATAATGCCTTGGAAAAAGTATTACTGTCTTCATTTGACTGATGAAGAAACTGAGGCAGAGAGTTTATATAATATGAACCAAGACTATGGAGATAATAAGTGGAAGTGGTAGGGTTCAAGCCCAGGTTCATCTTAGATCAAGAGCCCAAGTTCTTGCTCATTGTGCTAAATTACTTCCCACAATTTCATCTGTTAGGAATAGGGCCCAGAGTAAGCACTGGAAGCCTGACATCTTGCTTCTAAGCCATTGAATCTTTGTGATACTCTTTTAGGCTACCAAATCCCCATACACACACCTCATAGGTACATAGCCCATCCCAGCAAGAATGTCCCTAATGACCTCTTGATAGAGCTTCATGCCTGGGCTTTTGGTCACTATCCATATATCTATTTGGATATCTTCTTTATGTTAGCATTTTTGCTCATGGAGTTTTAGCATTGGTAAGAGCACTCTCTTCTTTACCACCAAATGGCAAATGTGCTCTGAAATATCTATAGGATTTTCACACCTAATGGATCCATCCATGCACATTGGTCAATAACACATTTAATCTCTAGACAGTGGCTGTTTTCCTGATTCAGGTGGACGCTTACTTGTGTGGTATATGACACTCAAGTGTACTGTCAGCCCCCACATAGAGATTTGTTTGATTTCACATGTTAAATATAATTGTTAATTCTGGCTCAGCAGTGTTCCATTTTCTGTCCACTGTTTATGTGGAAGCAGTTGAAGACTTCAGGGAATTTATGTAGCACATTGGTGCTTTAGTTCATATGCGGGAAGACGCTGTGTCTGTGTTTGCTGCATGGACTGTGTGTTTTATTAAATCTGCAATGATCATCAAACATGCTGTGTTGCACAGAAGACAGTGTTTTCCCCAGAGGGGAGCTCCTGTGTTTGATTGACAGAGCAGGTGACCATAGGTCAAGGTTGCTTAGTGGTATCGGCCATCTGTTTTCTTGGCAAGTATTTGACTGGCGGGCATTAATATGTTTGTAATTCCCCACTTGATCTGAGAATAAGGCTAAAAAGACATCATCACCAGTGGGAGCTGCAGAGCAGACCAACACCAGCAGTTGTCTCCTGGCTTCTTGCTCTCAGTGGTGTGGGCTGAGCTCAACTTTTCTTTCTGGGTCCTGCTCCCTGACAAGTAGTTGAAAAGACAGCCTGCTTTGTCATGCTGCTTAGAGAGAAAAACCAAAAGCAGATCTCATCAGCAGGATTATATAAACACTTTTAAATCACTCCAAAAGGTCTTGATCATTGTAAAACCTTTCTAAAGTAAGGCAGCCAATTCTTGTTTTGCTCAAAAGCAATGAAATCTCAGTATCTATTCATATGTTTATTTCTCATTGCCACATTTGGCTGAGAAGTCTGTACTGAAACATAGAATTTTGATTATGCCCTTAATATTCAAGGAAATATTTGTCTCTCGTTATGCCTGCTGTACGGGTGAGAACAGAAGTGATCACTCTGAAACTTTTGCAGTTAATGGTCAAGGCACTTTCCCATACCTTCATCAATGGAAAATTCTCAACAAGTAAAACGTTCCAGAGAAAGATTAGCTGTAAAATGTCCTTAGAGCCAACGTGAAAACCCAGGTGAGCCATGCTGACTAACAGGAAATAAGATTTTAACATCCTAATGAATGCATTAGTGTATGCTACTATCTATTGATCCATTGAGTTTAGACAGCTCTTCCTTTTAAACTAAAACAAGGAATAAAAGCAGATGGAGAAGAAATTCTTAAGTTGACTGTAAATGAATCAAGAAAAATAACATATTTTCATATAGGGTGTGCTTTAAAAAATAAATAGTCACCTGGAGAGATAGGAGGATTTATCAAGAAGGCTATTATTGCTGAAGCTTAGTTTTTAGTTGGGAATTCCAACTCCTTAGAAATGTTAGTCTAGTGGAGGGCCAACATGTATAAGTTCAATTTTCAGATGATATCTAAAAACATTAAAATATTATGAAGATAAACCCAGATCTCTCTTTCCTCATGATTTTTATCTTTAGCTGATAAATCATGGCTGAAAACACTCAAGCACATGTGTAGACCTTAAAACCAGTGATATCTGTGCAAGGAAATTAGACTTAGCCTTAAAGATGGATTCTCTAGATTTTCTAATTCCAGAGAGATGAAGGGACCTGGGGGACTCTGGTGGGGTTCAGAATGGAGTAATTCAGATTTTTTGTCTATTATGATAACATTGCTTTATTTTTAGTTAATAAAAAGAAAACCATTCCTGAAAAGTACTACTTTCTTTATATTCCCCTGGTGGTGGTTTAGTCATGTCTGACTCTTGCAACCCCATGGGCTGTAGCCCACCAGGCTCCTCTGTCCATGGGATTCTCCAGTCAAGAATACTAGAGTGGGTTGCTATTTCCTTCTCCAGCGGATCTTCCTGATACAGGGCTTGAACCCATGTTTCATGCATTGCAGGCAGACTCCTACCTTGCAGGGAGATTCTTTACCATCTGAGCCACCAGCTGCTGCTGCTGCTGCTAAGTCACTTCAGGCATGTCAGACTCTGTGTGACCCAGGGAAGCCCCTCAATGTATTCAAATCCTTCTCTTTGATAATTATTCCAAAAAATCATCTCTAATTTTTTTGTTATTATAAGAAACTCAAAATTGAGTATCATTTTTTAAAAGTCCATTCAGTTTTACATGCCACTGTAAATACTTATTTCTATATTTTACAGGTATAAATGGCATATATCTATATATATTATTGACTGAAAGTTCCACCTGAGGAATAAATGTAGGTCACTGCCCTCTACCATGTCAGATTAGTGTTTACTGAGCTCCAGAGGTATAAATTAATGCTTATTGATAGGGTGAAATATAACTGAGAAGAAAAGAAAGAGAATCATCCAGTGATTAAAATCAAGTCACTCTATCTTTCCAGTATTATTTGCTCAACTTCAGAGCAAATTTGCTGGCAGTGGATTCTTTAGTTTTCCTTCATCTGATAATACTTTGTTTTGTTTTGCTCTTCATTTCTGAAGGATATTTTCATGGTATAAATCTTTAGGTTCACAGTATTTTTCATTCAGCACTTTAAAAATGCTTGGAAACTTTGTTCTAGTCCCATGGTTTCTGAAAAGAAATCTACTATCATTCAAATAATTTTTCTCTCATAGGGAATATGTTGTTTTTCCATGTTTTTGTTTGTTGGGGGATTTTCTTTTTGTCTTTTGTTTTTAGCAATTTAATTATGCTTTTAGGCATTGATTTTTTTTTTCTTGTCTGAGATTTGTTGAACTTCTTATATCTGTAGATTTCTGTATTTCACCAACTTGAAAAGTTTCTAGCTGTTATTTCTTCAAAATGTTCTTGGTACTTCATTCTTTCTCTTCTCTCAGAGACAATAAGAGACATTCTGTTACTGTCCCACAAGTCCCTAAGACTCTCCTTTTTTTTTTTTTTTCCTTTTTGTTGTACAGATGGGATAATTTCTATTGTTCTATATTCAAATTCACTAAATGCTCTGCTATCTCCATTTTGCTAATGAGCCCATCCAGTGAGTTTATAATTTCATTTATTATATATTTTTAAGTTCATTAGTCTAATTAATTCTTTTTTGTATTATCTTTTTCTCTGAGGAGACTTTCTATTTTTCTGTTTGCTTTAAGTGTATTTGCAGTTGTTCATTAAAGCAGTTTTATGCTTTAAATTCTTTATCAGATAATTGTGACATTTTTCTCATCTGAGCATCAATATCTGTTAATTGTCTTTTCCCATCCAAGTTGAGAGTTTTTGAGTCCTGGACATTTTGAATATTATGTTATGAAATTTTGAGTCTGTTAAATTATAAGGAGAATGTTTACACTTTTGTTTGACCAGTTCAGATTCAACTTGCAAGTTATAATGTGCCTTCTTTGGGCTGTAGCCACAGTGTCAGCTCAGTGTTCAAATCCTTTGTAGTGCTGTTCAGATCTGTTCCACATGTGTGCCACATAGTGACCAGCCTGGGAGCTGGGCAGTGATCTATTCATTCAGCTCCGAAATTATTCAGTGTGCTGGTTATAATCAAATCCATACCGTGCATAACAAAGTTCACAGGGCTATTATTCTAAACTACTTTCATTTGATCTCCCCTGTATTTAGCAGTTGTCTGGAGTGCTCCTTTTCAGTTCTCCATCCAGAATGCTGGGGCTTTAGCAACCCAATGTCCAGCCTTTGTGTGCACTGCTGTGACTGTGTCTATATCCGAGACCAAGTGGCAAGAGGACAGAGAGAGAGAGGGAACCTTCTCCCCACTGTCTTGGAACTATAATTTCATAAAATAGAAACGTGTTCCTCTGTTTGAATTTTGTCTCCGGCAGGGTCCCTGTCTGCCACTACTGCTGCTAGCGCAGGATTTCCTGGGAGCAGCAGCAGCATGAAGAAATGGAGAAATAGTAAGAGAAAAAAAAAAAAAAAAAAGATCCTCTCTGCCCTCTCTCTGAGTGTTTGGAAATTCTTTCTACTCTTTGAGCAAAATGAGAAGGAACTCAGTTACCACTTTTAGTTCTCAGATTACATTGATATTGGTTAGGTTGAAAGAAATAAAAGGAAAAATTGTCAGAAAGCTCATTGCCAGTTCAGGAGTATTAATGAATTCTATTGTTCTTCCCCAATCTGCTTGCTGTGCTTTATTTTTCAGAGTCTTCAGTTAGTTGCTCCTTGTTATGCTGTTAGGTTTTGTAGCTATGTAGAGGTTGTACAGGGAGGGCTTCCTGGGTGGCTGAGACAGTGAAGAATCTGGTTGTAATGCAGGAGAACTGGGTTTGATCTCTGGATTGGGGAGATCGCCTGGAGGAGGACATGGCACCCCACTCCACTATTATTGCCTGGGAAATCCCATGGACAGAGGAGTCTGGCAGGCTGCAGTCCATGGGGTTGCAAAGAGTCAGACATGACTGAGTGACTAACACACATACACAAATGGTGTACAGCTGTGTCGAGAATATATACGGTGTGACTGGTAGGGTGGAATGTGCTTCCTCTACCTCATCAGGCCCTGGAGCCAGTTTGTTTAATGTTAAAGTATTAGTAATAATAGGATCAGTCTTACCTAGAACCCTTGAAATACAAAGTTCTTGAAATGTATAATGCTAGTGCCTCTAATTCTGCTTTACTGTTACTACCAAAAGAAAAGTCTACAACTGTACATTAGTGATTTTAAAAATTAATAGGTTATTCTGAATGTTGTCCACTGGGTGTGTAGTTATCACAAAAGATGGTCTCTTCTCTAAGCCCACAAACTGTCTTAGTGAGGATGCCTAGCTGCCACAGTAAGTACTTATAGCAAAGAAGTGTACTTTGCTTATTATTTTTTTTGTGTGTGTGAACTGACTAATGTTACATTTAAAGAAAATTGTAATATGCTCTCCACCTTGTTAGAAAAGGGAAGGGCAGTATCCTGTTCAAGACAGAGTCTCAGAATATCAAAGCAAAAGAAATAAGTCATTTTGTAAAACAGTTTATCATTATTTAAATTCTATGTAAATAAATGTCCAAGAAAATTTCAAGTTGCTCTGTTCAAGGGAATGCAACATTTGGGCCTATGGGGACTGTGGTCTACTTTAATAGATATTCTAGGTAGTATTTCTTCTTAAGAAGAAACTGAGGTAAATGGTTTTGGGTATCCAAAATAAAAGTCATTACTGGCAGCCTTCTTATATTTTCCCAAATGGAAAGGTGGATACAATCAGAAATATGTTCCCTCATAATATCGCTTGCCCTTCCTGGCACCTCTCTGCTCATCTTTCCCATTTCTATGAGATCGTGTTATGTTTTTCTAAGCCAACAAGATGATCAGTGATTTCCATTTATTAAAGTTTTGGCTGAAAACTCTACTATGTCTCTTTAAAAAAATTTTTTTAAAAGATGGTAAATTGTTAAAGAATAGATGAGATGATGAGATCCAGTAGTAGATTTTGGGGCATGTTAGTTGGCAAGAGAGAGAAATTCTAGTTAAGAAAGAGTCCCATTCCTCTAAAATTAAACCATCTGTGTATGTGCTTATTTATAAACCCAAGTCCATTCTTAACCCCTTTATTGCCTTTGAAACATATTGTTTTTAGCACTGTCATTCCTAAAGCTGGGAAAGGTCAATGGAATACAGCATCACCAAATGAAAGAGAAATTTCATTAACTACTTATTAATGTATTAATGTATTTGTAAATGAGGGCAGCAGTTCCTTTAACAAACTATAAATGGTAGCTGTGGGTGTTCTTTTTCCCCCAGTGACTTGGTACTTTTTGTTCTGTAATGACAATATTCTATTTCCAAAAGGGATGACTCAATCGGTAAAACAATGTCTTCTTACTTGCAGAATAAGATTGCTAATACTGAAAGAATGGATCCCTGTATTTTGATGCCTACTGTCTCTTAGGTTTCCAGGTGACAAAAAGTATTTTGTGTTACCCATGAAAGAAGAATTCAGATAGCTAAAATTTATCAAGTCCTTATAAGTGCCAAACATTGTGTTAAGTACCACATGCATTAACTAATCACACATATACCACCCAACCTATGTGGGCAGATGCTATCTTTATTCATATTTTATAGATATATTAAACTGACACTCAAGAGAATCCAAGTAGCAAGTGGCAGGGTTGGCATTTAAAACCCAACTTTGTCTAATATCCAGGACAATGTCTTGTCTGTTCTGCTGTCAATAAATAGGAAATAACTATTGCTTATAACCTTTCACTTTACTTTTTATTATTTTCCATTTATCCCTACCCACTTTTGCTATCTCATTAGACCTCCTTATCCTCACCAAAGTGGCTTCCCAGGTGGCTCAGTGGTAAAGAATCCACCAGCCGATGCAGGAAATGCAGGAGACGCAAGTTTCATCTCTGGGTTGGGAAGATCCCCTGAAGTAGTAAATGGCAACCCACTTCAGTATTCTTGTCTGAGGAATCTCATGGACAGAGAAGCCTGGGTATGGGGCTGAGGGGCTGCAATCCATGGGATACCAAAGAGTCGGACACAACTGAATGATAGAGCATGCACTCATCCCCACTAAAGCTACCACAAGTGTTTTAGAAGGTCCCAGGCTTTTCTTACAGGGCTCCTGATATAGTTTTTACAGCATTTGCATGGCATCCAGATTTCATTTTTCCTTTTAGTTTCAATGGTGTTACAAGAGGGTCCCCACTGCCCTCACTTCAGACACCTCTTGCTGCCCTCCTTGGATTCAGCCACTGGCTTGCAGATGTTCCATTGTTGTAATGCTTCATTACACCTAAAGTTGTATCTTTAGAAACATTGATCTTGACTCCCTTTTTCCAACTCTTTTCATCCCATTGGATTGTAGCCCACCAGGCTTCTCTGTCCTTGGAATTCTCCAGGTAAGAATATTGGAGTGGGTAGCCATTCCTTTCTCCAGGAGATCTTCCCAACTCAGGTATCTAACCCTGATCTCTTGTGCTGCAGGCAGATTCTTTATTGTCTGAGCCACCAGTGAAGCTCCTTCCCTTTCCCGGTTTGATCTAACTATATTAGCTGTTAGAGTCCTGTTCTTCTAACTCTTCCCAATATTATCTTCTCATCTTATAAGTCTCCTCAAAGACATCTTCTTTGATCTCATCATCTAAATTGTATCTGTACTCACACTCATGTTCGTTTCCATCAGGTCACTAATTATAATATATTACACACACATATATATATGTATATATATGCCTTTTAACTTGTCTTTTCATCTGCTTAAATGGTAAGTTCTGTGAAATGGACCCTCTTGCATCAAACACTTCAGTATTCCCAGGGATTCACATTATGCCTGGCATGAATAAACACTTGTTGAATGAGTGAATGAACTTCACCCTGGGTTTGAGCCCCTTAATCTAGGTATGGAATAATATAATTGACATATAAAGGTGGCTGCATTTATCCCAAGTTAATAGAAAAGAAATATTAGACATTATGTTTTCTTTTTAGATGAACATTAGACATGGAATTAATTTAATAACTTTATATAAAAATTGGTATGATATATCTGTGGGGCAGAGTGGGAAACCTATATATTGGGCTGTTGACAGAGGGCGCCCCCCTCTTTATTTCTTGAACATATTGAGACATATTATTGCTTTTTACATATGCTTTGTTAAATGGATTTGCAGAATATATTGCCAGTTTTTAACTAAACAGATTCTTACAAAGAAACTGCAGATTGATGATAGCAAAACACTAATGATAGAAATATAAGTGAGCAACTGAAAATGAAAGAACTGACACTTCCTGTTTTAGAATATTATCTTCAAAAGCCGCAAAATGAGGTAAAATACAAACACGTCAATAATGACCATCTAATCACATTTGACTGAAAAGTTGGTGCCCACAAATTGAATTTATCAAGAATAATATCTGATGTAAGGATTGATATTTATTTTTGTCTAGGATCAACTTTGCACTAAGTGTGGGTTGTGCCTTGAAACATTAGCTAATGTAGAATGAAGCCATCACAGTTAACAAGACATTTAAAAACTAACCATGTGGAACTTGAAGGCAAACCCTAGAGTTGCTTGGAGGCAAACTCTATAAGTTGTTTCCGGGATATTAAAAGGCACACAGTTCTTATTCCAGTACTTAACAAAATTGTATTATACTTAATGATTATATGTAGGAGTCTATTTTAAGGTTTCTTAATAGCAAGAATTAAAAAGCCACATATTTGTTCTTTCTGCTACTGCAGAAATAACTGAAATAACATTAAAAAATAATATAGAACACAAACTGAAATATATTTGTTAATAAATACGATAAAATGCATTGAAAATATGAACAACCATCATTTTGAATTATGGAATGTGGAATTTATGCAGTTGAATAAATATTTAGATTTATAATTTTTTCAAATAATGTAATTACTTAATTTTTATTCACAATATATACAAATATAATTTTTTTAAGTCAATATAAAGAACGGTGTTCCCATGAAGTTATTTTTCTCTCGCATAGCTTCTCTAATACAAACTATGTTTTGCAGAAAACTGTAGGGTTATTTCAGTAAGTGGAATATTGATGGCTAGCCTTGTTGACTAGAATAGAAAAGATTACCATATTAAGATTGTGGAAAAGGCATCAGATATGAAGTTCATACACCACCTCATTGAGGGGTAAACTAAAAATTCCTATTTTAATAAAGGTTATCAACAATACAGCTAATTTTATAAAAGCAAAACTATTAAAGATGAGTCTTTGTCTACCATACAATGAAATGGTGATTGATTATAAAGACTTTTGTCCCTCATAGAGATTCTCAGATTCTCTCTTGTCAGAGTTCTTAAAAGTATTATTGAACTCAAATTTGAGTTACATGTTAGTGTGCTAATTAATAAATATATATATTTGAAAAAGGCACACTTAAACAGTCTCTGATGGAAAAGCATTTTGAAATACAATGTTTGGAAAACTACATTGAAAGGCAATTTCATTGCCAAAAACAATGCATGTCACATTAAAAACAAACAGAATACAACCCAAAACACTCATGTCTGAGCGCTTGAAAATTTGGAAATAGCCTTTTTTCAAACCTATTTTAACCCTCCAAATAGTGTTTTTGAGCTGAATTTTTAACTACTCTTTACATTTTAATAAAAACACTTTATCACTAGTTTGCAAGAATAGTTGAAAAAAGAAAAAAAGAATAGTTGAATGACATTAAAGAAGACTGAAATTTATAAGCTACACTTAAGCCAAAAAATTACCCTTACATAATTGGTGGATGAGATTGAAAACTGAATATCATGATTTAGTAAGCACAGTCAGTGACCTGTGAGATTTCCTTTTTATCAATGACAATGGTTAAGAACACATGTTAGGAATTAAAAAGATCAAAACTGAACTTGAAACTAGACCTGTGAATCACTGTAATACAAACTGCATATTCAGTTTGCCCTCACTAAAATATATACTAAAACATACGATGATGATGTGAGTCACTTCAGTTGTGTCTCACTCTTTGCCCCCTCATGGTCTGTAGCCTACCAGGTTCTTCTGTCCATGAGATTCTCCAGGCAAGAATACTGAAGTGGGTTGCCATTCTTTCCTCCAGGGTATTTTCCGGACTCAGGGATTGAACCCACATCTCTTATGTCTCCTATATTGGCAGGCGGGTTCTTTACCGCTAGAGCCACCTGGGAAGCCCATGAGGATAATGATATTCTTGTACTTCGAGACTCAAATACAGGAACAAATAACAAATAGAAAAGGTATTAAAGGAGTCAATCCACAAACAAAGCCTTTGTCTTCCTAACATCCAAATATAACTGTCTCCTCATTCTCCAAATTCGAATCAAACATAAAAAAAATACGATGCCTATTTGTCAAAATAATACTAATATATTCAATATCAGTTCAGTTCAGTCGCTCAGTCATGTCCGACTCTTTGAGACTTCATGAATTGCAGCACACCAGGCCTCCCTGTCCATCACCATCTCCCGGAGTTCACTCAAACTCACATCCATCAATTTGGTAATGCCATCCAGCCATCTCATCCTCTGTCATCCCCTTTTCCTCCTGCCCCCAATCCCTCCCAGCATCAGGGTCTTTTCCAATGAGTCAACTCTGCATGATGTAGCCAAAATACTGGAGTTTCAGCTTCAGCATCATTCCTTCCAAGAAACACCCAGGGCTGATAATAATGAGAACTCTCAATATATTTGAGAAAGAGCATATATAATAATATGACATTTCATGCTTATCTCACCATTTTCTATTTTTCATGTATTTATAATGTATATAATTTGATGCATGTTTAAATATATATAATGTATATTTAAGAATTTGTCGGATTCATGATCAGCCAATTTCTTTTGTGAAGTCTGCTCCATTTAAAAGCTTGAGAGGCCAATGGAATGAGATTTCTGTGCATTGGCAGTAGCAGAAGATGGTGGCATAAAGCATAGCTTTTGGAGTCAGACAGCTCTGTGTTTGAAGATCAAACCAGCTCTGTGTATCCCAGTTTCTTCTATTCTCCAAACCCCAGTTTCTGTTTCTGTAAAATGGAGATAAAATTGCTTACTTCAGATTGTTTCAATGAGAGGTATATTATATAAAACACAGAGCACAGTAGTCATACCTCGTAAGAGTGTAATACATTAAAAAAATTATTTAAGGCAACATCATTGGTTGCATAGACTATACAAAGAAGTGACAACATGTCTTGGACCTATTTGTTCTGAGCAGATAAGAATTTATCTTTACAAATGATCAAGAACGGTAGCACCAGCATTGCTTATAATTGTATGAAAAGTGGAAACTGTGTGTTGTAGTTGAAAAGAGGATATAATTTGTATTTTATTCATACAAGTGTATAGTATATGAAATGAAAACAAATGTGCTAATATGGATAAATCGCAAAAATGCAATTGGAGGTTTTTTCTTTTAAACAAAAAAACAAATCATATAAATTTTAAAAAGCAAGTTGTACAATATAACAATACATAAGCAATTTTGTAAACTTGACAAACTGTTGGTGCCTGTAGAATGAAGGTATAAAGAAATGCTTGGGAAAGATAGGTACCATATTCTGGGGAATGATTCTCTTAGTGTGTGGGAAAGGAATGAACTTCAACAGCCTTTCTAAGGTTTTATTCCTTAATTTTGATAAGAGAAACATGAAAAAGTTCATTGTATTCCTCTTTCTACCTTTTTATTGCCATAGTTTGCCTGATTTTTTTTTTTTAAGCAAAGAGAGAAAAATATTTGTATGAAAAAAAGTGAATGGCCAAACCCTTGAGACTGCTGCCTTAAAGGGAAGAGGAGGAGGGAGGGAGAAAGGAAGAAAGAAAAAATATTTTGAATAAAAATAATTTGCTTGACATTTTCCTTCAAAAGGCATTTGAACAAGCAAGCCAAAAAAAAAAAAAAAAAAAAAGGCGGCAGGGGGAGGGCAGGAGGAGGCACGGGTGGTTAAGGGGCTGGCATTGAATGCTTAATTATTCCATTTCTGACACAAGGACATGTTTAACATCTTGAAAATCCAGGTAACTTTCCTTATGTGAAGTCTGAGTGAGAAAAGGGAAAGCATTGTTAGTCTCTAGATCTTTTTTTCTTTTTATTTTAATAAGAAATGGTATCATCGTAGGCAGACAATTTGATGTCATATTTTTCTATGATATTTTCACAGTGCGCACCAGGGCGCCTGTACTCTGCAGCTATATGACATACAGAGATTTTTTTTTTCCCTTCGCATCAGAGCCTAAGAAACAAGCTGTACAGCATCAGGCACAAAGACTATCAATAAACATTCCATCTTTTCATTTTCTCTCGTTATTTAATAAAGAAAAATCAGAGCCATGATTTTTGACTGTCCAATAGCAATCTTTCAGAAATGATTTCTCGTGGGACTTTGATGACCAGGAGTCCTCCCACCTTCAGCCTCTCTGTTTGACTCCCCCCAGGGATGGACAGGAAGCCTCTCTAGGGAATGCAGTTCACAAACTTGCCCAGTACAGTCACTGGCCTCCCTCCTGATCAGATTGCCTACAGCTGGCAGGAGTATCTGGCATCTGTGTGTGTCCTCTTTCTGGCTGCACACATTGGTGTTCCCGCCTAGGCTTTGCTGTCAGTAGGAGTGGCTTGCCGACATACCTGGCAAAATGCTGGCCACTCCTGTTAGCATACCAGCAATGCAGCCTGGGTTGCTAGGGAGCTGCCCTTGAGCATCCCTTGATCTATTTTTAAATTTCCATGCTTGTTTCCTCTGTGAAAGGAAGGAGAGAATAATATCGCTTGGCTTTCTCCTCTCTTAAGAAACAAAGTAACCAACAAGGCTAAGACCTGTTGTGAAGTTAAAAAGCATTTGCTAATTAAGCCTCAGAATGTTAGGGTATTTGTGCCCATCTAGTTTCTGCTTAATTAATTTCCAGATAAGGCAGCATCTCAGAAGAGGTAGAAGCCAGTGTCTTTAAGAAGCATAGGTGAAATGTACTGGTCCTTTTTTTTTTTTCTTTTTAAAAAATCTATTATGAAGCTCTTGAAATACGTTTCTTCCAAGCATTTAATGATAAACCATTGTGAGGCATCCATGTCCCCCCACCATGGGTAATAAATGAGAAATTTGAAGGGCTATTGAACAGTGAGTTTTCACAGCTGATACACAGAAAAGTATTTAGCACAGGTGTTTTGGTAACTGTGAAATACTGGGGAAATTCAGTCTTCTGTGACACTTTGATTCACTGTCTTGTGTGGGATGGAGTCTTATGGAACTTGCAAATATCTGTAATATAAATAAAAGAAGAAGGAGGACAAAATTAGCTTTTCACAGAACTCCAAAAATTGTTCCTTGTATGGAAAAGTCTTCCTTCTTGGCCATTGGTAACTAGCAGTTTTCTTAGTAATTTTTTTCCATGTTAAAATGAATCCAATTTCAAATGTTGTTAGTGAATTTTTAAAAGGATGTGTTATATGCATGCAGGTGTGGAGAAATCTGGTGGAATAACAAGTGTGCTAGTCTCCATGTGTCAGAATATTTTTTTTTTGAGTCTTTAAGAAAAGATTTTTTTCTCTCCTTCTCCATGGCCAGTTTCAACCCCCCCACAGCCCCTGATCAACAAGGTTAGGAGCTGTTTGCTCTTCAGGTTACAATGCTAGAAATAAGTTACAGTTTCTAGAATCTATAGTAACATTCCAAGATTAACATTTGGGAAGTTGGGAGCTTGGATATCCTGGTTTTTCTGTACATCAGTGAAGGGTTCAGTTAGTCTGAATTTTGGGGTAATGGTCTATATAAAATTCCATGAAATTTCTTGTCTTCTCTTTTACAATCTTAATCTTATTAAGCCTGCTTTTTTTTCTTTAACCAGATGAGATATTGTTTTTAAAAATGCATCTGTAGAAACAATTATATAGAAAACACTAGAATTATGGTGGAATTTCTTCATTTAAAGCCCGCAGTTAATTTCTAACATCTGTTGATAACTTTCTGGGGACCAGTCATTTTTCTAAATTCTTCATTGCCCTTAAAGAAATCCTTAAAGCAGATGCTATTGTTGTTCTAATTTTTACAATGGAAACAACTCCTATTTCCTGAGAGAAAGTTATGTGTCTTAGGTCGTTCAGACACAGGGATATCAGATCACAGAACCTATACTCTTACCTACTACTATCCTATGTGATCTCACTTCTTTGGACAAATATCACCTGTGATTGATGTTAGCTGGAATTTTTTAAAGTTTCTCTTTCAACAAATTCAAGACATCTACCAATATATATCCTGAGGTTGCATGTGGATTGGATCACTCTTCAGACATTAGCCAAGGAGAGACAGTTTGGCCATGGGGATCAGCAAAGCAATTTTAATCCTGGCCCCTCTAGTGACTACCTGAATTTGGACGAGTTATCAAAGCTCCATTCCCCTATCTGTAAAACGTTGAGATTACCTCCCTCCCTTGGTTCAAGGATTAAGTGAGATGCTATAAGTGAAAAACTTAATAAACAGTAGCTTAAAATTAAGATTTACACTGTCAAAAGTGTAACTTAGAAACTGTAATCACAAATTACCCTATAACTTTAACAGTCTTATTCTTCCAAGTTGAAGGATACACATAGTGTAAAGGTCTGAGCACCAAGGCTCGCTTTCATATTTTTGGTAACTTGTGTAAGAGCATAGCTCTAGCCTTTGAAGGAAGAAACCGGAAGGCAGGACATGTGATCACTGGAAACTGTCAGGGCAAATGGAGTGTACTTTCCTTTGTCCATGTCCTTAGTGTTTTGGTGGGTAATGATGTTCTTGGAGAGACAAGAATTGCTCCTTGTTGTCATGGTTTGTTTTGCTTTATATGGCTGTAAAATCCTTTGATACAAAATGAAATATTGGTGGCAAAGGATTGACTTTAATTTTTTTGAGTATGCTGGCATGGCTTGGAAGCCAGTGACTTTGACATTCTGAATTCTCATCCTGATGCCTTACCATTTGTGGAATAGGACCACAAGGAAACATTGAGTCTCTCTAGCCAAATAGGATTGTCTTGTTCTATTCTGTAGGTGCAGACCTATAAGGAGAAGAGGGGAACAGAGGATTCAGAGATGGTGAATAGCATCATTGACTCAGTGGACATGAGTTTAAGCAAACTCCCAGAGACAGTGAAGGTCAGGGAAGCCTGATGTGCTGCAGTTCATGGGGTCACAAAGAATTGGACACAACTTAGTGACTGAACAATCAAGCATCATTCCTCATCTTGAGTAGTGCAGACACTGCAATGTTACTGGCTCCAAAGATGAACTAAGAATGAGCTAAGAGAATCTCTTTCATTTACTGAGTCCCTACTACATCCTCAAAACACAAAGCACACAGTGTCAAGTCCTATGCAGAAAATACTGCCTGTACTGAGTATACAGACACCAATTGGCTCACTTGCATGAAAAATCAAGCAGGTGAACAGGACCACAAGTGCCCTAATTGTTCTCTAAGAATATTGCTGAGGGAAGTTGGGGAAGCTGGGATGGACTTTTTTACTTTCTTTCCAGGAAATTCCTGTTATTAATTCCCTTCTCCCCTTTGGCTTCCAAACCAATTGAGAAGTAAATCTAGGAAATGAAATAGCATACAACTTGTCAACCTCATTACAGTAAAGCACAATTGGAGAGTGTGACTTAGACTGAAGACCATAATGGATTTCTCCCAGCCCCCAGCCCTGTTGGACTGCCCAAATGAACCCATTTGGGTTCCTTGGTCTCTGACACAGGACCCAGACTGCAGCTGGTTCAGCTCCCCTGGCTAGGGCATGGGGCAGTACTCCCAAGGATGGCTCACCAGACAGAAAAGGAAATAGGTGACTAGCTTCATAGAGAGCCTTGAGAGGAATATGAATGTGCACTTTTCCTCTTACCACAAAGTTAAGTCCCTCTGCCACTCCTGAAGGTAAGTGAGAAATGGGGTTGGAAAAAAGGGTGGGCACTCACCTCCACCCGGGAGGCCGAAAGACTGGGTGGCTCACAAAAGAAACACATTTCAAGGAGAAAATCTGTTCGCTTAACAATGCTCCTTTGAGTTGAATCATGCAAGACCAAGAGGAGCCTGAAGAAGAAGAAAGGGAAAAGTGTTTCAGACAGATGACATAGCATGTGCAGAGAAGGAGATAAAAGGGCCTGGTGTGAGATCCAGGTGAATAAAGAGAAGAAAATAGATGTGTTTGTGGGTTTCTGTTTACTGCTCCCGATGTACTTCACTATCAATATTTCCTTTTGATCTTTGTAATAAAACCGTGAGAGAAAATTTTGATAGCATTTGATATTCTTAGTTTATATGGCATCCGTAATTGAATGAGCTGAGTCATATAAAGCACTCCACGCAGTGTCTAAAGGACAGTTGACAAATACTAGCTACTGTCAGTTACCACTATGATGCTATTTGTTACTATTGCTGTGGTGGTGGTTGTTATTGCTGTTGTTATTGCCAAGGTCCCATGGCTACGAAGTGCCATCATTAGCGACATAGCTAGTAGGTGGTGTAGCTGGTGAATCTTGCTGCAAGTAAGTGGTAGAAGTGGGACTCAGTGACATGGTATCTAAGAGAGTCCAGGGACTTAACAAGTGCTCCCCAAAGCTATGAAAGGCTGTGAGTTTGCCCTATTACCTGAACAAGCTGGCCTGTGACTGTTTCATAGGTCGTGGTTCACAAGACTTCTAGCTCAGAAAAAAATAACTTCATGACTCATGGCACAGCAGGAAGCAAGGGCTTTACTCTCTCATTTGTTCTTCTTGGTCCCAAGTCCCACAAAGGTCAATGTGGGGTGACCTATGGGGTTATACTCAGAGTGCGCTTGCACCGCAGCTGAGAAATCTAAAGCTTCAGAACCCCCTGATTTCACGAAGAGTTGAAACTTCCTGACCTTTACCTAGAGGGGAGATGTTATCTTTATTATTATGACTAGGAGACAAATCTTCCCTCTGTCCCCTGAGAAAGACAGGATCTCCATCGTTTAATGCTGTTTGCTATACAGACAACTTGGGAAATTACAGTACAGAGCAACAACCAAAAAATGGATATAAAACATGCAGAAACAGGAAAGAGTCTCTCAACAAGCATGTTGACAGAAAGTTACTCTTAGATTTTGGGAATTAGTCATTTAATAGTACCCAGAGAAAGATTTGTTGTTCAGTTGCTAAGTCACGTCCGACTCTTTGCAACCCCATGTACTTGCAGCATGCCAGGCTCCTCTGTCCTTCATTATCTCCCAGAGTTTGCTCAAATTCATGTCCATTCAGCCAGTGATGCTACCTAACCATATCCTCCTCTGCCACCCCCTTCCTCCTCCCACCTTCAATCTTTCCCAGCATCAGGATCTTTTCCAATGCAGTTCTTCCCATCAGGTGGCCAAAGTATTGGAGCTTCAACTGCAGCATCAGTCCTTCCAATGAATATTCAGGTTTGATTTCCTTTAGGATTGACCGGTTTGATCTTCCTACTGTCCAAGGGACTCTCAAGAGTATTCTCCAGCACCACAACTTGAAAGCACTAGTTCTTTAGCACTTTGTGGTCCAACTCCTACTCGATGCAAATAATAAAGAGGTCATAGTAGTTAACTTTGGTAAACAGATTTCATTCACCAGAAACTGTCTTGCAGCTCTTCCCTTAAGGTACTTGCAAAAGTAAAGGGAACTTTTCCCAGGAGAAACCCAGCAGAATCTACGATCCCTCAGACCGTGAATTCTCAGAATCCCATAGGAACCAGAGCCCTTCAGTGCTTGGAAGGAAGCATCAGCACCTTGCGCATCACATGCTCCAAACGTGATGATGGAGGAGTATATATTACAAAACGGAGACTTGGTCTAAAAGTGAAAAACAGTGACTGACTACAGAGGAGCGGATATGAGGTCATATGCTCCTGTGGGTAGAAACATAGATTCGAGCACTGAATCCTCTCTTTTCCCACGATGCCCACGTGTATATTTTGATGAATTATTTAACTTTTTGAAATACCTGTTCCTGGTTCCCAACCCTAAGCTTTCTCATTCAATATAATCTGAGGAATCTCTTCTTTAAAAACTCTCTCGAGGTGATGAACGTACAGCAAGGACTAGGAAGTGCTCTTTGTGGATACATTTAATACTTGGTTTCATATGCAGCTGAGATAAGTGTTTTGTAAATAACTGTTACAGCAGCTTATAATTTAAGAATTATCTTTTGAGAAAAAAAGAATCTTCCCAGACAAAGTAGCAAGAATTAAATAGTAATCTTTTAAATCTTGTCTTATATTTGGAATTAAGATGTGTTGTTTCATTAAGTATCTACTCTTGGAAACTCTAATGCTTCCTCTTGTAAGAAAATAGGTTATGGTAATAAAAATGCTATGCTAGATAGCAGACTTGAGTTTTGTTTTGTTTTTGCTTTAGAGAAATCAGGTTTCCCAAATATACTCAAGAAGGGATATTCATGTCAGCTTCTCTCATTTGTGGTGCCAGTGTAACACAACTTCAAGTTCATCTTGAGTCGGTCAATTCCACTATTTAATCTCTAATCAAAAATAGGTGCTAGGTGACTCTGGTTCACGTGCTAATGTGACTTTCTCTTTTTCTTGATACTCTGATTCACTGTCAAGACTCTTCCTAACTCTCTTCCACCTTCAGTTCTTCCAAGAGCAGACCTAGCCGCTGGAGGCCATAAAATTGGTTTCACGTTTTCCATATGTGCAGATCAAATGCATTCACATTGGCTCCAAGACAACTGATTGTATAGACACCTCCAGTTTCACACTGAACTATGTAGAGGAATATTTTATTCTCCCCGAATATGGGTATTAATATTCAATAGATTGGCCAAACCTTGTCTTACCTGAGGCAGGAGTGCTCAGAGGCATATTTTAGGACATTATGAAAGAAGACTTTTGTGTGTGTGGTTAAATTGGTATTGTTTAATATATGTTTTCTTAGGAAAATTCTGCCTCATGTACTGGAGTTGTTTTGTTATGTTAGAACTAATTGCTCTAACTAGGATTTCTTGAAAAAAAAAATATATATATATATATGTAGTGGAGACAGTTAAACTTTATTTGAAGATAGGAATGAGACCAAAATTTTAGGGAGAGGGACAGTTTACTATGTTTTATATTTGATGACTATTTAATTCAACAAAAAATAATTGAATGCCTTTTAGGGCAGCATAGTAACAGTACTAAGAAATATTCAAAATAATAATGCCATTATTTCCTTCAAATATCATTTGAATGTTAAACACCTCTTGGATGCTTACTTTCTTATTTCGTAAAGATGGAGAAAGTATAGCATTTTTATTCAGGGAGATTATATAATTTGAAGGTAGAGGGGTTGGAGGAGTGTGGTAGCATAAGTAATAAGTTAGCTAATAGGCTACATGTTAAAATGCAATCTCTTGGCAATAAGAGATTATATAAAATAAAGCATGGATACAGAATTTATTTGACAGTCATGATGAGTGGGACCAAATTATGAGCTTAAGACACATAGTCTAGTTTAGTGTTAGTCACTCAGTTATGTACAGCTCTTTGCAACCTCATATACTGCAGCCCACCATATGCCTTCTTTCCATGGGATTCTCCAGGCAAGAATACTGGAGTGGGTTGCCGTTTCCTTCTCCAGGGGATCTTCCTGACCCAAGGATCAAACCTGGGTCTCCTACATAAGTTCAAGTGAAAAATGGCTTCTCTTTAAGAGAATATAATTGCATTTTAATTAAGAAATTAAAAAATTTCTTAAGCAGTATAACTTTTAAAGAGCCTTTACAGTTATGCTTTTTAAGAGAAAAGAGTGGGTCCTCCTCAATGCTGACTTTAGCTGCTCATTAACAGTTATTATAATGGGACCCCAAAGATGAACGGGCCCCTTCTTCTGTCACAGATACTGTAAAGGCCAGAAGAAGGAGTAAGGTTGTCTATGGTTTTGAGGCAAGCTCACTATCTATAGTCCATTCCAGCATCTAAAGAGGATGAAGACTAAAACCAGGAAAACTGGGTTTTCCAAAGGTGACTAATAATTCTAAATCAGGGTGAACTAGTTTCTAAACTATCAAGCCTTACTCTGGATTCATCAGTAACCACAAATGCTCTTTAAACACTTGTTCTTTTCTTTAGAAAAGAACCTCATAAATAGAAGAAAACTTTTCTGTTGTGTGTAGTTATCTATTCCTGTGTAATAAAAGTGAATGTGTTAGTCATTAGTCGTGTCTGACTCTTTATACTGGAGTGGGTTGCCATTCCCTTCACCAGAGGATCTTTCTGACCCAAGGATCGAACCTGGGTCTCCTGCTTTGTAAGGCAGATTCTTTACAGTCCGAGCCACCAGGGAAGTCAAACTCAAAACTTTGTACCTTAAAATTACAAGCATATAATACCTTAAAATTCTGTGGGTCAGGAATCCAAGCACATTTAACTTGTCCTCTGTGTATAGTCTCTCGCTAGGTTACAATCAAGGCTACAGTCTAAGTGCTAACCAGGGCTTCAATCATCCCATGCCTTGTCTTTGGGAGGATTCATTTCCACCTTCACTCATACTGTGGACCTCCTCATAGGGTTTTTCACAACTTAGAAGTTTTCTCCCAAGAGAGTAAAAGATTGGGGTGATGATGGGGAAGAAAATGTTAGTAGGGGAGAGAGAGACAGATCACAGTCTTTGCATCATAATCTCAGAAGTTTCATCTTATCACTTTCAATTAATTCTAATTCAACTATTTATTAGAAGTGAATTACTAGGTATAGTCCACACTCAGAGAGAGGGAAGTAAAGAGAGGGATTTACACAGGGCGTGAATACCAAAGGTGGATCCTTGGGAGCCATTTCAAAGACTCTCTTTCACATATAGACGTAATCTAATCCAGCCTGTCATTTTACACCCAAGAAAACCAAGACACAAAGTAGTTTACTTGTTTTGTTGTATAGCATGTGGCTGTTGTTGCAAGAGCCTCTATATCTCTGATAAGAGAAGGACAAGAGTGCATGAGGTGGAACCATAGAAGCTATCTTCTACAACAGTGATTTGCAAACTGTTGTTCATAGAATAAACAGTTGAGATGGCTCATCTGGCCCTTCCAACAGTACAAACTATATTTCAGTTAGTTTTACATATTGGTCTTTCTTTGAATGAAATGGTTCTGCTGGTCAAAATATCTTGACAGTAATTGTCCTTCATGAATTTTATTTGATAACATTTTTCAGGGTTAATCCTAGAGCTGATCACATTTGTGCATCTTTTTCTGACCCTTACATCATTTTATCTAGAAATTATCATTTCTTATAAGTAGATAAAGGTTTTTTAATAATTAGTTTTCTTGTAAGACTCAGTATGTTTGAAACTGTCAGTTTTTAATCCTTTTATCAATAACTTAATTAAGCCAATTCAAAGTATACCTTCTTTGAATTGTTCTTGCACATCTTATTAGGAAGAATGGGATGGTGAGACTTCTTGGGACCAGTGATATGATATCTTTGAATAAACTTTTGTCATGCAATAAAAAAGACAGGTACACATCTGTCTGAGGACATATTACATGTAACTAGATCTTACATATATTTCTATCAAAATCATTTTATATCCCATGACATACATTCAATAAAATAACTGCAAACCTCAGGAAGACACGCACATAAAAAGAGAAAACTTCATGTGAGGTTTATTTATTCTTTTGCCAAATTTATGAAACTTTTGCTTGGAGACTGAATTTTTTTTTTAAGTATATCACCTCAGCAATCTGTTTTTCAGCCTGCTTGTTTCACTTACAAGTTTAAGAAACCCTGTTTAATTTCTCTGAAAACACATTTTAAATCATTTTCACCCTTCATTGTCATTTAGAATGTTTCTAACTTTAAAGATTTATTATAAATACTGTGAAGACTGTATACTTGTATCTATATACCTTTCTCTGAATACATCTCCTTCTGATAATTCTCTAGGAGTCAAATTTCAGAGTGAAAGGCTACTTAAAGATTTTTGGTATAAATGACCAGATTGCCCTTGAGAAATTTTACGTTCCCAGGAGAAGACTAGGAAAATAGAGGAATCTAAATATAGGTTTCCACAACAACTTTTGTTTGTGACAGCCCTTTTGTTTAAAAGATACACACACACATACACACACACACACAAGTTGTTGTTGTTGTTTTCCTGGAAAGGCAGCAGTCACCATTTTCTAAGAGGTAGGAAACTTGTATAGTAGGAAAACATGAATTTAGATTCGTGTCTCAATGCCCAAGAGGTCCAAGTGGATACTCCTCTTGGCCCAGTGCACTCTTGCATTCCTAATCACCCTTGTGTTATACCAGGAAAAGGTGGTGCTATGTTTTGCTCACTCTCTCTTCCACCCATTCTGACACCGCATCACTTTAGGAAATACTAAAAAAATATATCACAAACATTTAGAGGGGAGCAGGGTAACTCATTGATTTTCTGAAAGCAATTTGTTAATTAACATCAAAGGAATGAAATCTGACTTGCATAGCCTAGTGAGTGGCATTTTTCCATAGTCCTGGTTGCTATGGTGATGAAGGAAACTCGTTTGTTCTGGGTCACTCCTAAATTTGTGCATGAAAGCATAAGAGATTATTCCTGTCTAATCAAGTTATATGGAAAAGTTGAAGGGGAGGTGCTGTGTTTTACAGCCATCAACCCTCACCAGAATAAAACACAATAGCTGAGAAAAGGGGATTATATCTTCCTTTTAAAATCAGAGCAGAGAATTTCTAACTGACCCCAAAGCCTCTTCCAGTGGAATATCTTCTTTTTTTTTCTTTCCTCCTGCACTAATATGAGGAATGTGGAATCACGTTTCTTAAAGGGAATTAGAGCACATATTGAAAAACTCTACAACCCGACTTTGCATAATGAATAAGGAGTAGGGTGTGCATTCATTAAACAATTTTACTTTTGAACTTAAATTCTACAGTGTGTCAAATGCCTCACTAGCTCTGCTTTGCCAGGAAGCCAAGTTCTGTTACAATTAACATAATTGGGAAAGCTGGAATGGAGAAGGAATGGCTCACCTCTTTTTTACCAGATGTCTTGGCCCCTGTGGTGTATAGATTTAACCATCTTTTGCACATTCCTCTGCCTGCCCAACACCTCAGTTACTCCTTAAGCAGCTGGTAATTTTGTATGTCATTATTGGACTTTCTGTATCAACCCAAACATTATTTTTATAAAAGATTGTGGTTTCCTTATATTTTGATTTTTATTTCTACAAACTTACTTAAAAGAAAATTCCTGAGATAGGTAGATATGAATTCAGATCTTTATCCTGCCATTTATTAGCTGTGTGTTTGGGAAAATCCCTTAACATATTTGTACCTCTACTGCCTTATCTATAGAATGAATAGATTTACTTATATAGGATTTTTTAAGGTTTTCCCTTATATTAGTCATCTATTATAGCATAACAAAATGCATTCAATATTTAGCAGCTAAAAACAATAAACATTTATGATATGACAGAGTTTCTGAGGGTCAGGGGTCTAGAGCAGCTTAGCTGGGGGATTCTGGCTCAGGACCTCCCATAAGACTGCAGTCAGTCATCAGCCACAGGTACAGTCATCTTGAGATTTGACTGAGGCTAGAAAACCTGCTTCTAGGCTCACTCACATGATTGTTGAAAGTTTCCACTCCATGCTGGCTGTTGACCTAAGACCACTGTTCCTAGTCATGTGGTCCTGTCCATTAGCAGCTGGTTTCTCCAGGAATGAGTGATCTGGGAAGAAAAGTGAGAGAACACAAGAACGAGAAAGCCACAGTCTTTTTTATAACCTTATCTCAGAAGTGACAACTCGTCATTCTTCCTGTATGTTATTTATTAAAAGCAAGCTACTGACACAGAGTCCAACAAACCCATAACGAAGGAGAAGAGAATTAAGCTCTACTTCTGAAAGATGAAATATCAAAGGATTTGTGGATATATTTATAAAACCACCAAGTCTTCCATTGTATACAGTTTACATTCATCTCACGTACAAAATATATACCCATCTCAAGGCCACCAAAACTCTCATCCACTTGCAGCCTCAGTTGAGAAACCAGAATCTTACCATCTAAATTGAGTCCAGGTACAGATAAGACTCTTCGAATTTAATCCCCTAAGTGTGGCCCCTTGAGTACAATTTCTCTCTACTTATGAAACTAAAGGCATATATTATCTGCTGCCAACACACACAGTATACATACACACCTATAATATTGGAGCAGACTTAAGATAACCACTCTGGGCTTTCCAAATCTAAACAAGTAAAAATAGGCACTGAAAGTAATTGGTGCGTAACTATATATTATGGAGTCTTGCTGGGCAACTGTTGGATATTTATGGATAAGTTCTCAAAGTTTGGGAATACTTTTCCATGGTTTTCAGTTTCACCATCTGTGCCCTTGGTTCACCCTCATCCTTTGCTTTTTATGACACACAGAATGTATTTGCAGCTAAGTAGTTTACCCAGCCTGCTTTCTGATAGTAGAAATTTGGAGGTCCAAAACCTTTGTTTCGTTTTCTATTGCTTCTGTCCTTTTCAATTCAAGCTGGCAATGTTTTTGTATGTATAATTCTTCTATAAAAGTTATTTGTGTGAATCTTATAAGGTTCACTCTATTAGACAAAAGTGACACCCCCAGTTTCCTTAAGTCCTTCTTTAGCATAGGATTCTGCTGAGACTGTTGAAGGACAATACCCTAAAGTTTCCTTAACATTTCTATTGTTTGAGAGGTTCTGTAAGACACTCCATTGATATCTGTTGTGAGCCTTTTGTTGATCAAAAGGAACTCTAAAGAACTACTGTAACTTCTTCTGAGCTCTCATGAAATAATTTTATAGTCACACACTTGGCTTCACCTTTAGAAGAGTTTCAGAAGTTTGGTAACAGTCTGGTTACCAGTAACAGTCTGTAATGGTAACAGTCTGTATATGCGCTTTGCTGGGAAGCCATTGCTTAATTTTAGAATTGTTTACTATCTGGAATGTCCGAGATTTTTCCAAACCATCAAGTCTTGGTTCCTTCAAGTTTAATAACCTTTCCTTTATTTTTCTCCTCTCTCATTTTACTGTAAGGAGCAAGAAGAAACCAGGCAGTGCTTAGAACAACTTTCTTAGAAATTATGAAGTTGCAGTCAGCTGTAGCTGTAGTTGTCTCAAGGTTTAATTGCAGCTGGTGAATCTACTTACAAGTTCACTCATAGGGTACTGATAGTTGGCAGAGTTTAGTACCTCACTGGCTCTTGATTAGAGGCCTCTTTTCTTCATTATATAGGTCTTTATGGCAGGTGGCTTCTGCTGGATCAAACAGCCGACGAGGATAGGACTCAAATGTGAGAGTAAGAGCACACAGGTTGAAGCTGCAGCCTTTGTGTAGCCTATTCTTGGAATGACATCTCATCAGCTCTGTCATATTCTGTTCATCAGAGAAGTAAGTTATGAATGCAGCCTGCACTCTCAAGAAGAGGGGAATTACATATCACCTCTTAAAAAGAAGAGTATCAAAGAATTTTTGGATGTATCTGAAAAACCACCATGTCTTACTCTTATTGGCTTATATCCTCCCCAAAATCATATATTAAAGTCCTGACTCCCCAATTTGACTGTATTAAGAGATAGGATCTTTAAGGAAGTAATTAAGGTTAAATGAAATGATTGGATTGGGACCCTAATCCTGAAGGGACTGGTATCTGTAAGAAAAGGAAAAAACACCAAGATGTTACAGTCTGTCTTTGTAGTGTGTACACAAATAAAAGGCCAGATGAGAACACATCAAGAAGCCAAGAAAAGTGGCCTTACCAGAAATCATCAGCCTTTAGAATTGTGAGAAAAGAAATGTCAATTATTTAAGCCTTTCAGTCTGTAGTATTTCTTTACAGTGGCCTGAGGAGACTAACACATTCAAACTGCTAAGGAAGGAATCAAACTTCTGAAAGTCAAAAAATCCAGCCCCCAATTTACTAGCATGTGAGAAATTTGTTTGTAGTGTGTTTTTTTTTATTTGTAAAGTTTATGAAAATATTATGTTATATAAGATTAGGTAAAAATGATGTTGTGGAATGATGTGGTATGTTATATTGTGAATAATGAGTAGGGAGCTCATTAGACATAGTAGGTATGCAATAAATAGTAATATTTTTAATTAAAACAGGCATTTATTTATATGTTATTCTAATCTATATTAAAAACCACATGAGAATTAATACTATTATTCCAGCTTTCCATGTAAGAATTGGGCACAGAAAAGTCAATGGATTTGTCCCATCTTGGCACTACCAAATAGTGACAGAACTGTGCTAGAGCTGTGTTCTTGCCACTATCCAAATCTACCTTTCTAAACAAGTGACACTGGTATTTTAAAATAATTCACTTTTTGGAAAATTGACATTTTAAATGGGAAAATTTTAGGATCCTCCCATGACAAATATGATTGCTTGGAGAATCCCGTGGACAGAGGAGCCTGGCCGGCTACAGACCATAGGTTCACAGAGAGTTGAACACGACTGCAGTGACTTAGCGTGCATGTGACAAATACCATGAGAAGAGAACCAATAAACAATTATCTTATCTTACAGAATCTTTGCTTCCATGAAACTCATAGTTGACAAACAACAAGCTTTACATATCAGCACACTTTGGGAAATAGAAAAAAATCATTCAACATTGTTTGGATACTCACACACTGCAAGGCATTGTTTTAGTTATTTTGGATGTCGAAGAGAAGGCTTTCAAGGACCCTGAACAACTCATATTATCTCATAAAGGAAATTAAGTATGACCACAAAGAATGAACTTCATTGCTTCAGTTACTATAACCACAGTAAGTAGGGAAAACCACTAGACCATTCAGGTATGACCTAAATCAAATCCCTTATGATTATACAGTGGAAGTGAGAAATAGATTTAAGGGGCTAGATCTGATAGATAGAGTTCCTGATGAACTATGGAATGAGGTTCGTGACACTGTACAGGAGACAGGGATCAAGACCATTCCCATGGAAAAGAAATGCAAAAAAGCAAAATGGCTGTCTGGGGAGGCCTTACGAATAGCTGTGACAAGAAGCGAAAAGCCAAGGAGAAAAGGAAAGATATAAGCATCTGAATGCAGAGTTCCAAAGAATAGCAAGAAGAGACAAAAAAGCCTTCCTCAGTGATCAATGTAAAGAAATAGAGGAAAAGAACAGAATGGGAAAGACTAGAGTTCTCTTCAAGAAAATTAGAGATACCAAGGGAACATTTCATGCAAAGATGGGCTTGATAAAGGACAGAAATGGTACGGACCTAACAGAAGCAGAAGATATTAAGAAGAGGTGGCAAGAATACACAGAAGAACTGTACAAAAAAGATCTTCAGAACCCTGATAATCACAATGATGTGATCACTCACTTAGAGCCAGACATCCTGGAATGTGAAGTCAAGTGGGCCTTAGAAAGCATCACTATGAACAAAGCTAGTGGAGGTGATGGAATTCCAGTTGAGCTATTTCAAATCCTGAAAGATGATGCTGTAAAAGTGTGGCAACAATTAGAACTGGACATGGAACAACGGACTGGTTCCAAATAGGAAAAGGAGTACATCAAGGCTGTATATTGTCACCCTGCTTATTTAACCTATATGCAGAGTACATCATGAGAAATGCTGGGCTGGAAGAAGCACAAGCTGGAATCAAGATTGCTGGGAGAAATATCAATAACCTCAGATATGCAGATGACACCACCCTTATGGCAGAAAGTGAAGAGGAACTAAAAGTCTCTTGATGAAAGTGAAAGAGGAGAGTGATAAAGTTGGCTTAAAGCTCAACATTCAGAAAATGAAGATAATGGCATCTGGTCCCATCACTTCGTGGGAAATAGGTGGGGAAACAATGGAAACAGTGTCAGACTTTAATTTTTTGGACTCCAAAATCACTGCAGATGGTGACTGCAGACATGAAATTAAAAGATGCTTACTTCTTGGAAGAAAAGTTATGACCAACCTAGATAGCATATTCAAAAGCAGAGACATTACTTTGCCGACTAAGGTCCATCTAGTCAAGGCTATGGTTATTTCAGTAGTCATGTATGGATGTGAGAGTTGGACTGTGAAGAAAGCTGAGCACCGAAGAATTGATGCTTTTGAACTGTGGTGTTGGAGAAGCTCCTGAAAGTCCCTTGGACTACAAGGAGATCAACCCTGGGATTTCTTTGGAGGGAATGATGCTGAAGCTGAAACTCCAGTACTTTGGCCACCTCATGCGAAGAGTTGACTCATTGGAAAAGACTCTGATGCTGGGAGGAATTAGGGGCAGGAGGAGAAGGGGACAACAGAGGATGAGATGGGTGGATGGCATCAATGACTTGATGGACCTGAGTTTGAGTGAATTCCGGGAGTTGGTGATGGACAGGGAGGCCTGGCATGCTGCAGTTCATGGGGTCTCAAAGAGTCGGACATGACTGAGTGAGTGAACTGAACTGAATGCTGGGTAACAAACCATTCCAAAACTCAGTGACCTATAACAATTATTTATTCTTGCTTACTTGTCCGTAGGTTGCCTAAGCAGGTGTTATCTGACCTTGCGCTTTGCTTGGTTTGACACCAAGTGATAGATTGCATCAAGATTTGTTCCAAGTGTCTCCATCCAAAGAAGAGCCAAAGAATGCTCTTCTAATGCCGATGGCAGATGCCTAAGAAGGCAGCCTAAAACATCCAGTGCCTCTTAAACACTAGGCTCTGGTCACACTGCTACTAATCTCATATTCCACTGGCAAAAGAAGTCACATCATCAAGCTCAACCTTAACGGTGTTAGAAAATCACATCTGCCTTCAGTGGAGGACTTAGAGAGACCAAAAGACATGGATACAGAGAAGGGTAATAAGTTGAGAATAATAATACATTTTGTCAATATAAGTAATAGAATATGATAAACTCCTTAAGAGGCATCCAGGAAAGAAAAAAAGAATATAAAAAAGGAGTAGAAAAGATGTTAAAGCTTGTTTTAAATCCCTCTCCTTCTTTAGTTAAATATAAATTCATTGTTTAACTATTCGATGCTTCTGTTTCATCATCTTGAAATCATTTTTGTAAAGATAAAATCTGATCGGAGCATGGGCATGAGTACCAGTGCTTGGCACTTAGCGAGAACTCAAAAAAAAAAAAAAAAAAGAGAGAGAGAGAGAGAGAAATACAAGACTAAAGTTGTAAGAGTTAACATTCTACTGAAGGAAGCAAGACATCCAGTTGTGAAACAACCTGGAATGATTACAGCAACCTCAAAGTAAGAATAAATAACATATCAAACTTCATCCATGTGGAGAGGGCTTAGCCAGGAAAGTCGTCTTTATCCATGAAGAATGAAACTCACCAAATGAATAACTTTAGTTCTCTTTCTCTCTTTTATTTCTTAACAATTAATTTCAGGAGAGCATGCATACATTTCCATTCATCTTAGCTGTTTATAAGATACCCTGGCAATGAAATGACATGGTTGTCATGGAAGCAATCGGAAATCAGGAATCAGAACTCAGGAGAGTATAGGCAGCTGACCATGGCTCATTTTTGACAACACAAAAGACTTTGGGCATTTTCTTTACAGTAAGTCACTTGTGAAAGAGCATGTCTAACAAAATTTTCACTTTATGATTCCAAATTACATTCACTAAGCAAATATAGTCCCCGTGTCTCGATGCAGACGCTTTATGTACTTTATATCTATGTGCATCATACATATTTGTGCATTTTAGCTGTGGCTAATTCTCATTCCCTCAATGCCTTGGCTAAGTTTAGAATTTTCCTAGTGTCCTGGATATTAAGCCTAAAGCTCAGCTCAGGGATCCTTTATTCAGCTTTGCTTCCTCAGTGGGCAAAACCTGTCTGTTCTCAAGCAGTTTCCAGTTTTTAGCAGACTCTTCCTGCATCCATGGCTTTGCTTTCTATGTTCCTTTGCCCTCCAGTTACTGCCAGTCAATCATGACCTGGAAATAATATATGGAAAATTCTAGAAATCAACAATTCATAAATTTTGAATTGCTGGTCATTCTGAGTGACATGATGAAATCTCATGCCATCCTTCTCCATTTACCCAGGAAATGCATCATCCCTTTGCCCAGCATATCCACCCTGTGTATATTCTGACCCTCTCTCCTCATTAGTCACTTAGTAGCCCTTTAGGTTATCAGATGGATTGTCATGATATCTAAGTGCTTGTGTTCAAGTAACACTTATTTTACTTAATAATGGCCCCAGAATGCAAGATTAGTGATGCTGGCGAGTTGGTTGTTCTCTTGCTGTGCCTAATTTATAAATTAAACATTATCATAAGTGTGTCTATATAAGAAAGTCATAGTGTGTGTGAGTTTTGGTATGATCCACAGTTTCAGGCATCTGCTGAGGGTCTGGGAATGTATCCCCTATGGATAAGAGAGGACTATTATATTTGAGGAAACAAAGAACATTTTTTTTTAATGTTCAAGGAAACAGAAAAGAACATACAGAAGTAATAATCAGGTTCCCCTAGATCCTGTTCTATGCATTCTGGCTCCACCCTCTTCATATTTTTAAGTATTTGAACAGATTATTTTCCAAGGTGTCATCTTCATTTGTTTTACCCAAAATCTTTATTTCTGTTTAACTTGGCAATGATCACAAATGTTCTAACGATAGAAGGACTGTGGGAGGTACAGCATAAACAAACAGCAACAAAAAGAGCCACCACAGTTGCTCAGAGAGATCCTAGCACATAGGAAGTCAGATACAAAGTTGTCTGTTTTGTAACGTTAGCCAGAAGAGTGAAAGTTTGTGTTTACTTTCCTCCAAGGGAGGAAGGGACTTCCCTGATGGCTCAGACCCTAAAGCGTCTGTCTACAGTGTGGGAGACCCGGGTTAAATCCCTGGGTTGGGAAGATCCCCTGGAGAAGGAAATGGCAACCCACTCCAGTACTCTTGCCTGGAAAATACCATGGACGGAGGAGCTTGGTAGGCTGCAGTCCACCGGGTCGCTAGAGTCAGACACGACTAAGCGACTTCACTTTCACTTTTCACTTTCATGCATTGGAGAAGGAAATGGCAACCCATTCCTGTGTTCTTGCCTGGAGAATCCCAGGGACAGGGGAGCCTGGTGGGCTGCCGTCTATGGGATTGCACAGAGTTGGACATGACTGAAGCGACTTAGCAACAGTAGCAGCAGCAAGGGAGGAAGAATTCATAAAATAAGTGACATTTGAGCTGCACTTAATTGATGGATAAAATTTCATTAAAGAAACACAAAGTGGAGGCAAAGTACGCTAGAAATTAAAATATGGAGATGTCTGCAGGCTTTTGAAACTACGCGTCTTGAGTTCAGTTCATTTCAGTCACTCAGTCGTGTCCAACTCTTTGTGACCCCATGAGTTGCAGCACGCCAGGCCTCCCTGTCCATCACCAACTCCCAGAGTTCACCCAGACTCATGTGCATCGAGTCGGTGATGCTATCCAGCCATCTCATCCTCGGTCGTCCCCTGCTCCTCCTGCCCCCAATCCCTCCCAGCATGAGGGTCTTTTCCAATGAGTCAACTCTTTGCATGAGGTGGCCAGAGTATTGGAGTTTCAGCCTCAGCATCAGTCCTTCCAGTGAACACCCAGGACGGGTCTCCCTTAGGATGGATTGGATGCATCTTAGACTTAGGCAAAACACCAAAGCTGGAAATGTAGTTATGGAAGTTATAATAACAGTGGTGTTATATAAAGCCACATGTATAGAGAGAGCCATAGACAAAGAGATGGTGAACAGAAGGAAATAAAACATAATGGATGATTAAAGAAAAAAAAAACCACAGTATTGGCGATTAAGAAATGATCACAAAGGGCCATAAAGAGAGTGCAGTATCATGGAAAATGAGGAAGTATCAAATTCAAAAGAAAAATCAACTGGAGTAGAAATGAGGATCAGGAGCAGGAAGTTGGTGAAAATTAATTTTCTTACTGGAAGTAGGATTATTTTTTCCTAACTTCAAGGAGAATGGGAGAGAAATTGAAGGGGTCCATATGAAAGGATCATAGTGTTATGTTTTACTGAATGATCTGGACCTAAGTGATGTCACTCTGTGAGTTTATTCTCTCTTTCATGTGTGTGTGCATGCTCAGTTGCTCAGTCGTGTCTGACTCTTTGCAACCCATGGACTGTAACCCACCATGCTCCTGTGTCCGTTGAATTTTCCAGACAAAAATACTGAAATGGATTGCCATTTCCTTCTCCAGAGGATCATCCTGACCCAGGGATCAAACCGCATCTCTTGCATCTCCTGCATTGGCAGGCAGATTCTTTACCACTGCACCACCTGAAAAGCTCTATTCTTACTTTCACTGTCCCTTAAACTGGATGCTTTCAGAATCTGGGTAAATTCTTTAAAAATCTGAGTAAAATCTCAGTTGGGTATCACTGCTTTTCTGACCTCTTTAATTCTCAAGAGTAGTCTTATTTTGCTAATTGAATAGTTCCAAACAATATAATATTTAATTTCAGTGGCACTCAATCTAAAATTGTCTCTTCTTCCCCAGCTCAGGCTAACTTTAGACGTAGAAGCTTCCTGTGGGAAGGGATGAATGACTTCATTCTTCTCTTTCCCTTTTTTTTACCTGTTCCCCCACTTCCTATTTATTTTTATCCCTCCAGGACCTAGTGGGCTTCCCTTGTGGCTCAACTGGTAAAGAATCTGCCTACAGTATGAGAGACCTGGGTTCAATCCCTGGGTTAGGAAGATCCCCTGGAGAAGTATACCTGGAGTATACTTTAGGTATACCTGGAGAAGAATACCCACGCCAGTATTCTGGCCTACAGAATTCCATGGACCTTATAGTTCATGGGGTCACAAAGAATTGGACAACGACTGAGCAACTTTTACTTTCACTTTCAGGACCTAATAAAGTAGAAAGTGAAAGGGGGAAATTGCTCTGTCTATAAAAGCAGAGACATTACTTTGCCGACTAAGGTCCGTCTAGTCAAGGCTATGGTTTTTCCAGTGGTCATGTATGGATGTGAGAGTTGGACTGTGAAGCAGGCTGAGCGCCGAAGAATTGATGCTTTTGAACTGTGGTGTTGGAGAAGACTCTTGAGAGTCCCTTGGACTGCAAGGAGATCCAACCAGTCCATTCTGAAGGAGATCAATCCTGGGATTTCTTTGGAAGGAATAATGCTAAAGCTGAATCTCCAGTACTTTGGACACCTCACGCGAAGAGCTGACTCATTGGAAAAGACTCTGATGCTGGGAGGGGTTGGGGGCAGGAGGAGAAGGGGACGGCAGAGGATGAGATGGCTGGATGGCATCACGGACTCTGTGGACGTGAGTCTGAGTGAACTCCGGGAGTTAGTGATGGACAGGGAGGCCTGGCGTGCTGCAATTCATGGGGTTGCAAAGAGTCGGACACGACTGAGCGACTGAACTGAACTGATGTGACTACACTGGTTATCATCTGTTGTCCTTATCTTCTCAAGATAGATGTACAATTTTAGCTCCATGTCTCTTTTGTTGAGTTTCTTGGAAGAGATTCTTTTGTTGAGTTTTTCAAAGATATGCCTGTTGGTACATATCATGGCAGCTTTTGTAACCCAGGCAAGACTTCCACTCTGACTGGCTGCTTTTAATTCCACCTTCATCTCATCCTCTGGCCGACTGGCTGTCTAGCTCTCTGCTGTCATTTGAGCTGTCCATGAAGTTCCTAAAGTGATCCCATACTGACACACTATGTTGAGAGCCATTTTATTTCCCAGGTAATGTGCACCTTTTGTAGCTATTGGTGGAGAGCTGCTTCCTCCTGATGCAGGTCAATCTAAGGAACTGACTGACTTTTCCCTTAAGACTTTTCACAGTAAGAATCTGATGCCAAACCTTAGACCCTGCTCCAGGGTCATATATTAAGGTCTCCTTGGAAGTCCTTTTGAAAAATCTTTCACTTGGTATAAGATGAGGAACAAAGACAGAATATAACAGTATTTCAAATGTTCTCCCCAGTGAATATCCTCATGACCTCTTAAACTTCAACATCTTATGCATTCAAAAGGTAGTGATGGGCCTTTGCTAGCAGAATTGGTTTTGAGCCATATCTTTTCCAAGTCCTGTGTAGCTGGTTTAGCAACTCTCTTTAGAATGGGGGAGTATTTGGCAAATACTGTGTTATTCTCAGCCAAGAACCTCTGCAGAAAATTCAAAGCAACAGGAAGAGTTGAATTTAACATCCTGATACATTAGTAAAATGGGAGATTAGATCACTTATTGAGACTCTATGAGGGCATTTAGGGATTTTTGTGGTTAATAAAAGAGAAATAGGGACTCTAATAAAGGAGGTAGGCAGTCAATTAGCAATAAGAAAAGGATTTGGTGAATAACAATTGGGGGGGTTGATAACATCTATTTGAACTACAAGCCATCAGTACAGTTATGGGAATTTTGCTGTCAAAAACCAGTAATAGGGAAGCTAAAGGGAAAGTAAGAATAGTGAATTTATTTTCTAATGATAATGACTGGCAAAATGTTTTGCAGCATAAGATGGTACTAATTAATGGTTAAGGCCTAGAAGAGAAACTAGACTAAACAGAAAGGGAATAGCAGTAATGGTCTTAATCATCTGTTAAGCATTTTCTGTGTGCCGGGGAGATGCTAACATCTTTATATACATATACTTATGTAATATTATCTTTGTTTTACGAAAAAGAAAAAGGGGGTCTTAAGATAGATTAAAGAACTTATCTTAATGTCCTGTAGTTCTAAGTAGAAGTTGTGGTTTGAACTCAGATTTGTTCCACAGTGACAGTACTCAAAGGTGAATCAGAAGAGTACAAACCAACTTGGAGATGAATACTTTCACAGATCCAAGTGAAAAGTGTGGTCACCATGAAGTGAAATGATGGGAGCCTATCAATTAAGAGCAGAAATTCCAAGTTACTATCATAGTGGCTTCCCTGGTTGTTCAGGGGTAAAGAATCCACCTGCCAATGCAGGAGACAAAAGAGACACAGGTTCTGCCCCTAGGTCAGGAAGGTCTCCTGGAGAAGAAAATGGCAACCCACTCCAGTATTCTTATTTGGGAAATCCCAAGGACAGAGGAACCTGGCAGGCTATAGTCCATAGGGTCTCAAAGAGTTGGATGTGACTAAGCAACAACATCATAGAGTACTAATGAAGTGCATATGTGACTTTGCATATGGATTGCCCTTCTGGAATAGAGCTGAAGGTCATTGGAGTACAAATACATCCAAGAACTGATACACTAGGATGTTGTTTCCTTGATCCTTGTGAATCATGTATCCATCCAAGCTAAAGATGGAGGATAAGGTGCAAAAGAAAGCATCTATGATTTAGGGAATAAAGATGTCCAAGAATGCAAGGGAAATGCCATGGAAGTTGGCAAAATTTGATGGCCAAATGAAAAGTGTTTAATGGGATAGGCTTCATTAAAAGTTTGAATTATTTAATGAAAGGGATTGGAAAATAATTAGGAAGTAGCAATGTGAAGCCAGCTTGGCTTCAGTGTGTGAGAAAGGAATCACTTCTAGAGGGAATTGAACAGGATATATGGTTTTTAAGAAAAGAAAGATCATTGTCCATACTTTCTTCTCAACCTAAAGTGACTCCCTCCTTCAATCATTCTCTGTCACATTAGTTTTCTTTTGTCCTTGTGGTTTTATTTTTATATAAAGCTACTATTATTATCTATTACTTTATCCATCACTGACACATGAATAACATGAGGGCAGGGACTTTGATTGATTAACCACTGCTGTAGCCCCATCATGGAAAACAGAGTTTGACTCATAGTAGGTACTCAATAAACATGTGTCAGACATTCATGAATTACAGTGAAAGTCTGAGGAAAATCCTGAGTGTACGGTGAAGCTTTTTAACAGTAAAATAGGAGTATCACAGTGGAGAAGGATGAAAGGTGGTCATTTTACATTACGACAGATGTGCCTGATCTAGATGGAGAAAATGTTTAGTTAAACAGAAAGTGTAAAATAACTAAAGAATTTTAGCTTATGTTGATAAATGGAAATCCCCTGAATGATGGAGATAGAGAGGCATGGAGCAGCAGGTTGTAGGATCAAGTTCACTACTGGAAGATAATTGGATTAAAAAACTCAATATTCCAAAGACGTTTTTGGGACTTGGGTAAATTGTGGATTCTTCACCACCTGGGACTCTACCTGGTTCAATTGTTTGTGATTGCTGTGAAAAGTAATAAGGTCATTGAATATTATCCCATTCCTCTCCTATTTATCATTTTTTTCATAAAAATCATAAGATAATTCTTTGATTAGTGGTAAACAGCAGACTGTTTTTCAGGTAAAATGAAGTGGAATGTTGATGTTGTTGCATAAAAAATTTTGTGTCTTAAGTACATTGGAGAAAAATATAGGGCAGGAGAGCCCACAAAATAATTTCATTCCTTTCAAGTTTCAGATGGTAGAGCAAAAGGAGAAAATGGGCTATTTAAGGTACGATTTAAGACTATATATTAAGACAATTTATATTTAAGGCTATATAAGTTATACTTAAGGTTACTTAAGGTATGGAGTTGTGAAGAGTCAGACATGACTTGGTGACTGAGCAACAGCAAGGTATGATTATTTCACAGCATTAAAGTTTAAAATAGGTAGAGAAATCAGTGAATGGAGGAATGCAGAAGGGCTGAGAAACCTGGAATTATTCCATTTAAATGGAAAAAAACCCTGGAATTTGGATTAAGTAAACAATGTAATTATCAGACTCTACCACATTTACTTTGGGTTCTAGACTGTAGTTAACCAGGAACAACCTTCAAAATGTCTGCCTGGAATGGCTACTTGGCCTTTTGTTTCAAGGGTGTGAGATGGTCTGATGAACCTCACGAACTCTCTTGCATTTAGAACTCTGCAGGCGAATCTCCTTTTATGACAGTCTAGAAAAAAATCAAACAAAGGGTAAAAGGTCTTGGGGTTTGCATTGGAAGCTTATTTAGACCTGAACTGATTCAAGAAAAGAAAATCACATCAATGCTTAAAAAAAATGATTATCTAAATTCTGACCAGAGAGTTTGGAATGGTTGTTTATCCTAATCCGTTAGGGTTCATTAGATAAAACACAAGAACTGTTAGAGAGGATTTGCGGGGGTTCTCTTTGTTTGTATTTCCTTATTGGAATTTATAAATTCAGCCATGGACAGAGGAGGACTACAGCAGTGACTGATCTTAAAAGAAATGAATTAAAATATTGGAAAACAACAGATTTCGTAAATGATCCAGGTTAAAACTTTGAACAAACATGGGAGAGACACAGAAAAAACACACATAAAAAGTTAGAAACAAATTGAGGCAAGAAGTCTCATTCTGTCTGTAGTCTCCTTGTAAGAATCTTGAAAGAAGCACTTAAAAAGCCCAGGAGGCCAAGGTACTACCACTGGGTGTCTATGACATCAGAGGCTATGTAGTGCAATGGTAAAGGCTGCTGCACTCTATAGTTAAATTGGTGGGTTCATAATCTAGCCAGATTGCTTCTTAGCACATCTTGGGTCAATGACTTCGCCTCTCTGAACCCTGTCTTCTCATCTGTGAAATGAGGATAATAACAGAATTAACCTCATAGGATGGCTGTAAGGATCAAATGAGAGCGTGCATAGAATAATATCTGCCTCCCATACATGGTAATTATTATTTTACCATCATCATCATCTATGGTGCCTCTTAGAGTGTCTGACTTTTCTTCCAAGGAGTAAGCGTCTTTTAATTTCATGGCTGCAGTCACCATCTGCAGTGATTTTGGAGCCCCCCAAAATAAAGTCTGACACTTTCCACTGTTTCCCCATCTATTTCCCATGAAGTGATGGGACCAGATGCCATGATCTTCATTTTCTGAATGTTGAGCTTTAAGCCAACTTTTTCACTCTTCACTTTCACTTTCAAGAGGCTTTTTAGTTCCTCTTCACTTTCTGCCATAAGGGTGGTGTCATCTGCATATCTGAGATTATTAATATTTCCCCCGGCAATCTTGATTCCAACTTGTGCTTCTTCTGGCCCAGCGTTTCTCATGATGTACTCTGCATAGAAGTTAAATAAGCAGGGTGACAATATATAGCCTTGATGTACAGCAGATGTTGGCAATTTGATCTCTGGTGAAATTAAAAGAAATTAAAAGATGCTTACTCCTTGGAAGAAAAGTTACGACCAACCTAGATAGCATATTCAAAAGCAGACACATTACTTTTGCCAACAAAGGTCTGTCTAGTCAAGGCTATGGTTTTCCAGTGGTCATGTATGGATGTGAGAGTTGGACTGTGAAGAAAGCTGAGCACTGAAGAATTGATGCTTTTGAACTGTGGTGTTGGAGAAGACTCCTGAAAGTCCTTTGGACTGCAAGGAGATCCAACCAGTCCATTCTAAAGGAGATCAGCCCTGGGATTTCTTTGGAGGGAATGATGCTGAAGCTGAAACTCCAGTACTTTGGCCACCTCATGCAAAGAGTTGACTCATTGGAAAAGACTTGGATGCTGGGAGGGATTGGGGGCAGGAGGAGAAGGGGACGACAGAGGATGAGATGGCTGGATGGCATCACTGACTCAATGGATGTGAATCTGAGTGAACTCTGGGAGTTGATGGTGGACAAGGAGGCCTGGCGTGCTGCGATTCATGGGGTCACAAAGAGTCGGACACAACTGAGCAACTGAACTGAATTGAGAGTGTCTGACACATGACAGACACTCAATAAATATGTGATGAATGACTGAAAGAATGAATGCTAGCCAAAATGAATCTGTCTGCTTCCTATTATCACACTTAAAGTTGACTGTGAGGGGCTTAAGTTGGGCCACAAACTTAGTATCTATATGGTTCATTCAAGGTTTATAAATGGTCAAGGGTAATTAGTGTAAGAAAAGTGGATTACTTTTTGTGTTTTCACTTTAGATAATTCTGGTCATTGAGAAGCATTTCTGTACTCTCAATAAAATAATAGCTCAAACACTGATAAATGACAACTGGCTATTTCTCTTTGTCAAGGGTGTGATAGGCAATGGTGGTGACTGTGGCAACCTGGAGACCACTTACCCTTGGAAAGCAGACACCTTCTGCACAGTTCCAGCTGATTGCTGCATTTCAGAATGCAAGCATAGAATTGCCAACTCTTTGATCTTCCAGAAGAACCTGGAAAGGGAGCATAAAATCAAGTTTTTCACATGTTGTCTCAATCATCTTTGTAGCTTCAGCTAGTCTTTTAAACACTGGGCAGGTAAACATGCCCTCATATCATGTTGATGGCCCAGTGCAAGGTTTTTTAGGTGGGAGAGTAACCTATTAAAATGCAAATCCCCTGAGAATGCAGAGCTCCTAACCACACTGTTGTTTCTATGTGTCACTGGAGGAGAGAGGACTGGAGGTGAGGAGATCTCAGGGAGGAAAGGTAAAAGAGAGGTGAGAGGTAGCTGGAGGGGAAACTGCTGACTCTATTGTTCAGCTAAAACTAGTCGTAAGACGGAGACTGGAGAAAAATGAGAGGTTATTTTTGAGTGATCATGAAGGGAGTGCTAAGAGGACTGTTTAAAAGTAGGCATTCTTGGGAAAGATGAATAAACTAAAAATTATAAATACTGTTTTTCAATCAATGTAAGTGTCTAACTGTTCATCTTAAAAGCACCCACTTAGAAATCTAGTATTTTCCACCTACTTCCATCGATCTCATGTTTATTTCTTAGAGACCCAGCTACTTCAGTGTTTTTTAATCTGTGAGACGTTTGGGAAAATTGAGAATTCTCTATTCGTATCACTGCTGAGGATATTTTTGTTCTGCCTAAGCTAGCTGCTCTTGTCTTTGATAATGGCGTTGTCATATATTTGCAGAATGTCTGCCTTTATTTTGGTCATGAACTAAACTTAAAACACATCTAGAAGTTCCCATCACTGTAGAAGTTGGTCACATTCCTGCCCCCAGGTACTGGTTTCCTGCCATTGCCTACATCATTGATTTAGGACCCATTGCATTTAATTCCCTATTCAAGGAAAGTTAGACAATAAAACTGAAATATAGAGGACAGAATTGTGACTGTTTAGGAGCCTAAAATCTAATAGAGAAGACAAAACATTAACCAACTACAATGTAAGACTAGTATACTAATTATAGTATGCATGTAATGTACACAATAATATATATAGTACAGGGTTTATATATAGTATACTGTATATAATATATAACATAACATTGCAATAGAATAGGTAGTACTGCCTTGCAGTAGAAAAAAACAGGGGTTTAATTTTGTTTCTCTGTTGACTAGCTGGTTGACTTTGGACTTATCTGTGAAAATGGAATCAAGATACCTAATTCTCAAAAGGTTGAAAATGAAAACAAATACTATTTGTTCATCCCTTAGGATGCAGTCCTTAGCTTATAGTGAGTGCTCCAAAAGGCAAATATATAAAATATCTCTTGCCTTCAGACTGCTTATATTCTAATTACAAGCAAAATATATTTTGTGCAAAAATTTAAATAGCAGTACTTAACTCTGGATTAGAATAATAAGCTGTCTCAAGACAATGACTGATAATTCATAAATGATGATGACAAGAGACATCGCTTGGGCTTACTGTTTGGAATATTAAGATCAGGCAGGAGGAGAAGGGATGACAGAGGATGAGATGGTTGGATAGCATCACCAACTCAGTGGACATAAGTTTGAGTAAACTCCGGGAGTTGGTGATGAACAGGGAGGCCTGGCGTGCTGCAGTCCATGGGGTTGCAAAGAGTTGGACATGACTGAGTGACTGAACTGAACTGAAAAGCAAATGTGTAATAAACTAAATGGACCTTAAGTGCACAGCTCAGTGGATTTTTTCCCCATGTGAACACCCATGTCACTACTACCAGTGAAGATGTAGAACATTGCTGTCTGTAAGTTTATTTTCCCCCTTTCCTGCCTGTGTATCCCTGTCATCCACCTTCAAATAACTGCTTAATATTACTATTCCCAACCCTTTTATCTGATTATGAGAGTTTTTTTAATAGATGTGCTTTGTGTGTTATGTGTTAGTCGTTCAGTCATGTCCCACTCTTTGCAACCCCATGGACTGTAGCCCACCAGGCCCCTCTGCCCATGGAACTCTCCAGGCAAGAATACTGGAATGGATTGCCATTCCCTTCTCCAAAGGAACTTCCCAACCCAGGAATTGAACCCTGGTCTCCTGCATGGCAGGCAGACCCTTTACCATTTGAGCTACAGGGAAGTCTTTTGTAAGATCTCTTTCGTAAAGGAGCAAGACAAATTACCATGGCAACATTTGGAAGAATTTAACGATGTGCTGTAAATATGTATATATATATATTTATTTGTTTGTTTGTTTGGCTGTGCTGAATGTTGCTGTGTGAGCTACTCTCCTGTTGTGGCGCACGAGCTTCTCATTGCAGTGGCGTCTCTTTCTGCAGAGCGGGGGCTCTAGGTCGCACAGACTTGAGTAGTTGCAGCCTGTGGGCTCAGTCACGGTGCATGTACTGAGTTGCTTCGTGGCATGTTCAGTCTGCTCAGACCAGGTATTGAACCTGAGTCTCCTGGCAGGTGAATTCTTTACTACTGAACTACCAGGGAAGCCAGTGAGAGTTGTTAATTACTGAAATAACTCTTTCTAGTGCTGCAATGCCTACTCAGTGACTCTGGACAGGTCTCAGATACCTCATCTACATCTTCGCGTTGGAGATACTATGTGAAGTAACTGGAGACAATTCCAGCCATAGAACATCTCTTTTGTTTTTGTTGAATAAATGCATTTGTTCAAAACTTGAATTTACTCCCAAATGCCTATGTTGAGATTTTGTCCTTTAGTCTCATCCTCCAAAGTTTTCTAAATATTTGGAGAAGAACATCTGTGACCAAAAGGGATTCTGCCTGATTTTAATTGTTTTCACCAACAGAAGTAATAGGCCCGCTGGAAATTTGACTCCAATTTTCTTTTAACCTATATGGAATGCCAAGGAGCAAATTTCTCCCTAATCTATGGAGAAAGAGTCAAATAAATTGCTTGACAGAGAAGTCTGAAATAACTTATTTAAAGAGATTGCTTATTCTCCCTTATAGCTTAACTATCAGTGTTAATGGAAGATTGCAATTTATATCACCATATTAGTTTTCTAGGGCTGCCATGATAAAACACCACAGACTGGGTAGCTTAAACAATAGGATTTATTTTTTCGTAGTTTTGAAGGCTGACAGTCCATAAGCAAAGTTATCAACTGGTTTGGTTTCTTTTGAGGCCTCTTTCCTTCACTTGCAGGTAACTCCCCTCTATTTCTCCTCACATGATCTCTCCTCTGTGCTTGCATAGTCCTGGTATCTCTTTGGGTATCCATATTTATTCTCCTATAAGAACATCAGTCACACTGGATTAGGGTCCATCCTAACAACCTTATTTCAACTTATCATCATTCAAAAGCTCTATCTTTAAATACAGCCACATTTTGAGATCCTAGAGATTAAATCTTAAGCATATTAATTTTGAGGAGGACACAATAATAAACACTGATGTGTATTTTAGAAGGCTGATAAGAAAAAGTGCCAGATTATTAAGTGAAAATGTTGGTCACTCAGTCATGTCTGACTCTTCGCAATCCCATGGACTATAGCCAGCCAGGCTCCTCCAAGAATACTGGAGTGGGTTGCCATTCCCTTCTCTAAGGGATCTTTCCAACCCACATATTGAACCTAGGTCTCCCACATTGCAGGCAAATTCTTTACCATCTGAGCCACCAGGGAAGCCAGATTAGTAAACAGAGGTTATGTCTAACAATCTGTAAATATGTATTTGTCTTTGAAGCTGAGAGTTCAAGAAATGGAATAAACACAGAAATTCTACAAATCAACATTACCCAGGGGTACAAAAGAGTTGAAAGTAGACTGAAATGAAAAATGCTGAGAAGATCCAGTTAACGCATACATGTTGAACCAAAAGGAATCTTGAAGGGAGCTGCTCTGATTGAGTAGAATGGGAGCTGATTTTGAACAATATGAAGATCACAGACTTTCAGGAAGACAGAGGACATTATCTCAGCGAAAGAAATTAAGTGCTGGGGCTGAGGATGTCAGTCAGATGAAAATGCTGCTACTGCTGCTAAGTTGCTTCAGTCGTGTCCGACTCTGTGTGACTCCATAGACGAGAGCCCACCAGGCTCTGCCATCCCTGGGATTCTCCAGGCAAGAACACTGCAGTGGGTTGCCATTTCCTTCTCCAGTGCATGAAAGTGAAAAGTGAAAGTGAAGTCGCTCAGTCGTGTCTGACTCTTTGCAGACCCCATGGACTGCAGCCTTCCAGGCTCCCCCATCCATGGGATTTTCCAGGCAAGAGTACTGGAGTGGGGTGCCATTGCCTTCTCCCAGATGAAAATGGGTATGATATAAATATGATAGCTTACATTTACTTGATTCTTTTCAGATCTGCCTTCATAAAACTCACTTTGATGTATAAAATCCTGTCATTGGAATGAAAAACATTTATTAAATAACCTCTTGGAACTAAATTCTCATGAGCTTTAAGCTCTTATTTCTTGAATGGGAAAAATAAATAATATTATGCCATCTAATACTACTCATAATCTATCTGCCACTGTGTTCTCACCAGTGTCTCCAAATCCTTCAACTCAGCTATCTTGTGGAAGATCTTTCGTTCTCTGGGAACATATCACACCAATAATCTAACACAGCAGTTCCTAGCCAAGATCAGTGGCAGAAAGAAAAGTAGAAGGATAGCCATCTCCCTTCTGCCCGGGGTTTAGGACCCACTGGATGTCCCATGTCTATGGAGGTCCCAAGTGAGGCAGTCACTGGACATAACCAAGGAGAAAAATCTTTGGGAACTCTTTGCCTAATAAGCTACATGTCTAAAACGTGTTAAACTTTTCCATCCGTTGAAAAGGCAATTTTCTACTTTTAAAATCAAAATTGAACTAGATTTTTACACTGTTCTCCACATTCAACTCTGCTCATTATTTAAGAGAAGTTGAATAATACAGCAGAATATAAGGAAGAAAACAAAAATCACCTGACAGTTTCTCACCCTGAGTTAACATTGTTATCTGTTTGATGGCTATCATTGTTAACATCTCTCTATGACTAGGTATTTTTAAAATTTTACATAATTGAGATCATACCATACTGGCTTATTGGCAACCTGCTTTTGCCATTTAATGATGTCATGGACTCCTTTTGATCTCAACATGCTTATATCTACATCATTATTTTTAATGGCTGCATGGTACTCCTTTGAATGGATGAACCATTCTTAAGCTAATCCCTTTTTGAAGGACCTTGAAATTGTTTCCAACTTTTTTGCTTTTATAAGCAGGCTTTATAGAACATTCTTGTATACTACTGCATGCTGGTTCTATTATGTTCTTCAGATAAATTCCTAGAATCTGCAGACATCTTTTTATTTCTTTCTAACTTTTATTGGCATATAGTTGCTTTACAATGTTGTGTTTCTGCTATACAAAAAAGTGAGTCAAATATACATATACATATACCCCCTCTTTCTTTTCTGGATTTCTTTCCCATTTATGTCACCACAGAGCATTGAGTAGAATTCCCTGTGCTATACTTTATATTGAATATTTGCAATTTTCTTTTATTTTTAAGGATTCTCCAATGCAACTTTACTCTCTGACATTCTAGGTTGGTCAGAAGAAGAGAGTATGCATTGCTGTTTTCAGTTTTATGTTCAAGTTGCCATAGATTGTAATGAAAGAGTGGGGATGATAGAAACTCTTATTAGTCCAGTAAAATGCAAGATTGTTGTAAGATGAATGGTTTTTGCATGGATCTTATGAGAAGGGTGGAATTTAGGTAAAGCATGTTAGGGAGGGAAAACTGCAAGAATGGATAAGGTAATTGTAATGTGTTTGACATCTGAGGGGAAAGGAGGGAAGTAGTGATTAAAATATTTTTGTTCAAGATTTGTCAGTACCTATTTACTTTTCCAGATGCATCTCTTCATTTGTCTTCTTGATCTCTACCCCATCTAAGCAATGTCTTTTAATTCCTTGAACAGGGCAAGCTCTCTGCTACCTCTGCTTATGTTATTTCCTCTACTTTGTGGCTCGGACACTCCTTCCCTGACATCCCTCCCTCCCTAGAATATACACTCTTCACTTGACTAAGAAATGTTTAGTAAACAGGTCAGAATATGCCCAATTAAGGAGGCCAGTCTCATTAGGAAGCCTTCCCTGAATCACCCAGGCTGAGTTAGATGCCCCTTCTATTTGCAGCCATACTTCCACTAGCATTGTATTGATTTCATTGGATTTAAATATTCCATTTTAATGATCTGTTCCCCCTTATTCAAGGATGATATACCTTGAATATAGAGGTCTGTGTCTGTCATTTTCATCACTCATAGTCTATACAGTCCTACAGAACTGTAGAATCTAAACTGAGACATGCCAGAAGGTTTTCAGAGCTCCATTAGCTATTGTAATTAAACATCTTTTCTTGCAAAATTAATGGCAGCCAATGCACACTTCACGCTGGCTACCTGGGAATTTGGTTATCGCAAGTAGTACAGAAATTTGTTGGGAAAACATATGCTCCTCCAGAAAGATGGGAGAAGTGAAAATGAAAAGAAAACTCTGGACAAGACAGTTTCTCAAGTCGTGGTTAACTTAGAAGAGCCTTTTCCAAAGTGGTATTTTGTGGAAAACAATTTAGATGATAATAATAGATGTGCACAATGACATTTAAGGTTGTGAAACGTTGCCTACAAAATCCATTTCTGGAATATTCACCACATACATTAGCATATTAGATGCTCTGAAAACTCCTATAAGAAAGTTGTTTAGCTTCTTTTAACCCCGTGTTTCCCAAACATAATTATAACACAGAAAGCTTTTCAAAGCGTACCTTTCTGTTTGTTGCAGAAAAACAGGATGAGGAAATATTGTCCTCAGAAGTCAGAGGGAGAATTTCTGAGATTATTCAGGACTAATGTATTTGAAACCAGTTGCACCTGTGGTTCATAGGGCTTATTGATCTTGTGTGCTCTGATTACAATTAAATTACTGATTTTAAATTATTTAAAATGAATCCCATACTCACTACTTGAAGACAAATCTGTGGAGACAAAAAGTCTAAGCTAAAGCACCCGAATGATAAAATACATGTCTATCATTCTTGAGTACATGTGAGACAAATATATCTTGAGAAGGAAAGGTGCCACTAGACTTTAATGATCATGTAAAAATCGTTTGAGGTTGGCATACTGATTTTTTGAGTCCCTCAAATGTGTTTTCCTAAGAAGGATAAATACTCCCACTGAACTCTTACTTATCCTTCTAATTTTCTCATCTCAAATTCTATAAGTCAATGAATTTCAAATTGGAAGAGTCTGAATTAATGTGATTTAGATCATAGATCAAAGACTTAGCATTTTAAATGGAAATATATTTTCTATTGTTCTTCTGTGGCAGAGTTTTCTGAAGTGTAAAAAGCAGCCTTCATGTGAGCAAGCAACCCTAAGAATTATCTGTTTCATTCACTTTCAGACTTTTCTGAGAAAATATTTCTGCTTGAGAAACTTTTTGATATGTAAAGAAACCCAGTAAACAAGAGCAGATAAAAGTAGACTATCTTGTTTGATGTGGGAGATCATCATCATTAAACAATAACCACAGGGTAGGACACAGGAAATTGCTTAAATCTGATATAAGTACATTAAGATAGAGACTATTGCATATGTTGAAGGTATATTACAAGGTTGAAAATGTGTAATTGGGTTCAAGTTGCAGAGCTACACTTCCTAATTCTGTAACCTTGGCAAGTTACATCTATAAAATTGAAAAAATACCGTTATTTCCTCTTGATGACTATTGTGATAGCTAAAGAGTTAATAAATATAAAGTATTTACCATATGGTCAGTACACAGAAAGAGCTCAGTAAATATTATTTATAATTATTATAAAATTATTATAATTCAGTTCCTATACTTAAATTTTCTTAGCATTTTTCAGCTGTTTCAGGAGACAACTATCTTATTTACACCTGACTTTACATGCTTAAAAATACATTTTGTACATTGTGGGTATTCAAGATTGATTTGTTATTTATTACCTGATTTAATATTATTTATTGATTTGCTAATATTTAGGTGTTTACACTTTAAAAATCTATTTTACTGGCTTTTTACCAAGTCCCTATTTTCCAAGTACTAGGGGAAAGTCCATCATACCTTTTCTTCCTTCATCTTCCCATGTCATTGTTAATTTTTCTCCTAGCCCAAGGGAGAATTTCTCCTAGCCCAATGTTCCTTTTTCTGAAAGTTTTTTTTTTCTTTTTTGCTTGGGGAAAGGAAGAGTTCTTTTCTTTCTTTCTTTTTTTTAAGTTTCAGGTGCATAGCATTATCATTCAGCATCTGTACAGAGGATCACCATCACAAATCTTGTTACCATTCATTTCCATACAGTTGACCCTCTTTACCCATTTCAGTTCAGTTCAGTTCAATTGCTCAGTCGTGTCCTACTCATTGTGACCACGTGAACCATAGTACTCCAGGCCTCCGTGTCCATCACCAAATCCCGGAGTCCACCCAAACCCATGTCCATCAAGTCGGTGATGCCATACAACCATCTCATCCTCTGTTGTCCCCTTCTCCTCCTGCCCTCAATCTTTGCCAGCATCAGGGTCTTTTCCAATGAATCAGCTCTTCACATGAGGTGGCCAAAGGATTGGAGTTTCAGCTTCAACATCAGTCCTTCCAATGAACACCCAGGACTGATCTCCTTTAGGATGGACTGGTTGGATCTCCTTCTAGTCCAAGGGACTCTCAAGAGTCTTCTCCAACACCACAGATTAAAAGCATCAATTCTTTGGTGCTCACCTTTCTTTATAGTCCAACTCTCACATCCATGCATGACCACTGGAAAAGCCATAGCCTTGACTAGATGGACCTTTGTTCACCCACCCTCTTAATACCCTTCCTTTCTGGTAACCACTAATCTACTCTCTGTATCTATGAGTTGTTTTAGTTTTATTTTGTTTGTTCTTTTTAAAAATTTCTTAGATTCCATGTATGAGTGAAATTATATGGTATTCATCTTTTTCCATCTGACTTATTTCACTTAGCATAATACCTACATGATCTATCAAGGTCGCATATGGTAGGATTTCATTCTTTTTTATGGCTAGTGTGTGTGTGTTTATCTTCTTTATCCACTCATTTATCAGACACATTGATTATTTTCATAGATTGACTATTATAAACAAATGCTGTAAAAAGAGTACATATATCTTTTCAAATGGGTGTTTTTGTGTTGATTTTTTAGTACAGATTTTCAGTGGACAGTGTCCTTCTTTGTGTTCATTTTGACCTATTAGTCTTCAGTTCAGATTTAGGTTTCACTCCTACTGCTTCTTGTTTTGTTCCATTTTGTTTGAAAGGAGTGAAGAATATTTTTGCCACCTACATCAAAATGTAACATCCAGTGAAGGGTAATGATTTTTAAAAATGGACTTTGGACACAAAGGGACTTAGGTTCACTTTACCTGCTTTTCCCTTGCTACCCTACCAGTGTAGTTGGTTATTTCTGCTTCAAGAACCTCAGCATACTCATCTGTATAATGAACATACTACTAACTTTGGTGAGGATGAGAAAACATAATATGTCTAGGATGGAGGGAATTTGTAAATGTTGACTCTGATCATTATCATTGCTCGTTTTGTTATAACAATTCATCATTCAGTTAGCAGATCAAAAGCCACAATTTATTTCAGTGTTTAATTTTCAGCAAAATGGGAATATGCTTAATCATCACACATAATTTGAAACTGGCAGGGGCTAACTTCAGAATATTCTCACATTTGAGCTGATGAAGCATTATTTAACTTCTTTTCTGCATGTTAAACACATTGGATATTAACTTTGAATTTTAAAAGAGTCCATTTTAAAGATCCCAATCATTGGAGACATCCTCATTTGATGGTTTGCCAACGTTTTAGGAAAAGATGTTTTGAAGAGTATGAAGAGCTCAAAGCATCTTCTAGATACATTAGATAATTTTAGCCTCCAATTAAAATCTTACTTGAAATGTGATACAGTGTAAATGAACAAACACTAATTTCATGGTGTCTGTGTTTATAGATCACATATCTCCTCTTCCTCTCTAGGGAGAGGTAGAAATTTCTGCCAAACTTAAAGGTAAAAAAGCAAATTTTGAGAAACCAAGTGATTGGTGTGATACAAGTCAGAATCATTCAGACATAAACTCATTCAAAAATGGATCTGCTGGCATACCTTGACTTTGGGGTGTTATGATCTTGAATTCAAACTCTCTGTGCCACTCATTGGCTTACAACCATGAGTAAACTTGTTAGCCTCTCTGATCATCTTTTTCCATGGGAATACTGGTACCTACACTCTAAGGTGATTGTTAAGGAAAGGGGAGATAATATGCTTGCCACATAGTGATGACTCTGATTGCTGCTGCTGTTTAGTTGCTAAATTGTGTCTAACTCTTCGGGACCGCATGGACTCTGGTCCACCAGGCTCCTCTGACCATGGAATTTCCCAGGCAAGAATATTGGAATGGGTTGCCATTTCCTTCTCCAGGAAATCTTCCTGACGTAGGGAGTCAGTGTCTCCTGCTTGGCAGAAAGATTCTCTACAGCTGAGCCACCTGGGAAGCCCTGACTCTCTGATTACAAGTGTACTTTTCCTGATAGCCCTTCACTATTTGTTTAGAAGTCGTTAAAACAAAACAAAGCAAAAATAAAATAAAATAAAAATGAACAAAAAACCCCACAAAGTATGGCTAGGAGAAAGCTCCTGCCCTTGTGGAGATCCCAGTCTAACTGTTGCTGAAAGTGCTGACCGAGATTGATGCCCTAACTGGGGCAAACACCCATGTGTTAAGTTCGTACCTCAGCAAAGTTTGGACTTTGGAAATGGATTTTCCTGGGTAATTCCTAGCTCTGCAAGTTTAGGCAAGTTGCGTAACCCTTCTGAGTTTGAGTTTCCTCACCTATTGAGTTTCCTCACCTATAAAATAGGGGCTTCCTTGATAACTCAGTTGGTAAAGAATCTGCCTATAATGCAGGAAATCTGGGTTCGATTCCTGGGTCAGGAAGATCTGCTGGAGCAGATATAAGCTACCTACTACAGTATTCTTGGGCTTCCCTTGTGGCTCAGCTGGTAAAGAATCTGCCTGCATTGCAGGAGACCTGGGTTCAATCCCTAGGTTGGGAAGATCCCCTGGAGAAGGGAAAGGCTACCCACTCCACCATTCTGTCCTGGAGAATTCCATGGGATCACAAAGAGTTGGACACAACTGAATTACTTTCACAACAACACCTATAAAATAAAGCTAATAAGGATCATGAACCTTACTTGCAGCATACATTTATTTGCAAAGTTTAAGGACTCAGTGAAAGCTTTGTTATTACTACTGCTTACTAATAACTCTTCTGCAAATAAGCAGATATGCTTGATTCATGATTTTAAGAAGAATTTCTTACAGTTATCACAAATTCTAGGCGAGCTCATAAGGAAGTTAAACAAACATAGACAGCAGTGATCTTTATTCTGTTTCATCTTTTTCAGACACTCAGACACTAGGTTCTCATTGAGCACCACATTGGAAGCACCGAGATTAATATTAATAAGAAGGATGATGGCCCCTTTATAGCCTCAGAGAAAGAACAAGACATCAGTTTTCTAATACTCCTCTGAAGGAGCCTACCGTTGCCTTCTCTAAGTGCTCAGAACATTATCTTGCTATGGATATCTCCACCCTTGTGACAGAATCTACATCATTGTGGTATCTCTAATCATAACACAGTGAGATTCAGATATTTTACTCTAATTAATGTCATCCTAAAGGGTGTGCTGTGATGAATATATGTAAATATCTCATGAATTTGACCAGGCTTTCAGATCTGAACTCTGGCTTCAAGAAGTCAGTAGGAACTAATTGAATAATAGAAAACTCATAATTTCTGTAAAGAAATTGAAATTGCCCTGTACACTGTGCAACTAGGTCAGGATACATGATTATCTTTAGAATAAAATATGAAAGAATTCTTCAGTGTTTTTGTGTCTTCTGAATTTTAGCTGAAGATATTAAAGCGGAGGAAAGGGCACATTACAACTTTGGAAGCTGAAGACTTCCTATGGTCCGAGATGTAATACCTCATACTTAGGTCCTTAGTGGGTGCTCCATAGATGCTTGTTAACCACAAGAAAAACAGCAGAAGGTCACAGAAGAAATGGGTAGAACTCCTCTGTGCTCTTTTTTCAGGTTTGTCTTGCTGTATATCCTCAGGCAATACTCTGGATTTCTCTCTCTTAGCTGAGAGGGATAACAATCCTGTCTTCTCTCTCCCCTAAGGCCAGACCTTCATCCAGTCCCATTTCCATTGCTGCAGCTGTGTTCTGCCTTGCCTGGCCTTTTCCAACCAGCACATAACTGCCAGATTAGTCTCCCTAGTACATGACTTTCAGCACATTATCCTCTTAAAGGGACTCTGAAATGCTCTGGAATACTCTTGCCTGGTCAAATAATATAGTAGTAGGAAAGATTATAACCAAAGATGATAGTTATGAACCGTGGCAGTCATAGCTGTTGAAAGCAAGGAAAAATCCAACTTATACTGACAAATTAAATACACAGGCAAACAGCGTTTACTGAATAACTCAGTAAAAGAGTCCAGTAAAATGTCTGACTTCAAGTGCTCCAGGTATCATGTTTCTGGTCTGGTTTCGTCTGACCTTTACTTTTTTAGTCCCATCCTTCTCCATGAATTGGCTTCATTGTACGTAGGCTTTCCCCCTTGATGAATGTATCAGTCATCCCTAGCTATTCTGGGCATGGATTTCTGATGATATCCACAACTGTCCTGAGGAAATCCCCAAATTCCCTCTCATTGGACAGTGTTGGTCATGTGATCATCCCCTGACCAGTGACTATCACCACAGGAATAAAATTTAATAATAGACTTGGGTCTAAATAGCACACTGCACTCCTGGAATCCCCTCAGAGGTGGCAGAGACTGAGGACAGGTGGATGATCAGGAAGTTTTGCCTGAAATAAGTGTAAAAGGCCCAAATAGATGTATGGCATGTACTTCTACTATCAGTTTACCCCCTTGAACACAGCATTAGCACAACTTATAAACTGGTAGACTCTGTAGAATGTGTAGGTTTAGATGAATTCAGATGTCACACAATATGTCACTTGCTATAAACTCTTTATATAAAAGGTTTGAATATATGTTTTCTGGCTACTCAAAGGAAAATCTGAACATCTCCTGAGAAGAAACAAGAGGAAACCACACAGGATTCTCTGCCTATAAACCCCACCACCAAAAAAGAAGAAAAAAAACAAAACTGTAACTTTGATATATGGTGTTTTAGAAGTTAAACAGTTTAATTTATGTATTATCGGAAAAGGTAAAATGAGACAAGTAATGCAAGAAGTTAAGTCAAGATAAAAAGATAAGACAACTTGATTACCAATTACTATATGATTTGAGAAAAAATATTCAATAAAAGATGTAAAGATTTAATTTGAAGTATTTTTTAAACTTCAGAATATGAAGGTTTTGCAGCTTCAATAGTTTCACCACTACTTGCTGTTGCTGTTCAACAGGGCTCATGTTTTCAATGCCACGCAGGACTCGTAAGAATGGAAAATGAAAAAGAAACCTTTGTTCTGTGTTTCTGATGAGGATCAATTCTTTCATACAAATGGGAGTGTCTGTGGATTTCCCTCTGCAGGTTGGAGAGCTGAGCTACATATATTTCCTACATAGGAATTAGTCCCTGAGTATCACACTCCCCACATCCATTCTCCCTAATTTGTTTTTGTATGTAAAATTAATCACATCTTAATGACAATGCTGGTAATTTTAGAGCAGATGAAGATTCTTTGCAATCTCTTCCAGGTGAAAGTTGCTGTCCTCTATAATTTTCCAAGTCAGCTTTCTTATCTTCTGTTACGTAGGAGGCTATCTTGCTAGTGTAACCTACATGAAGTGGACTGTGCAGGGTTAGATATGAGAGCATCAAATATCCAGCAGACTCTGTTTGAAGTATTGCCACTCTGCTGTGGCAGGAGATATTTGAAATCAAAGAAACAGAAAGCACCATAGAAAAAAAACACTCTTTTTCATGAATGTTTGTATTTCTGGAGATACTGCTTGGAAGCCAGACTTTTCCCTCCAAAATGTTGATTTCCTCACAGTGAATGGATAGTTCTTTTTACCATTTGGAGAGTTAGGGACAGAAAGAGATGATGGGGCCACGGAACATGGTGTAGGTGGCCACAGGGAAGGGAAAGGAAGGAGAAGAGCAGAGAAGGCGTTTATTATCTTCAGGATTAGAATGGAGACTGGAGACAGCAATCAGCTAAAATATAAAACTCATGGTGTGACACATAAGAGACCAGTCTAGAACTGAGGTTGGCAAACAACATTCACTGGGCCAAATCTGGCCTGTCACCTGTTTTTTGTACAGCTCATGAGCCAAGTATAGTATTTATATTGGTAAGTGTTTGAAAAAAAAGTCAAAAGAAAAATAGCATTTCATGATACATAAAAACCATATGAAATTCATATTTAAGTATCTCTACACAAAGTTTTTCCAATGAGTCGACTCTTCACATGCTGGGAGGGATTGGGGGCAGGAGGAGAAGGGGACGACAGAGGATGAGATGGCTGGATGGCATCACTGACTCAATGGACGTGAGTCTGAGTGAACTCTGGGAGTTGGTGATGGACAGGGAGGCCTGGCGTGCTGCGATTTATGGGGCTGCAAAGAGTCAGACATGACTGAGCGACTGAACTGAACACAAAGTTTTATTGAAGCACAGACATGTTCATTCATTTACATACCAGCTATATTTTCATGCTGCAAAGGCCATATCAAGTATTCGTGACAGAAGCCTATGAGCTGCAAAGCCTAAAATATTTACTACCTGGCCCTTTATAGAAAAAGTTTGCAGACCCCAGATCTAGAAGAAAAAGGTGATATATGAAAGAACAGGAACAGGAACGTCGCTCAGTCGTGTCCAACTCTTTGCGACCCCATGGACTGTAGCCAACCAGGCTCCTCTGTCCATGGGATTTTCCAGGCAATAGTACTGGAGTGGATTGCCATTTCCTTCTCCAGTGGATGGATCTTCCTGACCCAGGGATTGAACCCAGGTCTCCCGCATTGTAGACAGACGCTTTACCGTCTGAGCCACCAGGGAAATCCTATGAAAGAACAGTGAACCACTATTCTTATAGTTTTTAAATTAACTACTTGCTAAAAGTGCTTTGGTTCACAAGTAACTCCCCATTGTTTAAATCAAATAAAAAATTCCTGTTATTAGTTTTATTGTTTGTAATAGAAGTATAAGAATTGAGGGAGACAGTAACCACATCTAGGTTAAAATGGAGTCTTCAGTCTGGTGGAGACACCTGTTCTTCAGGCAGAGAGGACAAGGTGAATTTCCCCCAAGATGTATTTTTTTCCACATTGTTAACATCTGAGCAGAAAGTAGAACAGAGATGCTTTTTTCTGTTTCCAAATAGAATAGCTCTAATTCCCTAGGCTTTGGGCATTCTTGATCCTTTGTGTCAAGGATGCCACCCTGACATGAAAAGTGCTTATGTTATGAGACATATGAAGTATGCCACATATGAAGTTTGTATGAGCTAATGAAGTATAGATTTTGAACAAATTCACAACTAATCAGAATTTAAGTGAGTCAGTTTTAGCTTTTAGTGCAGATACATTACTTAGTTTGATGGGAGGAGACCCAGGAGGCATGCCTGTTATCATTGTTTTATGACCAATACAAGAAGCCATATTCACTGGAGTGAGGATACTAGCCTACTTTTTTCTTTTTAATAATGTAGGAAAATTATGGACTTACTTCTGTATGAAGTAAAGAGATATGGAGACAAATAGACATTGTATGTTTCTTTTCTTTTTTCCAGCACATAGATTTTGAATGATGAATGGAGATAGAACAGTACTACCCATTTAGACATTTTTAAAATGGATACCTATGTAAACAAACAAACAAAAAAAACCTTCCTATTTTTTTCTTTAAATTTTTATAAAAATTTTAAAATATTTTATTTATGTATTTGTTCAATTTTTAAAATGAAGTATAGTTGATTTACAATGTGGTGTTAGTTTCAGATGTACAGCACAGTGATTCAGTTATGTATACATCTATATCTGTTTTTTCAGATTATTTTCCTTTATAGGTTATTACAAAATATTGAGTATAATTCCCTGTTCTATAGTAGATCCTTGTTGGTTATTTATTTTATGTATAGCAGTGTCCCAATTTCTTCTTACTTTATTTTTATGAAACCATTTAATTTTTATATATGAGACACATGAACGAGTGGCATGGCAAAATTGCTTGTTCCAGTCAGTCATTTCAGATTCTTATGAATGATTTCCTAATTGCTTGTCAATTAAAGCTCCTGGCCTCAAGGTTTTATACTCTAATCAAAGAGACATGAACAAGTGACCTAAAATTAGGAATCTAACGGGAAATGTGGATGAATTTCTTTCATTTTTAGACTTGATAATGGTTCATTATGTCTTATAATTTACAATTTAAGAATAAAGGAAACTCCTAGTAATATAGTATTATAAGTAATTAATGTAGAGCCTAAAATATTTACTAATTGGCCCTTCATGGAAAAGTTTGTTGATACCTTATCTAAAACATCTTACTAGTCTTTATTCTTTACTTGGCTTTAATAGAAAGGTTTTTGCTTTCTGTATTCCTACTTATTGTCAAAAATATTGATTTAACAATTTTGATTTCTTTTGGATCACCTGTATTTGGTATTAATGACTATTTTGGCGCCTGTAGAAATACTGAGAATCAACAAGGAAAATGAAAGCAATAAAAAATGTACAGGCTATAAAGAGACAGTTCTGGAAAACTATAATGGTTATCAAATTTGTGGAGAAAGTCTCAACAACATTAGCTGTCAGAAGTTGCAAATCAAAACAAAAATGAAATTTCACTTTACATCAGAATTACAAAAGTTAGAAGGATAGATATTATCAAGTGTTGGATAGGATATTTTCAAATAGGAAACTTCATCTCCTGTCATATATATTTGAGCAAATTCTAGATGAAATAAGCTGACAGACGCTAGTAAATTTAAGCCTCTAATTACCTTATATTTTAGAGATATACTTTTGAGTACTTATCAACAACAACAACAGAAAGTCTCTCACAAGTATATGGCAAGGGCTATTCATAAGTCAGTGCTGAAGCAAGACACCTAAAGTCCAAAACAAGCGCCACAAAATACCAACCAAAAAAACCCCACACAACACACAATAAAAAAAACTCCCAAAAAGCCCTTCCAAAACAAGAAAACTCAACCCTAACCCACTGTAAAATGAATATTACTATGAAAGACTCCTTGGGAATCTCTAGTCTAATACCTCTAGAAGAGACCATAGTTTTGCTTTACTTAGTTTTAATATTTTACTCAGAGGCTTTGGCTTCTGCAGAAGTCCCAGGAACTTCTGTGTTCTATAGAAGCATTAATGATTAGAATATATCATCTCCTCTGACAGAGGTTTATTTTTGTTAAAAATACCCTTAATATAATCTTCCTCACCTATCCCTCTCCCAGACATGTGAGTTATACATTAAGGAATTTTTTTTTTGATTGAGAAAATGTCCATATTCATTCTTCATTCTCCTTTCTAATTGTCTACTTGAAGCTGTTTAACCTTAACTAACAATCATTCTGTAATTCTGACAAATTCTCTTTAAAAAAAATATCTTGAGAGGCTGGGAAGCAAGAGAAATGATATTCCTCCCTCCTGTTGATTTACAATAAGCTTGAGTCACTTTCTGAGACAAGATTATCATGGATAATCCACTTCTTAGTATATTTTTCCAATCAGTCCACAAAGTAGCTCATAGGAACACACAAACATACTTATTTGAATAAATATGCTCAATTTCACAAAGACAGAAGGGAGCCTTGGCCTAAAACTGAGTACGGTTCAGTTCAGTCACTCAGTCCTATCCGACGCTTTGTGACCCCAGGAACTGCAGCATGCCAGGCCTTCCTGTCCATCAGCAATCCTGGAGTCCACCCAAACCCATGTCCATTGAGATGGTGATGCCATCCAACCATCTCATCCTCTGTCATCCCCTTCTCCTGCCTTCAATCTTTCTCAGCATCAGGGTCTTTCAAAAGATGTCAGCTCTTCTCATCAAATGACCAAAGTATTGGAGTTTCAGCTTTAACATCAGTCCTTCCAGTCTCCTTTAGGATGGACTGGATTTCCTTGCAGTCCAAGGGACTCTCAAGAGTCTTCTCCAATACCACAGTTCAAAAGCATCAATTCTTATACACTAAGCTTTCTTTATAGTCCAACTCTCACATCCATACATGACCACTGGAAAAACCATAGCCTTGACTAGACGGACCTTTGTTGACAAAGTAATGTCTCTGCTTTTTATAATGTCTGCTGGCAACGGAATGAAACACCAACACTGCAGAGTGGTTTGAATCTTTATATTTTAACTCCTTGTTTCTTACAGCTGCTTTACTTTATATCTTTTGTACAACAATCTACAGGGCAAGTTGCCAAACACCATAATTCAGTGACTATACAGTGTGCAGGTGCAGGGTGAGATAACCTTTACCTTGACTTATTTACTGCAGCTAAGACTTTGTTTTGGGGAACTTCCTTATCAACTTAGAATCCGTTTTGTCCCTGGGTCTGTTCCTTTTGAGGAATCAGAGAAACATCCTTGTGTGCAAGAAATGTTCTTTTCCTACGGGAACAAACAGAGGATTCTTAGCTGAACATCTCGTTTGCAAGAATGTTCAGCCCTGGTTGAGAGTCTCGTTTGCAAGCACTTCTCAACCTTCCTTATACCTTGTTCCCTACAAATGTCTCTGCTTTTTAATATGTCTCTGCTTTTTAATATGCTGTCTAGGTTGGTCATAACTTTCCTACCAAGGAGTAAGCATCTTTTAATTTCATGGCTGCAATCACCATCTCCAGTGATTTTGGAGCCCCAAAAAATAAAGTCTGACACTGTTTCCACTGTTTCCCCATCTATTTCCCATGAAGTGATGGGACCGGATGCCATGATCTTCGTTTTCTGAATGTTGAGCTTAAAGCCACCTTTTTCACTCTCCTCTTTCACTTTCATCAAGAGGCTTTTTAGTTCTTCACTTTCTGCCATAAGGGTGGTGTCATCTGCATATCTGAAGTTATTGATATTTCTCCCATCAATCTTGATTCTAGCTTGTAATTCCTCAAGCCCAGCATTTCTCACGATGTACTCTGCATATGTTAAATAAGCAGGGTGACAATATACAGCCTTGATGTACGCCTTTTCCTATTTGGAACCAGTCTGTTGTTCATGTCCAGTTCTAACTGTTGCTTCCTGAGCTTCATACAGGTTTCTCAAGAGTCAGGTCAGGTGGTCTGGCATTCCCATCTCCTTCAGAATTTTCCAAAGTTTATTGTGATCCACAGAGTCAAAGGCTTTGGCATAGTCAATAAAGCAGAAATAGATGTGTTTCTGGAACTCTCTTGCTTTTTCTATGATCCAGTGGATGTTGGCAATTTGATCTCTGGTTCCTCTGCCTTTTCTAAAACCAGCTTAAACATCAGGAAGTTCATGGTTCAAGTATTGCTGAAGCCTGGCTTGGAGAGCATTACTTCACCAGCATGTGAGATGAGTGCAATTGTGCATTAGTTTGAACATTCTTTGGCATTGCCTTTCATTGGAATTGAAATGAAAACTGACCTTTTCCAGTCCTGTGGCCACTGCTGAGTTTTCCAAATTTGCTGACATTGTGAGTGCAGTGCTTTCACAGCATCATCTTTCAGGATTTGAAACAGCTCAACTGGAATTCCATCTCCTCCACTAGCTTTGTTTGTAGTGATGCTTCCTAAGGCCCACTTGATTTCACATTCCAGAATGTCTGGCTCTAGGTGAGTGTGTGTGATCACACCATTGTGATTATCTGGTTCATGAAGATTTTTTTTGTACGATTCTTCTGTGTATTCTTTCCACCTCTTCTTAATATCTTCTGCTCTGTTAGGTACATACCATTTCTGTCCTTTATTGTGCCCGTCTTTGCATGAAATATTCCTTTGGTATCTCTAATTTTCTTGAAGAGATCTCTAATCTTTTCCATTCTATTGTTTTCCTCTATTTCTTTGCACTGATCACGGAAGAAGGCTTTCTTATCTCTCCTTGGTATTCTTTGGAACTCTGCATTCAGAATTCCTTGGTCCCTATTTCCTAGGCTCAAGAGCAGTCTGCCTCCAGTAACCTTTTCACTCATTAATGTTTATGTGTTGATGTTCTTTTGGAGCAAACTTCCTGTCATTTATGCTTGGTAAACTGCCTTTATCAGTGTATGTGCAAAGCCCTCTCAAGTCATGACAGTTGGCTTTCATGCATACGTTTCCAGAAATAAGTTTTATTGGTTTGACACTATTCAAAGGAAGAACCAAGGTCTGAATGTGGTAAACTGTGGCAGCAGAAAGACCTAGGATTAGTCAAGGATTCTTACCTTTCAAAATCCAGAGAAGCATTCTGGAACTTTCAGGAATGATTTGTGTTGATGCAGTTAACTTTGAAGAAGAGAGATGAAAATGTAATGGCTTTGTTTTATATTTTTTGGTTTTCTTTCATTTTCTTAAAAATATTGCTGTCTTAAAAAGACTGTTTAAAAGAACTTGATCCACGTATTGCAAATGCTTACATTCTCTCTGCACCACCTTTAAGATTTGTGATCAGACAATTTTTAGGGGTGCCTTTATAATAATGACTCATAGGCCAATTGAATTAATAAAGCAGGAACAAAGTGATTATTGTGCACAGTTAACATACTGAGAAACTATTGCATCTTCATGTTTTATTCCATTCCCTTGCTATTCTAATACTGTTTCTTGGAAAGTCACATCTGTGCAATTGCAAATATGACTTGCCTGCATCTCTGAGTGGTTCCAAGGGCATTTCTCCTTTTCTGTGCCTTGCAAACTTAAACATAGCCAACAAGGTTATCATTTCATAGCTGTTGAAACACTGCCATTCATCTTCTGTGATGTAATTTTACATAGTCAGTCCAAACCATAGCTGTGCATAACAATTTCATTGATATTCTGTCAAATGTCACAAGCTTTCAAGTTCAGTACCTACACATTTATTGCATTGAAGCTGGAGATTACCTGAAAATCGTCTTGTCAGGTGCTGCTTCCCATTAGCTCTAAGGAAGATATAGAGGGCAAGAGAAGGGCCCCTGCGGCCTTCATGTTTAAGTTGAAAAAGAGTTTTCTGAAGTTTTCCAAAATAATGATTGCAGCTTATTTGTTTTGGTAGCTCATTGCCTTGTGTTTTGTGAGAAATGAATAAATGAATTTTAAATCCTCTTGTCAGTCAACAAAGCATGACTTAGCAGTCATTGATCTTAGAACCTTCTACCATGCACTCTGTAGGTGAATATAGAAGGAGCATATGAGAGGAAAAAACGCAATATGCAAAAGAAGAAAAATGAGAAGAAGGCAAAGGAGGAGGGAATTGCTTATTAAAGTTGTTATCATAATATAATCTAATTCTCAGGAATACAGTTAGAAAAAAATCAAAGTCATCATTTCCAAATATGCCATTTTCTTGTCATGTGACCCAATATGATGAAAATAACTCTTAGTGACTATTAATTTGTGCCAGGGACTCTTGAAGCAATTTACCACATAAAAATTACTTAACTCTAACAACTCTATGAGATGTGTTTTTAGTATTATTGTTAATTGTCTTCCCTAATTTGTAAGTGAGGAAGCACACAGAGATGATAAATAACCTACTCAGCTAGTAAGTAGCAAAGCTAGAGCTGAATCCAGTTCTCATCCTTAAACATGTTGGGCTACTGCCTCAATACTTCCCCTCAAGTAGTTGAACTTTTCTAAACCCCACTTTATGAACATATCAAAAGAGATACTGATACCTACTCTACAAGACTTGATGTAAAAATTACATTAGGTAAATCTCAGGGATGAAAATATCCCTATGATGCCAGAGACTGTGGGGACATTCCAGTCAGTGGCTCACTCTTCCTGTGTTCTTGCCTTCATTGCTAACTCAGGGTCTCCCAACGTTCTGCAAAGTCACCCCTCTCCCACTGGCACTTATGCTATGCCTCAGTTGTACCTCACATGGTCTCATGAAGCTGCCCATCAGGAAAAGCTAACCCTCTTTTTTTTTTACTCTTCCACTTCACTATCAATGATTTCTACTCATGGAAAGTTTGAGCACGACCCTCTAGTGGTACAACCAAGGGCATCCTTGTGAGCATGCCATTATTTCTGCCAAGTCTATTATTGCTGGCCCTGGTTCCATAGCCAGCAGTTCTTTAGGAAATCTGGGACCTCTTAAGAACAGTGAGCATCTCTCCACCATGGCTTGGCTTCCAACACAATGCTTCAGATTTAGGGCAACCTGATAGCATATCAGAAAACTGCATCTTGAACTTTTGTTCCTAACCCATCTCCTTGCTTGGGCTTAAAACCAATTCAGGGAGGTGGGCAACATGAAGATGTTCTTCCTTTCCCTTCAGTGGTCTCCTGGGATCTCTAGAACATGTGCACACTTGCATAGACTCACTCAGCATTCAGGCAAAAGCCAAAAACCCTTAGGCAAATCAACACACGCAAGTAGATACTACATATACTGTCTTGTGGTACTGATTAGTCATCAGTAGACTTACTTAGATAAATCCAAATTAGTTTAAAATTCAGCCAGACCAGATATACACAAAATGCTTTAAAATATATTAAACATTCATTCTCTCTATTACCATTAACCCAGGAAACAGATATATTAAAGTTAGCCCTCTGATTACACATCAAGTCATTTCTTTAGCAGTTTTCTTTTTTGAAACATAACCTATAAAGTTTACAAAGAAAATATAGGAAGAGGATAAGCCACACCACAGTCTCTGCAATCCAGACGTTTATAATCCCTTTGAATAAAAGAGACACACATACTAGAAACACTTAAGTAGTTAAGTAAATAAATGTGCAAATGTTAACTTTCATTTATTGATTCAGTCTCCAAATATGCATCACCTACCATGTACCAGCACTGCATTAGGAGTCAAAAATGCTGTAATAGATAAAAGAGATGATGAAAACTAGGAATAAAGCCACCATATGATCCAGCAATCCCACTCCTAGGCATATACCCCAAGGAAAAAATAATTGAAAAAGAGACATGTATCCCATTGTTCACTGCAGCACTATTTATAATAGCTAGAACATGGAAACATTGATCTGTCCATTGACAGATGAATGGATAAATAAGTTGTGGTACATATACACAATGGAATATAACTCAGCCATAAAAAGGAACACATTTGAGTCAGGCCTAATGAGGTGGATGAAACTAGAGCCGATTATACAGAGTGAAGTAAGTCAGAAAGAGATAAATATCATATACTAATGCCTATATACGGAATCTAGAAAGATGGTACCAAAGAATATATTTGCAGGGCAGCAGTGGGGAAACAGACATAGAGAACAGACTTACGGACATGAGGAGAGGGGAGGAGAGGGTGAGATGTATGAAAGTGTAACATGGAAGCTTACATTACCATATGTAAAATAGATAGCCAATGGGAATTTGCTGTATGTCTCAGGAAGCTCAAATAGAGGCTCTGTATCAACCTAGAAGGGTAGGGATTGGGAGGGAGGTTCAAAAGGGAGGGGATATTTGTATACCTATGGCTGACTCATGTTGAGGTTTGACAGAAAACACCAAAATTCTGTAAAGCAGTTATCCTTCCATTAAAAAGTAAATTAATTTTAAAAAGAGAGAGAGAGAGAGAGATGGGCTGTTCTCTGTCTTCATGTATCATAGTGGAGGAGATGGAAAAAAAAATACACAACAGGATGAGAAAAGATTGTGAAAAAAATGATGCAGAAAATAGAATACAGACTGGAAGAATAGGATTTCAGAGAAGGAGATTATATTATTTTGCTTAGGTTGCCCTAACAAAATACTGCAGACTGGTGGCTGAAACAACAGACATTTGTTTCCTCGCAGTTATGGAGGGTAAGAGTGCAGCATCAAGGTATTGATTCCTTCTGAAGCCACTCTCCTTGGGTTGTAGATGGCTGTTTTCTTCCAGTGCCTTCACCTGGTCTTTCCTCTGTTTGTGTGTCTGTGTCCTAATCATCTCCTCTTAAAGGAACACCAGTCATATTGGATTAGAGCTCATCATCGTGACTTCATTTTTTAACTCACTTACCACTTTAAATACCCTATTTCAAAGTACAGTCATGTTCTGAGGCACTAGAAGATTAGGTTTTCAGTGTATAAATTGGGGTGTGAGGATACAATTCAGCCCATAAGAGCACATCAGCATAATTTTTGCCAGATTTCCCTAGCACTGATCCAAAATTAGTTGGACCAGAATTATCTGAGAATAAAATATAGCAATTTGGGCCCTACTCCTGGAGAGTGTGGGACATAGAAAAGTGATATTATTAAACTTTCCAGATGATTCTGATGTGGATTCAGGTTTGGGAATGTCTAGTACAGTAGGCAGGAATAGTTGCAAAGATATCATGTACGTGGTCAAGCTTGAGTTGAACACTGAAGGAGGAGGACATTTGCATAGCATCAGTTCTCGATCTTTTTAGTGTTTTGAACTCTTTGAAGATGGTTAAGAACTGTAATGCTTCTAAATTTTATTTATCAAATACTTTCCATGTTAGAAATTTAAAGTGAGACACATATTAATAGCTCAAAAATTTTTAAAAAATTATGTGAACAGCAAATAAGATAATTTTTATGACTATGTTTTCTAAAACAAAAAAAAAAGCAAAAAGAATGACATTATTTTAACATTTATGCAACTCTCTTTCAAATGTAGCTCAGATACAACACCTGGATTATCATCTCTGCTTCTGCATTTAGTCTGTTGTGATATCATTTGTCATGCAACCTCTAGAAAACTCCACTATACATTTATGAGAGAATGAAAAGGATAATAAGATATTAGTAACATCATTAAAGTTGTTTTGATCTGATAGACCCCTGAATGGGTCTCAGGAATTTCCAGGGGTTCTTGGAGCATACTTTGTGAGTTACTGATCCAGATTTGAAGTGATTACTTTTTTGCTTCCATTAGGTGAACTATGTGAGAAAACACTTTCCAACAGAAATGTCTATGATCTGTTTAAGGATAATGAGGTTATCTTGACTAAGAATGTAGTAAAGAGTGTATTTTCCTTGTACCAGATTGTTTCCCATGTGCCAGATTATTGCTCTTGAACGTCATTCTCCATTCATAAATGTAGTCCCAGTGTTGGAGTCAGGCATTTGTTCTTGTATAGCTGCTGTTTTTTGTTTTCACCCCATTTGTTTTACTGTAGTTTTCTTCCTAATGATTAGCTTTGGCAGTGATATAGATAATTATTAAGAACTTTGTGATTAAAGGAATTGCAGATTCAGTAAAGGCCAGATCATCAACATTTTAGGCTTTGAAGTGTATGTGGGCCTGTCGTTACTCCATTCTGCTATAGTTGCAGCAAGCAACCACAGAAGAAATGTAAAGGAAGGAGTGTGGCTTTGTTCCAATAAAGCTTTAGTTATTGTGGACACAGAAGCTTGAATTTCATATGATTTCAAGTGTCATGAAGAACTATTCTTTTTGGCTCCTAGTAATTTAAAATGTAAAAACTATTCTTAACTCTGGCCATACAGTAACAGGCAGTGATCCAAAACTTGCTCCCGAGGCTACAGCTTGCCTCACAGTTAGGAGTGTGGGGTTTGCAGTCACATCAGAAGTCCATCACCAATTCAGCAGTTTATTAGCTGAGAGATCGCACTCAAGGCAACCCCTCTAAAACCTCTTTCCCCATGTGTGAAATGGCAATAATGATAACTTACTTCATGAGGGTGTCTTGTGTTTAACATGAACAAATGACTAATCAGAGTGTCAGGATCAAATAAGCACTCAATTACTGATCACTGCTAGGACCATTGCTAGTTTTTGTTTTTATCAGTCAGTGTACCAGTATTCTGTATCTTTCCCAGTGGCTCAGAGGTAAAACATCCATCAGAAATGCAGGAGACATGAATTCAATTCCTGGGTCAGGAAGATCCCCTGGAGGAGAGCATGGCAACCCACTCCTGTATTCTTCCCTGGAGAGTCCATGGACAGAGGAGCCTGGTGGGCCACAGACCATAGAGTCGCAAAGAATCAGACACAACTGAAGCACGCATGCACGTAGCTATATTCTATTTATGACTTTGACCTGAATTCTACCATGAACTTATTTTTGAATTTGTAGTGAAGGATGATATATTCTTTATAGGAAAAAGACCTAAACTAGCTGTGGGTAAATTTGGGCAAGGCATTTTTCTCTCTGGGCCTCATTTTCTTCACCTTTAAAATAAAGTTGTTAGAAGGCCAGGTTTACTTTAAAATTCTAATGACTCTGAACTCAGAAAAGTTAATTGGCTTGCTTGTGTCCTTATTTTTCCCATCAAAAAATGAGAGTGAAACAATATGGCTATGCCTCTGGGAAATATGGAATTTTTAAGTATCCCCTGGAGAAAGAAAGTTTAACACTTCAGGTCATTTTAATGAACTGACAAATATAAGGCCCCATGAGACCATGGAAAATTGTTGATTTCTCTTCCACTTTTTGTTATTTACCCAGGCTGGTTACAAATTTCAACTTTCTAAATTGACTTTCAACTTTGAGGGAATAGAATAAATTATGTGTTTTATTTGTTTTCTGTCACCACTAAATAAGTCAGTCTGAGCTGAAACAGAGTTCTGGAACAAAGGACTTGCAGTTCTGTCGTTTAAGCATCTCTGATAGGAACAGAGACCCAATCAGGCCAACTTAAATGGAAATTTACTATATGGGTACACATGGCAGGTAACTCAAAACCTTCAACTTCTTGAGGATCTAGCTCATCACAGCTTGATTTTAATTTAGTGTCCACTGAATTCTTCTCTCACTCACAACCAGCCAGTACCTACCTATATGTTATTCAGACCAAATCTTGGAAAGAGCCATTTCTACTGGTTTACACTGTTAGGTAGAGATTTTAAAACTAAGCCATATCATGGGGATAGTGGTTCAATATTTTATTGAGTACCTACTGTATTCAAGGTTCTCCATTAGGCACTGGAGATGGAAAACAATAAAATGATAAGATCCTGTTCTTAAAATGGAAAAGAAGAAAAAAAATGAAGAATTGATAAGTGCTTGAAAGAAATGGTTTGAGGGCTTCTTTAGATGGGTTGGTGAGTTCAGGCCTCTCTAGAGAGGAAATAGTCAAACCAAGGCCTATAGGAAGTAAAGGAGTTGATCATGCAAAGCTGATGGTGATGATGAAAATGATGGTGATGATGGTGGTGGTGGTGGTGATAAGCATGATGACAGAAGCAAACACACAGAGTACTACCCTATGCAGACATCTCTCTCTCTGTGTTACTTACACCAACTTATTTAATCCTCAAAATCACTTTACAGATAGATAGTATTATGAATTGATTTTATGTGACAGCAATCTAAAACACAGAGATGAAGTCATTTGTTCAAGGTCAGTGTAAGTGCCAGAACTAGAATTTGAACCCAAATTCTATCCTTTAAAACACTACAGTGCTCCTGAGAAAAGAGCATTCCAGGCAGAAAGAATACCAAATACAAGGTCTATTTGTTGAGTTAGTCAGTAGCCTGATTGCTGATTATTGCTTCCTTAGCTAGAGATTGTTGATGAGCAGGTTTCAGCAAGAATTGGAAGTTGGTTGGATTGTCATTGTGATGAGCATGTCATGTATAACTGGATTGGGATGACCCAGTAGGTTGGGGGGGGGAAATTGAAGGTTAGAATTTCATTTACCAGCACACTGAAAAATTATTTATTAGTGCAAATTATTGTTCTCAATTTAATTCAGAAAAACTGGTTTGACAGTTTATGTGCAAACAAATTTGGCCATTTGGATTCAGACTTAGATATTGATGATGTACATTAAAGTATGCTTTCCATTAGTTTATTTATTCTACTATGATGTTATGTGTACTACATTATTTATTTTACCGTGCTTGCTGCTAAAACAGATTTGTTATTTTATCACATAGAATGTGGTATTATTTTCTTGGCCATAGTTTATTTTCTAGGTAACTAAACCTTGGAAGTTCTATCAATCAAATCAACATGAAAACCAAAGAAGTCCTAGAATCTCTGTGTTTGTCTTGGAGATGTGCGTACCTCTGCACTGTCAGAACAGCTGCATGACATCCTTTTGAAATGTTGTAAGCGTGGTTGGAAGGCATAGTAGGAACCCCATTGTTCCAGGGCTGTGGATGAATACTGTTTTAATAAGAATACCAAACACAGTAGCATACAATAAAAGAGAGGAAAATAAATTCATTGAAGTAACTATTTCAAAAACAGCAGTTAATGATGAAAGTAATACATTTTAATTTCCAAGTTGTTTTCCAAACTGCTTATAAAACAATGATTAACTGAGAATTCTTCCACTGAAAAACAGGTGTAGTTTTTAGACACTGGCTTGAGTATAACTTTATTGGTAGAGAAATTTCTCCTCTTTGACTCAATTTTGGTCATTATGTGATGTGACATAACAAAATAACTTAAATAACTCATTATTTTCCTGTATCTCACCCTTCTAGTACATACAGCATGCCTTCATCCCAGTATTTATGGGACAAAGAAGTGTACAAGACATTCTACCAGGAATGTGAGTCACTGAGACATCAAAGTATACTGTAATATAGTGTAAGATACATCATAAATAACTATAATGCAATAATAATAATGACATTGATGATGCTAACATTTATGGTACATTTACTGTGTGCTCAATACCATGTGGAGTGTATTAATGCACTCTCTCTAATCCTCAGAAGATGGTTTCAAGGTAGTTGTTATTAATTCTGAAGAAGTAGAAGCTCAGAGAGGCTAAATAGCTTGCCCACAGAGCTAATAAGTAGCAAAATCAGAATTTGAACATGTTTGTCAGACTCCAAAGAATATGTCTATTCTGACATTTCCTTGTGTGTTCAACAGAATGTTATTAAAAATGATGAACAAAATGTTTACAAGGTCAAATCAGTTTCGGAACATTGGGTTAGACAAAGTTAAACAGGTTTATTAACTGAAGGGCTTTTCAGAGTCTTTAATATGCTAATATGTAAAGTAGAGCTACAAGAAAATAACAAAGTATAAATGGTGACCACGCATATTGAACTGCTGAACCCAGCATCCACTCCCAAGACACACAGATTATGGTTTAAGAGTATTGATTTTTGAATACACTTTTGATGGGCCTCTTCCACCCAATATTTTAGTGTTTTAAAAGAAGAGAGGCATAAGATACATTAGGGAGAGAAAATGGAGAGGACCTAGTAGAGGGAACAAACAGAAGTAAACTGAGTTTTCAACTCAACACTGGGAAAATACAGAAATTTGAAAGGACAATGGAAAATGAGAGTGTAGAACTTTAGAGGAAAGACTAGAGATATGAAGAAAGCACTGTAATAACAAAGAGCAAAACTGGCCATCTCAGCTGCTGGTAAAAGGAGTCAAGGAGTAGAGAAATAAGAGTGGGTAGCACTGGGGAACAGATACACGTTGCAAACTATTGTGAAAGCTGCAGGGGTAGGGATGACTTTGAAGAGAAAGAGGACATCAAGTCTGTCAGTTAATTCTTCAGTGAGCCTTGAGACAATGGTTTGTTGTGAGCAGTGAGGGCTGAAACCCTTCTAGGTGGGGTTAGGAAAAGTGCAGACAGAGAATGTAGAAAAGTTGGCAGTGTCGAGAGCAATTTTATCTTAAAAAAGGGACATGAGTAAACTTGAAGGTAGAGATCAGGGACATAGTCAGATGGTAAAGGTGAATATGAAGGATAATTAAGAACCAATATTCCAGATGAGATGTTAGGACTTGAGAAGCAAAGGTATGGGCAGACCTTGTTGAATCTAAGGCCAGGGAAACTTCTCAGAGGGCAGAGAAAAAGCTGATATAATGAAAAAAGTAGAGAAATTATGAAGAAGAGGAAAAATCGAACTCTTTCTTGTGATCATTCAACCTATCCAGTATAAAATAGTGTACGGAGAAAGTACAAGTGTGAGGTTGTTAATATGATGGTAGTGACACAATTTTTAAAATCTCTACTGGAAATATTATTTGTAATTAAAATCAGGTCAAATCTTATGAAGCTGCTTGTAATTTGACCATTTCAAACGTAATGTATTACTTTGGCATGCAAAAATTTTATATGGTTTAGCCTAATGATATAAATGGCTCCCAGATGGGGTCCAACTGAAGCTGAATAGCAAGAATTTGCAGTCCACACATATTTTCTGCAGTTTTTTTTTTTTTTTTTTTGAGGACAAAACAGTGAACAGCAGCAGAAATAAGAAACCAGGAAGTGAGGCTGTCAAAGGGACAAATCAAATAATAAAAAGTAAACAATGGTCCTTTATTTAGCACCACAGGGTGCTAATGCGAGTCTTCAAACAATTGATCAATTAATAATACAGAATCTCATGCCAGAGGGGACTGACTTGAGGGATCAGGGCATATGTGAAGAAAGGAGTTTTGAAAAAAAAAGAAGCAAAATTAAGAAATTAATTTAGAAATGAAATTGTTTGTAAAATAATAGTATAATTTATTTCTGGTTTCCTGAGTAAATGATATTACTGTCCATGTTCCTGAAACACTGTTGAACTGTCAGGCAAGGTTGGTCTTCCCAGTCCCGTGGACTTAGGTACCCAAGCTTGGAATGGAAAGAGGAAAAAAGCAATTGCAGAAAAAATGCAAAAAGCAAGAGAAGACAACAGATCGGGTGAAATGAGATGAAAGAAGTAAGATATGCTCAAGGTGAACTTAGAGATGGCTTAGTATTTTTTATTTTCCTTATAACAAGTTACCACAAACTTAGTGGCTTACAACAACACATATTTATTTCCTAACTGTCCTTTGTGTAGGTCAGAAACTCCAATTTGAGTCTCACTGGAATAAAAGCAAGGTGTTAACAGGGCTGCTTTTTTTTTTTTTTTTTTTTTTTAGGAGGCTCTAGAAGGTAAATTCATTGCTTTTCTTTTTCCACATTCTAGAGCCTGTCCACGTTCCTTGGTTCATGGTCTCCTTTCTTAATCGTTAAAGTCAGCAGCATTTCATTTCTGACCATCCTTTCATTGTAACATCTTTCTATGACTCCTCCCTGCTTCCCTCTTCCACTTTTAGGGACCTCTGTGATTACATTCAACCCACCTGGATAATCTAGGATAATCTGTTTTCCTTAAGGTCAATTTATCAGCAACCTTAATTTTATCTACAACATTAATTTCCTTCTGGCATGTAATATAGCATGTTCATAGTCTCCAGGGATGTGTAGGTACCCTCTGCTTTTCAAAAGTTCATTTTACACAACTTTGCTTTTATGAAAACCAACGTTAGTACATATTTTCATGAATTGAAAGAAATCTGAAGAGGATTTTTACTTTTACAAAAAATAGAAAAAGGTGCAAAAGGAAAATGGATTTCTCCAAGCGTCTTTCCTGAGAACTACTCTCAGCATCTCAGCATCAGTCCACCATAGCTTTGAACTGTGTCTGTGAGCATCTGCGCTTCATCTCGATTTATTTTGTGCATCACTTAACAGGATGGGTCCTAAAGTAATTACTTCTTTGCTCTACACCATTTCAGCTTACAAAAGACTTTGTAGAAGCACTCTGCTTTCAGAGAGCAGGGGTAACTTGTATTGGAGGATTGAGACATTGAAGTCAGGCATTATACTGTCTACCACAGACTAAGCAAGAGGACATGCTCATGTCCTATTAAACCCTCTTTGGGAAGCCTGTTATGATTTCACCTTGAAGCGCCTTTATGAAAATAAAATAAGAACATGGGTATAAAGTGGTTAGAACAGTGTTTGGTAGTTAGTAAATTATTCTGGGTGCTTTGCATTTTCTGTTTCATGCAAGGAAATAGTGAGTCCATGAAGAAAGGATTTAAACCAGGTCTGACTGACTCAAAACCCATGCATGTAAACATTGTAAGCCTCTGACAAGGTGAGACCTTAAATAGCAGAGATCATATATTGATGTTGCTGCTGCTGCTGCTGCTAAGTCGCTTCAGTCGTGTCCGACTCTGTGCGACCCTATAGACGGCAGCCCACTAGGCTCCTCTGTCCCTGGGATTCTCCAGGCAAGAACACTGGAGTGGGTTGCCATTTCCTTCTCCAATATTGATGTTGTATTCCTATAAGTCTTTTCTAATAAGAGATAGAAAAAGTACCAGGACTTATGGGGAGCTGATTAAATTTATTTTTATCAGAGCCTATTGAATACCTATACTATACCAGATCCTTTTGTAGGCACTGGGAGAAATGGCAATCAACAAGACAAACTTCAAGCTTTTATGGAATTTGTATTCTAGGTGTATTTTTATTTTTTTCTGTTTTGTTTTGAGGGGGTGTGGACTTTTACCCAACAAAGCAAGTAATAACAGCTATGTTCTGAGGGTTAAGAGGCAGTGTAGTAAGTAGAATTAAGGCCTCCCCCCCTTTAAAAATGTTCATATCCTAATCCCCAGAATATGTAAATATGTTTCCTTAAATGTTTCCTGAATGAGACTTTGAAGATGTGATTAAATTAACGAACTTGAAATAGGGATATTATCCAGGGTTATCTGGGATGGTCCAATGTAATCATATAATTCTTTTCAGTACAAGTGGAAGAGTGAGGCAGGGGAGGAGGTCATAGTGATGTGACGTGAGAACTGAATCTGCTGTTGATGACTTTGAAGACGGGAGGAGACCATGAGCCTAGGAATGAAGGCAGCTTCTAGGAGCTATTAAAAAACAAGGAAATGTATCCTCCCCTAGGGACTCCAGAAAGGAACTCAGCCATGCAACACTGTGACTTTAGCCTGCTGAGACCTGGGTCTGATGAAAAATAGTAAATCTGTATTGTTTTAAGCCACTCAGTTTTTGATTCTTTGTTGATTCAACAGTCAGCTCCTATAGGTGGTGATAGGTGAATTAAGGACCATCTTGACTGTCATCTTCACTAAGATACTTTGTATACTGAGGATGTTCTCCTGAAACAATAAGGAATCTTTTTGTTTAGCAAACCAAACCAGGCTAGATGGGAGAGTTCACTATAAATGGACAGGAATATCCCGTAAAACCTAAGGAGATATAGTCAGTCCCTTGAACATGTCCTGAACTACCAGCAGGAAGATTGTCTAGACTTTTCTCTTCCACATGTCCTTTCTGTTCCTCTCTAAACATCTCTGTACCCTAGCTCCTTTAGTCTCCTCTGTCTGCCCAATTGAACACGGTCATTGGCAGATCAAAGTTTCATGCTACGCAAGTCCAGTCACCCAAAGGCAGAATCTCAATGGAAACCTTTCTAGCTTTCCTTTTCCCATCTTCATTTTTGGCAAATAAATCTCCGTTGCTTCAGTTTGGGTTAGGTGCCTTGGTGCAGATGCATTGTATAGGAATAAGGACAAGTCAGGGAAATAGAGATTGTGATAAACAGTCCAAAATGTTTATTAACATGCTTATTTCACAACTGGGAAGGTAATTTTAGGAAAATATGTCTTTCTGCTTCATCAGTGTTATTCAATATCTGTTTAAAACAAATAATTGTGTGAGGTAACATGAAATATACAAAGGCAAACAACAGATATCATTCCAGCATCTATTTTTATGACAATAATAGTAGTGTGTTCTTAGTCACATCCAGCTCTGTGACCCCACGGACTGTATAGCCCATTAGGCTCCTCTGTTCATGGGATTTTCCAGGCAAGAATACAGGAGTGGTTTGACATTTCCTTCTCCAGGGGATCATCCCAACCCAAAGATCAAACCTGAGTCTCCTGCATTTACAGGTGGATTTTTTTTTTTTTTCTTTACCAGTAGCACCACCTGGGAAGCCCAAGAGCTTTGCTAAATGCTTATGACATAAAGCAACGTGTTTAAGGAATGGTGGAGAGAGGACAGTTTGGATTATTGTATGATGTGTGCTGAGTGGAAGTTATGTGCTGAGTGTCCCCTCAATGAAACATTACATCTTGCTAGGTCAGCTGGAATGGGGTGGGACTGGGGCAAATTCCCAGAGAAGGTAGTTGGAACTTCCAGGTGAACAAGAGAGGAAAATACATCTCAGGAAGGAGGAGAGCCCTGCAAATCCAAGTCATGAAAATAATCAGGGAAGTGAAGAGCCAGTGGGTAGTTCTGAGAGATGGCTTGTGGGGGCCGGTGGAAGGGGATAAATTCCAGTTTTTCAAGGCTTGTAGCCTAGTAGAGGATTCAAAGTAGGCAATAAACAGCCGTCACAAGGTCTGAATACATCAACATAGTAATGCAGTGACAGGAAAACACACAGTTTTGGAGGTAAATTTGGGGATATAGTGGAAAGTTAAAAAATCCAGTTGGGAAGAATAGTACATTCCTAGGATAAGCTGACTTTTAAGCAGTTGCATAAATAGCCTGTGGTTGACAGGAATGAGCAAAATAGAACTCAAATTTAATTAAAATGTTCCTCTTTGGTTTCAAAGCACACAAACATTATGCAAAGCGACTTACCAGGATGTGGATCACTACAGCAAAGGCATAGCATTGGCTCCCCAAGGTGACACGGTTTCTATGAAACCGAAACTCTGTAATAATTTCTATCATCTCTCTTTTTTTCAGTGGTTGTCTGGCCCCTTTAGAGGAGAAGGCTAGACTATGCCAGGAAAAATATGGTAAAAGCATCTTGAATATGGAATGGCAATGGGAAACCCCAGAGGAAAAGAATTTCCATCACAAAGTGTTCTCCTCTCATGGAATCTTTGAAGTAGGCCACTGGACTGCACAGACCAAATTCCTCTTGCTTTGTTTCTTTTTTAAATTAATCATTTGAACATGTTGGGGCTTCAGATGTTTACTGGGTGATTATAAACACACTGAAGTACTGAAGGAAAACTCCTGGGACATCATATTCACCCTCCTCATCTTTTTAGATTTCATTTTGACTCACCATCAATTGGAATTTTTAATTCAGACTATTCTCAAATGTTATAGCAATTTTACATAGTATATTATCAAAGTTCCAAGTCTTTTGATAGGGTAATTAAACATGCCAAGTTTGTTTCTAGAGCCCCGAATCTACAGCCTCTCATCAACTGGTTAGTTACCATCGTTCATTGGGCTACTTTCTGTGCATGTCTTTCATAGTGTTTGAGAAATTTATTCACCTTTAATTCCTTTTAAGTTTAAAGAAAAGGGAACCCGATTGCTGACAACCTATGTGGGTGAAATTCCCAAAGACCTGCCATGCTTCTGAAGCCTTTTCATCTCTTTTTTTATTTTTAAAACTATTTTCTTCTAAAGAGAAGATTCCATCTTCCAAGGCTCAGGTATTGATTTTATCACTCCCTTTGACATAATTCTTTATTCCTTATGCATATAAAAACACCATTGATTTTCATAAGCTGGTGGCATTTTTTTTTTCTTTTTTCTGTCACTAGAAGTTTTGTTTGGAAAAAGGAGAATGGAAGCCAGTTCAGAGTAATCTATCTTTCCACATAAGTATTTCTGTGGCACTTATCACAGCAGTATCTGGACACTCGAAAGCACTATTAGACTAAAACACATACACTAGAGGAGGGAAAAAAAAATTGATGCTAAGAAAACAAAGTGTAAAACATCAAGAGAAATAGAAAAAAAAAAATTCTTTGTTCATGGACAACCAATGGGAGTTTAAAGAAATTCTCAGGAACAGTAGGAAAGACATTCTTTGCCCACATCCATTTATTTATTTAAAGCCTTCTAAAGGACTGTTCTGGGCCTTTGACTCAGGTACAAAATACCAGTGATACTTGCTGTGGCAAATTAAGGATGGAAAATGATACTTTTTCTGGTACCTGGGTAGAAGACAAGGAGAAAGTCGAGAAAATGACATTAAAATGACTGAGTACGAATGAACCATAAGTGTGTTTGAAATTCTCCAGTAGGGCAGTGGGTTTTTTTTTGGGGGGGAGGGGTACTCAAAAAAGTAGATCCGATGCTTATCCAGTTGAGTGTCCATAGGTTGTAGTATCTGTAATGAAATACCCTTAGGAAATGCATTGTTTGATGGTAGAAATTGCTGAATTAACTAATTGAAAGAGAAAGGGACTGAATCAAATTTCAAACTGACTTTGTCACTCAAGTGTCTTTTATCCCTAACCATAAGGTCAGTAAAATTACAGTGTTATATGCCAGAAGTTAATTAGGAGGACAGAATAGTTTATAACATAGAAGGCCATTTATTCTAGTCTTTTTAATATATAAAAGAGAAATTACTGAATAAATGCCCAGTTTCATATCAAAAATATAATCTGTTATACAATTATTATATATGAAACTTCATATTTGGATATAAACTGGTTCTCTTTGGCACATGGAATTTACAGATTTATATTACAACTTAAGCCAACACATGGAGAAAAGGCACAGTAATGGGAAAGGAATAAATACCTAATTTACAGAAGAGTAACCACCATAAAGTTTTATTTGTTTCACGATGTAATTTCTGAGTAAAAATACTCTCTGCTCCATTTCATGGTGGGCAACCTGCCGATACTTATGATTTCCCTCCTATTTTAACAAAAACGACTCAGACTTTTTATTTGACCTCATTATATAGTCAGAAACACCGTGGATAGAAATTACATTTCAATGAGTGAAGCAATCTTTACCTCAGATTTACGTAGAAGTTGGCAAATTAAAAGTATTTTAATAAGACTAGCAGTGATAGTTCAGGAATGAGATTTAAACTGAGCTTCTGTGCCGATGAGTGCATTAACTTTATTCAAAAATAGTGTATGTAAAATGGCACACAACTGACATGAGCTGATTATGATAATGTCTTAGTGCAAATTTTTGAAAATCAGGTACTATAAAAATATACCATTAACTTTATGTTAATAAAATATTTTGCTTGATGCCTTTTAAATTATTCATTTGAAGTAGTCTAAAAATATAAAAGAACTCTTATTATCATTCAATTTACATGATTACTTTTAAGTTCACTTTTTGGGTTTAACATAAACAGAGTGTAAAATTCACATCAAGCTTTTGGTATTTAAAATGTGTAATTTTTATGCAAAAATTGGATGCTGTGTTACATTTTTAAGGTTGTCATTAGTATAAATATAATTTTGACTTCTGATTTGAAACAATTTAACCCTTAGGAGAAATTATCAGGTTTCCCAGGTTGACTCATTACTGCTTCTTTGATTATAGATGAATTCCTTTGTAAAAACACATTTTAAAGAATCTAAGCATTGACTTGAAGCCCCAGGGGTTTCCACAGATGCATTTGATGAAATGATGGCAATTACCAGAGAAAAGGTTCCCTTTTCTCCCCAAAAGCTCAACTGTTTCAGGGTATATGCCCAGAGGTGGGATTGGTGGGCCATGTAATAGCTTTTTTCCTAGCTTTTTAAGGAATTTCCATGCTGTTCCCCACCATTGGTGCAGAAGGGTTCCCTCTTCACTACATCCTCTCCAGCATTTATTATTGGTAGACTTTTTGATCATCACCAAACCTAGAGCCTTTTATACAGAGTGAAGCAGGTAAGAAAGAGAAAAACAAATATTGTATATTAATGCATATATATGAAATCTAGAAAAATGGTACTGATACCTATTTGAATGGAAGGAATGGAGATATAGATGTAAGAATGGACTTGTGAACATAGTGGAAGAAGGAGAGGGTAGGATGAACTGAGAAAGTCGCATTAACATATACACATTATCAAATATAAAACAGATAGCAGGAAGCTGCTGTATAATATAGGGATCCCAGCCTGGTGTCTGATGACCTAGAAGAGTGGAATGGGGTGCAGAGGCTCAAGAGAAGGATATATATATATATATATATATATATATATATATATGACTAATTAGCATTCTCGTACAGCAGAAACCAACACAAAGTTGTAAAGAAATTTTCTTTCATTTAAAGAATAATACAAAAACTCACCTTTGATTCTAAATGTTAAAAAAAAAAAATTATGTGCCCAGGTTTGTGCTGGGCTCTTGATGGGTTTGCACTGGAGGACAGCACCCTAACTGCCTCTTATAGCTTATAGTCAAATGGAAATTCCTTACCATCACTTACAATCACTGTAATGGGCTTCCCTGGTGGTTCAGCTGGTGAAGAATCTGTCTGCAATGCAGGAAACCAGGGTTCTATCCTTGGGTTGGGAAGATCCTCTGGAGAAAGGAAAGGCTACCCACTCCAGTATACTGGCCTGGAGAATTCCATGGAGTGCATCATTAATGGGGTAGCAAAGAGTCCAACACGACTAAGTGACTTTCACTTTTGTTCAATGCAGTGCTCAGTACATAATGCTGCCTGGGAAGCAGAATTTACATAGCCAAAAAAGAAAAAAATAATACAGGAAAATAAAATCGGGTAAGAATTGTAAATATGGTGGGGCTTAAGTAGAAAGAATGTGATCTAGATTTTTGGAGAAGAGGTAAGTGCTTCCGTGGTTCAACAGTGAAGAATCCGCCTACAATGCAGGAAACTCATGAGATGCTGCTTCCATTTCTGGGTTGGGATGATCCCCTAGAGGAGGACAAGGCAACCCACTCCAGTATTCTTGCCTGGAGAATCTCCATGGACAGAGGAGCCTGGCAGGCTACAGTCCATAGGATTGCAAAGAGTCAGACATGACTGAAGCATTTGAGCACACACTAGTCACTCAGTCGAGTCTGGCTCTTTGCCAGGCAAGAATACTGGAGTGGGTTGCTATGCCTTTCTCTAGCGGATCTTACCAACCCAGGAACTGAACCCAGGTCTCTCACATTGCAGGCTGATTCTTTACCATCTGAGCCACAGCCCTTCAAATAAGAGAAGAATTGGAATAAAATATTAGTGCTATCTTCTTTAGAATATATACAGCATACCAAACCTAGTTCTGCTCGCAGTAAATAATTAAAAATTTACATTTACATATGCATGTATATATACTTCAGCCCACATGCAAATATAAAGCCAGTTATATAAATCATTACTTCAAGCCATACGAAATTCTAAATATATCTAGATATACAAAAAAAAAAAGTTCTTTAAATGCCAGACAATGGCTCACTTATTTCGAAAGGTGTTTTAAAGCTCTATTCTTGGGAAGGAAAAGAGAGCAGAAGAAAAAGGAAGTAGGAATTTGACTTGCATGTGCTATATATCTGCCGAATGCTTCTTTCTTATATGGGCCCAAGTTGTGATTGCCTGGTTCTTACATATTTAAGAGAATGAGGCTCTGTTGCATATCATCACAGGCCAACTTGCCATCAGTTATAGTGTTTGGCACAGGCAAGAGTTTCTGACTTTTACATGGTTCAGTATAGCCCTATCTCCCAAGAACAGTCCTAATTTGACATGACCAGACAAGGCACTGAGTAAGATTCCCAGGAGTTTGGTAATATTTGTAGAATCAGAATATCTTATCCTTTCAAATTTGTGAGAAACCTTATGAATTAGTCATCTCTCCTCCCACCCAACTGAAACTTCTTGTATAATGCCCAAGAGATGTTCATGTGTGCCTGCTAAGTTGCTTCAGTCATGTCTGATTCTTTGCGACCCCATGAACTATAGCCTGCCAGGCTCCTCTGTCCATGGAATTTTCCAGGCAAGAATACTGAAGTGGGTTGCCATGCTCCTCTCCAGGGGATCTTCCCAACCCAGGGATCGGACCAGCATCTCTTATGTCTCCTGCATTGGCAGGTGGGTTCTTTACCACTAGTACCACCTAGGAATGCCAAAGCTCAGTTTGAAAGACTAAAGAAAAATAGGATCAGTTTTCAATCCAGTCCCAAAGAAGGGCAATGCCAAAGAAGTTTCATAATACATACAATTATTTTCATTTCAAATGCTAGCAAGGTAATGCTCAAAATCCTACAAGCTAGTCTTCAGCAGTATGTGAACTGAGAGCTTCAATGTACAAGCTAGATTTAGGAAAGACAGAGGAACTAGAAATCAAATTGCCAGCATCTGTTGGATCATAGAGAAAGCAAGAGAATTCAAGAGAAACATCCACTGCTTGATTGGCTACACTAAAGCCTTTGACTGTATGGATCACAACAAACTGTGGAAAATTCTTAAAGAGGTGGGAATACCAGATCTCCTTACCTGCCTCCTAAGAAGCCTGTATGCAGGACAAGAAGCATTAGTTAGAACCAGACATGGAAAAATGATCTGTTTCAAAATTGGGAAAGGAGTACATCAAGGCTGTATATTGTCACACTGCTTATTTAGCTTATATGCAGAGTACATCATGTGAAATGCCGGGCTGGATGAATTACAGACTGGAATCAAGATTGTCGGGAGAAGTATCAGCAACCTCAAAAATGCAGATGATATCACTCCAATGGCAGAAAGCAAAGAAAAACTAAAGAGCCTTGATGAAAGTGAAAGAGGAGAGTGAAAAAACTGGTATTAAACTCAACATTCAGAAAACTAAGGTCGTGGCATCTGATCCTATCACTTCATGGCAAATAGATGGGGAAAATTGGAAACAGTGACAGATTTTATTTTCTTAGACTCCAAAATCACCACAGATGGTAACTGTAACTGTGAAATTAAAAGACACTTGCTCTTTGGAAGAAAAGCTATGACAAACCTAGACAGCATATTAAAAAGCAGACATCACTTTGCTGACAAAGATCCATCTAGTCAAAGCTGTGGTTTTTCCAGTAGTTATGTATGTGAGAGTTGGACCATAAGGGAGGCTGAGCACCAAAGAACTGATGCTTTTGAACTGTGGTGTTGGAGAAGACTCTTGAGAGTCCCTTGGACTGCAAGGAGATCAAACCAGTCAATCCTAAAGGAAATCAGCCCTGAATATTCATTGGAAGGACCTGATGCAGAATCCGAATTCTAATACTGTGGTCAGCTGATGCAAAGAGCTGACTCAATGGAAAAGACCCTGATGCTGGGAAAGATTGGAAGCAAAAGGAGAAGATGCAGGCACTGGATGAGATGGCTAGATAGCATTGCCAACTCCATGGACATGACTTTGAGCAAACTCTGGGAGATAGTGGAGGATAGAGGGCCTGGCATGCTGCAGTCCATGGGGTCACAAAGAGTTGGACATGACTTAGTGACTGAATAACTTCTATGAGTACCACTGACTCATCTCAGATCTTCAAAAATTTAAAGGTAGCCACCATATTATTTCAGTGTCCTCTGCCAAGCTTAGAATATTTGTTCTTCTTTTCATGAAAGAGTTTCCAAGTTATCTTCAATATTCTCATCTTTGTTAGGGCACCTTCAGGTTTCTTTCTTTTTTTTTCCTTTTTAAAGCATGTTTACTGATGCTACCACATGATGATCCATTGGTAAAACACACACATACCATGCATGCATGTACACATACATACATCACCTGATCCTAGCCTCAAGAAATTTATATTTAAAAAGGGCAGGTAAACATAAAGAATAACAAAAATACGTAAATGTGATCTGTGTTAAGCATAAAAAGATCATTCAAAACCAAAATAGAATATCCAGAATGCTACATAAATTCTAGACCTGATCTGACCTGCATGAAAACAGAAAAGATGTGACTGTCCTTGATCTGATTTCTACCTGATACTACAGCCAAAAAGATGACTTTAGCAGACACATTTTGAGTTCATGGTTAACAAACCTCTGTCATTTTCAAATGTATTTATGTTTATCAACTTTCCCCTACCCTCTACTTACATCACTGATTTTTGAACATCAACACAAAACCTTACAATTAGGAATGTCAGATTCCATAATCTTGGTTTTGGCCCCTGGGTCTAACGTGAATCATAATTAAGGCAGCCAACATTTTAAGTAAACTTTTAGATCAACTGGAAATATGATAAACATCATTCATTGATTTCAATAAGGCCTAAGACAAAGGTAAAGCCCCAAGGTATGCATCAAATGCTTCTCTAAGTTGATATACTGATACACATATAAAGCTTTCCAATGCCTAACCATCTGTAGTGGACAGTTGTTGTTCATGCTCCCTGTCCTCCACTTTTCCTTCCTTCTGGCAGTGTGTTTCCTTTAGAACCATTCTTCTGCTGTTTTCATGTTACGTCATTTTGAGGGCTCAGTCTATCCCTGGTTCTCGGAAAGTCATGTGACCAAACTTGGTCCATGAGAACGTTGACTTTTGCTGGCTGCAGAACTGGTAACATTATCCAAACCATTCCAAGGAAATAAAAGTCTTGACCTTTTGTATAATATTTGAGGAAAGAGACTCTCTGAATGAAATTGAAACTGGGAAAATTTAAGGTTGGGATTGCTAGGAGTCACCATATGGACAGGACCTCGTTAATCATTCAACTGACAGATGAAAGTGAAGCCTGGAGAGAAAGAGAAAGAGATGAAACCCACATCTAGCCATTCTAGAGTCAAAGCCGGGTCTAGACTGTGCTGTTACATAAGCAATAATATGAACCCTTTGGCTTCAGCCAGTTTGTGTTAGGTTTCTGTCATTACATTTCTGTCATTTGCCAAATGTTCCAACTGATGCACCATATTATTATCTAGTCCACATTTCCCTTTGGTGACAAGAATATCATGGGAGTCTTTGTCATCTGTTTTATTGAAATCTATATATAGAATCTCTACAATACTTTATATGATAATGAGGCTAGTAACTCTTTTGTCAAAGGAAATTAGATTTGTTTGTTTGTAGTAAATTTATGCTGGTTCACAGTGATCATCTCTTTTCTAAAGCCATCTGGTTAATAATCCACTATAGAAGCTTAACCAGTTTGGAAGACAAATTTCACTTGCTCTTTGCATCACTAACCATGGAATAATAGGTATTATTTTCCTCTGATATTTTGGACAATTTTTCTAAAGACTCAGGCACAGAATTCCTGAGGTTTCTGAGTATGAGCACCTTTTTAAAATACAGTAATCTCAGACCTCCAGAGTCTAGTTGTTGTATTTTTTAGTTACTGTTTGTTGAAAAGATATATAAAGGCAAAAAATGATCATGAACCTATCACTTTTAAGTGAAATTCTGTTTTATTAAGCAGAATTGACAAATTATCCTACTTGGATATAGGAAATATTATTTATTCAGTCTGTGAATAAATCTGTGTATAAATGACTTCCTATTAACTTTCAGTCTGGCCGCAGGAATAAGTGAACCAGATGGGGATAGTTCAGTTAGAGCGTATTTATTTGACGCTCTAAATGCCTAACATTTTATCCCTGGCCCTTTTCAGATACATGCAAGACCCCAAGGTCCCTTTCTTCTAAAATCTACTTCACTACTTCCTGTGAACCTCTATGGAGGGTGCACTTTTGACTCTGCTCAATAGGAGTCTTGGAATAAAAAGTGATGACCTGATGGGGAAGAACATTTGGGCTCTCAAACCCACAAAGAAGCTGGGGCGTGAGCTGACCCCAGAAAAACTTCACTTAGAACCAGAAAGTGGGGTTGGACATGGGGCAGTTCCCTTGGCTGTCTCTAGCACAGAAAAAAAAGAGAAACTATACTCCCAATACTCTCAGGAGATAATTACCTGACAGACTGACTCTAATGAAAAAAGCATCACACAGCACCTTCTTAAAAGCTTTCGATATGTGGTTTTTTAGTAGTGGTGCTCAAACATGGACAACTGATAATGCCCCAATTTTCCTTCTGCCTGCTTTAAGCAGTGCATTTAAAAAATATGGTTAAGCAAACTGCGGTTTAGGGGGAAATATATTTATTTTGACTGCAATAAACATTGTCATTTGGGCATATCACCTTTATGGTTGACACAGCCTTGACATTGTGACACGTTAGCTCAGAGTAAATACCAGGTAGCATTATTTTCTTTAACTCTATTGTTGCTGTTGTTGTTAGGAGTTGCCACCTATAAAAGGTTTCAGGCCAAAGTCTGACACTCTGTAACTCTTAGTGGGTAATTAGTGCCTTAAATGGCAAATGCTTTTATGCTCCTAGATGCAGTGATGAGATGTACTCTTTGGCCAGTCTCTGCCTTAATTTTTGAGAACATGGTTCACGGTGGACACAAAGCTGATACACATATTTAGTGTCTGCACATGACTAATGATTGAAATATTGTCAGAGGTTGTTTCCAAACACCAAGGCGTAAACTGCTCGAATGAAGAGTTTTGTAGTGCATAGTTTTGAGTCAAGTTTATCCTAAGAGATGTTGCACAGGAAGCTGAAGGATTTCAGAGAATGGTTCTTTTAATGTCTGGGTTAATGTGAATAGCTGAAGAGCTGTCATATTTGGGTTAAAACACCTTTGTAAGTGACTAGTGCTTTGAAACACAGGGAGGCAAATGTATAGTTCTCAGTGACAATGAACCCTTAAAATATAATGCCAGCACTCTTATTTTTGCCAAATATCCTTCTAGAGAAGCAGTTAGTTGCTTGGCTCAGAGGTATCTCTGCTGCTGCTGCTGCTGCTGCTGCTGCTAAGTTGCTTCAGTAGTGTCCGACTCTGTGAGACCCCATAGATGGCAGCCCACCAGGCTCCCCCTTCTCTGGGATTCTCCAGGCAAGAATACTGGAGTGGGTTGCCATTGCCTTCTCTGCATATTCCAACAGCTTGAGACTTTGACACCTGATGCCTGAATCATTGGAACCATCTTCCAAGTTATCTTCTCATCTCTGATCCACTTTTCTCCCCCACCCAGAATAATCTTCATAAAATTACTCCTATAGCACATATTCTTTTTGTCATTCTGCATTCACATTTCAGGGCTACAGACTAGGAGGAAATAGCCTTCAGTGGTGTGCTAGTTATCACAATTCTGAAATGAAAAGTGATGGAGAAATGTCCCATACTTTTTGCAGTGGTTTTATGCCCTAGCTTACTTTCTTTCTCACCCTGTTAGATGTGTATGTTGTATGGATAGGACAGTACAATGACAGGCAGGGTGACAGAGTATAAAGGGTATGATTTAGGACAGAGTCATAAAAGGTTATCTCTCAAGAGCCACATAGTCTCTGTTACAACTACTCAACTTTGCTACTGTAGTCAGAAAGCAGCCATAGACAAAACCTAAACAAATGAGCTTGGTGTTCCAATAAAATGGTATTTATGGACACAGTAATTGGAATTCCATTTCATTTTCATGTCTCCTGGATATATGTCTCCAAATATGCTTTCTTTGATTTTTTTCCAACCATTTAAAAATGTAAAAAAACACAAAACCATTCTTAGCTCATGAGCCATACAAAAACAGGCCATGGACCAGCTTTGGCTTGCAAGCTAGAGTTTATTGACCAAAATCACTGCAGATGGTGACTGCAGCCATGAAATTAGAAGATGCTTGCTTCTTGGAAGAAAAGTTATGACCAACCTAGACAGCGTATTAAAAAGCAGAGCCGTTACTTTGCCAACAAAGGTCCGTCTAGTCAAAGCTATGGTTTTCCAGTAGTCGTGCATGGATGTGAGATTTGGACTACAAAGAAAGCTGAGTGCCAAAGAATCGATGCTTTTGAACTGTGGTGTTGGAGAAGACTCGTGAGAGTCCCATGGACTGCAAGGAGATCCAACCATTCCATCCTAAAGGAGATCTGTCCTGAAAATTCACTGGAAGGACTGATGCTGAAGCTGAAACTCCAATAGTTTGGCCACCTGATATGAAGAACGGACTCATTTGAAAAAACCCTGATGCTGGGCAAGATGAAGGCAGGAGGAAAAGGGGACAACAGAGGATGGGATGGTTGGATGGCGTCACTGACTCAGTGGACATGAGACTGAGTAAACTCCAGGAGTTGGTGATGGACAGGGAGGCCTGGCGTGCTGCAGTTCATGGGGTTTTAAAGAGTTGGACAGCACTGAGCAACTGAACCGACTGTTTAGGAAAGAGATTGATTTGGTTATGGATCTGGGCTCTACCATGTGTATGATACTAGGTACAGGTGATCAAGCTTCTCTGGATATTAGTTTAATTGTTTAAGTGTGTGTGTGCATGCATGGGTACATTTACATGTATACACATAAATTTGCAGAATGTGATACCGATTAGTAATCAAGACCACTGCTTGGATTTGATCTTGTAACTCAAGAATTATGACCTGCCTGTTCTTTGGGAAATCAGATAATATATCTCTCATATGTAACCTTGAGAGCATCATTATCTTATATGTATGCAGTAATCACTGCTGATGTGAAAAGACTAGATTTCACCTCTCCACTATCTTAAGCTGTGAGGTGAAACAGCTTTGATTCAAATTCTGCTGCATGGACCTGGGAAATTTTTTGAAATTCTTTGATTTTTCAATTCTTCACCTTAATCTGGAAGCAATAATGATCTCTGCCATGCAAGGTTGCTCTCAAATTTACATGAAATAATGCATATAAAATACTTAGTACCTATCCTGAAAGGATGAGTCAACAAACAGAAAGTTGCTATTAGCAATAATACTAACATAAATATATTCAATTTGAATATGAATATATTCAAAAGATTTCAGAGAAACTATTGGATTAAATCTAAGTTATACAACTTCATTCCCACTGTGTAATCAACTGGCTATCCTAATTTTTCAAAATTCTTCTCTCTATGTGCTGCATACTTCTGTTCTGCCTGTTTTACTTTATCCTTCTCACAACTAGCTTATTCCAACTTAGGTGTCTTTGGTCACGAGCTTTCTCTTATCTGTTATTGCCATAACTTTTCTTCAGTTATTTGCTGTCAAAACCTCCAGATTCTTCTCAATAGAGTCATCCCTAAGACAAGCTTAGGCTTCCAGGTTACTCAGTGGTAATGAATCTGCCTGCCAATGGATGTGGGTTCAGTCCCTGGGTCAGGAAGATCCCCTGGAGGAGGAAGTGGCAACCCACTCAAATATTCTTGCCTGTGAAATCTCATGGACAGAGGAGCCTGGCACACATAGATCATGGGGTTGCAAATAGTTGGACACAACTGAGCATGCACACTTTGCAATATAATTTTGCACTTAATTATATATGATCACTTTTTAGTCTCTATTTCTTTTGTATTTATAAGTCTAACGTTGAGAATGAGATTGTGATCACCTGTAAAGGACGAAATGGTGATATCCACTGGTTCCCTTTTCTCTAAACTAGCCTTCATGCTTTGAGCACCCATATGCTAACTAAAGGTATGTCTTGAGTAGACTAAGTCTACCAGAGGGCAGACATACTGAAACCATACTCACAGAAAACTAGTCAATCTAATCACACTAGGACAACAGCCTTGTCTAACTCAATGAAACTAAGCCATGCCCGCGGGGCAACCCAAGATGGGCGAGTTATAGTGGAGAGGTCTGACAGAATGTGGTCCACTGGAGAAGGGAATGGCAAACCACTTCAGTATTCTTGCCTTGAGAACCCCATGAGCAGTATGAAAAAGCAAAATGATAGGCTACTGAAAGAGGAACTCCCCAGGTCAGTAGGTGCCCAACACGCTACTGGAGATCAGTGGAGAAATAACTCCAGAAAGAATGAAGAGATGGAGCCAAAGCAAAAACAATACCCAGCTGTGGATGTGACTGGTGATAGAAGCAAGATCTGATGCTGTAAAGAGCAATATTGCATAGGAACCTGGAATGTCAGGTCCATGAATCAAGGCAAATTGGAAGTGGTCAAACGAGATGGCAAGAGTGAATGTCGACATTGTAGGAATCAGCAAACTAAAATGGACTGGAATGGGTGAAGTTAACTCAAATGAACATTATATCTACTACTGCAGGCAGGAGTCCCTCAGAAGAAATGGAGTAGCCATCGTGGTAAACAAAAGAGTCCGAAATGTAGTACTTGGATACAATCTCAAAAATGACAGAATGATCTCTGTTCATCTCCAAGGGAAACCATTCAATATCACGGTAATCTAAGTCTATGCCCCAACCAGTAATGCTGAAGAAGCTGAACAGTTCTATGAAGACCTATAAGACCTTTTAGAACTAACACTCCCAAAAGATGTCCTTTTCATTATAGGGGACTGGAATGCGAAAGTAGGAAGTCAAGAAACACCTGGAGTAACAGGCAGATTTGGCCTTGGAATGCGGAATGAAGCAGGGCAAAAACTAATAGCGTTTTGCCAAGAAAATGCACTGGTCATAGCAAACACCTTCTTCCAACAACACAAGAGAAGACTCTACACATGGATATCACCAGATGGTCAACACCGAAATCAGATTGATTATATTCTTTGCAGCCAAAGATGGAGAAGCTCTATACAGTCACCAAAAACAAGACCAGGAGCTGACTGTGGCTCAGATCATGAACTCCTTATTACTAAATTCAGACTCAAATTGAAGCAAGTAGGGAAAACTGCTAGACCATTTAGGTATGACTTAAACCAAATCCCTTGTGATTATACAGTGGAAGCGAGAAATAGATTTAAGGGCCTAGATCTGATAGATAGAGTGCCTGATGAATTATGGACTGAGGTTCGTGACATTGTACAGGAGACAGGGATCAAGACCATCTCCATGGAAAAGAAATGCAAAAAAGCAAAATGGCTGTCTGGGGAGGCCTTACAAATAGCTGTGACAAGAAGAGAAGGGAAAAGCCAAGGAGAAAAGGAAAGATATTAGCATCTGAATGCAGAGTTCCAAATAATAGCAAGAAGAGACAAGAAAGCCTTCTTCAGTGATCAATGCAAAGAAATAGAGGAAAACAACAGAATGGGAAAGACTAGAGATCTCTTCAAGAAAATTAGAGATACCAAGGGAACATTTCATGCAAAGATGGGCTCGATAAAGGACAGAAATAGTATGGACCTTACAGAAGCAGAAGATACTAAGAAGAGGTGGCAAGCATACACAGAAGAACTTCACGAAAAGGATCTTCATGACCCAGATAATCACAATGATGTGATCACTCATCTAGAGCCAGACATCCTGGAAAGTGAAGTCAAGTGGGCCTTAGAAAGCATCACTACAAACAAAGCTAGTGAACATGATGGAATTGCAGTTGAGCTATTTCAAATCCTGAAAGATGATGCTGTGAAAGTGCTACACTCAATATGCCAGCAAATTTGGAAAACTCAGCAGTGGCCACAGGACTGGAAAACGTCAGTTTTCATTCCAATCCCAAAGAAAGGCAATGCCAAAGAATGCTCAAACTACCACACAATTGCACTCATCTCACATGCTAGTAAAGTAATGCTCAAAACTCTCCAAGCCAGACTTTAGGAATCTGTGAACCGTGAACTTCCAGATGTTCAAGCTGGTTTTCGAAAAGGCAGAGGAACCAGAGATCAAATTTCCAACATCTGCTGGATCATGGAAAAAGCAAGAGAGTTCCAGAAAAACATCTATTTCTGCTTTATTGACTATACCAAAGCCTTTGACTGTGTGGATCACAATAAACTATGGAAAATTCTGAATGAGATGGGAATACCAGAACACCTAACCTGCCTCTTGAGAAATCTGTATGCAGATCAGGAAGCAACAGTTAGAACTGGACATAGAACAACAGACTGGTTCCAAATAGGAAAAGGAGTACGCCATGGCTGTATATTGTCACCCTGCTTATTTAACTTCTATGCAGAGTACATCATGAGAAATGCTGGACTGGAAGAAGCACAAGCTGGAATCAAGATTGCTGGGAGAAATATCAATCACCTCAGATATGTAGATGACACCACCCTTATGGCAGAAAGTGAAGAAGAACTAAAGAGCCTCTTGATGAAAGTGAAAGAGGAGAGTGCAAAAGTTGGCTTAAAGCTCAACATTCAGAAAATGAAGATCATGGCATCCGGTCCCATCACTTCATGGCAAATAGATGGGGACACAGTGGAAACAGTGTCAGACTTTCTTTTTTTGGGCTCCAAAATCACTGAAGATGGTGATTGCAGCTATGAAATTACAAGACACTTACTCCTTGGAAGGAAAGTTATGACCAACCTAGATAGCATATTCAAAAGCAGAGACATTACTTGGCCTACTAAGGTCTGTCTAGTCAAGGCTATGGTTTTTCCAGTAGTAATGTATGGATGTGAGAGTTGGACTGTGAAGAAGGCTGAGCACCGAAGAATTAATGCTTTGAACTGTGGTGTTGGAGAAGACTCTTGAGAGTCCCTCAGACTGCAAGGAGATCCAACCACTCCATTCTGAGGGAGATCAGTCCTGGGATTTCTTTGTAAGGAATGATGCTAAAGCTGAAACTCCAGTACTTTGACCACCCCATGCAAAGAGCTGACTCATTGGAAAAGACTTTGATGCTGGGAGTGACTGGGGACAGGAGAAGAAGGGGACGACAGAGGATGAGATGGCTGGATGACATCACTGACTCGATGGGCGTGAGTCTGAGTGAACTCCGGGAGTTGGTGATGGACAGGCAGGCCTGGTATGCTGCAATTCATGGGGTCGCAAAGAGTCAGACCCTACTGAATGACTGAACTGAACTGAACTGAACACTGTTCCCAATTGTGAATCTACCTTTATCCGGATCCTGTGTAAAGACCTCCATATAATGGAATATTCTCTTTCCACCGGAGGTTGTCATTCACTGCCTTTTTCCCTCGTGCTTACTTACCTGTAACATCACTGCTTGAGCTCTGTTTCAGCTGTTTCTGGGCCAGAGATACATTTTACTTTTAAAATCAGTTTATCTTGTTGAAACTTTTAAGCAAATCTTGTTACACCAAGTAAAGTGCCTCCTTTTTGAAATGTTGAGTTTTTGGATTCCCTTTTGAGTATTTCATGTGGATTCTGAATTATTCACCACATGATGCCTGATTTTTTCCACTGGAGTTCATTGGAAGCCGGGTTAATTGTGATGCATTGAGTAGCAGTTGGCAAGACTAGATGAGGTCATTGAAACAAAGATTTCGCACTTCTGGACACATTGTATTTTGTTGCATTGGAGATTAGGGGGAGGTAAATTTTCTTTTCTTCTCTTGCCTTTTTCCCTTAATATTGTATATGCATTTTATTTTTAATTCAGAGGGTGAGGAAAAAGGGTGGGACCTGGGAGAAGGGTGATTATGATGACATTGTTACTTTCTGCCAGTGTAGTATCCCTTCTCAGTGCCTCTGGCCAAGGAGGTTTCATCCAAATGCCCTTCCAAGCTTGTGATTTCCTCTATCCCATCAACCACAGGGTGCTCAGTGGGCACCATGTGATGCTGCTCTGCCCTGCAGACTAAACCTTCTGGTTTGACAATTCCACAGACCCATGCAAAGAGGAGAGGGAAAGCTGCCTTGGTATTGAGTTGTAGATTGGAAAAAATGGGAAGAGACTTAAATGAAAAAATTATTTGCCAGCTCATCTCTTGGTCTTCTCCTATCCCCTTCAGCAGGGGAAGATATCAAGCTGCTGAAATTTAAAACAATAGGAAAAGCAAGCCCTGCATCTTACTGAATAAATCCAGTTCCCCTGAGCTTGGAGATAATACCATTAAAGCCCAGCTTTGGTCAGAAAGACTGAGCCTCTTTCTGGGAGCTCTGAAAAAGCAAAAGAAATGAAAAGGAAATCATCTCTTTATTTAATAAAAGCAAGGAAGAAAACCACTTTTCAGCTGTAGCTCTTCCCTACTCTGTGTTATCTTTTTGTTTGGGCAGCAATTGCAGACCCATATGCTAAGCAGTGGAAGATATTTTTCAGAAGCATTTGTCTCCTTGGGAGGCTTCTAAGCTTGTTTTATTGGCAACTGTGAAACCACCACTGGGTCTGTCGTGTGGCTTTTCTCCAGATGGTTTGCATGGGTGGCTCATTTCTACTGGATGAAATCTCCCTTTGGACTCCAGTTTGGATTTGAGAAATGTGTGCACCATCTAATCTTTACTTTCATTTGGTAAAATTCTCATACTGTTTCACCTGTAGGCCCTTTGTCTTTGGAGTTTTGATGAGTAAGAAGGAAGTAACATGGTGGAAGCCAATGTCAGTAGCACTGATACAAAGGAACAGTCTCTGAAGCTTCATCAGCCGTCATTGTCAATTCCAGTTAGGATGGGTGACAAGTGGTCTGACAGTTTTCTCAGCACATGCAGAAACCACCATCCAATGGAGGCTCAAAAAATCTTACAGAAATTCACCTAAAGGCAGATGGCAAAACTTTTATTACGCATGTGGGTTTGGGTTTTTTTTTTTTTTCTTCTTCTCTTCTCCAAGACAGTTACTCACACAATTCATGGCAAGGACATTTGTGAGTATCCAGGAGAGAGCAGTCCTTTCAGATACATTCATTTCACTATTACCACTTAAAAATAGAATGCAAAAGTACATAATGCGTTACTCTAGTCTGCAGAGGATAAAAGTTGCACTGTAACTTTTTTTTCCCATTGTAACTTTTTTCCCCACTTTTACATATTTCATTTTCATTTCTTCAGTTGCCAAATATATTCTAACTGATTGTGCTTTACATGGGGTCACGGAGGTAACTGTCTAGTATATCATGCAGTTGGCTTTTTAGGGTTATACAGAAATGGATTTGAATGGCTACACAATTGCTCACTGATGGGTGTACTCTGGCAGGTTACTTAGGATTCTGAATCTGTTTTTCCATCTGTAAAATGGGGCAACATGACCTTACTCAGGGTTGATATGAAGATTAGATAATACAACATGTTAAATCTTAGCAAAGGGTTGTTACCTAACAAACTCAGCTTTTGTTGTTTTCTCTTTGCTAGTTCTGATTTTGTACTATATGTGTTTTAACTCAGCTAATTTTCATAACAACTTTGCATGCTAAGTAATATAACCCCCTGTTCATATGGGGAAGCTAAGGCAAAAAAAGGTTAACTTTCACAAGGAAACAAAGGAATAATTACTGGCAGTGGAATTTGCTCCTGTGCTCTTAATCACTACTCCATTTTTGGCTCTCTGTGTAGTATGTCGATGACCAAAGAATTTTAATTCTCTTTGTCACCAGTTTTCTGAACCTTTCATTTCCCTTACCTGTACAACTGATGTGATTGGAACACTGGCTTTTAAAAGAAATAGAAACACCCTGATATTGGACCCTCCTGGACCCAGTCTATGAACATTCCCATTTTGTACTATTTACTTATTTTGACTCTGGCAATATTAATGTTTCTGATGCAGAGGTCATTCTGATACAAAGCCCCAGAAAGATAATGAGGGTAGAAAAAGGCATATTAACCAAAAAAAAAAAAAAATTCTCAGCTTTCTGTTATCTGCAATTTTACATCAATCCACATGCAGAACAAGAATCTCTGTTTTTGAAAATGGTAAGCTACATCTCCTAACCGAGGGTAACTAGAGTCAATATATGGCTGTAATTTTTTTCACTCCAAGATTTCGCCACCTGGTTCTCGCTTGTAAGTGACCTTGGGCCTTTAAGGTATTCACATGGAGCTGTCATGCTTCTTTGTAGTTTAAACAATTCTCATTTCAGCAATGTGTTTGGCAGCAGCCTCCCCCTTTTTACATGGCAATAGTACAATACAGGCTTTTAAGGCACTCTTAACAGAATTACCCCCATGCTGTTTCTTTTCCTGATATGTCTTTTCCCTTAGTTCATTTTTAGTACTTATGAAGGATTGTGTGGGTTTTTTTTTTAGCATTCATCTGTACTAAGAGTAAGTTGTAATCAAATTCCTTAATATTAATAAATGGCAGATGGAATTTTTTATGGCAAGGGAAGAAAAAAATGAATTTAAGTTCACTGTGCTGCTAAATGTTAATCTAAATGAATCTCTTTCTTACTGAATCAACCAGCTTCCCATCTTTACAGATGTGTATGGCCATCCTAACTTAAGGCAGCAAGGTAACATCTGCTTTCCTAGAAGTTCCATAGGCGATGAGCATGTGTGTGTGTATATGTGTGCACACGCAGACTCCTTGCTCTTTCAGGACATCTATAGATTAAAAATAGGATGCAATAGCAAAAGTCATTGTGAAACTTATGCACTGAGAGTATCTGAAGATTTGGTATCAGGCATCATCGGGAACAACAGCAAGAATCATCAGGAAACCAAAACCTACTAATACTGGTCTAAAATGATTCCTTGCATAGAAAAATAGGGAAGCAAGCATTAAGGAGAAATCGACAAGGCTATTTTTAAGATGGTTAAGACTGAGTGCTTACCACCACATAGTCACTGCTCTATAGACTTTAGTGTGTATTATTTCATTTAGCTATCTCAGCAACCCTGTGAGCTGAAGGCCATTATTGCTATTCCCAATTTCCAGATGAAGAAACTGAGTCTCAGAGATGTTCAGCAACTCATCTTAGGTCACTCAGCTGGAAATGATGGAGACGAGATCTCATCTGACTTCATAGCTTGAGTTCTTTGAGGACATGTATCACAACTTTCCAGTTGGGTGAACTAATAAGGTTAGAGGGCCAAATAGCCACGTGTTATATGCAGATGGCACCACCCTTATGGCAGAAAGTGAAGAACTAAAGAGCCTCTTGACGAAAGTGAAAGAGGAAAGTGAAGAAGGTGGCTTAAAGCTCAACATTCATAAAACTAAGATCATGGCATCCAGTACCATCACTTCACAGCAAATAGATGGGGCAACAGTGGCTGCCTTTATTTTTTTGGGCTCCAGAATCACTGCAGATGGTGATTGCAGTCATGAAATTAAAAGACACTTGCTCCTTGGAAAGAAAGTTATGACCAACCTAGACAGCATATTAAAAAGCAGAGACATTACTTTGTCAACAAAGGTCCATCTAGTCAAGGCTATGGTTTTTCCTGTGGTCATGTATGGATGTGAGAGTTGGACTGTAAAGAAAGCTGAGTGCCGAAGAATTGATGCTTTTGAACTGTGGTGTTGGAGAAGACTCTTGAGAGTCCCTTTGACTGCAAGGAGATCCAACCAGTTCACCCTAAAGGAGATCAGTCCTGGGTGTCCATTGGAAGGACTGGTGCTAAAACTGAAACTCCAATCCTTTGGCTGCCTGATGTGAAGAGCTGACTCATTTGAAAAGACCATGATGTGAAGAGCTGACTCCTGCGAAGAGCTGATTGGAAGAGCTGACTCATTTGATGCTGGGAAAGATTGAGGGCAGGAGGAGAAGGGGATGACAGAGGATGAGATGGTTGGATGGCATCACCGACTCAATGGACATGGGTTTGGGTGGACTCCGGGAGTTGGTGATGGACAGGGAGGCCTGGCGTGCTGCAGTTCATGGGGTTGCAAAGCGTCAGACACGACTGAGCAACTGAACTAAACTGAACTAGAAGTGAAATGCTGTTGCTTAGACTAAAAGGAAAGTGTGGGAGCACCCTTTAACTGCTCTGAAAATCATATTGCTCATCCATGAAGTGGAGTCATGGGAAAAGCAATAAAAAGAAAGAAGTCAAAAGAAAAATGGAAAAGAGAGGCTACAGATAGCTGAAGTAGCCAGAAAGGCAAAGGAGTTTGCCCATCTGAAGAGTAGAGAAGAATGCTAAGTTTCAGTGAAAGAGAAGACAGCTTTTTAATAAGCAGCTTCCATCTTCACACCCCACAGAGCACTGGGGTGCCACATTAGAGATACATCCATCACTGGACAGAGCTACAGAGAGAGTAGGCCCTGGGGCGTTTAAGGAAAGTGCCAGTCAGGTCCTGCATTTTGCCTTAGCCTCTGAGAGTATGAATCTTTTTTCACCTAATCCCACTTTGTGTTAATCAAAACAGATGAGGGGTGAGGCTTACTCAGGAATGACATGAAATCATTCATTCTGCTGCAATAGAAAGCTAAGCTGTGTTATAGTAGGACATACAAGTTATAAAACACACAAAATCTCTATGCATCCATAATGATTAGTCCAAACTTGAAGGAAAATCAGAGAGTACCCTTCTGAGAAACAGATTTTAGTTTTCTCTTTGAACAAACCTAGGCAGAGTACCTGCTATATAGCTGACATTCAATAGATGAGAGAGACAAAGAAGGAAGAAATAAAGAGGAACAAGAAGCAGGAAGAGAGATGGCAAGGAAGAAAGAGGTGGGGAGAGGAAAGGAGGCCACACATATGTATAAATGACTAAGTGAGCATTGTATCCTCATTCACTTAGATGCTTTTATTTATTTATTTTTGGTTGCACCTCATTACATATGGAACTTCTCTGACCAGGGATTGAACCCATGCCCCCTGTGGTGGAAGCGTGGAGTCTTGACCCCTGGACCACCAGAGAATTCCTATGTGCTTAGTCACTCAATCATGTCCAAAGCTTTGTGACCCCATGGACTGTAGCCCACGAGGCTCCTCTGTCCATGGGGATTCTCTAGACAAGTGTACCAGAGTGGGTTGCCATGACCTCCTCCAGGGGATCTTCCCAACCCTAGGATAGAACTCAGGTATCCCGCATTGCAGGCAGATTCTTTACCATCTGAAACACGAGGGAAGCCCTTAATCCTTCATAGATATTACTGTTATTATACATTTGATGTAACCATTGAACCTGAATCTTATTTAGAACATTAAGGTACTATATTGTGAGAATGTTGAAGTCTATTGTGACTTTAAAGGTTAAATAATTATTATTTTTTTACACCCTAAAATCTCTTTGAATATCTGAGTCCTTTTAAATAATTTATCACTCTACATCCTAGCTCTATGTTAACAACTTCTGATTATAAACAATATGCAGGTTTGGAGTTATCCCTTCCTTAAAGCTCTTTTGATGTTGTTCAATTTTTGATATTCCATCCCCCCTCCCAGTGGATTCACTGTGAGTAAGCTAGAATGACATATAGATGGAGACTTAATAATTCCTCATTTTACTCATGCAGGAATCATTCTCTATGCTCTGACTTTGGTTGATAAGACAAAGAAAGAGAATACCATGCAAAAAGATTATTTTTTAGGGGAGAAGACAACTGCTTGAGAAATCAATATTTTGAGCTTTTATTCCTTAATATGTTTTGTACAAAGTTGGTTGTATTGTCTTTCCATGTGTCTGACATGTGAATACAAGTGTCTCCATTCTTTAAGAAAAATGCAAATGTCCTAAATAAAATCTGCTGACATTCAATATTTTTTTCAAGAATATAAAATTTTATTATAAGGGTCTTATTCACTTAACTCTGCAAGACACTGTCTTCCACTTGTGAAATAGTAGCATGGCTGATGATTGAAATCAATGCTTTATACTATCAAGGGAATGTAAAGCCTTATCTAATATTCAGTACTAAAGAAGGCAGAAAGGCCTGCAACACTTTTAAAAAGAGTTCTACTCCCTGGTGGGTCAGATGGTAAAGGTAAAGAATCTCCCGGCAATGTGGGAGATCTGGGTCCGATCCTTGAGTGGGGAAGATTCCCCTGGAGAAGGGAATGGCTACTGACTCCAGTATTCTTGCCAGGAGAATTCCATAGACAGAGAAGCCTGGTGGGCTACAGTCCACAGGGTTGAAAAGAATCAGACATGACTAGGTGACTAACCCTTTTGCTTTTTTCACTTTTCTACTCCTCAGCAATTAACAATGTAAAATTTAGTTCCCTTAAGTGTTTTATTATCTACCTGGGAAAATTCAGTTACCTGTAACTACTTTTGATGCCCAATAAGCCTATTTCTTGTTCCTCAAGTAAATAACCCATTCTAGATATACCGTACATAATTAAATCTGGAGTAAGTTTCAGAGTTTCTGCTCTGGTTTCGACGTTTTGAAGTCCTGGGACCTTCAGCAAATTACTTAAACTCTCTAAATCTCAGTTTGTTCATATAGAAAAATGGAAATGATAGTAATGCCTGCCTCACAATGTTGAGGAATTTGCATTGAATATTTAATATAATGCCTGGCACAGTGGACATCCTTAATAAATGACAGATATTTTTACTTCAAATATTTCACTTTAAATATTTTGGAAGCAATATGAGAGTTTCTAAAGACTAATTAAAGGCAATATATTTTCTAACAACTTTGAAGTCATGCCCTCTAAATATAATTAGCATGAAATTCTCAGCACAAAGGTGTAAGTTCATCAATAGTCATTAGTCCCTCTGTGTCCCTTCACGATCTCCAGCAGTCCAAACACTCTCCACAAACCCAGTTTCTAGAAGATTCAATTCTGTAGTCAAATGGTGTCCAGGTCACCTTACTGTTCCCTGCCTAGGCCGTGTCAAGCTATTGATATATAGTAAAAGATGACAGCCAGGAAGGAACTAAAGTGTTTATAACCAGTAAATAAGTAATAAACATATACCAATGGCACCCCACTCCAGTACTCTTGCCTGGAAAATCCCATGGACGGAGGAGCCTGGTGGGCGGCAGTCTATGCGGTTGCTAAGAGTCAGACACAACTGAGCGACTTCACTTTCACTTTTCACTTTCATGCATTGGAGAAGGAAATGGCAACCCACTCCAGTGTTCTTGCCTAGAGAATCCCAGGGACGGGGCAGCCTGGTGGGCTGCCGTCTGTGGGGTCACACAGAGTCAAACACAACTGAAGCAACTGAGCAGCAGCAGCAGCATGGGTTCTAAAGCAGAGTTTTAGGTTGAAGCCTTCATTCTGCGTTCATTAGCTTGATGACCCTGGTATACTTTCTTTTCTTCTTTTTTCAAATGTGGATGACAGTATATGCACTTCAGAGGGCTGTTGTAAGTGTTAAATTGAATAGCGAATGTTAAGGGTGTTTAGTATATTGTTAGCTTCTTGTGCAACCCTTCCTTCTTTAGCCTCTCATCATGTCCTCTGGGTTTCCTCCAGCCTCAGAGCAGGGTCCTTCTCAGCCTCCCTGCCAGCCCCGTGCCCTGCTTGACAAGAAATGGAGTGCCTGAAGGTTCTTGGTCCTTTTACCTACATAGTTGGCCCAGACGTCCTTATCCAACCCCACATCTTAAAGCACCACCTAATTCTCAGTGGAAGCTCTAATTTCCAACTTACCAACACTGCTGAAGTAGTTTACATTGGCCAAAACCATACAGAAAGGGTGGAATTGGCATAAAATCACATCTGTCTGATCCTGAAGTCCAGCTATTGAAAATGTAAGTGGGAGAGAGAGAGAGAGAAAAAAAAAAAAAGATTTAGTGCGAGTGCCACAAGTACAAGTTCCAAACAAGAAAAAGAGAAGGAAGCATTAGAGTGTTTACTTGACTTACTCAATCTGAAGGAATCATGCAGTTTTTCCATATGATGGTACAGCTTATCCTTTAATTAAAATTTTAAAAACAGTTTTTGAAGGTTAAGAGTTCTATCTAAAACTTCACATCATTTTCAAGGAAAATTAATGAAAATTATTAATTGTTATAGCTCATTTGTAAGAAGCTAGATGAGAACATTATGAAAAATTAGTGAAATTATTATCAGATGGAATAATTAAAGATCAATTGTGAAATAATCACATAATTCTAGCTATACGCTGTATTGCTCTTCATTAATCAAAGATAATCTGGAATTGCAATACTTAATTAAATGCAAAAAAGTGTTTGTGTGTTCTGGCTCTGAAAGGAGATAATTGGAGAGTACAGAAGCTGTACAGTTATCAGCTTTTGCTGATTTTTTTGTAAAAATGTAAATTCTACAGTGTGGGGGTTGGACACTTTGTGGACTGTGTAAATCTCACTTAACATAGATATTCCTGCTTTCAATGAGGTAATAGTTGTCTCTTAATCCTGAAAGAAAGGCGGGGCGGGGGGGGGGAGCAATTAATTCATCAGTAAGAAGAAAGTAATGCATCTTATTTTGGCAAATGTATTGGATCTCAAAGGCCCATGAACAAATTCCATCTCACTTTGCTTTCTTCTTTGCCAAATTAGCGACCTACTGGCTAAAATCCTCAGTGTTCCTTGAAAGAGAAAATAATTCATTTTTTCTCCCATTTGTATAATAAAGTGAAGTGAAGTCACTCAGTTGTGTCCGACTCTTTATGACCCCATGGACTGTAGCCTACCAGGCTCCTCCGTCCATGGGATTTTCTAGGCAAGAAAACTGGAGTGGATTGCCATTTCCTTCTCCAGGGGGTCTTTCCTGACCCAGGGCTTGAACCCAGGTCTCCCACATTGCAAGCAGACACTTTACAGTCTGAGCCACCAGGGAAGCTCTAGGTCATGTGTAATTTTCCTATCAATCTTTCTCTCCAGGAGTTACAGTGAAGTTACATGTTAATTTCTAATGCCTTTAAAAAAATAATTAACTTAAAATTTATATGCAATAAATTGTTAATTTATTAAAAGATATGAATTAAAATGTTAATTTATTAAAAGATACAAGTTATTAATATTTGACAAGCATATACACACACACACACATATATATATAAATATACACAAGTACATCTTTGGTATCACCATGACAATAAAGATATGAAACATTTCCTTCTTTCTAGAAATGTCCTTGTGCTCCATCCCAGTCAGTCCCCACTCCCACCTTTGCATAAGGCAACCACTGTTCTGCTTGTATCATAATATAGATTTGTCTTTTCTAGAGTATTTTTCTAAATGCAAGCATACAGTGTGTACTTTTTTAGGTCTGGCTTCTTTTGCTTGCCATGATTCTTTTGAAATCCATTCCTGTCAACTCTTTCCTTTTTCATTCCTAAGTAGTACTTCACTGGGCTTTCCTGGTGGCTTAGCTGATAAAGAACAGCCTGCCAGTGCAGGAGATGCAAGAGACTTGGGTTTGATCCCTGGGTTGGGAAGATCCCCTGGAGAAAAAAGTGGCAATCCACTCCAGTATTCTTGCTTGGAAAATTATATGGACAGAGGTAGGCTACAGTCCATGGAGTCTCAGAGATTTGGACACAACTGAGCGATCACTCAGACAGTACTTCATTGGCCTTCCCTGGGGCCTCAGATGGTAAATTAATCCAACGGCAATGAGGGAGACCTGGGTTCAATCCCTGGTTCAGGAAGATCTCGCTGAAGAAGGGAATGGCTGTCCATTCCAGTATTCTTGCCTGGAGAATTGCATGGACGGAGGAGACTAGTGAGTTCTTGTCTGGTGAGAATTGCATGGACAGAAGAGTCCATGGGTCACAGAGAGTCTGACATGACTGAGTGACTGACACTTTAACTTTCAGTACTTCATTGGATGAATATGCCACAGTATACTTATTTTTATTTACCTTTTGATACATGTTTCACTTATTTTCAGTTTTGAACTACATTTAAAAAAAAAAACTACTTTGAACACTTGTGTATAAGTTATTTGGTCATATTGCGAATCACTTTTCATATTGTTTTATGTCAATTGTTCGTTCTTGTTTACTGTATCAACCAAGTAAAAATCAATTTCAGAAATATCTCCAGGATGAAGGAAAATTGCTTTCCACACTGCATGTGGAAATATAATCAAACATTGAAATGTCTTCTTTTTGAAAAGAAAACATGTTTACATACATCATTTCCTTACTTCTTCGCATTGTGCTTTTGCAGTAAGTAGGAAGATACTATTATTACTCTTAGCTTACAGATTGTCAGCTGAGTCTAAGAGGAGTTATGCAGTTTACTCAACACCGCATGTCAAAACCAGAACCTGCATTGCAACTTCTCAATCTGAGGTGCACTTTCCACTCTGCCATGTAATTTTTTTTTTACTTCCTTCTTGCATTTATTAAGTTCCTTCTGCTTACCTGACACAATGTTAGAGTATAGGGAGTCACATAACAACAACAAAAATCCATGTGCTCCCTCGAGGAATTTATTAAATTGAGAAGACAATGCATGTACATGAAAGAAATTGAGTGCAATTGTAAGGCAATTAGTTAAGATTGTTAGAAACTTGCATTCTGTGCTGCATTGAAAACAGATGTTGAATTAATAAATCACTAAATAAAGAGGTAGGGAGTTATTTGGAAGAGGTTCATTAAGGAAGTGATTTTTGTGCTAGATATTGAAAACAAAAAATATGGCTTGAGAAAGAAGAGGTAAGATAAAAATTCAAGTACGTAAGTTTATGTAATAAGGAGGAATTTGGATCAGTGGGACTGAGAGGATTTACTTTCAGATTGAGCACACAGGGTGGGGCCAGTTGAATGGCAAGTTGAATTATATGGAATTTTCTCTGTGGAGAGCAGACAGGCATTGCAGATTCTTAAGCAACGGGTGCAAGTGAAAGAGGAGAGTGAAAAAGTTGGCTAAACGCTCAGCATTCAGAAAACAAAGATCATGAAATCCGGTCCCATCACTTCATGGCAAATAGATGGGGAAACAGTGGAAACAGTGTCTGACTTTATTTTTCTGGGCTCCAAGATCACTGCAGATGGTGACTGCAGTCATGAAATTAAAAGATGCTTACTCCTTGGAAGGAAAGTTATGACCAAGCTAGACAGCATATTAAAAAGCAGAGATATTACTTTGCCAACAAAGGTCCATCTAGTCAAGGTTGTGGTTTTTCCAGTGGTCATGTATGGATGTGAGAGTTGGACTGTGAAGAAAACTGAGTGCAGAAGAATTGATGCTTTTGAGCTGTGGTGTTGGAGAAGACTCTTGAGAGTCCCTTGGACTTCAAGGAGATCCAGCCAGTTCATCCTAAAGGAGATCAGTCCTGGGTGTTCATTGGAAGGACTGATGTTGAAGCTGAAACTCCAGTACTTTGGCCACCTCATGCGAAGACCTGACTCATTTGAAAAGACCCTGATGCTGGGAAAGATTGAGGGCAGGAGGAGAAGGGGACAACAGAGGGTGAGCTGGTTGGATGGCATCACAGACTCAATGGACATGGGTTTGGGTGGACTCTGGGATTTGGTGATGGACAGGGAGGCCTGGTGTGCTGCAGTTCATGAGGTCACAAAGAGTCAGACACGACTGAGCGAATGAACTGAAGTGAACTGAAGCAATAGGTGGATAGTGAGTGACATAGTCCAAGTGAAGTTTTAGAAAGGGTCAGCTGGTCACATCTTGCAGAATAGGGTAGACTGGCAAAGAGGCTCATGCAAATACTATCTGTGCCCTAGGTATGAGGGGATGAAGACCCAGACCAAGGACAGGAAAAGAGAAGTATGAATGTTTTTATAAAAACAGATGAGCTATTACCACTCTTCACTGAATGTTATCCTAATTCAGAGGCATTCAAACAAAATTTCTCTAGAAACAAAATGTCCTTGTGCTAACAGAACCAGATTTTACAGCCATAGAAATGATCATAAAGCTATGCTTTGCAGGACTTAATTTTGGCCTGAAGCTTAATTTCTTTTGTTATAATTCACCGCCTGTCAACTTACCAAAGGATGCACTGACTTGCTTATTTCAGCTTCTCTCTTTAGAGTATGGTTTAAAATAATACCCATCAGTCTTAATCTCAAGTATTTTCCAAAATGTTTCCCAAATTAATAAGTGCAGGATTAGGACCAGTGAACCTATAGGGGAATATGACAAAAATAGCTTACCCACAATTAGAACTGAAATCTTCTTTCATTGAGCAATAGGAAATTGGCCAAACTCAGCAGCTTTTCATATTGTGCTGTGTCAAGGGGTCCTTAAGGCAAGTGCTCGCCAAGTTCTCTGTCCCTGTGGCCCAGTAATCTTGTGGATGGCTTTATTTTGTTCCCAATTTTCAGGCTGCCAACTTCAGTCTCATTCACCATGTCCTGGGCCGGCATGTAGGTTGGATCATGGTAATTAAATAAACTATCCTCTTAAACAGATCTTAATTAAATTACCATATCCTCTTAACCAGATTTCAGTTACAGGTGCATGAGGACCATGGCGGATTGAGGACCCTGTCCCACAACATACGTGCTCTCTAGAAAACAGACTAGAGCTGTAACTTTTGATTGATTTGAAAGCCAAAGAAGCTCTTAACCAGAAATTATAATAATGAAGTTGTTACTTACTCTTGTCTTTCTGAAATGAGTCCAGTAGTTGTTTCTATGCTTTACCATTGGGAAGACCTCATAAACTTGAGGAAGAGATAAACTTCAATTCTTGTTCTAACTTCTTCCTGCTCTTGGCTCTCATGACACACTCTGGTTTTCCTCTAACCCCTTGGTTTCCGTTCCTTACTCTTCCAGATTTCTTCTGCTCTGCTTTCCCACAGAACACTCCAAACCTCAGTGTTTTCTATCTACACATGCATCTACTTTTATGCAGTAAAACACCACCTATTTCCTAATGAGTGTTGTATTTGTATCTCCTTTGTGAACTTAGCCCCAAGACTCCTGACCCTAACTTTGAACCTGATATATTTATCATTGGCATGCCAATATTGACAACTTAGGCTCTCTAATCCTGCTCTTCCCTAAGTTGTATCATCTCACAAATGTGCCATCTCAGTACATCTATCTAATTGCCAGATTTCAAGATATAGACTTTTTTCTTGATTTCTTTCTTCCAACCTCCGTATTCAATTCATCAGTAAGGCTGTCAATGTTACCTCCAAAATCTCCCAAACTGTGCCTCTGTTCTCCATCTCTGTTGCTTTCATCTTTGTCATTTGTGCCTGAGTAAAAAATTTATGAAATGGTCTAGCCTCATTTCTTTGACTTCTATAATCCCCAGCCTACACAGGAGCCAGAGTGGTCTCTTAAAAACCTAATTTCAACCATATTATTTCCCTTCATAGAAGTCTTCACTTAACATCCAAACTCTTACCCAACTGCACAAGTCCTCTTTCTCTTTTATCAACTTTAATTCTCCATTCATCGTGCCAACTTTCATGCTGTGCCTTGAATTTATCAGCTTTGTTCCTGCTTAGCGTACTTTGTCAGTGCTTCTCCTGTGGGCCAGTGCTTTGGTTTGGTGTCCTCTGTTCATAGTGCACATTTTTCCTAATCTCCCAGTCTGAAGTCTCCTCCACCTCTCCCTGAGTTACATCATCCTACAGTACCCAGTTTTATCTATCATTTATTTATTCATTTTTACTTCTCAGTTTCCTCCAATTAGAAAGTAAGCTTTATTAGAGAAATAATACTATCACTTGTGTCCAAAACTTCCCCCAACATCTAAACTAGACCTAACATGGTAGCTGTTTAATAAATAATATTTAAATCAGTAAATATTTTAATACTGTTGTATATACTGTCATCTTGTATCCAGTTCACTATTCTTTCTTGCTTGGATTATAGCAAGCCAGCTCACTCTTGGTATCACTTTAATATCCATACCTCTAATTCACTATATGCTTACAATCTTTTAAAACTGCAATCTAAATATAACAGCCTCCTCTCTCTCATAAATACATACCATACAAGACCTGACTCAATCTACTTCTCCATCTCATCCCCTGTTACTCTCCCTCTCTAAGTTCAATATGCCTCTTCTTCATCCCCTGCCCCCCACCAAATACACTAATAGTGAAAGATGGTTGGAGATGGCTTCACTACATTTTTCAGTCATCAGTATTCAGAAATGCTGGTAGTTTTTTACTCTTGCAACCTCACTATATTGCCTATGCACTCTGCACCAGGATGTTTTTATAGGCTCCTTTTTAATTTGTAAAGAGAAGGAACAGGAGGCCCAAAGGTGATTACCAGTCAGAGAGGCTCATTATTAAAAAGGTCTGAGACTTGTGGCAAATGGATGACTGTAAGATACAGGTCAAATGGATTTCGCACTATTCAGGCTCAGGCTGAATTACAAAAATTAAATAGCACTCTAATTAACCAGACTAGTTAGTACATAATTCAGTTCTCTGGAACTTCAGCTGATTGTGGTTTTTCAAATATTGCATAACGCACAAATAACAAAAAGAAAAAAAAATCCTGATCTGGTTGGTTTTCCATATACAGACTTCAAGGATAAGAAAAGATTACAGATTTCTGCAAAAGCAGAATTTTTCTTACACTCTAGGAGAAAAAAAGGTGAATTCTGTTTTTCAAAGAGAATAAAGGATTAACCTCGTGAAGGATAAAAGAAGTTTTGCATTCTGTTGTTAACTGCGCATAAATCCTGATTTGGGCATTTTAGGACTACACCAGATGAATGAAAAGGATAGGAGATAAGATGAAAACAAAATTGTATCAAGTTTTATATCTAAACCTGCCTCTCTGATTGCTCTCTGAAGGTGTAGGGTAGTCATTCGACCTAAGATTTGCTAAATAAAGAGAATGATGACATCAGCAACAATTACTTAAATTCCTGATAGAGGCACAAAACATGTTAGGAAACTTCTCAGGGAGACTTGAGATATGAGAGGGCTCTGTGCAAATACTCCAGAAATTTTCGAATTAAAGCCTCTGCCTATAAAACAAAAACCAAAATGAAGCCTGATTTTACTAATGCACAAAAGAAGCACTGGGGAATCACCAAAAAATATGGGCAAATATAAAAGCTGATACATGGAGCAAGCAAGTGGTTCCTTTAGAAATTAAATAAAATATCAACAAAGGAAAAATACAACAAAAATTGCTGTTTTCAAATACCTAAATTTTAAGTCAGTGAAATATTTGAATTTGAGGGTTAATTTTATACTTTTTACAGTAAGTCACTTCATTTTTAAATTTTCACATACATGATTTCATATAATCCCGTAATAACCCTTTTTATCCACCCCTCCACCTTCCCCTCTCCCTGTTGATAACCAGTTGTTTGTTCTCTATATCTGTGAATCTGCATCTTATTTTGTTTACTAGTTTGTTGTATTTTTTAGGTTCTACATATACTGTATCATACAGTAATTTGTCTTTTGCTGTCTGACTTTTTTCACTTAGCATAATGCCCTCCAAGTCCATTATGGATTTTTTAAAAATACCTTTAAATAATAGATCTTAGCTTTAGACTTATAATTTAGTTCTATACCACTAAAAAAATGAATTAGTTAATATTTTTATGGCTATCACCCTGAATTTTCTATTACAGATAGCAATGTCCATAGTTTCTGTCAACTTTAATGAAGGTCTGTTTATGATCGGATAATTTATTCATTTATGCAATAAACAAGTATTTATAAAGTACTTGCTGTGTACAAGACACTGCTTTCATGATAAAGCATACCATTTCCTTTTCTTTATAGAACTAAGTCTAGTTGTAGAGGGTGGGAAGAGACATAGGCAAAAGGAAAATGTCAGATAATAAGAATTTCTATGAAGAATATAAAGCAGGATGATATGATGGAATAATACTGATGGGTGGATGTGGCCATTTTAAAAGAATGGTCTGAGAAGGCCTCATTGAAGATGTGACATTCAATCTGAGACCTTTATGATAAGAGTGAAGCATGCAAAGTTCTCGGGGAAGATTCCAGGCGGAGAGAAGAGGGCAAAGGCCGCAAAATGAAAACGTGTGATGTGCCTGAGGAACAGAAACTCCGTGTGCCTAGAGTGTAGAAAATGTCAGAGGAATGTTGGGATGAAGGAGAAGTTATCGCTGGGGGACAGTAGGCCTTGGTAAATGTTGCAGTTTTATTTTCAGTGCAGTAAGAAACCACTGGAGGGTGATTTGCAACTTGGAGGATTAATTTGGGGCTGGCTATAGGACTTATTTTAAGAACTTTGAATTTCACAGCTAGGAAGGCTTTTTTTTTTTTTTTTCCTCAAACAACAAGAAGATATGGGAAAAGACTGAAGATCTTGAGCCTTTGTGTTACATTGAAACTGGAGTTTAAGCCTTTAGATCTTGAGGCCACTCAGCAAGACACACTTTACATATTTAACTTAATCAGCGTGCCAGGCACTATTTTAGGCACTGGGGATACAGCTGTGAATAAGAAAAGTTTCTTCAGACTCACAGACATAGAGAACAGACTTGTGGTTGCTAAGGAGGAAGGGAGACAGGGATGGAGCCTGAGTTTGCGGTTAGCAAATGCAAACTGTTATATGTAGGATGGATAAAGAATGAGGTCCCACTGTATAACATAGGAAACTATATTCCATATCCTGTGATAAGCCATAATGGGATAGAATATAAAAAAGAACATAAATATATATATATGTATATATAAGTGAATCTCTCTACTGCAGCAAAAATTAACACAATTTTGTAACTATGTTTCAATTAAAACAAGTTTCTTGTCTTCAGTTCAGTTCAGTTCATTTCAGTCGCTCAGTTGTTTCCGACTCTTTGCGACCCCATGAATCACAGCACGCCAGGCCTCCCTGTCCATCACCAACTCCCGGAGTTCACTCAGACTCACATCCATCGAGTCTGTGATGCCATCCAGCCATCTCATCCTGTGTCGTCCTCTTCTCCTCCTGCCTCCAATCCCTCCCAGCATCACAGTCTTTTCCAATGAGTTAACTTTTCTCATGAGGTGGCCAAAGTACTGGAGTTTCAGCCTTAGCATCATTCCCTCCAAAGAAATCTCAGGGTTGATCTCCTTCAGAATGGACTGGTTGGATCTCCTTGCAGTCCAAGGGACTCTCGAGAGTCTTCTCCAACACCACAGTTCAAAAGCATCAATTCTTCGGCGCTCAGCCTTCTTCACAGTCCAACTCTCACATCCATACATGACCACTGGAAAAACCATAGCCATGACTAGATGGACCTTTGTTGGCAAAGTAATGTCCCTGCTTTTCAATATGCTATCTAGGTTGGTCATAACTTTTCTTCCAAGGAGTAAGCATCTTTTAATTTCATGGCTGCAATCACCTTATAGTCTAGGCAATAGAATAGAGGGAACATATTATAACATTGAGCACTTGCTGAGGGTTCTTTTTAATACACAGGTTTCTCTATTGGTCTTTCAGCTACGGGACCCAACTGTATTAAGTTTATCAATTTTGATTGCCCTTGAACCCATTAAAATGCTTGACGCTTAGTAGGTGCTCAATAATTCTTAACTGAACTGAAATAAACATTAGCTTTAATCTCATTGATACATTATGTTTCGTTCTATGAATGTCTTCTCTATTTTTTGAAAACCATATTCTACTTTTGAACATAAACATACTGGAAAATCATTTTTTTCTGAGAAGGGTTTATGTTTTTACAAGCCTTTGCTATATTAGTCGCTATCCTATCCTCAATCTGTGACGTGCAGTCTACCTTAATCCTGTGAACTTAAATCTTTATGGCATATATCTATTTAAATGATGAAATGTGAAATCAGTTAAAGTACCCAATTTTTGGTAAACAGTGTTTTTCATAGCCACATAAACATGCCCAGTTTTGCCTTTGCGTATCATAAAGGAAGTCATGAAATAGAGATTCTTTGTTCTTTTCTGTTTTCCATTTACACGTCCTGTTATTTTAAAAGTGCACTAATTTATGATTATTGCAAAAGGTAGTTTAAAATACCATGTCATTTTGGTCTTCCTTTCGATTTTCCCCTTACTCTTTATGTTCCAGGTCCAAAGAATCATGGACAGTTCCCCCAAAGTGTCATGTTCTCTTGCATGGTACCCATTCAACAAGATTAGTGAGTGAAGTCACTCAGTCATGTCCGACTCTTTGCGACCCCGTGGACTGTAGCCCACCAGGCTCCTCCGTCCATGGGAATACTGGAGTGGGTTGCCATTTCCTTCTCCAGGGGATCTTCCTGACCCAGAGATCGAACCCAGGTCTCCCGCATTGCAGTCAGACACTTTAACCTCTGAGCCACCAGGGCATTCAACAAGATTAGAATGTCTTTTTCCCTCTTCTCCTCCCTCTCATGGACTTTATCTTCAACGTTTTGGTTTTAGCTTAACTGTAACCATTCTAAAAGACTTTGTTTAACCTTCTGTATCTGGATTAGCAATTTATGTTTGTCTGGTTACCAACTTTGTCACATGCTATTGTAATTTCTATTACTCTTAAGTTTCTTTTCTAGACTATAAACTCTCCAAGGGCTGGGACTTGATTGTAATTACAATTCTGAGGCTACATCCTGACTCAATGACTATTGAAGAATGGACCTACTATAACAAAAAAATCTACTGAGTGAATGAATAAATGGATAAATAATTAGCCATCATTTTCTAAGGCAGATGATAATTTGTTCTCATTGTTTGGTACATGAAACTGAAGGTCTTTGTTCATATCTATGGCTTTCCTAGTCTCCCAAGTTCTATATTTAGAATTTTCTTATAGTATGATACTTATGTTATGTCAGAGCAATACATCTTTTTAAAGTCTGGGGTAGGAAAGAAAGAAGACAATCTACTATTGGTATAAATCTGCTCTTAGGACCCATTTCTCAGGAAAAGCCGATTGGGAAGAGTGGTGGTTGAAGATCGAAGGGCAGGAGTCATTAAGGGACTGAACCAAGAATCATTTCCACACTCAGTTTTGTTCCTCTGATATTCTGGTTCACAAAAGCTCTGGCTTGACTGTTGACAGTCAACATGTGAGAACTGAGGTTTCTGCTTCTTTGTACAAGACATCTTGTGTGGTTGTATGAGAAGGAGTGAGAATGTTTTTGTCTCATGAATAAAAACTGTGCATTTTGATATTGCTGACAAAGAACTAAAGTTACTAAACCAATGATATACTCGTGGGGAATATGTTGAAAAAATAATTCACTCTTTTTTCTTTCTTTTTTCCCTCTCCTAGCTCTTCACCAGTGTTTAATTCAACCTGAGGAACCAGGAACTGAGGAGGAAGGAAGTAATTGATATTCAAAGCCTCTATTTTTAGACACCTTTACACTTTTCTTTTGCGTCTAACTAGCAAGGATTTTTCCAAACAAGCTTTTAATTAGCAGGTGAGTTTAATTGATACGTGGGTTTCTCAGAAGGGGAAGGGACCTCAATGTGGAGGAGGAGGGGGGAGGGCTTCCATCATTCTCACAATACAAGACCATTAATTCATTTGCACCTGGATGCTTTAAAAGATCCATTTACTGTAGCAAAGAAAGAAGGCAGAGACTCAAAAGGGTGGAATCTGTCAGAGAAGAAAGAGAGGCACTATAATTTAACATGCTATCTGGATGATTTAAACCTTGGAGAAAGATTGCTACTGATGACCAGATATAGAAACTAACCTGTTTGCATACAGCCAGGTTCTGTCCAAGAGCTGAGAAGAGATTAATGTTTCAAAATCAATGAGGTTAATATTTTTTTTAAGTTTTTAGTTTGCAGGAAAGTGAAAAAAATAACATATAGGTAAATCACTTTCATTGGTCTTAAAATAATATTAATATAAGTGAGTGTGAGAATGATTTAAAAGTGAAATCCTGGGTAGTTTTGCTGTTTATGGAGGCAGGAGAGAACACATATCCTGTGTTCAGTTTTGCAGAATGGCAGGTTGCGGGAGGCATCAGGGGTAGGGGTATATACATCATGAATCATAAACCATTGGTTGCATGCAACAACAACCAATACTGAGTAACGTAGGTAGAAAAACAAAAGGATAAATTAAAATCATATTGGCTATATCACAAAATCAAATGAATAGCTGAAGAGAAAGATAGGAGCTAGAAAAGTTCAGAAATCTAGGTAAGAAACTAATAGAGGGTGTGATTGGCATCTGGTTGGTGAAATTTGATTAAAATCTGTCTCCTTCTCCCCCCACTGACAGGGGAAGCAAGATACTTCCATTCAACCAATATCATCTCTGGTGAGGGACAAATTGTTCATCAGTTTACAAAATTCTAGATGCTGATACAGTTTTGACCTACTCTAAAACTTTATGTATGTAAACACACATGCACCTATCACCTGTACATGAATATGTAGACATCCATGGTCACAACATTGCGATTACCAAATTTTCTGCTGATATTCCAGCACCAGAACTCTCTGCCTGTCTCAAGATGATTATAGGTGTTGAGCAGGCATGTTGAAACTCTGTGCCACGTCAGACATTGTTAAAATGCATAGTGTCCATTAGCCTGAGTGGAAGTCTGCCTTCCAGAGGGAGAAAATTCTCCTTTGGTTCCCTGCAGCTAGCAGCCATAAAAATATGGCTGCAGTGTTACCCTTTAAGATGCCTTTTCAGATTATTTGATATTTATTCTTTAAAAGAGCCTTAAATAATAGCCTGGACCCTGCTGAGTTCACCACAGAACTGTCAGAGACTTGTATTTATTGGACAAACAGTAGTTACTTAGAACGCAGAGTCCTAGAGGAAAAGCCAGCTACATAAACATCTCCTACCCCCAAATATCTGCTTCAGTGATGGACCCAAACTGAAATTTTTATTATTATTACAGTAGAAAATGATTATTTGTTTGTAATGGGAAGATATAGTTCATTATTTAAGAAAGAACCCACCTTCTTCAAGATAAATTTGGGGCATTCCTCATATGTATCCTGAAGACTCTATTTCCTTTTCTTCATTAGAAAATAAAATGAGTGAGAATGTTTGGAAGACTTTTGAATGACCTCATGGTTAGTCCAAATGGAAATGCATTACTGTCTTTAACAGAGTATTTAGATTCATAACTTGGCTTATGTATTGGTGCTGTGTGTAACAGAAATATCTGAAGAGAACAGCATATCCAATTACAGTTCTGCCTTGTATGATTTGTGGTCTTCTCTGTGTATCCTTCACTAGAATGTAAGCAGTGCAAGCTCTCAGAGCAGGCAGCTCCCCTAGTCTAGCCTGTGCTAACGATGGGAAGGTAATGAAAATAAGAACCCTCGAAGGTTGTAATTGGTGATTCAGCCTCCTCGACCACATGGAAATTAATTGGCCAGATGTTCCCTACCCAACTGTAAAAGGGGGATAATGTGGGAGACTGAGTTTTCAACCTTCCCCAGGTGTGCACATTTGAGCAGGGAAAAGTGACTATAAGTGACGTGATGACAGGTGCCGTCCCCATGTTCCACAGTGCCCTTGTGTATCTGTTATATATTTAGGACTTTTCCCCTGAGGCACTTCAGAGATGTGAAAATAGATAAGGAACTAAACCAAAGGACCCTTAAAAATAGAAAAGAAATAGTTGAGAAGTTGTGAATTTTGTATTATGTGAATATTAATTATATTGTTATTTAAGGCTATATTTATACCTATTGTATTTATACCTATACAGGTATAAATTATAATTATATCAGGTGCTATACCAAGCATTTTACATTTGTAGATAACCTTCATGACCTTAGCAGTGGATACTTATATCATCTTACTTTTTAGATACATCAACTGGAGTTCAGAGAGACTGAATCAATCTTTCATAGTTACACAGGAAGTAAGAGAGCACATCTTGAGGATCTAATATCAGAGCCATGGGTTTACCTACTAAGCTAGATAGTTTCCAAAGAGCAGGTTTGTTCACATCTGCAAGGTAAGGTGATAAGCCCAGTATTTGCACTATCTCATTTAATCCTCAAAACCACAGAGAGATACAAAAATATGTCCCCATTTCACAGAGAAAAATATAGAGATGACAAGAGATTGAACTTGACCAAGTTCCCAGGTAACTATGGAACAGGGAAAGTGCTCAGATTTAGTTTCCTCTGACTGCAAAGCCAGGAGTTAACCACAGTGAAGCTGCACCACAGAAGGAATACTTCTTTTGAAATTGAAAATATAGCTTTGTTACTCTGATTTAAGTCTGGTTTCCTTCCTTGTCCATATTCACATGCTTACATTCCCAGCAAAAGTGATTATCCTGCCGTCTTCTCTGCAGCATTTCTTTGAGCTTCAATTTTGAATGGAGCCCAAAATGTCCCCTGATTATTCTATGCAATTGCCCTCAAGGACTATTTAGGAAGAAAATGTTGTTCTTCTAATAAAACAGCACAGCTGTCTCAAAGAGCTTTTAATCCATCTTTTTAAAAGATGTGGACTTTCTAAAATAATGTCGCCCCCATTTGTCTTCTCTGAAAGAAGATATTTCAAACCCAGGAGCACCTATCATAATAAACCATTAAGATGACTCCAGCCTTTCAGTGTATTTTTAGAATTTCATATTTCACCAAATGTTGTTATATATAATTCATGGTAGTGGGATATGATGGGCTATGACATTTATCTCATTTGCGAAGAAAGACCAAATAACTCATTGTCCCACATACACAAATAAATTATTCTTGTCCCCAAGCATAAGATTCTGTTTTGTTAGTTTCCTCACCTTAATGGATTTTATTTTCTACATTAATACTTTTTGCAAAAGACTCTGACCCTTAATATAAGTTGGCTATTGTGAAGGAAGGAAAATCCCTGGAAACCAGACTCACTGATCAAAAAATGAAGCATTAACAAAGCAGTCTATATATCTAGAAGTAAAAGCAGGTCTTGAGTGATAATTATTTTGTAGGATTTCATTCAGCGTTTTTGTCACATGTCAAACATGAAGAGAAAGCTTAAATTTTCCCTGCCCTTTGAGTGGACACCATCTATTTTAGCTCAAGGAGGGCTCAGGGTTCTATTTTTCTTTCTTTCTTCAATTTTTAAAGGGTCCTATATTTGATTCTAACATTACAGTGCTATACTTGATTCAAGAACTTCTAAAAACTAAATTTGAAAGTCTTAATGTGATGCTTTAGTCCATATGACATTTAAACATATATATGAAAACGTATAAGTGGATTTTTTCCCTAATTAAATTGTAATAGTATGTTGAGAATATGCCTCACTAAGTTTTGTCTGTATTTTCACTTCTTATTCTTCATAGGCATGCATATTTCTTAAGGTTTTTAATCTTACCTGGTGTGAATTTTAGTCTGTGGTGTCCTAGTTGATTAACCTCCTTGAGATAGATAGTTCTTATTCTTTCTCGCTTTCCCAATTCATTGGACATTCATAAAAGCACTCGAGAACTCTTTTGCAAATGGAAGTGAAATTAATTTAATGCATTTTTAAGCCTTTTGTCATGAAAATTTCTAAGCACATATTCATAGAATGACTAAAGATATACATAAATGCTTTTATCATAAGCAGCCAATATATAGCATATAAGTAATATATAGAAAGCATTTAAATTTACATTTATATATACATAAGCTTACACAAAATAACTTACTTGATATAAGCATCATTACATACTTATATATTTATTTAACTATAAATATTATATTGTTACAGTAGATGGTAGATACAGCATGTATGTGTTCTCTTTGCTAAACGTTTGTGTGTGGGGGAGTGGTTATATAAACCTCTACTGCATCAAGAGGCACTGATGGCTTAGCTATAATCTTTTATCAGGAAATATGTAGGACAGAGGAGGGAAAAAAACATCCAAGTTAATAGTTCTAGTATCAGCGGTTACCACACCTCAGCTGGACTTCCTGGATTTTGATATCATCTGAGTACAAAGCTAATAATAATTTCAAAGTTATATGGCCACTGGTCTCCACTAAGAGTGCCACAGAAAGGACTTTTTAGAGCCCACTGCAGTGGAGAGTTTTAGAGTAGTGAGACAGTCCTGCTAACATCCTTTTAATAACATCTTTTGAGCCAGACAAATTGCTACCTACTTGACCATTTTGCATTAATTCTGGTTATTTTTCAGTAATCAGATGATTAGGACAAGGAAACAACCCGTGGTAATTCAACAGATTCTGCAAAATGTAATTGCTTACTTGGACATAGAGTAGCCAGTAAAATTATACCACTTAATGCATTTAATATTTAACATAAAGACTGAGAGGTAGAAAATTACAGAAATAGGACTAGATGAAAATATAAAGTCCTTAGGGAGGGTAGCAATGGAGCTGAACACATTTTGCGTGTCTCTGAGGTGCCAGTTCCTCTGACAGGTATGTTACACCCGCAGTCTTATTTAAGTATCATTCTTAGAGGGTAAATTGATTATTTCTAGTTTTCAGATAAGGACATCGAAATCTGGAGTGTTTAAGTGACTTGCCAATGTGTTTACTTCTAAGAGGGCTTTCCTGGTGACGCAGATGGTAAAGCATCTGCCTGCCATGAAGGAGACCCAGGATGGATCCCTGGGTCAGGAAGATCCCTTGGAGAAGGGAATGGCTACCCACTGCAGTTTTCTTGCCTGGAGAAGCCCATGGACAGGAGCCTGGTGGGCAACAGTCCATTTGTTCACAAAAAATCAGACACAACGGAGTGATTAACACTTTCTCCTACTTCTAAGAAGTCTCTCTTTCCACTTCCATTCTGGATAAAAGCATTGTTGATTGTTGCCATCCTCTTCCTAAGACCTTGAATTTAAGCTTCTTGAGGACTTGGACTTTATCTTATTCTTTATTGTGCTCCAGAGTCTGATACATTCACTAAATGCATTCAACCCATATTTCTTAAATGCCCAATATATGCCAAGCCTAAGAAATAATGCAAACAGACAAACAGCACTCCCTATCCTCCTATCCTCCAAAAGCTGACATTTTAGTGTAGGGAGGCAAAGAGTAAGCATAAGCATTAAGTAAACTATATACGATGTTAAATGGAAAAATGCACTGTGGAAAATAATAAAGCAGAACAGGGGGCTAGGAAGAGAGTGATCAGGGAGTTTTCACAGAGAAATGGACATCTGAACCCAGACCTGACAAAGTGAAGGAGGAAGCCATGAGTACATGTCAAAGGAATTGTTTCCCTAAGCAGAAGGAAGAGCCAGTACATGGGTGTGAGCTGGAAACAGGCCTGACTTGTCTGAGTACAGCAAGGAGGCAAGTATGACTGGAAAGGAGTGAATGAGGCCCAGAAGACTACAGTGTAGGAGCAGACAGATGTTAGAAGAGGAGGATGAAAACTCCTAAGCCATTGTAGGCAATATACGCTGAGTGAGATGTGAAGCCAGTGGAAGTTTGAACAAAGGATGTGGTGTGACCTGACTTACCTTTCCTCAGATGATCACAGATGGCCACATAGAGAACAGACTGAAAGAGGTCAAGAATGGAAGCAGGGAGAATATTTGGAAAGTCTTAAAATAATACAGGGAAGGATAATCACATATGGTTTAAGCTGAGAATACGTGACAGTGAAGGTGGTGAGTAGTGTGACCCATTTGAATGTAGAGTTCCAAAGAATAGCAAGGAGAGATAAGAAAGCCATCCTCAGTGAACAACGCAAAGAAATAGAGGAAAACAATAGAAGGGGAAAGACTAGAGATCTCTTCAAGAAAATTAGAGATATCAAGGGAACATTTCATTCAAAGAATTGATGCTTTAAAACTGTGGTGTTGGAGAAGACTCTTGAGAGTCCCTTGGACTGCAAGGAGATCCAACCAGTCCATCCTAAAGGAGATCAGTCCTGGGTGTTCATTGGATGGACTGATGCTGAAGCTGAAACTCCAGTACTTTGGCCCCCTGATGTGAAGAGCTGACTCATTGGAAAAGACCCTGATGCTGGGAAAGATTGAGGGCAAGAGGAGAAGGGGACAACAGAGGATGAGATGGTTGCATGGCATCACTGACTCAATGAACATGAGTTTGGGTAAACTTCAGGAGTTGGTGATGGACAAAGAGGCCTGGTGTGCTGCACTTCATGGGTTCGCAAAGAGTTGGATGTGACTGAGCGAGTGAACTGAACTGAAGTGTGATTCTGGATATATTCTGAACCTAAATCTGACACCAAATATCAACAGAGTGTGAATAAAAAAGGCCAGTCGAAGATGACCTCAAGGATTGTGGCCAGAACAACTGGAAACATGGGGTTACCCTTTAACAGAGAGTCGGTCTATTGTAAGACTGAATGTTCTGGGGAAAAGATATGGACCTGGGTTTTTGGCATGCTAACCTCAAGATGCCTGGTAAACATCTTACCTCAGATACTAATTCGTCTGGTGACTGGATATCCACCATTATCTGGAGTCCAAGAAAAAGTTGGGGCTTGAGGTATATAAATAGATACAGTGTCATTGCTATAAAAATTATCTCAAAAAGCCTTAAGGTTTAATGAAATCTCCATGGAAGTTAGTGTGGTCTCAGTGGATACTAGCTCTTAGTTGATACATGAATGGATGTATACAATAGAGATGAGATTGGAAGAAGCCTAGTTTGTCTAACTTCCAAGACAGCATGTTTGCTATTCTTTATGTATTTCCAGATTTTTAGTTGCCGTCAAGAAAAAGTTTCTGGTTATTCTAAGGAGCAGTGATAACAAAATAATTCATGTAAAAGGTACTGGGGTACTTAAAGAATTTTTTGAAGGAACTGGAGAAACAAGTTCAAATGCTACCTAAGCAAAAATGGAGCTTAAAATTTCAGTGATTTAAAACAAGAAGGTCATCAGTATATCAGTCTTAGCACCAGAGAAAGAGTAGTGATGGTACTAATAATATTTGATATTAAGGAAAAGGGGATCCTTTTTAGTCAGTGTCTGCAATGTGACAGAGCATTAGCTCATTTAGTCTTCATACCATTTTTATGAAGTGCACATTACTCTCCTTACTCTGTAGATGAAGAAGCTGAGAGTCAGGGGAGATTATTGGTCCTGATGGGTCACACAAATGATGGGTATCAGAGTCTGGATTCTGATCCGGATTTGTCTCAGTCCCAAGTCCATACTTCTCCCATTTTACCAGACTGCCTTTCTAAAGTGGTTAAAAGTTATGTAAATATATGCCTCATTCATTCAGAATAAGGCTTGCTTTCTTTTCAGTACACTGTGAGTTCAGCAGGGCTGATGGCTTTTTCCTGTTTAGAAAGGAAAACTAGAGCTAATGACCTGACCCAACTCGACTCCTTCTAAAAGCAGACCCAAGATCTGGCTTCCAGTTCGTTGAATGCGAGTCCAAGCTCTCTCCCCCCACTGTGAACTAAACTTTGCAAATCTAATTATTATCCTAATTAATGCATCTCTACTCTTTTGCAGAGGTTTCTTACAAGTTATGGATTGCCTTCAATACCAGTATAAATGAATGAACTAAACACTTATATTAATTAATTGTAAAGCTAAATATTTTGGACAGTCTAGCAGCACCTCTTTGTGCATTTCTATGTGACTTCAGTCCTAACTGTGATAGCATTTTCCCCTCATGCTACATAAGTGCTCTGGATTCTAATATTTTTCACTTTTCACTTGATTTTTAATTTGTCCTTAATTGCTTCCTCCCCTCCTCCAGTCACTCTTATTTGGAAATAAGAAATCCCTCTTTTCCCCAGGTTCTCTCATTCTGATGTGGACAATCAATCTTTCTTGTCAATACAATATTTCTCTGCCTGCTTTGTCATTTATTTTTGTATTGGATTGTCTTTTACTTTATTTCTCTGGTCCCTTTTCTTTTGAATCTTTAAAAAGTTTATTTCACCCAACTGAATCGTTTCAGTTCGGTGGAATGAGATTGTGCCAACTTTTTCTCCTTCGAAGTGTTATGTTTATCATGAGATTAACATCTTTATTTTTTGCCTCTGAAGTCTCCTGAACATTTTCTCTCAGTCATTTTTATTTTCTCCTTGCATTCGTGATTCTGTGTTGAAGTTTTTGATGGCCTGTTCTCTGCCTATCTTTTAGTTCGTCCTGTCTTCCTACTCCAGCTTGTTGGTTGGTTTTATTCTTCAATTTTTTACATGACGATATCAGAAGTTGTTGCTACCAGATACAGTCGAAAAATTATAAGCCCTCTGCTCTGTTCCACTCTCTGCACATGGTTATTAGTAAATAGATAGTATTGGAAGAGGTTCCATTCTTACACTAGGCTTGTCCAGAGTTTCATTTATTAAAAAAAAGTGTTTCCATCAAAAAGAAACTATATCTCAAAATAGAACTCAGTTATATGAAAACTTACTGTGGTTTTGGCAATCTGCAATGGATTTTTTTTTTTTTTAGTTTTTACTTCACATGGAGTTATTTAAAGTTTTGATAAATATTTTACAAATTAAAAAGAATTAAAAAGGATAACAACTGCAGACAAAAGTCATTTTGTGGCAGGCATTTAACTTGAGTGAATAGAGCTGATAAAACTGGGCCACCAGTTGGAAGTGATGGACAGCATTGAGCTTTGAAGTTAAGCAGATTTGAGTTTAAATCCTGGTTTCAACTTCTCCAAGGTTGTGGCATTTGGACAAATTATATTTCTCATCTCCAATTTCTCTTTTCTTAAAACTGAGGTAATTGTATCTGCTCTGTGAATAGTTGGAAGGCTAAATGTTATATCACAAATAAACATTTTAATTCAGCAGCTAACATAAGGTGCTCTGTAATTTATAGCCTTTGTTATTGTTATTTTGTATAAGATCTTAACATTTCTAGTCTTTTTAAAATTTGAAATCATTTCCAAAAGTAGCCATGACTATTTTTATCCCACCTCTTCAATTTGAGAACATTTGTCTTCTTCTTATAAAGTATTCATTATTTTATAATTAAAATTTGAATACATACTTGTCTAATAGGGAAAAGAAAATACCTAACAACCGAGAGATGATTTGACCGCTGTAAGTAAAAAGTTGATTTTGTCTTAAGGGAAAAAGCTTAAAAATGGGTAACTATTTCTGAATTATATCATCACAGAGTAGTGAAAATCATTATTAAGGAAAGTCTGAATAAACCTTTTATTAAGGCACATTAAGAACTGTTATAAGAAATCTAATGAAACAGGAGTTTACATAACCTGATGGAGTTGTTAATGCTGAAGATAAGACTCATTTCCTCAGTCCTTATGAAGCCCTCTGCAGATGGCTCCCTCAATAATTTCAGTTACAATTAGGAGTAAAAGAATCCCATTCTCATAAGTCAGTGTTTTATGAAAAGAGAACAAAATTCTGATTGTGAACGTACTTGTCTTTGCAGTCAACTTCATCTACGTTCAAAACATTTATCACTCATCCTGATGTCCTTGAGTGTTGTCCTTCTCCTGGTTGAATAGCACACTGTACTTGATATACACCGCACCTCAACTTCAACAAGTCAAAACATCTCCATTCCTTCTAACCACTCACCTAAAGTATTCCCCCAACTGTACTTTATCATCTATGTCAGTGGTCCCGGTATCTTGCTAAGTCCTTTAAGCCATCCTTATTCTGTCTTTCAATGTCTCTATGACCTTGTTTTCTAACTCTTTTGATTTCTACTTTTATATCCTTGACTGATGATCTTATGTGTGCACATTGATATTCTGCTTACTTTGGTACCAGTAAAAACTCTGGGAAGTGCTTTCAGATAAAGCACTTTGCAAACAAATCTATTAACATGTATAAAAATTAGAGCTGTTTATTATCAGCATAGAGTGGCCTGAAGTCAGCAAGGGCTCAGAAACACAACATGATCCCCACTTATTTTCACTATGAGGGATTCATTAAATACTTCTCTTAAAGATGAAATATTTTGAAACCCTGCAAACACCTACCTGTAGACTTTCTTTTGTCCCTTCCTTAGTCTAACTCTATAGTTTTAAAAACTTTGTCCATTAAAAAATCTAATCTCTAGGGTTGTATGCATAACTGTCACATGAGGTGAATCTTCACCATGCTGTTGGCTATGAGAGATTTAAATGATTTCATGATGAATTTTGCCCATCTCTGATTTTTGCTTTACATGCTGCTTTCATATCTAAACACTGCTTAATTTAGGACTACATGGTCCCCTTTCTTGCCTAGTTAGGGAGTCATTTACTAACTACAAAACGGGCTCAGTGGTAAAGAATCCAGCTGCCAATGCAGGAGACACAGGTTCGCTCCCTGGGTTGGGAAGATCCCCTGGAGGAAGGAATGACAACCCACTCCAGTATTTTTGCCTGTAGAATCCCATGGACAGAGAAGCTAGGCAGGCTATAGTTTATGGGTTCACAAAACAGTTGGACAAGACTTAGTGACTAAACAACAACATCAACTACAGAATAAATTTCAAGTTCTTTAGTCCCTTACTCAATTCTTCAACCACATCTATTATCATTCCACAGAACCTCAGAAGTATCACATCAGGGATGTTCATTTTTCCCTATAGACTACTTCAGTGTTGGAAATTTGCCCCAATCCCCTATGTCTGCTATAATCTCCCTCCATTTCCACCTAGAGCATCCTTATCTGTATGGTACCCATTGAGTTGATCACCCACAGTTAGAAATAAGATCTCTTTCCTCTGGACCACACCCCCTGGTTTCTAGTACACTCTTGTCACTTATCTCCACCATGCAAACTTTGGGAAAATGAACAATGCAGAAAGCAAAAGGAAAACATGACTCATTATCTTACCTCCAGGGACACTAACTATTAACATTCAATAGTATAGGTTTAAGGTTTTTTCCCCCTCTCTTATGTATCACCATCCTTCTCATAATTAAAAGCAGAAGTAGAAATGCTATCATTATTTTATTATGTGTCATATAATTTTGTAATTTTACAATTATTGTATTCACAATTGCTGTAGGAGTATCTTATGTTTATCCTTATTTAACAAAAAGAAACCCAAAGCTTAGATATGTTAGGCCAGTTTCCCAAGGTCACAAAGCTAGAAAGAACTAGAAAGTGAGGATGAGTCCAGGTCTGCTTCTCTTCAGTTTTCAGTGTTAACTGCAACCCAGTGCTGCCTCTTTGTGCATAGATGCTGCTGTATATAATCACAACAAAATTAGCTCTTCATATATGTATATATAAATATTAAAACTTTTAGACAAAATGGAAAAATGAAATTTCTAACACTAAAACTCTCCCTTAAGGCGACACTGGTGAATCATGATCTTACAAGGGGAGACATTCTCATAAGAATAATTATGGGTTCACACCTTGATGGATGGTGCTTACCACATGCCAGGTAGTGTTCTAAGTGTTATAGAATTGTTGCACCCTCAAAATAACTCCATGGGATAAATACTGTAATTGTCACTATTTTATAGATGTGGAAACTGAGGAGCACATGAGTTAAATGATCAATCTAAGGCTATTGGGATGCCTCAGCTTATAAGAGTAGAGAAGGAAATGGCAACCCACTCCAGTATTCTTGCCTGGAGAATCCCATGGACAGAGGAACCTGGCAGGCTACAGTCCATGGGGTCACCAAGAGTCAGACGCGACTGAATGACTAGCACACACACAGCCTATAAGAGAGCACTACACTATATATATTATATTGCATGCTATTATTATATTATGTAGTTATAACTAATACTGTATACATAAGGAGAAGGCAGTGGTCTTGCCTGGAAAATCCCATGGTCAGATGAGCCTGGTAGGCTGCACTCCATGGGGTCGCTAAGAGTCGGACATGGCTGAGCGACTTCACTTTCACTTTTCACTTTCATGCATTGGAGAAGGAAATGTCAGCCCACTCCAGTGTTCTTGCCTGGAGAATCCCAGGGACAGGAGCCTGGTGGGCTGCCGTCTATGGGGTCACACAGAGTCAGACACGACTGAAGCGACTTAGCAGCATATAGTCTATAAAGAAGTTAATTCTTTTCTGAGATTGCCAAGAACAATGGCACTGTGGCATAAAGTAGGACTTCAGGAAGTTGAATTTGGTAGCAGTGTGTAATTTTTATGTTAGAATAGTGCAGGAGAAGGCAATGGCACCCCACTCCAGTACTCTTGCCTGGAAAATCCCATGGACAGATGAGCCTGGTAGGCTGCAGTCCATGGAGTCGCTAAGAGTCAGACATGACTGAGCGACTTCACTTTCAATTTTCACTTTCATGCATTGGAGAAGGAAATGGCAACCCACTCCAGTGTTCTTGCCTGGAGAATCCCAGGGACGAGGGAGCCTGGTAGGCTGCCATCTATGCGGTCGCACAGAATCGGATATGACTGAAGTGACTTAGCAGCAGCAGCATATACATATACACATGTATAAACATATGTGTTTGTGTGTGTGTGCATGCGTGCAAGCTCAGTTGCTAAGTCATGTCTGACTCTGTGACCCAGTGTACAATAACCCACCAGCCTCCTCTGTCATGGGATTCTTTAGGCAAGAATACTGGAGTGGGTTGCTGTGCTCTCTTCCAGGAGATCTTCCCAACCCAGGGATCAAACCTGTGTCTGCTGCATTGCAGGCAGATTCTTTACTGCTGAACCACCAGGGAAGCTCATATATATATATATATATATATATATATATATATATATACACACACACACACACACATACATGCACTTCTGGCTTCTAACCTTGTGTTGTTATTCACTTTTCTTATTATAACCACAGTGTTCTTACCTTGACCATAATATGACATTAAATATGTAATCAGCAGCTCAAAAACAGGGTATGATTCTTGAACCAGTTCTGTTTATAGAAGCAAGGCACTAACTTTAATTAACTTTAACTAGGACTGCTTACAGCTCCATGTGAAAAGAGACACAAAAAGGCCCATTAACTCTGAACATCATTTCTGTGTTTTTGCTTCTGTATGCCCTCAAGATAGTACTTTTTCCCTGCTGTTCTTTGATTTTTGCCTCTTTTTTTTCCATTTTTTAAAATGTATTAGCAAAGGATCTGAGTCTAAAATTAGTCATGCATCCACTGTAGCCTTTTAGTTGATATAAACATATTATTTCTAGAGAAACAGTAGAAATTTTTGAGGAAAATTTATTTTAAATGTTGAAAAACCCTGTTTTGAGGAATCCGTTCATCCAATTTATGGGTCATTATTTGATCTCGATTTTTTCCTGAGAATGTGTGAGTCCGTATGTTTTAAAGATCCTTTTTTAACAATTACTCTAAAGCAGTTGTCTTAAACACGGTAACAGCAGGATCTCACTCTGCCTCTAATACACGCTTGTCTGGAAGAATAAAAATGGCGAACTTTCAGATATTTAACGTGCAATTGTAAAATTCTGCTACGTGATTCCACAGGCAAACATTTTATGAAAACTAGCATTTAAAATGACTTTCTGCTATTTTCGTGACTCTAGATTTTGCAGGAACGCTTCAGTGACAGCTGAAGTGAAGCATTTAGCAGTTACCGTCCTTTTTGTATTCTGTGCCAGGCACAAGGGCTCTTTTCCTCTTGAAAGTTTTATCATGTACAAGGCTATTAACATTATGAGGATAGGCTGAAACATGAATAAATCCTGAGACTTACTGATGATGTCATTACATCGGTCAATAAAATACATAGAGAGAAAGGCTTCCCACGCTACCAGGCTCGGCTAACTAAATCAGGATACACGAGCAATTAACTCTTTAATTAAGATGAATGGGTGACATTAGCCCTCCTTAAACTCTGCTCGTCAGCATTTACAAATAGAAAAAGACGGATGCCTCCTTCCTAAGAAATGTAGGTTTTATTTTTCCTTCATTGACACAGTCTTATTCTTCCTACTTTGTAAAGAAAGTCGCCAAACTATAGGAGTGATCAGGGAGATTTTAACAGGTTCATTTCATCAGTCATATCTCTCACTGCTTAAGGACCCCATATTGGAATTTATTAGGTTTTTTATAAAGTTAACTTTATCCCCATTATTTTTATCCCCATTATAATTGCTTTGCCCATGAGGAACATGCATGTCAGACTCTCCACAGTACATGCAGCGCAGCATGGACACATTACCCACCCATTTGTTCTTCCCATAGCTGGTCACTGCTACCTGCCACTCTGCCAACAGTGTGACTCAGAAATGCAAGCCTAGAAATTTGTGTTCCAGTTCTGCTGTGTCTCTAGTTAACCTTAGGACCCTAAGCAAGTATATCTCTGAAACCCTATCTTGCTCATCTGTAAAATTTGGTTACTCTAGCACTTAATCCTGTAATTCTCTTTCAATAATATTTAACACAATAAAAAGGAAAACAAAGATATGACTAATTCTAGGAACAGAGTGTCTAGTCCAGCAGTGTCCAATAGAAATCTAAGGTGATCCATACATGCAATTTAAAATTCTCTATAAAGGCCACGTTATAAAAGAAACAGTGGTATTAATGTTGCTGTTTTGTGGTGGTGGTTGTTCAGTCACTAAGTTGTTTCTGACTCTTAGTGACCTTATAAGACTGCAGCATGCCAAGCTTCCATGACCTCTGCTATCTCCTGGAGTTTGCTTATGATGCTGTCCAACCATGTGCTATTTTATTTAACCCAATATATACAAAGGGCTATTTTAGCATGTGATCATACATGTACACACATATGTAGTACATATTTAAATAGGCATATATATATACACACACACATATTTATACAAACATGATTTTATGATCTATTTCATATATGACCTGTTTAAGTTCTATGCTAAGTTACTAAGTCATATCTGACTCTTTGCGACTCCATGGGTTGTAACTCACCATACTCCTCTGTCCGTGTGATTTCCCAGGCAAGAATACTGGAGTGGGTTGCCATTTCACATACCACCATTTATATTAAATTTTATACTGTCTTTCAGATCTTAGGGCATACTTAAATTCAGAATAGTTCAAAAGTCACATGTTGCCTAGTGGTTACAATGCTGGACAATACAATTCCAATGTTAAAAATATAAGAACAGATACAGCTATATCTTTTAATTATTTGTCAATTTAAACTAAACTTTTAAAATAAAAATGTGCATAAGTCTCCAAAAATAAACAGAAAACTTTATTGTCCATGTGAAGTGAAGTCACTCAGTCGTGTCTGACTCTGTGTGACCCCGTGGACTGTAGCCCACCAGGCTCCTCAGTCCATGGGATTCTCCAGGCAAGAATACTGGAGTGGGTTGCCATTTCCTTCTCCAGGGGATCTTCCTGACCCAGGGATTGAACCCAGGTCTCCCACATTGCAGGCAGATGCTTTAACCTCTGAGCCACCAGGGAAGGCAATAGAATTTCTCTGAATAAATATGATGTCTTATAAAGGGAATATTCACTAATAAGTGAATATATTACTATGATGTGGCATAAAATGAGAAGATCCAAGTGCAGAAAGGGATAATGTCACATTAATTTGCTTGTTGTAAATGATAAGTGGCGTCCATTCTTTGTTTATGGGCTTTCCTTGTAGCTCGGCTGGTAAAAAACATCCACCTGCAATGCGAGAGACCTGAGTCTGATCCCTGGGTTGGGAAGATCCCCTGGAGAAGGGAAAGGCTACCCACTCCAGTATTCTGGCCTGGAGGATTCTGTGGACTACGTTGCATGGGGTCACAAAGAGTTGGACACAACTGAGTGACTTTCACTTCACTCCACTCTTTGTTTATAAGATCTTCAGCTACATAATTAGTAACACTAACAGTCTACTGAATCAGATGTACTAATCAATAGAAAGATACTACCTATACTGTATAGATATACACCATTTAAATTAAATCTTTTATTTTGCTATTTAATTCCTTATTCATTTCCATTTTAAGTGGAAATATTTGAATTTCAGCAATAATGTCATGTCTATGTCTGTTTATATATAGCATATTTTGCTTTATCTAATCCTATTTGTTTCTAGTTAAATTGGACTTGATAAATATTTATGGAGTTAAAAATAAATTGTGAAGTGTAGAAAAATATTTTGTTTAGAGATCAAAGATTTTGGTCTTTACAGCTTCTTTGTATCCTGCATTATCTGGATTTTTTTTTTTCAGTTTGAGATATTTCCTCGAATAGATAGTAACAACAATTAAAATGTTAATTCTATTTACCTTTACTAAATGCTAGGGATGATGATAACAGTATTATAAATTTTAAATAATAGAACCTAACTTGGATCTGTATATATTAAAAAACTAACTGAAAAGCAACCTCTCTGATTCTATCTCTGAGAAACCTTTCTCCTTTATAAACACTAAGGAACTTTATAGACTTCTTTATTTTCTGTATGAATGAATGCATATTGATGACTTAAATTACCTGGAATAAGAGCTAGAACACAGAAAGCATTACTGAATATTTCTTGAAGAAATTATGTAAATAATTATTGGTTTATAAATAAGTCAGATATTCAGGACCTTTTTAAAGTGAATAAAATGAATATATTTTTAAAAATCTTTCTCTTTGAAGGACCCTTTGCCAAGTGAAAAACATAAATATTAAAAGATAGTCAAACATATTACCTCACCTTATGAGAATTCACCATTCAGTGGATAAAACAGATGCTCAGGGAATCCCAAAACCATATTATAAAATGCTCTGTAGAAGATTTGGAACAGCAAGGGAGATTAAGTCCTCTAAGAAAGAGTAAAAACACAGGAAAGGCAGCATTCTAGGTGAATTTAAACGAAGTTGAACCTTCCCGGGTATGAATATCACAAGCCACAGGGATACAGAAATGAAAGAGCATGTAAGAACTCTTTTTTGAGAAGCCTGTGAGCTCAAGAATTAGCACTTAGTGGGAAGTAGCAGAATCTAAGACCAGAAAGATACATATATTTGTCTCATATAGGATATAGCCTTTGACTTGTAAGCAATGGGAAGTGATTAGAGATTTTCAACTAAAGAAGTTAAAATCAGATCTAAATTTTAAAACAACATCACAATGGTAGATGATTTGAGAAAGCAGGGCTCTAATTGTAGGCCACTGCAATAGTAGAGAGTGCATATAGCAAGGGTCCAGGCAAGACTGGAAGAGTAGTTGTGAAGGAGAAAAAGATTTCAACCTCATTTCTAAGACAGGTTCCACAGGGCTTGTTAAAGGTAGCTGATGAAAGGGAGATATCCAGTGTAGCATGAGAAGCTCTAGCCATGTCATTGGTGGTATTATTAAATATTAAAACTGCTCTGGACTTAATCATTTTTGCTGGATTCAAAGACACTTTCAGGATTTAGTAATATTCCCTGTCAGTGATTTGAGCGGTAGTTTATTGTAATGCTGTGGAAAATATACTGAACAGGGAGTATGAAAATTTATTTGTTTAATTTTTATTTCTTTTTCATTTTAAATTTATTTTTTAATTGAAAAATAATTGCTTTACAGAATTTTGTTAGTTTCTGAAAACATCAACATGTATCAGCCATAGGTATACATATGTCCTCTCCCTCTTGAACCTCCCAGGGAGTAAGAAAAATGATTTAATTTGCATTGCTTCTGCAAATGATGCATGAGATTCTTGGCTCTGAGAAGATCAAAGATGGGGTAAGGATAAAGATGGGGTAAGGATCAAGCCTGTGAACAATCTTTGGTTATGGAGAAGTCACTTAACAGTTGTCACTTAACTGATTCTTCCTTATAGTCTAGGATTTGCAGGAAAATTAGTAAGTAACACATACGTATTTTAAAAATCATTCACAGTAAGTATTCTGCAGGGTGGGGAAAGACCTTGAAATCATCCCACATATTCCAAAGGATAGAAAAGTTAGTGAGGATTTTGATGAGATCAGGGAACATAAAGCTATATGTACTTTTTCTCATATCCCTGCTTTCAAAAAGTAAAAGTTTGGAGATACCACTTGACTGTTTAAAACTATCCTTTTTCAAACATTCCCCCTCAAAGCGTGATTGAATGGTCAGGTTATTTGTTGTAGTATAGAAATAAGTCATCATGGTGTTCCTAATGATGTATTATATTACACTTTGGGTTGTAAGTAATCAGTTATTGGCCTCATGATCCTTTCAGGTTGTGGAAATACAGGCCAGTGCCTCTCAGAGTCATTTGCCTTCCAGAAGACTTGTAGCAACTTGGGGTTATCATGACTGGGAATTCTTGCTGGCATCTAATAGGTAGAGACCAAGGATGCTACAAAAATGTTACAATTCATAGGACAGACCCTCCCACCACCACCCAAAAATGATCCGGGAGTTGGTGATGGACAGGGAGGCCTGGCATGCTGCGATTCATGGGGTTGCAAAGAGCTGGACATGACTGAGCGACTGAACTGAACTGAACTGAAAATGTCAGCAGTGAGGAGACCGATAAATTCTGATATACACCGTGTATAACGTTTCTGAGTTTCCAAGAGGTGCTGTCATAAGTTACAGAGAGTTGTTTAATATTTTAAACTAAAACATCATCGAGTGGGGCGATTCACGAACAAAGCACTCCGTGACCTTCACATGGAAGATGGGAATGAAAGTCTATGTTACCTCATTTTCTTACTCAGTAAGCATGTGTTTCCCTGCTTGAAGGACTAATTCTCTTTGAAGTCCTTCATAGGCCACTTAGCATTCTCCTTGGGAAGTCACTTAAAAAAAAAAATCAGAGGTATAACTTTAATTCCAGGGAAAATGGGCCACATAGATCTGCACAGTGTTCCACTGGAGAGTCATCCTCCCATGTGTGGTCTGTTTATATCCCTGTCTGCTCAGGAAAGCGAGCTTAAGTTTAGAGCTAGGGTTTCAAGTTTAATGTTTAGGGCAGGGTATTCAGCACCAAGTCGGGGTTCCTTCACAACAGTTCAAATATAGTTGCTGCCTCAAACTCTCCAGGGAGCTCTAAGCTGCCCCAAGTGTCCTGTGTAATTAGCTTGGTCCGCTCTCACTGAGACACTCAGTACCACAACAAAAGGGTGAATTTGTAGCAGAGCAGGGCACCCCAGGACACTGCCTCTAGGTGTGCAACCAGGGCGGCAATAATTCCCAGTGCTTTGGCCCCAAGCCACACCTGCTGTTACATAGTCATGGTTCCAGGTAGATAAACGGGTGAAGTGGACCAGGTTTAAGATGCTCTGGGACTGATGACATGGAGCCTGACTGAAGAGTAAACACTCAGGAGTGGCAGGGATGGTGGGGCACGGAGAGCAGGTGTCACTGTAAACATGAGCAGCCCCCACCAGATCCAGCAGATGGTCGCCATGTGGGAATGCAGGCCTAGAGTTGCCAGCTTTTTCAAGAGAAGCAGTGAAATCTAATGATATTTAAACATTGGCAATTAATTCAAATGTAAAACACTATTCAACCCCCACTGCAGCCTATATAATCTCTTCTGGGGCTAACCCATGGGCCAGCAGTTCACAAATTCCACTGAGGAGGGATGGAGAGAGGAAAGTCTTGAGTCTCAGTTCCAACATGGAATCATTTCTCTGAGTCCAAGCCTACTCTCTCCAACACTGAAAAGAATTTTTCAGAAACACCATTGCAGATAAATTCAAACTGCAGCTGGTATTTGAGACAGCAGTGGGCCTGCCTCTTAAAGAGCCAGACAGTTGACACTTCGGGCTGAATCTTTTAAGGCACAGAGCTTGTATCTCCACATGACCAAAGAAAAGACTGACTGCATGTACTCACATGTCAAATTTGGAAGGAAACATTCCCTATAGATGGTTTAAATATGAGCTTCATTTTATGCTCAGGTAGGTGTGAAATTCAGGGAACATATTTATGATTTGACCTGAGGAAATGCATCGTCAAAAACAGATGCTAAATACTCTTTTCCAAGTATATATTACTAATGAAAATATATCAGGAAACCCACTTAAAATGAATCCAGGTTCAGGTGACAGAAGAATGCACTTAATGTTCAAGTTTAGAAGAATGAAACAGTTCAATACCTCTGCTCCCAAATAATTGATCCTCCAATGAGCTTCCCTGGTTTTCTTTATATCAATACCTCTGTCAATTCTTTGAAAAATATTCACATATTTGCTGTCCTCTCCCCAGTTTAGGGTCCTTATCCCGAGGTAATAATTTGTATATAATAAGACTGGGATAAATATTTCACTGAAAACACTGAATAAGCAACTCATTGAGTTTTCATTCTAGAGTTAAACTGTAGAAGTCGCTGTTGTGAAAATAGACAGTGAAGGGTCTGATAAACTACCTGGAAGGCAGGAAACATGCATTCAAGTTAAAAAGGAATCATTCCCTCTGTGTATGCATGCTAAGTCTCTTCAGTCATTTCTGACTCTTTGTGACCCTGTGGACTGTAACCTGCCAGGGTCCTCTGTCCATGGATTCTCTAGGCAAGAATACTGGAGTGGATTGCCATGCCCTCCTTCAGAGGATCTTCCCGACCCAAGGATCAAACCTGTGTCTCTTATGTCTCCTGCACTGGCAGGCGTGTTCTTTACCATTAACACTGCTTGGGAAGCCCAATAACCAGGTACAAAAACCCTAAAAAGGTATAAAAAGGGTAGCATGTGTGTGCTAGTTGCTCGGTCATATCTGACTCTTTATGACCCCATGGACTGCAGCCCACCAGGCCTATCTGTCCATAGGATTCTCCAGGCAAGGACACTGGAGTGGATTGCCATTTCCTTTTCCAGAAGATCTTCCTGACCCAGGGATCAAACTCAAATCTCCTGCACTGCAGACAGATTCTTTTACCGTCTGAGCCACCAGGGAAGCCCTACCAAGGGTGGAAAAGAGTCAGATGGACAAGTTCCACACAGTTCATGGCAACCATCACATCACTCCTGAAAGATCTTTAGAAGAAGTAAGCTTCAGCTCTTCCGCATTCCAGCAGAGGAAATTTAAGTCTAGAAAGGGGATACCCTAGAAACTCCCAAAGGCGCAGAGCTCGTTTTCTGGTGACTATTATTTTTCCCTCTGCTGCTATTCCTGCTGTCATATTTCTTGTGGCCATTTCATATGATTGGGGTAAGAAAATGTGAGAAGAAACCTGTGAATCAGTGTGTATGTGTGTGTGTGTGTATGCACATGCACACGCACATACGATTTGTTGGAACTCTTGTTGATATGTTCAAGGAGGAGGAAATTGCACCCAAGGACTAGAAGAGATTGTAGTATTCTAGTAATCTCGACTATTTCTCATGCCGAATAAGTCAAAAGCTGTTAATGTCTCACAGTAACCCATGTTGGTTCTGAAGGACTGAAGGTTTTCCTTCAGAGGAAGGAAGTAGCATTTACTGAGTGCCTATTATGTGCTTTCTCTCTTTCTTTTTACTATTTATCATTATTTACTTGGTGGCACCGACTCTTTGTTGCAGCATGCAGGATCTTCAATTGTGGGATGCAAGGTCTTAGTTACAACATGCGCGATCTAGTTCCCCAACTAGAGATCGAACCCGGGCCCCTGCAATGAGAGCACAGAGTCAGCCACTGGAGCACCAGGGAAGTCCCTGTGTATTTTCTCTTAACATACATTATTTCATTGTAATCCCACAGAAGTTTGAGAAGTAAACTTCTCAGAGAAGTGAAGTTGCTTTCATAAGGCTATCATTACTGGCCAAGCAGGCAGTCAGGTGTAGTGGATAGAGCACTCCTCCCTAGCCCACTGCTTGTGATGTGAACCCCAGGCTCCAACACCCCCAAGGTGGAAACCTTTGATCTACTTAATTCAGTCTCTAAGTGTGAGTTCTCTCATCAGCAAAATAGGAAAAATCATTGCTCTCACATCATTTGTAAAACTCAACTCTCAAGGTTGTTTGAAAGATTCAGTGAAAAAATTCATGAAAAACACTTGGCTCCTTTTGGGCTCATAGAAAATGTTCAGGAAATATTAGCTATTACTACTATTATCTTTACTCCTAGAATTTCAAGGTGCATTTGTTTCTCACTGTAGCACACATTTTCTCTACATCTCTAATTGTAGTTTATCATCATCTTGCATGTTATGTGGTAAAATTCTGTAATGAAGATTTCCATTTTTCAAGGATCACCAGGCATTTCAGCAATAGTTTATCTTCATAATGGGCTTCTAATGAAGAAAGTGTTAACATCACTCAGTTGAAAATTAGGCTGTATGATTGAACCCAGAATACCTGAATCCCACCTACCCTTTTATTAATCATGGATACCTTGACCACTTTCCTAACGCAATGCATGCAGATTAAGTCTTTTGTTTATTGATTGGCCAAATATATGCAGGACCAATGTATGCTACTTCATCCTTCGCTCTTCTGAGGGAGGCTGTTACCATGGTAACAAAAGCATCCTTTGACTCCTGTTTCTACACAGAGTTATAGAAATGCTTCTTAAAAATACTTACAACAATATTTAATGTTGAATCTAAAGTAATTTTTCTCATTGTTTGGGGAGCAAAATTGATTTTATCTGGGCAAAGTTTGTTTAGTGGCCTGAATGTACTGTTTATAGTAATGTGTTCCACCAAATTTCTTTAAAAGCCAGTTAAATGTATTTTGTCTTAACTTCTAATCTAATTTCATCATTTGGAAGTGCCTCTTGCTGCAGCGTGCCTATTTGGATTTGGAAATAGTGCACATTCCATCTTTGCTATGTCAGGGTAAGGTGGAGGGGAACAGAATGAATCATTTGATTCCCTATATCAGAGAACAGTATGTGTGAGGAGGGAGGGAGAACATGTGCATGGGGATGTTCAGGAGTCTGTGGCTTAATCTAAAACCAAGATTTTTCAGGTGGCAGCTGGTGCCTGGTTTATGATTCCAGTGGTTCAAAACCCTTTCTTTCCCAAGAGGCATCTGTTTTCATTTTTTTTTCCAGATTAAAAATAACTTTTGTTTTTCTCATAACAAGGATAATGCACGATCATTTCAGAAGATTCAGAAAATGTAGATAAACAAAAGATGCCCAGATCCCCACATTTGAGAAATAAACCACTGCTACTCTCTGGGTGTATCGTTCTGGAGTTTTGTGTGTGTGTGTGTGTGTGTGTGTGTGTGTGTGTGTGTGTGTATTTATTTATTTATTTATTTCACAGAGCATGACCAAGACCAGACCTATGTATTATCCAGGGATTGAACCTGCTTTTTTTTTTTTTTTTCAATTTAACCATGCGCTAGTGCTGCTGATGTGTTGAAAGATCACTTCTAAAGCATTGTGTTTAATGGCTCTAAAGATATTTGAAGATATTGGTAAATCAAATTAATACACATTTGTTGGCTATTTTGGTGGCTATCTAGATTTTTCCTTAATTTAAGCAGATTTGTAATGAATTTCTAATGTGTTAACCTTTGTATACACTTTCTATATACATTTAAATGAGAAAAAATAAAAGTAGATTTGTATGCCTTGAAGGGATGTGAGGGTGAGGCTGAGATGGCTCTTCAATGTATCTCTACCCTCCCTTCATGGGAGGACATCCAGATGCCCTTAAGACTGTCTATATCTAAGAGTCATAGCAATGAACTTGACATTAGTTCATCCTCTGTGACCTTGAGCCATTCAAATGCTGGACTCTAACTTCAGTTTCCTAGGATCTTGGGATTTTAGTCTTTCTATTATTTATTCCACAAACATGTGCATGTATGCATGCTAAGTTGCTTCAGTCATGTCCGACTCTTCGTGACCCTGTGGACAGTAGACTGCCAAGCTTCTCTCTCCGTGGGATTCTCCAGACAAGAACACTGGAGTGAGTTGCCAAGCCCTGCTCCAGGGCATCTTCCTCATGTAGGGATAGAATCTGCATTTCTTACATCCTGCCTTGGTGGTGGGTTTTTTTTACCATATGTGTGACACCTGGGAAGCCCTCCACAAACATATATTAAGAATCAGTTGTATCCTAGGACTCTGCTGTCCTTTGTGAATTACGTCACCTACTCATACCTCATCATCTACTCATACCCAACCACGTACACAGCTTTTATGTTACGAGATGTTGTAAAACAGCACAGGCTTTCACTTGTCAAGGTCTGAATCCCAAGTCTCCTGCTTAGGAGCTAATTAATTTTTCTGATAGTCAATTTTCTCATGATTTAAAATGGTAAAAATAAACCTTACTTTAAGTGTTCCCCCACCTCCAGAATCCGTTGACTTAATTGTGGAAAGGATAGGTGTATGTGTGGCCTCTGTAAGATGATCTCAATAGTGGTGCAAATACCAACGGGAAATCATGAAAAGGGGGTGCTCAAGTGCTGTGATGGAAAATATATAGGCCCCAGGGGAACACAATATGTACATGTCTAGTCACCAAACTCTTCCTGCTAGAAGTGATATCTCAATGAAAACTGAGAGAGAGGCAACATTATAGTTGTGGAAATACAGGGGAAGGGGGAGAGAAAAAGGAAAAATTACTCCTTAAGAAGAAGGAAAATTAATATTAATATCCTCACAGTGAGAGTAAGCTCTATTAAGGAAACTGAAAGAAGTTTCCTAGGACTGAGGTTTAAAGAAAGGGAAATGTGTAAAAGGATACTTCAACAGAGTCTCATTCCATCTTTTGGTCAGACTAGGCTGTCGATTTCATCATTGGTACCTTTTATTTCCTCTCTAGCCTGAGTATCTGAAGTGACTACTTCCTCAACAACCTCCTGGACCTTTAACCTCTTGTGTGTTACCTAGCAGTAATATTAATAAACATTTTTTTGGGGGTGGGGAGGGGTCTGACTACTTGCTATTGCCTAATCCTTTTCTGACTTTTCTAGTATCTATTGCTTATTCTTTACTATAGCTGTCAATCTCAAGGATAACTTTGGTGTAAATTTGGAGCCCAATTGTTAAATATCCAAACTGTGCATATAAAATGAAAGGACTAAAAAGAGAGAGAGGCATATCTGGGAAGAGTTAAGTTGAATGTGACTATGATATTCCTGTGTATAACTATGAAAAGAATATGCATGATTTAGTTTTCTTTTATGCAATGCCTATTGTACATTAATTCTGCAAGCATACAATAGCAAGTCCTTGAAAACAGCAGCTGTAAGTGTATATATCAAAACCTAAATGGCATAATGAAATCTTACACAGGAGGTGAGAGTTATATTGAAAGAACTAGACCCCCAAAAAGAGAGAAGAAAAAGAAACTTGTCAGTAATAAAAACATGGTATAAAACTTTAATCAACATCAGAGTTAATCACCTCATTTGGTAACTGACAGTTCAATGAAGTTTCTGTTTTAAAATCATGGGCAAAGCAGACTGCCAAGTTTTATTTGTCATCCGATATAAGTTGAGCTATAGTCCGAGATGGTAGAAAACCTTTCTAGTTGGGTTTTACCTCTTTAATCTCAAATGAAAACTGGCACTCCATCTGGATAATGTCCAACGTGACACATTTTGGGAGCCATCAACTACCTAGCCTTACAAATCAGGAACACTGATTAAATAATCAAGATTTCTGAAAAGCCTTGAGGGAGCTATACGTTTTTTGCATCGGTAATTGCCATTCTGTTTGTAGCACAAGATGTTTTTGAGCTCTAGGTAAAAACTTGTGTTTGACATACTAGCATTGAGTATCTTATTTGTGGGTTAGCAGGAATTTGATATTATTAGAAGTGATATTATAGCAAATATGGAAATTGTGGGATTTTAAAAAATGTCTTTAATGAAATCTGTCATGAAGAAAGTGAAACAAGGTTATATGTTTTTGAGGGGTAGAAGAAAGGTAGCATTAAGCACCCATTTAAATAGAAGCTGTTATTGTTCTTATGGATAGTATGTAATATATCAGTATCTGCATAATTATTATTCCTCTGTGCATAAATTAAAAGTCATCTCTCCTTTATGATAAACAGAAATATAAAGATAGAAAATTATGCCTGTGACACATGGTCAAGTACACCTTTATGGTGATCTAAAATAACCACTGTTCAAATTAGCAAGACATTGATTTAGAATAATAACTGATTTCCTAGAATTGCATGCATGATAGAGCAGTTCTTTAATTAGAGATGTCAAAATTAGTCCAGCAAATATCAATGAACATCATTAATGTTATGTTCAGCTTTGGCCCTAGGCAAAATTGTCAATTTGGTGAAGTTATTCTTTGCCATTTCTCAACATCCCTTTGAAGGACTTTATTTATGCCAGATTCAATCATTTATTCATTCACCAATTTTTTATTGAGAGCCTACTACATGGCAGGCACAATTCTCTGTGCTCAAGATACAGCAATTAAAAAAAATCATCAAACACTCTGTTTAGATGGAGTTTACAGTCTAGAAACCAGGGTGAAATCAGACTGAACTAAAAAAGTAAATAATGAAGAAGAAAATTCTGAATTAAAGTAAATGCAATGACAATCATAAATTAGAATGTTAGAATCCAGGGCTCCTTTAAGTAGAGTGGTCAGGGAAGATCTCTCTAATGGTCTGAGACCTTTGAGCCAACCATGGGAAAGTGTCAGGAACATCAGTGCAATGAGAAGGGTTCTGGCAAATGTGAACCCCAAGTCTATAAAGTGGAGATTGGGGCATATTTGGAGTTTGATGAACAGGGAGATCTATGTGGCTGGAGTATAATGAACAACAAGGCCATAGTGTAGGATCATGTTTAGCAAGAGAATGAGACAGAGGCTTCTGGCTCATGTAGGTTCTTGGAAGTCTTAATTGAAATTGTATTTCCAATCTGAAGGGAAATGACTGCAGAGTTTTAGCAGGTGCATCTGAAGGTTTTCTTCCTTCCCTCTTTCTTAGAACTTCTGTTCACTTGTCTTTGAGAATCTTCTACTATTATAGCTCTCCTAATAGTCTGTTTTCCTAAGATATTTTATGATCTCCACTAATAAAATGCACCTTTCAACACTTTCCTACTCTTTCAGATACCTGCCAGGTAATTTTGTAAACTAATTTGATAAACCAATATGAATTGGAGCATTCATAGTAAATGTGGCTTACAATGACACCTCTCTAAGACAGCATCTTTTCTTTAAAGGAATCTTTATTATCTAGACTTCAAGGAGTAAATACTTTGAAAATTATAGCTATTTATTAGGGGAAACACATACAATTTAAGCAGCTGCTTTTTTTCTTCCTATCAAAGGGAATATCCTTGATTATATAAAATCTTTGGTTTATTGGGCTGTGCATCAGCAGTTGTCATCCTCAGTTTTTGTGATCATTACAATTTATTAAACATCTCTTATGTGGCATGCACCATATTAGATTCTTTATATTTGTATTTTCATTGGATTCTCACTACCAATACTACAAATTCTCAACTTACACTTGAAAAAAGTGAGACTCAAAAACTTATCTGCCTTGTTTGATCTTGTGAACCTGGAATAAGAACAAGGTCTGGAAATATAAAATGCATTCAGCAATGGTTTGCTGAATAACCATAATAATAATAATTATTATTGCATTCAATAATGGTTTGCATGGTTGTTTTTTTAAAAAAAAAAGCATCTAAATAAACTAAAATTCATCCTGGAAGTTAATGGATAGAGGTGTGATTGCAGTCAGCCCTTACTGACTAAAACCTACCCTCTCTGTAGCAATGCCTTACTCACTTAGTATATGATGGTTAGATTTTTCTGATCCACAGCTCAGAGAAAAATGTATTCAAAGACAAGAAGAAACACACAAGTGAGGCAAAGTCTTCAGTCAGTCACAAGATTCTCTCCCCTCCCTTTTTCTGGTTCTGGGGAGCAATTTACTTTATCTCCTAGGGAATCAGCAGATTAGATGACTGAAGTCTGATGATTCTGTTATTTTGACAAGACCAAAACCTGCCCTAAGGTGTCTGCCAGGAACATGCACACACACATGTGCACACACACACAAAAATATATATATACACATATGGTGCAAATGGGAAAATGAAACGTGGAAGACAGAAGGATCTAGGCTTTTGCCTGCAGTCAGTGTCTGTAACCAAGCAAGCTTGTTTTTGGGTGATGTTCAGTATCTTACCAGTTACAAAGAAAATACCCCTGTGGTGTCGAAAAATGTGATAAGAGTTATCTTCAAGGAATACAATTTTGTTCTTTGATTTTAGCGAGATCTACACATCTCTGTCAGAAGCTGAACAAGTGCCAGAGTCTTTAAAACAGAAACAAACAAGTGTGTGGCTCTGATTCTTCTTTTTCAGAAATAGTGTACTAAACTCTTGGATAGATACTGTCCTGAAGAGATGATGCTTCTATTTGTATTATAAATCAGAACTAAAGGATAATTTATAAGAGGTCCCCTCCCTCAAAGAAATGTTCTTGCAAAGCATTCATTCCATGGGTTACTATGTAGGAAAAAAAAGTTCCTTGATCACATATGTTTAGAAAATAAAATGAATTACCTGACATCTTAGAACTTTGCAAAGACCATTATTACAGAATCCCAGAGGTCCTTAAAAACAAAGAAGCAGCAGCAACAATCTATATAACTTGATTTACCCAGTGTATCCCAAACTAACTTGGCCAGATAACATTATGAAAAATCCATGGAATTAGTGGTCCATGGAATATCCTTGGAAATGCCAGTCAAGGAGTTTTAAATGATTCATAATAGATAAAAAATTAGAGTTTTTGTGTATGGATATAGCTTTCATAACCTCTAAGGACTTGTAATTTATAAAATTTTCAAGGGGTAATATCTTTGGGGTAACACATGCTATTCTCAGCTGGTGCAGTGGTAAAGACTTCACCTGCCAATGCAGGAGACATGAGTTCAATCCCTGGGTCAGGAAGATCCCCTGGAGTAGGAAATGGCAACCTGCCTTAGTATTCTTGCCTGGAAAATTCTGTGGACAAAGAAGTCTGATGGGCTACAGTCCATGGGGGTGCAAAGAGTTGGCCATGACTGAGAGACCACACACACATGCTATTCATACATGGCATTATTCCTTCTGATTCTGCAGGTATGGGAACACAGTGCTGTTGGGTCAAGTCCTAAGACTGCCATTTACAACTTATATGACTTTGTGTGACTCACTTAAAGTCTTTGAACCTGACCTGTAAATAGTACTTAGCTCAAAGGAAATTATGGAGAGAGTGTAAATAAAGCTGTAAGGATTATGCTGTGCAAATAGTAAGTATTCAATAAGAAACAAGTATTTTATTTTTTTCTGATGCTTCTTATGGGTTTGTACAGAAAAATTCACACTCTTTTTCTAGAGCCATCTCTTTGTCAGGGCATGCATTTGTAAGAGGGCTAAGTAGGTATTAACTATCTCATATATAGACCTCATTAGTGGAATTCACAAACCAAAACCAGAGTTTTATGGATTCAAAAATGCAGAATGATTTATTGCAGTGTTACCCACTTCTTTAGCTATCATATTCACTTAAGTGGCACTTTAAAAAGGCTATTGGACAAAAATCACTAGTATTAAAACTAGTCTTAACATTAAAAATCAGTTTCTTATAAAAATCTGAGACTATCTTTTAGGCTGTTACTGAGCTTGGAATGTCCCCTGAAAAACCAAATGAGTGTCATACAATAATACCAAAGAAACCAAAAGAAACTTGCAGTATGGGTGAATCAATGTTTGCCCCAAGTTACAGGCCAGCAATTGCCAGTCATCTGCTTTTGCCAGATTTGCAAGCATCGGTAGAACTACAAACAAGTGTTTTAAGTTATCGACATGAAAAGTTTGTTCCTCATGCATCTGTAACTTACATTCATAAAGGAAAAAACTCCACTGTAGGCTTATGAGAAGATTCTTCTGTGTACACACTTGAGTTAGTAGTGACTTATATATTATCCTATACTGTATTGTTGGGCTTATTATTTATTTCAAAGGCAGATCATGATGATAGTTCCCTTCATAATTTACAATGACCGTGTATTTTAAATCTTGTTATTCCTTTGCTCCAATCTAGTGGTGTCCATCTTATTCAGAATAAAAATAAATGGCTTTGAAATAAGCTGTAAGGCCCCTGACCTCATCTGACCTCCCTGCTCCACTCCGCTTGCTCACTTGGCCCCAGTCACAGTTTCCTTGTTGTTCCTCCAGGCATTGCTCCTGACCTTGGGCCTTCATATTTTCTGTTCCTGCTGCTTCACGTTATCCTTCCAGATATTCACCTATCTGTCTCTGCTCAAATTCAGGCCTCTGCTCAAATGTTGCTTTTTCAGAATCCCCTCATATCCCTCCCCTGCATTATATTCCTCAATAACATTTAATTTTATCTGACAAAATAATACCTGCCCAAGGGAGCCAATTTATAAGCTTTCTAAAACTGAATTAAAACACTGAAAGCTTGAAATCGACCAGGGTGGCTATATTTACACCATGGATATTGGCAAATGCTACTACTCAGAGTTTTTATTTTCTGGTTTCCCAAAATACCAGAAAACATATGTTTACTTGTTTACGTGCTTACTGTTGTCCACCACTATCGTATAAACTTGAGAGAAAAGAGCTTATTTTGTTCACTACTGTCTATATAGTGTCCTGGACAATGTCTGATACAAAGTCAGTGACTAGTAAGTACCTGTTGAATGAGGGATTGATAAGACCACATATTAGGATGTTATGGCCTTTACTGTTTGTGAAAAGTGATATTGGTTCTTTTATCCAACACTAACTTAAACATTCAATATTTTTGAAAGACCATGTACCAGGTCCTCACATTGTTCTAGGGTTTGGAGACATTTTAGTGGGAACTTTAGTGGAGTTGGACTTCCCATTGGCTCAGATGGTAGAAAATCTATCTGCAATGCAGGAGATGTGGGTTTGATCCCTGGGTCGAGAAGGTCCCCTGGAGTAGGAAATAGCAACCTGCAGGGGGCCAGTGTGAGGAATCCCACCCATGACAAGGTCATGCGGAAGGAAGCCTGACAAAACGCAAGGACATGATCAGGCTTCAGGGTTTCCCCCTGGAATTTCCTGAGCATCCACCCGCCAAGACCAGAGTCTTCCTGCTTTACTGTGTTATGCTTTCCACCAACTCTTCTGTCATTAACGGGGCTGTCCCCCCACCACCTTTTTCTGGGAAAAAAATTAATTTAGAGCTTTTAGATAATAAATCTCGTGAGCATAATACGAGTGTTTCAATCCAAATGGCTTTCTCCCCTGATGGCTTTCTAGCCTGCCTGCAGGACTCGTACAGCTGTGCATGTGATTGTTTGAGGAAGCTTAAAACATCCTAGGAATGTAGGAGCTTCTGAGGTGTCAAAATCATTAGAATAGGACTGATTAAAGGTTTCATTTGTTGAGCCAATACTTGCTGCCAAATTTTTATATCTTTTATTTTTAGGTATAGTTGATATATAGAAAAACAGGTAGTAGACCTGGTGTTAGCAACATTAGATCTTTGAGTTAAGTACTTTCTTTGTTATAACCCACTGCACCTTTGTTCTACAGGAATGTGACTTTATTTAATACTTTGAGGGTGATGCAGAGTAAAGAAAAAACACTTCTAGGGAAAAGGAGTTTTCTGGTTAGATAGACAATTATCCAGGAAGAGAGCCATAAAAATGTTAACAGGCCTCTTGGCCAGAAGATAATGTAAACCACCTGAGACCTTTTGTATATGGGAGGGTACGCAAAAAGAAAGCCTTGTCTCAGTGAGGGTCAGAACTGCTGCCCCTGCATAACTCTGCATATTCCATTATTTCTTTATGTACAACTTGGGGTATATAAGCTGATTTTGAAAAATAGTTTTTGGAGTCTTGCACCTATGCTGGGCTTCCCCATGTTGTTCTTTTCTCCCCCTTTTCGGCTGAATTCCCATCTGGGGCATGGAGGCTCACCATGTATACTTACTTATCCCGGCTTCTAAGATCCGTGAGGGAGAGCCCAAGGCGGGGCACTCTGCGATATTCAAACGGGCACCCGGCGGCCTAACGTAGATGGTGCAAGTTTCTTGTCTGGAACTTTATTGGTTTTCCACGTAAACCAAGTTAATCAGCCTCTTTTCTCCACTTAATTTTCCTACTACACTATTTCTTCCTAATCTAATCTTATATCTCTAAATAAATAAGTTTTCCTCGCCTATCCGTCTCCCCTTCGAATCACCCTGGATCCACCGGGGCTGGACCCCAGCAGCAACCCACTCTAGTATTCTTGCCTGGAGAATCCCATGAACAGAGAAACCTGGCAGGCTACAGTCCATAGTGTTTCAAAGAGTGAGACAAGACTGAGCAGCTGACACTCTGTCACTTCTAGTGGAGAACAGAGAAATATTTCCTGCCTTCATGAAACTTTCACTGTGGTAGGGGAGAATATACAATAAACTAACACAATGTGCCCCCCCCCCCCAAAAAAAGGACAAGCAATAAAAACATGAAGTTCAGATGTTGGTATCTCTTAAGAAAAAAAAAAGTTTAGATGTTGATAACTGTTAGTAAAAACAAACAATAAAAACAGCGTCCAGAAGCAGATCATAAGTAGAGAGGGATCAGAGAAAGGGTTGATCCTTTACACAGAGAAGTCAGATGAAGTGTTTCTCTTTTTTGCCTGAAAAGTATTGCAATTACTTTTTTTTAAAATGTATTTTGTATTGGCATATAGGCAATTAGATGATGTTGTGATAGTTGACCCTGCAATTGCACTCCTTGTCATACAATCCAAAAAGTCCTACGGACTGAAAGTATACATGCACCCCAATATTCATTGCAGTACTGTTTACAACGTTTGTGTTGGATAAAAGAATCAATATAACTTTTCACAACTAACCCAGACATGGAAGCAACAGAAGAATCGATAAAGAAGGTATGGTACATATATACAATGAAGTATTATTCAGCCATTAAAAATAATGGAATGATGCCATTTACAACAAACACGAATGAACCTAGAGTTTGCCATACTGAGTGAAGTAAGCCAGGTTAAAGGCCTTTCTGAAAGGTAATGTTTAAAGAAGGATGTGAATGGTAAGATTAAGGCAGTCAAACTCAGATCTAAGGAAAGAGCATTCTGAGCAGATGGCACATCAAAGCGTGAGAGACCTGCACTGAAGAAGAAGCGGGGGAGCTCGAAGAATAGAATAAGAACCACTGTACTGGGTTAGGGAGAGAATGGTGATGGGGGAGGTCAGAAAGGGAGATGGGGCCAGATTACTCAGGACTTACAGGCCATATGAAATTATTTAAAAGTGACGTGACTTGATTGAAAGTTTACAAAGATCATCCTGGCAGTGGAGGATGTTGTGAGAGTAGTTAGCAGATGCTGCAGTGGTTCAGCACATATGCAGTAGAAATATGCAATATGTAGGTGAAGAGAACAGACCTCATTGGGTTCTGATCATTTTAGAGATGAATTTAACCACAACTTCCACAAGCATGACATCTTTGGCTTTTCCATGCTGTTCAAGAGACATAAAAAGATGGAATATTTTGCAATGTTAATTTAAAGGTAATATATAAACCTAATACCCAAATGAAACAAGTATGAGAAAAAAAAAACTGGCCTGACTAAATTAAAATTCTCTCTACAAAAATCCTAGATGGAATTTTAGCATGCTTAATAAAGAAATATATAAGAAATATTTTGTGACCAAATAGGGTTTCCCTCAAGAATTCATGGATGATTTAGCATTATAAAAATTATTAATGTAATTAAATATGTTAATAGGTAAAAGGAAGAAGAATTAGATGATCATCTCAAAGGATTCAAAATAAAATAACTTGATAAAATTATTCACCCATTTCCAATTAAAAAATAGAATCCATGGAATCTAAGATATTCTTAATATGAAGATAACTACCAAAAACTTATAGCCAGCATCTTAATAATAAAAAGTAAAAATACTCATGTTGAAGTCAAAGTCAGTGATGTCCTCTTTTCTCCTTTCTTTCCCATATTTTATAATGACCCTAATTAGTTCCAAAAATTTTAAGTATATATAGGGAACAAAAATAAATAACCAATATATTTATTATTCTCAAGAGACTCTAAAGAGTAATTTTTAGAGCCCAGAAAAACAGTATTACAAAAATGTAATAACCCAGTCTAATCAAATCCCTATGCTGCTGCTGCTAAGTCGCTTCAGTCGTGTCCTACTCTGTGTGACCCCATAGATGGCAGCCCACCAGGCTCCCCCATCCCTGGGATTCTCCAGGCAAGAACACTGGAGTGGGTTGCCATTTCCTTCTCCAGTGCATGAAAGTGAAAAGTGAAAATGAAGTCGCTCAGTCGTGTCCAACTCTTAGCGACCCCATGGACTGCAGCCCACCAGGCTCCTCCATCCATGGGATTTTCCAGGCAAGAGTACTGGAGTGGGGTGCCATTGCCTTCTCCTAGGCTTCCCCATTTCACTTAAGGCACCTACATCTTTGCAGTGTCTCAAGTCAAACTCTAATCTAGACCAATTCTCGATTCCTCTTTCCTTTAACAGTTCACGTCCAATGCATCTGAATTTTCAAAATTTACCCACAATCTGGCTACCTTTCATAATGTACATTGCTGCCATCCTGGTTCAAACCATCACCATCATCACTTGCCAATATTATGGTGACAGCCTTCTGTTTGGTCTCCCTGTTTTTATCATATTCTTACACAGCAGCCATATGATCTTCTAAATTCTGAGGGCAGATCATAGTTCAGAACCTAACAGTGATTCTCTCTTCTCCACTCCAACTTTTTGTTCTCTCATTCGTTCTGGTCCAGTCAGATGCTAGTATCCTGTCTGTTCGTAAGACGTGACTGCCATGCACCTACCTCATGGACTTCGTTGTAGTTCGTTCTTCTGTCTGAACTGCTTTATTCTGCGATGAACCATTTTGCTAACTTTCCTGGCAGTTTCAAGTCTGATCAAATCTCCCCTCAATGAGGACCTCTCTGACTACAGTATTACATACTGCAACTTGCACAGTTACCGTTATTGTGCTCTGTTTTTCTTTCTATTTTACATATCACCTTGCAACATAATATATATTTTGCCTATTTTTCACATTCTTTATTTTCACCCCTTCAAAAATGGAAACTCCAAATGGGCAACTACTTTTGTTTTCTTAATTGATTTTTCTCTAACATGTAATAGAGTGCCTAGAAAGTGTGGATGTTCAGTCAGTGCTTGTTGAATAAATGAATTAATGAAAATCAACAACAACAAAAAAGCTAGAAAGTAGGCAAGTGCTTTAAAGAGACAGTTAGCTGAGCTGAAGATAATCAGTCAATACAGGAAAAGCTGCTCTATAGGTAATAAAAGACAAAATGAAAAACTAAATGAAGATAGCATTGTCTTTTCATCTGATTGGCAAAACAAATTAAGTCTGTTAGCATGAAGTATTGGTGAGGATTTATGGGAACAAGCAGTGATACAGAGTCTGGTTTGAATGTAAATTTGAACAGTCATCTTGGAATTCACTTTAGTAATAATGAATAAAATTATCCAAACTCTTTGAACCAGCACCTTCACTTGTAGATACTTTCCCCAAATACCCTCCCACATGGTCATGGAGCTGTTGGCAGCACTTTTCTAGTAGTAACAAAGCGATATGAATCCTTCAGTAGGATAAACCAGTACTACATAAAGTGATACTATAAGCAAATTAAAGAATATATACACCATGTACTCTATTTGAGTTTTTAAAGACATAAAATACACTCTTGTATATACACTCTTGTGTATACACTCTTGTATTTTGTGTCTTATATTTTGTATGTGTGTGTGTGTATGTGTGTATATATATAAATATAAATAAATATATATATACACACACAAATACAAAAAATTTGTATTTTTAAAAATACAGAATTTTAAAAATGCATGGGAATGGCAATGTTGACTTTAAGAGAGTGAGAGCCTCTAAGGAGGGAATAAGGGAAGGTTTGGACAGTAGGGCTTTAGTGTTATAATTTATTACTTTCTGTTAAAGTATTTCAAGTAAGTATGATAACTAGTATTATTTACTAAATCTCAGTTGAGATTAGCAGTTTTATATTATTTTCTGTTTTAATTCTAAATTTAAAAATTTTAAATATTAAGCTAATATTTTGGCAAGTAAGAATAAAAAAGGTGGTTAAAAGAGAGATTAGATGATAATGAGGGGAACAGTGAGAAAAATATAAAATTCTATTTGGAGAGGGGAGCTCTAAGTATATTTGTAAGCAAGAGAGAAGGAGTTTTGAAGAAAGGGGAAATAGACAATATAAAAGGTAAAAGAGTAAAATCATGATGACACATGTAGAATGTCAAAGGCACACAGATAGTTGCTCGTTTCGACAGAATGAAGTCATATTTCTTCTACAAGGAGGAAGTAAATATTGGTTGAAGGTACAGAGTAATATTGAGGTAGAGAAGAGAAAGATAAAGAGAAATTAAGCAAACAATATTCTCAGTAAAGCTGAAGACAATGGGATATCAAGACTAATTCTAGTCGGTAAAATAATCAGGGGTTTTGGTAACTTAAGAAGACGGGAAAAGATCTGAAACCTCTGCAGGTATATAATAAGAAACTGACAAACACATAATATCAATAGTTACCAAGCAGCTTTATAAGCATAGTTGTGTCAGGAACTAGTGTCAGTAACTTCATCCAGCAGTGTTCGGCAGCTAAGGAATATAAAAAATGAATTGGGAGAGGGCAGACTGACTCAAGAGTGAAAAATCGACAGAGTTGTTAAGTTAGAAAAGAAAAGAGGAGGGAGACATTAATCTATGAGAACATCAATGACAGCTAAATCTGGTATCAAGACTGAGAAAAGAGGGAAATGAGATCCTCCAAAATCTCATGGAAAGGAAAAATAGTAAGAAGTTGGAGATATAAAGATTATCAAGAAGAAAAAGCATTTTCAGCAAGATTGTAATGATAGAAGAAATAAAACGAAGGTGATGGTACGCTGGAATTTTGGAGATTATCATCTTAGACATTATTTATTGATAAGCTCAGGATTAAATCAAGTGTTGAAAGATGAGCAAAATGAGTGAAAATGATCTTTAAAATGTGGAAGAATAATTTGAAATCCAAATATGGGATGATATCACAAGTGTTACTGTTGAAATAGCTAAGGACGATGGAAGTGATGGAGTGAAAAGAACAGAATAGTTATTGAATTATTAAAAATAGGATATTACTATTAATTTAGGAGTAAGAATAAAGATTGAATGCTGCTTTCATTTAAATATTTATAATTTTAGTCAATATAATGTTATTTGAGATTTAACTAAATAGCATGTAGATGTAACCCATCTATTTTAATTTTTCTATACTATTAATTTGTACAATACACTAATTTATTGCTACTCTCTACCTGATTGAAATTTAGGTTTTCAATTTTTTGGTAGGTCCTGACATAGTAGTGTAAAAGTAAATTTTATTTTAAATGTGTTCATTATGCAACCATGAGGGAATATCTTTAAGGCATTTATGTAGAAGAGAAACTCCTGGGTCATAGGCATATATCTTCAATTTAAATATGTAAGTTGCAGGAAGATATATACAGTCAATACTATTTTTATAAAATTTTAAAGCACAAAGACTTTATGTACATGCATATCAACTAGAAATATATAACTTGCTTAGGAAATACCATGACACATACTCTAAAGAAGGAGAGTTAGTTTATTACTTTTTAAAATATATGTTTAAAATATTTCATAATAGAAACATAAAAATAATGTCTTTAAAATGATGTAGTTCATTGTATAAAGTTTAGAAAGTGCAGTGAAGCAAGTAGATGAAAATAAAATAACCTTTCATCCCAGTACTCTGAAATAAGAACTATTAATAATTTGTTGTTATGTTTTTATTATATATACACAAATGTAAATATAAATAGCATACTTTATATCATATTTTAAAAGATGGTTCTATTTTACTTAATAATACATCATAAATATGTTGTTTAGCTCCAAGATTTGGCTCTAATATGTTAAGATGTTGGAAGACTGAATAAACTGAAAGCCATTATTATTATTATTATTATTATTTTTAATCCATCAGTGAACTGAAGTTGCAAGGCAAATTGCCACTGAAAATTCTAGAGAGAAAGGAGAATTCAGAGAGGCATAGCCAAGAGCTGCATACTTGAGCAGGAGCTGCTGGAGCCATGTACTGGTAGGAACACTTAAATGATAATTGTAACAATTTTTTGGAGCTTGAGTGTGGGTCTGCTTGAGAGGGAGAAACTCCTGGTGGACCATGGTCTCAGAGGTTCACCACACATTAGAGGGCTTTACCTCCAAAGACCCCACTAGATTTTCATGGCAAAAAGCCAGGAAAGATCCCCTGGCAAGGGGAAGGGTAAGCATTGTGAATGTGCAAACATTATTAGGGTAATGCCTAATACCTTCTTCATAATTAACGTCTGGTCTACAGAAAATACTTTACCAAAGTCTTATCCAAATTGAAGAAACATCACCTGGAGGTATGAGGATAGGGATCCAAGAGATACTTTGTGATGCGTAGAGGCCAGGGACACGTGACCACTGAATGACTGAGATGTAATTGTATGATTATGAAATGCTTCCTCATGTCCTATACTTTATCACCACATGAACACATTTCCAGTGTAGTAAAGCTAAAAGAACCACAGGACACAGACTTAATCTGGGGAGGAATTCTTAGGAAAGTCCAAAGAATCATGGGTATCAGAATCCAGACTTCTGGAGAATTTTGAAGATGCTTTTGAACTGTGGTGTTGGAGAAGACTCTTGAGAGTCCCTTGGACTGCAAGGAGATCCAGCCAGTCCATTCTAAAGATCAGTCCTGGATGTTCATTGGAAGGACTGATGCTAAAGCTGAAACTCCAATACTTTGGCCACCTCATGCAAAGAGTTGACTCATTGGAAAAGACTCTGATGCTGGGAGGGATTGGGGGCAAGAGGAGAAGGGGACAATGGAGGATGAGATGGCTGGATGGCATCACTGACTCAATGGACATGAGTTTGAGTGAACTCCAGGAGTTGGTGATGGACAGGGAGGCCTGGCATGCTGCGATTCATGGGGTCGCAAAGAGTCGGACACGACTGAGCGACTGAACCGAACTGAACTTGACACGTGCAGCTATCAGAGGTAAAGCACAGAACTAGCTCCAAGCCATATTAATGTAAAATCTTAAACTAAAGGTCTATTTATCTTGGTTGTTATTACTTATATGTTAAACATGAGTAAAAACATCATCCTAAGTGACAAAGAAAAGATGTGAACCAGATCTAGATATGGCAAAGATTTTGACATCATCAGTCGGAGAAATTTAAAATAACTGTGATCCTTAACATTGGACATGAGCAGAGTCTGTAAGATTAAAGTGAAAACAAACTATACATAAGCACTGTTCTCTAGTTGAGGAAGTTGATTCTTATAGATTTATGAGTTAACAGTTCTGAAACTACTATCCAAAATTAAGTAAATGAATGGCAAATGACAAATGGTGGGAGCCAGTTTTCTCACTCTTGAGGTGGGAATTAACGGGGAAGCCAAGGGGAAAGTCTTGAAGGATCCAGATTGGAAATGGACTAGAGCTGGAGACACCAATATGAGCTCATGTTTAGCTTAATGTAGTTAAAAATAGCTGAATATGGAAATATTATATATATATATGTATTCTCTAGTTAGTATACTCACATGTATTTAATTGCTCTGTTAAGCTTAGAACCAATGACATCTCAATAGCTATGAGCACACCTGGTACCCAGATTTTTGTTTCTAATACCATTCTTCAGTGGTATTAGGGCTTCTTGGTGAAATGACTGGTTCTAGAATTGGGGCAAAAAATGTACAAGATGAGCATCTCATTGTGCAAGAGAGTAAGACAACACTAAAAACAAAACACAATGATAGGGGTATATTTAAAGGGACTCAGTAGTCAACGAATACTCAGTGGTCAAAGATGAAACTATTTAAGTATAAATGTCTTCATATTGTAAGTTTATACTGATATAAATATATTATTAAATAAATGAATGGGGGAGAAGAAATAAACTTAAACGGAATAATTCTCAACAATTTTTGTAGATAGTTTACTTTTAAGGATTTAGGAATGCAGCTCTCCACTCTTAAAGTGTGAGCTCTCCGTAGTGACTTCCTTCCACAAAGAATACAGTCTGAAAAGAGGGAAAAAAGTAATTTAACAGTAAAGAAATCTGATAAACTCTGCTTCAGTGAGGTGATTAAAGTGTCAAGTATCAAAGATGATAAGCCATCTTTGCTGTGACATGATGAAAATGACACGTTACTCTGTGTCTCCTCCGCTAAAGTAGTAAGAGCCATCTGTTCATTGGAGAAGCTGGGGAAAGTCTTCCTGAGAAAATAGCATTTGAGCTAAGCATTGAATGTTGAATGCTATCTCCACACATTAAATTCCTTTTACAATGGGGGCAACAAATCTTTTCCCCCATTTGCATGGATAAGACCTGCTTATCACAGTGATACAATTAGTTTCTTTGTGTGCTTCATGAAAGGAGTTATTGGAAGTCCGGGCATGGTAGTACAGGAGGCTTCGGGAAACATCTCGAAAAATACAGAGCAAGTCACCAACTGTTTTTGTGAATCCACTTGAGATGGCTTCATTGAGCCAGTGCCCAGTTAGATAAAAATCCCTTTCACATGACCCTTTTTTGGTACCACAACAATGCCTGCTAAATCCTCAATGGAGCACACGGCTTGATATTTCACTTATTACTCAGTTTTTGGTGTTAAAGTGTGTCAAAAAGTACAAATTGTAAGGACGTTTCCTCATACCTGAGAGCAAAGGTATCTTCTTGAGCTTGGTGGAAGGAAAGACGGGAGAGGGGGGAAAAGAAAGGAGAAAATGAAGGGATAGAAAGAGAAGAAGGGAGGGAGGGAGGGAGAAAGGAAAGGGGAAAGGGAGGAGGGAGAAGGGGAAAAATAGTAAGGCAAAACAAAATAGTTCCACCTTATTTGAATAGGTTTTATTATTTAGGTGTATGATAAGGTTAATTTATAAGGAGATACTACTACTGAAAAGTTCATTCTGCTCATAGTTCTAAGGCTGAGCATATAGGTCACACTTGGGGATAGTACTTGGTACATGGAAGATCTCTGGGGTCTGTCACAGGGCAGAGGAAGAGAGGGACTGCATGCAGGCACCTTTACTTTGATTTCCAAGGGAAGAAATGGCAAATCAGGGTAAAAGGACTAGGACACCTAGTTTGAACGATTTCAGGGGGCTCTGGGGCACAGGGCTTTACCTCATTTAGTGCCCAGCCTTGGGGAGGGGCTATAGTGACCAGGGGTGTGAGAGCCTAACACGGGACATATTTGGGGTGTGGATTTAGCTGCTCAAAAAGAGGAATTAACTGTTTCTAGCCAGGGTCTCAAAACTAGAATAAGATAGCACTTAAAAAGTAGAATTACACATCTTGATGCTACCAGATCCAAAGAAGCGATTTATATGCTGTATACTTTCTTAGGGGGTGAGGGGGTGTATTTTCAGTTTTAGCCACTGATTTTCAGATGATTGAACAAACACAAAACACAAACTAAAAATAGTTAAGTTCATAGAGAATTTATCACTTTGCATATTAAAAGCAGTGAAAGTCAGTTACAACATACCAATTAAACCATCTTTATTTTAAACAGATATGAGGCAGGATTTATCTGAAAGAAAGGTAGTAAAACCACACTCCATTAATTATGCTAATGTTTATTTTAGCACTATTCACAAATTTGAGGCAGTCTATGCAGTTATATTTACCAGGAGCATTTTACTTGATAAATCATTAAATTCTGGCCTGCTATTAGTAATGTCAAAGAAGGTTTCATGTAAAGATTTAGGGGAGAGAAAGAGAATGAATTTGTGTACCCAGAAGGCTAATCTGCAGGTGATATAGAAAATGTCACTAGAAAGCCCAGTGTTGTAAGCTAGCATCAAGCTCATTAATTCTTGGATTTACTGATAAACATGGTGCTTTAATGAATTTGGAAAATTAAGAAAACAAGCACAGGTAGTTAAATTCTGTAGTTAAGTATATGACTCTCCATCTGTCCAAATGACTTGTATTGACATAATTTCTAATATGAATAAAACATCACTCAGATCAATATGTAGTGCTCGTTCCAACCAAAATGTGACAATAACCCATCCATGGTAACATTTATTTGATCAAAGACTTTATGGTTATTCAATCTATTGAACAAAAAAAGCAATAACAAATTCCCGAAAATTAAATTAGGGTTTTAAATGTAAGGCAGTATTCTTTCTAAAAGTATTTTGGCAGGAATCCTTCATTCCAACAGGGACCTCTTGAATGATATCTAGCACTTATAAGGCATTCTCATCTTCCAAGTGTTTCATTAACACTGATTAATTTTCACTATATTGCAATAAGGATAGTAAATACAGGTTAAGGAGAAAGCTATGTTTTCCAGTTTAGATAAGTCAGTGTCAAAATTTAAATTATGCTTAGGAATTTGGCTTTAGGACTTGTTCCAATCATTAAGTAAATGATACCTACCTCAGTATCATCAAATGCTGTGAAATCATGCCTTTCAAGAAAAGGAAAAAGAAAATCACAAAATAAAGAGCTAAAGTTGGACGGATGATTTCAATTTTTCAAGAATTCCTCTGTACTTTCCTCTAGGAAAAAAAAAAAAAAAAAGGAAAGAAAGCAAAACAGAGTAGTGCTTTCCCTGTCTCCCTTTTTATAAAATAGCTTTATAGTCCTGATAAGTTCAAACTGTAGTCTCTACAATATGAAGTCTGGTAGTTTTCAAATTATCTCTGAAATAACAAAGTATTTTTCATAAAAGTGTTAGTGAGAAAATACTGAAAAGAATCAGATGTGCAAACTATTTGTTATAGCTCAAGGATGTCTGCATAACAATGTGAGAGAAAGAATTATTTTCAAATACATTTACACTCAAAGTATCTATATACTGGAGACTAAAAAATACTTACTACAAGTTTGAATAATGCATACCTTCTTTTGTTGCAAGATTTCATTCTTTAAATAAATAATAAATATCTCACAAGCTAGCCATAAAAGAAAGCCACATGAAGATTTCAGGCTATGGTTAACCAAAACAAAGGCATTCCCTTTGTAGGAGTGTTTGGGATTCGGATGTAATTTTACATAGACAAAATGGATGTCCCTTTTCCCAAGCCATAGCTGTAAATGAGAACAGTGTTAAAACCAGGGAAATTCCTAGACTAAGCTAGAAATCATTGACCTTTGGTTCCTTTTCAGGGGTTGGTAAACTATGTCCCATATCTCAAATTCAGTTACCATTCTGTTTTTGTTAATAAAGTTTTATTGTAGCATTACAATGACCATTTGTTTACACATTGCCACTTTTCTGCTTAAACACTGGACTTGAGTAGTTTCAACAGAGACCACATGGTCAGAAAAAGTTGAAGTATTGACTCTGTAACCTTTTATGGAAAATATGTGTTAATTACTTGCTTTACTAAAGGTGACAAGTTGAATCCTTGAGAAATGTGAGACTGTACTCATTATAGCAAGAAGGAGGCTACTAAAGATGTAAAAGAAAAGAAATCATTTCAAGTACATATTTATATAAGAGAATCTAATTTCTGAAACAAACATGGTCCAAAATTCATTTATAAGTCACTTCTCACTCATTCATGTTTACTAACTTGTAATATGACTTTCTAAGTTATAATAGAGTTCATATTGTGTTGATAGACCAAACTATGGATATTTAAAATATTGGTTTGCCCATATTTTAAGAACTCCTGTGGGTCCCAAAGTTACCTGGAGAAGATCGAAACAAATCCTGTTCATTGTGCCTTATTTTTATGAAGCCAACCAATTTCTCTGGGACTGAGCAGTGTAACATGTCTAGCATGTTTCAAAGGAGGTCTATAGAGGTCACAAAAATGACTTTTCACAATAAAGAGGGAGGGAACTTATCCATTTTCTTCTGGGTGTAGGTGATGTATATTTTGTGTGATGTTCATGTAAAGTAGACTCCTCTTATATTTCTACCTTCTCAGATTTCCTGGAGCCATGATGAAATCTTCAAGTTGTCTAACTTTTAGTGGTTATGATGCTAATAATGATACATAAACTTTACTATGGTCTCTTCATTGTTCTAAACTTTATGTGTTAATCAATCTTCATAACAACCCTAAGAAGTAGAATTATTATCATCCTTACTTTCAGTTCATTTCAGTCGATCAGTCACGTCTGACTCTTTGCGACCCCATGAATTGCAGCACACCAGGCTTCCTTGTCCATCACCAACTCCCGGAGTCCACCTAAACCCGTATCCATTGGGTTGGTGATGCCATACAACCATCTTATCCTCTGTCATCCCCTTCTCCTCCTGCCCTCAATCTTTCCCAGCATCAGGGTCTTTTCAAATGAGTCAGCTCTTTGCATCAGGTGGCCAAAGGATTGGAGTTTCAGCTTCAACATCAGTCCTTCCAATGAACACCCAGGACTGATCTCCTTTAGGATGAACTGGTTGGATCTCCTTGAAGTCCAAGGGACTCTCAAGAGTCTTCTCCAACATCACAGTTTAAAAGCATCAATTCTTCGGCACTCAGCTTTCTTCACAGTCCAACTCTCACATCCATACATGACCACTGGAAAAACCATAGCCTTAACTAGACGGACTTTTGTTGGCAAAGTAATGTCTCTGCCTCTCAATATGCTGTCTAGGTTGGTCATAACTTTCCTTCCAAGGAGTAAGCGTCTTTTAATTTCATGGCTGCAGTTACCATCTGCAGTGATTTTGGAGCCCAGAAAAAAAAGTTAGCCACTGTTTCCACTGTTTCCCCATCTATTTGCCATGAAGTGATGGGACCGGATCCCATGATCTTCGTTTTCTGAATGTTGAGCTTTAAGCCAACTTTTTCACTCTCCTCTTTCACTTTCGTCAAAGGCTCTTCAGTTCCTCTTCACTTTCTGCCATAAGGGTGGTTACTTTACAGAAAAGTAAATAAGTTCTAATAGGTTACATAACTAATAAGGAATAGAGAGGAAAACAGGTCCCTATCAAAACCTTAAAGTTGAACTAATTTCTCTCAGCCTCATGAATCTCTTTGGAAGCTCTTTTCTGTAGATTTCAACCCAGACTAGCTATGTATGCTTAAATTAGCTTTCAGTTAATTATCTATTTTTGCCACTGGATAGTAAAACTCATGGTTTCTGAATTTTACCCTACTTCATTCCAACCCTGCCTCAGTTTTATTTTCCATTAAGTTTTGTGAGTTTTTAAACCAGAGGCTACTAAATAGTGTTTGTTTTAGTAGTATTTGAGAAGATTGGATTGAGTGACTGGAAGAATGGGGGGAAAAAAAGTGTTTAAAGCCTGTTGGAATTACATGTTTTAGAGAATGAATATGTAGTGTTTGTTTGGTTTTTTTTTTTTTTTGGTGTGTGTGTGTGTGTGTTTGCCATTTACTTCAAAGATAGTTACATTTTAATTGTGGGCAGAAGTGATGAATTACTTGCTCTACTAATACAGCTGCTGCTGCTGCTAAGTCGCTTCAGTCGTGTCCTACTCTGTGTGACCCCATAGACGGCAGCCCACCAGGCTCCTCCGTCCATGGGATTTTCCAGGCAAGAGTACTGGAGTGGGCTGCCATTTCTTCCTCCAGTGCATGAAAGTGAAAAGTGAAAGTGAAGTTGCTCAGTCGTGTCTGACTCTTTGCGACCCCATGGTCTGCAGCCCACCAGGCTCCTCCATCCATGGGATTTTCCAGGCAAGAGTACTGGAGTGGGTTGCCGTTGCCTTCTCCACTAATAGAGCAAAAGAGGGCAAAAACACTCAAGGGGGCATGGTGGGTTCATTAGCCTTCAGCATGTACTTGTAAACTTGGAATCAAACAGTGGGAGGAACACATATATTTGAAGTTTTGCATATATATAAAATATATAATACATGTATATTATATATACACACACGTTCTTGACTGATGGACCATAATTGTTAAAAATACTGACTTTCTATACTGTTTAACTGTGCTATTGTCTCAGTCAATTTTTGTAATATTAATACTATTCTAAAATTTCCTTTACCTTTTCTTAAACTCTGATCATTTAGTAATATGCAATATTACTTTTTAATCAACTTGCTTAATAAAGAAAATGTAAATACTAAGTATTTTAGCTTTTGCTGTAAATCATGTAAGCTTTTATATTATTATGAAAAATTGTATTATTCAGTATTTTATATTATTGTAAAGATTATTTAGACTTCAGCTTCTAGTAATGAATTACGAAGTAATTTGGATGAAAATTTTTATAAAGACAGCTAAAAAACTTAGACAAAATGTAAAACTGCCTGTTTGATACCTTTGGAGAACAAATAATGTTACTAGGCCAGGATCTATAAGATGGTGGAGGCCAAGAAAAGAATCCTATATTTAGGGCTGTTTGTCCTGGAATATCGTCTGATCATTAAGCTAATCACCTGAGAGACTAAAGATTATGCAGCACTATTAAATAGTTCATGGACCAAAATTAACAGAAAATCAGAGACCGCAAGTGGAAGGAAAAGAGGTGTTGTCAAACTCTGATCACTTCAGTTTGTTACTCTGTAGGACTGAATCTTTAGAGTACCAGAAACTAGATAAATTCTCACAGGGACTGCAGATCACTTTTAAACTAACATAAATTGGAAATTGGATTGCAGAATCATAGATTAATTGTGTTCCTGGGTGTCTTATTAAAACAAATAATATTTTTTTATCAAGAGAAAAATAACATTATCCAAGACTTCAAACTATTTCTACATTTGTTTAAATGCTTAGTACACATTTTTAAATATAAGCATGCAAAGTTACGAGATAACATAAAAACCAGTACAGATAACTTATAATATGAATTAATGCCAACAGAAACAAAAGAGAATAAACACAGTTTCACTGAGATTTCAGATATTAAAGTTACAGAATACAGATTTTAAAATAACCATAAGCTCTATGATCAAGAAAACAATATAATAATGGGGAAAAGTGGAAGTAAGAGAAAAAAATAGATATTTGAGGACTAAAAAAAATGCAACAACCCAAACCAAGAACTCAATAGGTAAATCTACCAGCCAATTAAACACAAAGAGAGACAGTGAACTGGAAGATAAATAAGAATGTCCAAAATCATAGATAGAAGTATGGAAATTCATAAGAAAGTATAAAAGACATAGAAAAGATAATGAGAAAATCTACCAATGTCAGGGATGAAAAAAGGGAGAAGACTCTTGAGAGTCCCTTGGACTGCAAGGATATCCAGCCAGTCTATGAAGGAGATCAGCCCTGGGATTTCTTTGGAAGGAATGATGCGAAAGCTGAAACTCCAGTACTTTGGCCACCTCATGCGAAGAGTTGACTCATTGGAAAAGACTCTGAGGCTGGCAGGGATTGGGGGCAGGAGGAGAAGGGGACGACAGAGGATGAGATGGCTGGATGGCATCACTGACTCGATGGGCGTGAGTCTGAGTGAACTCTGGGAGTTGGTGATGGACAGGGAGGCCTTACGTGCTGCGATTCATGGGGTCGCAAAGAGTCGGACACGACTGAGCAACTGAACTGAACTGAATTGATACTACATAGCTACAGTTCTTAAAAAGATAAAGATATGACAACTTTATGCCAATCAACATGTCTATTTACATTAGAAAAATCCACAAAAATTACATAAAAGTTAATTTAAAATCTAAACATAACTATAATTATTAAAGAAATTTAATTTATAAATTAAAATCTTCCAAGAAATAGAATTTCAGGCCCAGGAAATATTAGCAAACATTTCTGAAAGAAAAGATGTTAATCTAGCACAAATGCCCTCAAAACCTAGAAAGAGGAGGAACTACCCATTTTATGAGTTCAGTATAGATGTTAAAAAACCTAAAACTGTCATTATAAGGAAAGGCAAATTAATGGCCAATATCATCATGAACATAGATGAACATACCCTAAACAAATTGCTAACAAACCAAATCCAGCAATTTCAAATGGGATAATGCATCATGAATATCTTTATGCTTTGAGTACTAGGTTTATTTAATATTTGAAAATCTTTGTAATACAACATATTGAGAAAGGGAAAACTATCATATAATTATCACAAGAGACACTGAAAATTTTAATAAACTATAATATTCTCATTGATAAGTTTATCAAACTGAAAAGAAAACTTTCTTAATTATAAAACTTACAAATTCAAAAATTCAAAAATAAACTACATTCAACTTTATATTTAATATAAAATATTGCAAGCTTTCTCCATGTGATTGAGTGTAAGGCCACTATGCCTAGTAACATAACTTCAATTCAATATTGCACTAAATGTTGGAACCAATGTAATAAATCAAGGGAAAAAAGAATCAAGTAACAATTGGGAAACAAGAAATAAAATGGTTAATTTTCAGACAAATCTACATGAAAAGTCCAAAAAAAACTGACTTTCTAATGTTGGAATTATTAAGGTCAGTATATGAAATCTACTGAATTGATTGTACTAAACAAGCAATTAGAAAATGAATTTTATAAACCCGCATCATTTATGAAAATGTCAGAAAAACAAACCACCCAAGGACAAATCTAAAAAAAGCCATGCATTCTTTACAAATGAAATAATATAGTGTTGAGAGAAGATAAAGATGATCTAAATAAATCAAGTGGAGGCTTTATTTTTTTCTTCTGTTTGGTGTATGTTGACGCATTGATGAACTTGACAGTTGATAGTAAATGCATATGGAAATGCCTGAAAATAAACAGTATAATCTGGAGAAGACAAAGTTGGAGAACTTTTTCTACCCAGTATCAAGACTTTATTGTAAAGCTATGATAATTAAGATAAAATTGTATTGCCATAAATGTAGACAAACTAAGTGATGAAACAAAAATTCCATAAACAATTTCACCCATGTACTGATAATTGATTTGTGACAAAGTGGGCACTGCAGCATGGGCCAAGTACAGTCGTTTTCAACAAATGCTTCTGATTCATTTGGAAATACATACAGAAAAAGTATGACCCCACTTCATATCTTGCATAGAAACTAATTCGAGGTGAATTGTAACTCGTTATGAAAAATAAAACAATAACCTTTTTAGAACATAGTATTTGACTTAGGGAAAAAATTTTAAGTATTATAGTAGTCATAAACATAAAGACAGTAATTAGTTGCATTTATATTAGGAACATTGATATAGTAAAGCACAGGATTAACGGTGAAAAGTTAAGCCTCAGAGTGGGAGAATATATTTTTGTTACATATTGCACACAAATGGCTTAAAACCAAAATATATAGACATCTCCTAAAAATCAATTAGGAAAGAGAGCTCAGTTCAGTTCAGTTCAGTTCAGTCGCTCAGTTGTGTACAACTCTTTGAGACCCCATGAATTGCAGCACGCCAGGCCTCCTTGTCCATCACCAACTCCCGGAGTTCATGTAAACTCACATCCATCTAGTCAGTGATGCCATCCAGCCATCTCATCCTCTGTCGTCCCCTTCTCCTCCTGCCCCCAATCCCTGCCAGCCTCAGAGTCTTTTCTAATGAGTCAACTCTTTGCATGAGGTGGCCAAAGTATTAGAGTTTCAGCTTTAGCATCAGTCTTTCCAAAGAACATCCAGGACTGATCTCCTTTAGAATGGACTGGTCGGATCTTCTTGCAGTCCATGGTACTCTCAAGAGTCTTCTCCAACACCACAGTTTAAAAGCATCAACTCTTCGGCGCTCAGCTTTCTTCACAGTCCAAGTCTCACATCCATACATGACCTGGAAAAACCATAGCCTTGACTAGATGGACCTTTGTTGGCAAAGTAATGTCTCTGCTTTTTAATATGCTGTCTAGGTTGGTTATAGCTTTCCTTCCAAGGAGTAAGCGACTTTAAATTTCATGGCTGCAATCACCATCTGCAGTGATTTTGGAGCTCCAAAAAATAAAGTCTGACACAAAAAAGAGCTAGCACAATAGAAAAAAAATGGGTTAAGTATTTGAACGGTCATTTCCTAAAAGATGCCTGGTATACATATGTTGGGCTTTCCTGGTAGCTCAGCTAGTGAAGAATCTACCTGCAGTGCAGGAGACCCGGGTTTGGTTCCTTGGTTGGGAAAATCCTTGTAGAAGGGATAGGCTACCCACTCCAGTATTCTTGGGCTTCCCTGGTGGCTCAGGTGGTAAAGAATCTGCCTGCAATATAGGAGATCAGGTTCTCTGGGTTGGAAAGATCCCCCGGAGGAGGGCATGGCAACCCACTCGAGTATTCTTGCCTGGAGAATCCCATGGACAGAGGAGCCTGGAGGGCTACAGTCCATCAGTTCAGTCAGTCAGTCATGTCTGACCCTTTGCGACCCCATTGAATGTAGTATGCCAGGCTTCCCTGTCCATCACCAACTCCTGGAGCCTACTCAAACTCATGTCCATTGCATTGGTGATGCCATCCAACCATCTCATCCTCTGTTCTCCCCTTCTCCTCCTGCTGTCAATCTTTCCCAACATCAGTATCTTTTCCAGTGAGTCAGTTCTTTGCATCAGGTGGCCAAAGTATTGGAGTTTCAGCTTCAGCATCAGTCCTTCCAATGAATATTCAGGACTGATTTCCTTTAGGATGGACTGGTTGGATCTCCTTGCAGTCCAAGGGACTCTCAAGTGTCTTCTCCAACACCACAGTGGCTCAGCTGTTAAAGAATCTGCCTGCAATGCGGGAGACCTGGATTTGATCCCTGGGTTGGGAAGACCTCTGGAGAAAGGAAAGCCTACCCCCTCCAGTATTCTGGCCTGGAGAATTTCATGGACTGTATAGTCCATGGGATCCCATGGAATCCCAAAGAGTTGGACATGACTGAGCGACTTTCACTTTCACAGTCCATAGGCTCGCAAAAAGCTGGACAGGAGTAAGCACAGCACAGCACATACATATGTTAATTGTGTTAGCCTCATCAGTTATCAGAGTTGTGCGGATTAAAACCACAATGTGATAGGATTAAACACCCCGCAGAATGACTAAAATGAAAAAGCCTGATAATACGCAATTCTGACAAGAAAGTAGAGCACCTAGAAGTCTCATACACTGGATCAGATGGCACACTTTCTCTGCCAAAGCATCCTTTGAATTCTTAAATAAACAGTGGATGGAACCAGGAAAATAAAGGAAATAAAGAAATTTAACCGAAAATTAACACAAATTCTTATGGTCTGACCTCACACTGGGATGCCGTTGTAAACAAACACTGAGAAATTCCTCTTAACATCAGTCATGTAGGTGGATTACATCTTAGAGATCATACATGTGAAATTCCCATAAGAGTGGGAACAGCAGCAAACGAAGTGTTCCAGTGTTACATGAAAGAGCTCTTGTGGGTCGGGATAAAATTTCAATTGAGATAATCATACATGGATTTAAAAGTTCTCTGTTTCCATCCCTGGTCAGGGAACTGTGATTCTCCAAGCTGCCTGGCATGCCCAAAAACCAAACAAATAAAAATTATGTTTCCAAAAGAATTAGAACAAAATGAAAAGTATGTGATCTGGAAAACTGTTAAGTCAAAAAGTGACTTTATTGGTTATGAAAACTGATGTTGAAAATGCCCATCAAGAGTTTGAACAAAATTATTTCAGGAAATGTGAATATATGAAAATATTCCTGAATTAATGATTTAAAAATATCTAATTCTAGGTATATGTTCAAATAAACCCTCTACATGAATGTTTATAGCAGCATTATACATAACAGCTAAAAGGTAGAAACAATGCAGATATCCATCAGCTGACTAATAAATAATCAATAGTGGTCTATCCATATAATGAAATACTATTCAGCCCTACAAAAAGAGAATGGAAGGTGTATATGTGCTACAGTATCGATGAAGATTGGAAACACTGTGCTAAGTAAAATAAGCCAGTTACAAAAGACCATATATGATTCCTTTCCTATAAAATTACTAGAAAAGGGAAATTTTTCTGAGAGAAAGCCTGTTACTGGTTTTTCACTGAAGAAAGTGATAGGCTGATGGGGATGATAGCCAAAGGATTCAAGCTTCCTAAGGAAGCTTTGAATACACGAAAAAGCATTGAATTGTACTCTTTAAAAATACAATTGGTGATTGGTCCAATATGTGAACATATGGAAGTGTTTAAAAACAGGTAATCTTGTTTAGGTATGTGTAACTAAATAAGTATAGACATTTGATAATTTCAACTGTAGCTCAAAAAGTGTACGTTTTCCCACTAGTCTCAAATACTTCTTTGTAGATCTCCTCTTTGAGAAATGGAGTCACTTTTCAGCTCTATCTTGGTTAGACATAGAAATAAAATAATGTGAATGCTGAAGAATTTCAGTTCATTCTATTTCCAGTTCTTCCTGCCATGATTATCCATATCACATTTGATTTCTATCCCTAGTCACTTACACTTGGTCCACTTTTCCCTTGACCATGTTTGAATGTTGAAGATAGAGGCAAAAACAGTTTAAAACCTTATTGGTTCTAACCAGGGAATTGACCACATTGCCACCAGCTATGAAAAAAAGTGAATTGACCACATAAATCAAAATAAGAGAAAAGAAAATTTAACTCAAAATTTATATAAATGTGGAAATTAAAATGGCTTTCCAACATTTTTGGTTGCAGAACTCTGGATAAATTCATCAGAACTGCCTTTTCTCTCCTTTATCTTCTTTTTGATCAAATGACATACTCTACAATGATGCCAGTACCTTAAGTATTGTTTCATTTGCCTGTGCATTGGCCTAGCATGAAAAGTGTGTGAGGGCAGATGCTGAGCATCAAGATGCATCTTGCTTTGGCTCTGAGTAGAAAAATTAGCATATATAGAAATGCAAGAGTATAACTATGCTATAGATTTTAGCATTTCATAGATGTGTATAGTTGGCATTTTCTTTCTTTGCTTTTAGAAATTAACTTATTTCTGCCATAAATCCTTACTTTAAAATCTTCCTGGTTCTGACAGTGTAAAAGATACTTTAGGTAATGGAGAGGGGATGAGTGGATCAAAGAGTTTGATTTAGGCAAAAAAGTAGCAATAATGTTTTAAATTGATAAGACTGGTTTTCTTGTATATTTCTGTAAAAATGAAAGAGTCTAATATAAATACACATCAGCATACACATGCAAGCATAAACCATGTCTGCCTGTGTTCTCCTAATGATTGAATCATTAGCAGTGCCATATTGTTATCAGTGTCTTTGGCACTGCCTTGGGCATGCCAGTCAAAATATGACTACTATATTCATTGACATTTTGACAGTTTCCACCTGAGTCAGAATCCTAAGACAAGCTCTCCATTTTAAAAGTTAAGTACCATTGCAAAATCCGATCTAAAATAATTTACAAGTATACTATATTTTAAGCAGTCACTCCATTAGCATGTTTTAGGCTTTGTTAAAAAGGTTTACACCTGGTTATTGATTGTTATTTTATTCGCTCACAAAGAGACTCTTGTCTACACTACTAAAATTAAAATGAAATTTTAGTAACATGAAAATGCTCAGATGGCATACATTCACTAAAAATGGGGAAATCTTGAAATGCATTATTTTCAGTATAACATCAAGAAAAGAGACAATTGAAAAAAGTCAGAACATATTGAGGGATTTTATCCATTTTAACCATAAGTTTAAGATCATGGAACTCCAGTCTTGATTTTATGATTCTAGAGGCTTTTCAGTATTATTTCTTTAGTAACTAACCTGCATTTACTCAGAATATCAATCAGCTGCATTTTCATAGTGCATAAAACACTCTCTAATTAAGCTTTATTTAATTTGTTTTAACTCAGAGTGTAAAGGAGATGACACAACGTGAATTACTCATTATAGTAACCTCGCCTCAAAACCACAAATGGGTACCAAGTGCTGTCTGTGTGTTTTACACTGTAACGTTGCTCACAGAAGGAGTTCCACAGAAAGATAACGATAATAACGATACTTAGCATTTATATAGCATTGTCTCTCTTCACAGCACTTTATAAATCTTAACTAAATAATGTTTCTTGCTGGAATGAGGTTGCAACACCGGTGAATTAGCATGTCCCTTGCTGTAATGATAGAGCTCAGATACATCACCTCACTAGGTCTGTACCTGTGGGAACAATTGCCCCTCATGATGGATTAAAACCAGATACAATTGATTGGCTGATCCCGTCCTGCACTCTGAAAGAACCTTCATAACCTTTGGATGTTTATACTGATTAACTCAAGCACAGGCATCTTTATTTGTGGCCTCAGAACAGTCCCTCATGGACAGAACCAAGTGGAGAGTTTAGGGTAATTATTTGGACAATTTAGTCCCAAATCTCCTTTCACTTTGAGTCAATGAGATAGTTGCCTCAGTGCTCCATATCAGGGTTTCCCAAGCTCAGCAGTATTAACATTTAGGAAATTCTTTGTTGTTGGGCCATCTTGTGTATGGTGGGATATGTAGCATCATCCTAATCTTCCAGATGCCAGTAGCACCCACCTGCCCCACCCCCTAGTTGTGGAAACCAAAACTCTCCAGACCTTGACAAATTTTTCCTGAGCATCAAAACTGTCCCCAGTTGGAAACCACTGCTCTTTGCTTTGCTGGTGGCCAGCCATCTCAATTCTGCATCTCAACACCACATATTTTTCTCCAGCAGTATCTCCTTTGGCAGTGAGTTTGGGGTACATTATTCCCGTTTCAGTCTCACTAACTAGGAAACCCCAGTGTCTTGGTTCTGGAAACCTTCAAGTCAATTTGAATGATGTGTGGCCTTCACTACCTCCCCCCGTCAACCCAGAGTCAGGAATCTTCGCACAGTGAGTACCGAACAGCAGTGTAAGTATATCCTGAAAATCAGTTTAGCATTACAGGTTACGAAGAACTTATTTCACAGGGTTCTGAGATAAATTGACAGAGGCTAGTTTGAAAGCTGAGCCTTACACATTTTGCTTCTCAGCTGGGCTTAGAAAATTGTGGTGACTGTAGTTGTAAGGAAAATACTACCTCAAGGCCCAATCATAAAAGCTTCTATCAGCCAGATGTCTGCAGTTATTTTGGGTTCTGTATTCAGTAAGTTTTATATGGACCTAATTCCCAGAAAACCTCCCCAGTCTGTTTACATGGACAGGATAAACTGACTGTGCCTTCTTTGTATTCCTAGTGTGAGCTAGTAATTATCCATCTACTGCTGGGATATTTCATGTAACTGGTGGACATTTTAGACACCATGTGCATCCTTAATCTCCCTAGGATTCTCTAGGAACAAAATTATTTGATACAAAAACCTTTGATATTACAAGTTGTGTTTAACATTTCAAGCCTCATTTACATCAGTTCAGTTCAGTGAGCTGCTCAGTAGACAGGACGATGTGTTATGGAGAGAAGGAAACCTATAGATGCACTCAGTAGCCTGAAGGTATATTATACCAGATAATAAGAGTGAACTGCTGAAGAAGTATCTAAAATTTATTAGCACAGCGTGCATTAGGGAAGCTGTTGAACAGCATCCCCGGATATTTTTCCAAATAAATAAGTAAATGAGAAGATGGGTGGTCAGTGAAAATGATGACAAGGTTCTTGATGTATAGATTACATAGACGACGACTATGGCCTTATCTATTTTAAACTAATTATCCAAGCCTGAATGTACTAAAGCTTCTATTGATTTAAATACTACAGTTTAAAATCTCAGCCTTTTTTTATTTTCTGCAAATCACTAAAGGCTTTGACAATTTCCATGTGGGCTAGAACTAGGCAAGCTGTTGAAGAGTTACTGTACATCAAGGAGGTACTAATGGCTGTAGCTGAAACACCTGCTAACCTGCTATTGTAAGCATTTATCCGCTATTTGCCTGCGGCAGAAATAAATGAATAAATAAACTTTTGCTAGTCATATTACATGAGTTAATGCATTGTAGCATTATGTAAAGCAGCAAAACACATTCTTCTGGGGCTTTTTAAAAATCCTTATTTGTGGCAGGTTAGAACATATCTGCTGGCTTCTCCACTCCATTTTCTTCACTCAGGTTTTTGTCAGAAAGCTCGCAACTACAGGGCTGGCTAGCCTTTGCTCTCTCAAGAGTGCCTTTGAGACAAACAACCTTCTGAATCCTCAGAGTTTGAAAATGGCATTGCAAACAGGACGAATGTATTAAACACCTCAGCTGTCAATGAACAGAATCAATAACCATGGGTACCAGGCTTACATTATATCTACTTACACAAGGTGTGCACATATTTGGAAAGGAGATCTTTTCTTTTGACAAGTTGGTACCAGCTGTTTCAAGAAATAACACAGCTGTACATCCCCAACACATCTTGCTCTCCTTTTATAATTTAAGGAGAAATGGTGAAAGCAATGATTAGAAAGAGCAGACCATGCCTGGGAGCCTTATTTGTAGATATCTTTTCATTGGTATCTTTAAAAAGTATTAAGGCTAAATTATTAATATCAATTAAAAATAAAAGCCTTGAGTTGGTTGCTCCAGTGTTTTAAAGCTATAAAGATACAATACTTTAGTCAGTAAAATATATAAAATATACCTCTAGGAAGCAGTATCATGAAACACAGTGATTTTAACAAATAGCATCACTGAACATAGTACAAGCAAGAATGTGTTGTGCTTCAAATTGTGCTATTCATAGACATGCCTTGATCTAAACATCCAAGGTTAGATTTGTGTTTACATTTTCTGTAGGATTTACTTCAGTTTTTAAAGATCTCTTTGCTTTTCTAATTCAGGAATTCTGTACTGAAAATTGTGCATATTAGGACCTAATATGAGAGTATGCTTCCAGAGAGAGATGCCACCTGAAATGAAGGGAGAAGTGAGTTTAACCCTCATCATTTTTAGCATCCTCTTTGAACATTTGGTATTTTACTGCCTGTGGGAGAAATGTTCCTAATTTAACTTCTTCAGGTGTTGTTGCCTAATTTTCTTATACTGCAACAGGAATACAATGGTAGAAATTTAAAATGGAAAACATTCTTGGTATTATACAACTTTGTATAAAATAGCGGTGTGGCATATTCCCCTGCAAGACAATTGCCTTAAAATGATTTTATTTATTAATTTACCTTTGGACATCCTGGGTCTTCACTGCTGCATGGGCTTTCCTCTAGTTATGGCAAGTGGAGGCTGTTCTGTAGTTGGGGTGCACTGGATTCTCATTGCAGTGGCTTCTCATTGCAGAGCACAGGCTCTAGGGTGCACGGGCTTCAGTAGTTGCAACACATGGGCTCACTAGTTGCAGCTCCTGGGCTCTAGAGCTCAGGATCAGTAGTTGTGGGGCATGGCCTCTGTTGCTCTATGGCATATGAGAATCTTCCCAGATCAGGGGTCAAACCCATGTCTCTTTACCACTGAGCCATCAGGGAAGCCCTCATTTATGTTTAGTGCATTAATTTTTAGAATATATATGAAAATGGTATTAAGAAAACAACCCCATTTATAAGAAGAATAAAATATATATGGAGTATTAGACATGTTCAGTGAAAACTACAAAACTTTTGGAGGAAATTAAAGAAGATCTAAATAAATGGAATACATCAATGACCATTAATCAGAAGACTTAATATTGTCAAGATGGCAATATTCCTCAAATCGATCTATAGATTCAACACAATCCCTATCAAAATTTCAGCTAGACCTTTTTTTTTTTTTGTAGAAATTGCACAACTAATCCAAAAATTCATGTGGAAATGCAAGGGAGGTACCCAGAATATCCAAAACAATCTTTATGAAAGATGAACAACACTAGAAACCTCCCATTTCCTGATTTAAAACTTACTAAAAAGCTGTAATACTGTAAACAGTGTCATACCAGCATCAGGATAGATGTATAGATCAATGGAATAGAATTGAGATTCCAGAAGTACACCCTACATTTATGGCTAATTGATTTTCTACCATATGGCAAGTCAACTTTATTAATTAAGAATGGTCTTTTTAACAGATGGTGTTGGACAACTGGATATCCACATACCAAAAAAAAAAAAAAAAGAACTTGGATTCCTACCTCATACCATACATGAAAAAAATAACTCAAAATTAATTCTAGACCTAAATGTAAGAGTTAAAACTTTTAAAATACTAGAACACATAGGAGTGAGTCTTTATGACCCTGGGGTAGGCAAGTTTTAGGGTTTTTTTGATTTGACAAACAGTTAAAAAAAAACAGTGAAAGAAAAGATGATACTAAAAGACGATGCTGTGAAAGTACTACACTCGATATGCCAGCAAATTTGGAAAACTCAGCAGTGGGAACAGGACTGGAAAAGGTCAGTTTTCATTCCAATCCCAAAGAAAGGCAATGCCAAAGAATGCTCAAACTAGCACACAATTGCACTCATCTCACACTCTAGTAAAGTAATGCTCAAAATTCTCCAAGCAAGGATTCAACAGTGTGTGAACTGAGAACTTCCAGATGTTCAAGCTGGATTTAGAAAAGGCAGAGACACCAGAGATCCAATTGCCAACATCCACTGGATCATCAAAAAAGCAAGAGAATTCCAGAAAAGCATCTACTTCTGCTTTATTGACTATGCAAAAGCCTTTGACTGTGTGGATCACAATAAACTATGGAAAATTCTGAAAGAGATGGGAATACCAGACCACCTGACCTGCCTCTTGAGAAAGACCCTGACTTGTATGCAGGTCAGGAAGCAACAGATAGAACTGAACATGGAACAACAGACTGGTTCCAAATAGGAAAAGGAGTACATCAGGGCTGTATATTGTCACCCTGCTTATTTAACTTCTATGCAGAGTACATTATGCAAAATGCTGGGCTGAATGAAGCACAAGTTGGAATCAAGATTGCTGGGAGAAATATCAATAACCTCAGATATGTAGGTGACACCATCCTTATGGCAGAAAGTGAAGATGAACTAAAAGAACCTCTTAAAATTCAACATTCAAAAAACTAAGGTCACTTCAAGGCAAATAGGTGGGGAAACAATGGAAATAGTGACAGACTTTACTCTCTTGGGCTCCAGAATCACTGCAGATGGTGACTACAGCCATGAAATTAAAAGATACTTGGTCCTTGGAAGAAGAGCTATGACAAACCTAGACAGCATACCGAAATGCAGAGACGTTACTTTGCCAACAAAAGTCTGTCTAATCAAAGCTATTGTTTTTCCAGTAGTGATGAATGGATGTGAGAGTTGGACCACAAAGAAAGCTGAGTGCCAAAGAATTGGCACATTTGAACTGTGGTGTTGGAGAAGACTCTTGAGAGTCCCTTGGACTGTAAGGAGATTCAACCAGTCCATCCTAAGGGAAATCAGTCCTGAATATTCATTGGAAGGACTGATGTTGAAGCTGAAACTCCAATACTTTAGCCACCTGATGGGAAGAACTGACCCCTTAGAAAAGAGCCTGATGCTGGGAAAGATTGAAGACAGGAGGTGAAGGGGCAGAAGAGGATGAAATGGTTGTATGGCATCACCAACTTGATGGACATGAGTTTGAGCAAGCTCCTAAAGGAAATCAGTCCTGAATACTCATTGGAAGGACTGATGCTAAAGTTGAAGCTCCAATACTTTGGCTAACTGATGCAAAGAACTGACTCGTTGGAAAAACCCCAAGTGCTTGGAAAAACTGAAGGCAGGAGGAGAAGGGGACTATGGCGGATGAGATGTTTGGATAGCATCACGGATAGACAAGAGTTTGATCAAGTGCTCCAGGAGCTTGGTGATGGACATGGAAGCCATGGACTTGAAAAGACTTGGACATGACTGAGAGACTGAACTAACTAACTAACCAAGGGCGCCAGTGCCAGGATCAGACAGAATTTTTTAAATTATATTTACTGTGTAGAAAGAGTGTAGAGGCAGAGGCCTGTGTAGCTGTTCTTTGAGGTCAGTAGATGGCATGGATGTAGATGGCAGCTGCAGAGAGTGAAAAGTACTCAGATCTCAGTCACTTAAGACATTTCTTTATCCACTTGATTTTATTCTTGTGGGTTGTAAGAATATCGAACATTTTGTTTAGAGTTTAAAAGTGAATTCTGACTGATTATCTGGCCTTGCTAGAAGGAAGGGCACACAATGGCATCTGACTATTTTTCTGGGCAGCTCTAGCCACCTCTCCTTCAATACTTAGGGTGTAATCAATAAACATAACAGAGGCTATTCATTCCACCAGGATGGATTCCAACAAAAGGGCTCTATTCACACTGGTAATAGGCTGACTTCACCTGTTCCATCACATTATGTATTATGACTAGCATCTTCAGTCACCTCCCTACTTCACTGCTCAGTTGTGATGAAATGTTCTGTTGGCAGAAGAATGGTTATAAAGCTGGGCTGTTTATACTTGTGGTGGCCAAGGCAGTGTCCTGCCAGTGTAGGGTGAGTCCCTGTCTAGGACAACAGATCATTCACACATTTGAAAGATTATGAAATTCAGTGCTTGCTAAAGGTTTGGATTGGGTTTTAAAGGCATTCTCCAAAAAAATATTATTTTCAGTGCAACTTTTTTAAGTGTGTGTTTTAATAGGTTTGGTGAATTTTAGTGGACACATGGTACTGACAGCATTCAGACGAGGTTTTTTTGAGTATGGTCATTATCTTTTTCCCAGTCTCTCCCATAGTGAGGAGCCATCTACCTTTTCTTGGATTTAAACTCACTTTGGCCAGTACCATCATAGATACCTACAAGCCCTTATAAATAGTGAGCATGCATTCGCTTGAACTTTTTTAGTAGAAGGCTGGTGTTCTGGGCTTATTTTAGAGCAATTAAATATGATTTATTTTCCATCATTTATTGACTTATTCATCCAGCAAATGATTAGTGACTGCTTAGTGCTACGTTATACAATGTGAGGCAGACAAAGCAGGCTGATTAATAATAATAATGGCTAGCGTTTGTCGAGAAGATACTAAGAGCCGGTGCTCAGTGCCTTGTATGTTTATCTCACTTATTAAAAATACCTGACAATGCAGTTGCTAGTGTTACTTCCAGTTTATGGAGAAGAAAACTGAGGTATAAAGAGCTTTAAAAATAAGCTCATGATTATACATGATAGATTTCAAAAGTGAACTCAGGAACTCTGCCTCAACAGCCCTTGCTTAAGTGCTAACATATTCAGCCTGCCAAGAGAAGGCAAACATCCTGTCCTCAAGAAGTTTGTATGGTGGTAGTAGAAGCCACTTAAGCACACAAGGATAGTTCATAGTTAATTCAAATATAAAAACATTTGAAAGCAAAGAGCTATAGGCATTGAAAGAAAAAAACATCGTTTCTATCTAAAAGCAGTGGTTCTCAACCTTGGCAGCAGGTTGTAGTTGCCTGAGGAGCTTAAAAATTACTGATGCCTTGGTCCCAGCCCCAGAGATTTTGACTTAATCGACCTGGCATGCCCTTGTGCAGCTGGAGTTTTTAATGTTCCCCAGGTGATTCTCATGTGCAGCCAAGTTGAAAACCCTGGGCAAGAGGGAGTAGGAAACATGTTCGGAAGAAGAGAGATTCAGAGTTGATTTGTCAAGAAGAAGTAACTATTTTAAAAGTCAGGAATGTCAGGGGTACAAATGGGAGCGGAAGGTCATGTTATGATATGGAAGAGATCCCTCACTACTCAAATTGTGGTTCTGGGACCAGCAGCATCGGCCTTACCATGGAGTTGGTTGGAAATGTGAAATCCCACGCGGTCCAGACCCCATGAATCAGAATCTGCATCCCCAAGTGATTTGTGTGTACACAAAATGTGTACTGTGTGCTGTTTGAGAAGCACTGACAGAACGACAACAGAAAATCAGGATGGGAAACCACAGAGCCATATCTGGTGGTTGGCAGATGTACCAAGGGCCAGTAGGTTGTGTAAATGTGGAGCACATTTGTTGACTTGCTTTGATTGATAAAAGAAGCAGTTAAAATTTTACTCTATAAATGGTTGGAAGTTGAGAAACTGCCAAGCAAAAGTGATGTGTGTAAGGAAGGTTTAGGCTAGTAATCTGGTAACAAATTGCAGAACAGATTAGGGAAAGGGAGGAGCCACAGGTATAGAGGTACTCAGAGAGACATCTGTTTGAGTTCTCAATTCACAAACATCCGAGGAGTGAAACTCAGACCAGGGTGCAATTCAGTAGTCGAGTTCTTATCTTCAAAAGACATTGTTTTACTTTCAGGAATTCTTATCTTTTTCAGCAGCCTGACTTTAGAGCTACATTATGTATCTGAATAGAGATAGAGACCACATTTTACCCTGAGTGGCAGCCAGTGTATATAGAACAGCTTTGTTATTTTATCCATAGTACACTTTCCCTCCAATATTACAGGAGTATATAGAGGAACAAGAACAGAATTCTAATGGTATAAGAAGAACATTTCTGTTTTTCCAGTAGCAATGTGATAACTATTGTACTATACATTTTTTATATGATCATGGGACAGGGTATTAATAAACTATCCTGATTGTGAGAGGGGTTACTATGACTACTTGGGAAATTATATCCTTAGATATTACACCAGATGAAAATACTTAATTCTGAATGCAGATTAAATTTATTTTTTTTAATTTGATAGTTATGAGATTGTTTAAGATCAATAGCAACTATGGTGCCTGAAGATCATCATTTAAAGAACAGCAATCATTTGATGCATGAAAGTGAGATTATTTCTAGAATTTTTAGTTGGTCAAGTGCTGGGTACATGCATTGACATTATATTCTTTTAAATCTAAGAGAAAATGTTTTATGATACAATGTCTAATACATTGCTTTGCATATAAAAGTTTCATTTGTTAAAGTAAGAAATACAAATATTTGATATGAAAATATATTATATAAATAGGCTTTAGAAATCAACTTTGTCAGGATAGACTTTATGTAAAATAAAACACATTTGTTTAAAGTATGTAGGCTTTAAAATTGAAAACTGAAGATACCGAATAATCAAATACGAGGTTCTTTGAAGTTGTATGTTAATCAATATAATAATGTATTACCACAGTTATCATAAGATAATAAGTCTTAGTATGGTTCATAGTTTTAAATTTAAATTACAGATAGAAATTTCAGAAGTTCAGCCATGTCTTGAAACTTGATACTGCAATTTGTCTCTGTTACCACCAGATGGTAGTACCTGCTTTATGCATGATCACATGATCTCAGTCACGGCTAAATAGGCGAACTGATACTCAAACTGTGAACACCCAAACCTGTTTTCACTTATACAAAAGAGAGCAAAACAAAACAAACGAAAAATACTAACGGATTGCTTTTTTCTTGGCAGGCATTCACAATATAAATAAGACGTAAACTCAAGCCCTCAAATAATTCAATACTCTAGTAAGATATCATAGAAGGCAATTACTATGATAGCAGAAATTATGTAGTGAAAGAAGTGTTAAATATAAGAGGTGATATAGCAGCTCAAAGGAGGAGAATGCTGAGTTCTTCCTAGTGAACTCTGGGAATATTTCAGAATAATATTTTTTAAGAATCAAAGCTTTGAAGATGAATAGTTCACCAAATGTGGAGATGAAAAGGAGAATATGGATAGGGTAGAAAGCAAGACATGCTGTGGCACAGAGCATAATTTATTTGTAAAAGGACAGTGAGTCTATGTGATCAAAATATGGGGTCCATGATTGAGAAGTGGGAAAATACAGAACTTGATAGTAGGTTTAAACTAGATGGGCAAGGGCAAGGCAAGTCCTACTGTTTTGTTTTAATCTTATTTTCTAGGTGATAGGGAACAACTGAGGAGGAGGCAATGGCAGCCCACTCCAGTACTCTTGCATGGAAAATCCCACGGATGGAGGAGCCTGGTAGGCTGCAGTCCATGGGGTTGCGAAGAGTCAGACACGACTGATCGACTTCAGTTTCACTTTTCACTTTCATGCATTGGAGAAGGAAATGGCAACCCACTCCAGTGTTCTTGCCTGGAGAATACCAGGGATGGGGGAGCCTGGTGGGCTGCCGTCTATGGGGTCGCACAGAGTCGGACACGACTGAAGCAACTTAGCAGCAGCAGCAGCAGGGAACAACTAAAGATATTTAAGAAACAGATGTCATGATAAAATCTGTAAGATAAAGACATTTTAAGAAATAAATTTATGAATGCAATTTTGTCGTGGCTTGTAAGAAAATCCTTGGTGAGGAAACATTCTCAGCAAGAATTTTCTAGGAGTCTCTCTCTCCCTTCTGCTTTTTTCCCTGCTAGATTATCAAATCAGTTTGTGCTGCCATCTCTTACCATTTACCCTAACAGTCCAGGAATGGAATGACACTAATCCCTTGTTAAAGCCTCTCTCTCTTGCTTCCTCCTCAGGACCTTCTCTCTGGCTGAAATGTGCTTGGGATGTATTATTGGCCTTTGTCCCACTCTCCTTTTTCCTTCCAGTCACCATGGCTGTGCCGTGGACTGTTAGCACTCTCTATAAAGGTTTGAAACCCTTTTGGGATGAGGTTGGGGGTAGGAATGGGGTAATTACATTTCCTAATCTAAATCCTTTAATGGCTACTTTGTTTATTGCTTGCCTTTAACTTGAGTGTTTGGTCTTTTTCATAAAATAGAAGTGAGGGCAAGGTGCCCTATGTCTAGTTTGTTCTAAGAATAGGTGGTCTGTTCATATGGGGTGATAAATGCTTCCTAAGTCTGGGTACCCTGGGGTAAGGGCTACTTCTCTGCTTTCCATAGAAACTGCTTTTTGGAGCTGGCCTCTCTCTTCCCTCTGCTTGCCAGAAGGCCAAAGGCTCACAGTTTGGTTACTGATAATACTAATCCTCTCTGACAATTAGTTGGCAACGTTTCCTATTAGAATATCTTTGAAGTGTTTCCGGTTGGGGGTGGAGGCTGGAATTCGGGCTGGCAGGAAAGGATACAGGCCCCTTCATCTGAGAACCAAAAAATACCCTCCAGACTCCTTATTTCTCAAACATCATGGCGCTGTAGAAGACGTTCTGCCCTTCTCAGTCACTGTGCCATCATCACAGGGCACTTCTGAGTACTTTTGGGAGCCTGGCAGCAAAGCTTGTCTCCTTACCAGAAAATAAGGTCAGTAAGATGTGTACAGCGTTATTCTAATTCGTCTCCTCACTGGTCTCTGGGCAGGGTGCTCACCTGCCCTTAACCTGTTATTTCTCCAAGGATGTTTGTTGATGGCTGGGAACTGTTCAAAGATTTTAGGGAAGGAAAAAGAAAGAAAAATAGAAAGTTGATTTCCAACCCATTCAATATCTCTTCTTTGAGTAGCGCACAGTGTACTGTGCCTCATAGGATGTGGAGTGTGTGAGCAGACCACAGCTACCAAGGTTCCTAAAGACTCTTGAAAGTGCGTACAAATGAGAATAGCTTCTGAACCTTTTCTTCGCCGCCCCTTCACAGAACTGTAAGCTGTAAGAAACATTTTTCTTGATGTTGCCGCCATTCCCCTACTCCTTCTTGCTTCTTCCTGGCCCTACCTCGAACAGCTTATTTTAAGAATCCTCTTTTCTCCTGGAGAGAGCTTACCTCCAACACCACTGCTGACACTTAGGTAGTGTCTGTATCCTTTCTGTGGGTTAGTGCATTTTCTATTCACAACAGCCCTGGTTAAATGAATTTGGAGATTGGGATTGATAAGTATATACACACACACTATTGGTGCTGTTAGGAGAAGCACACTGACTGAAACCGCCCACCCTGTCCAGGCACCACAAGAGGAGGCCCTGGTAAGAAACATGAAACTAATAAGCCACCACCAACCCGAAGAGTTCAGGAAAGGTCAAAAGGAGACACCACATGTCTGACCACCTCCCCGAATCCTCCTCTCTGGCATCCATCTTGGCTGAACAAGGCAGCACCAGGAAGGACTCTTGAGTCAGAATGATTAGCTAGGGACAACCCAGAAACTAATCACATCACCTAAGACCTGGGGCACATAAAACCCACATGGCAGAGCTGTTCTCTGCTGCTCTCCACCCAGGTGCCCTTTTCCAATAAGATCTCTTGCTTTGTCAGTGCATGTGTCTCCTCGGACAGTTCATTTCCGAGTGTTAGACAAAAGCCCCGTTTCGGCCCTTGGAAGAGGTCCCTCTTCCTGCAACAATTCTATGTATAAAATAGATAACTAATGAGAGCCTATTGTACAGCACAGGGGACTCTACATAATGCTCTGTGGTGAGGTAAATGGGAAGGAAATCCAAAAAAGCTACCATTTTTGGTACCTGGAAGCTATTACAAATCATAGCATCTATGAATCACTCAAAAGATGTTCACAGATATTGGGGGAAAATGTGGAGAACTACTGTGTTGCCTGGGAATGTAACAGGCATGGTAGTGATATGTCTTTCAACAGGTCAGGCCACATAAGCTTGAGGAGGGAGGAAGAAGGAGGAAGAGAAGGGAGAATATTAAAATTACATTTTTTTTTAATGCAGCACCTACTACAATCTAGGCATTGCCAGTTCCTTTCCCTGTGTTTCATAGATAATGCTCACAACAGATCTAGGCGAGAAGTGCTTTTATGACTCCATTTTATCAATACGATGATTGAAGTTCAGAGATGTTAAATAATAAGGACCGGGGTCACACAACTAGTCAGGGACTGAGATCATCTGATGCTATCATCCAAAGCCCTTGCTCTTTCACTCTATGGAGATGCTTTTAAAGAAAGCTTATGACAGTTGCTTTTAGTCAAAGGGAAATTGGAGGTTCATGACCCAGGACTTCATTCTCACCGTGGTGCCTTGTCATTTTGATGGTAATGAGGATTTTAGGGGCCTTGTCTGTGGGCAGAATGTCAGGTGATCCTGGGAGTATTAAATATAGATCTTCACTTTGGAAATGAAGCTAAATCACCTTTGCCATCTGAATTACTTTCACCAATAGGACATGTTGGTCTCCTTTCGTTTCTGTGTGTTATTGGTGGGTCAGCAGATATTGTAGGGGTAGGATTTTGGTGGAATTTCTGTCTTTGACTACCTCTCGTTTTCCCCTTCTTGCCCTCACCCCCATCCTTCCTCCTAGCATCATGGCCAAGTTTTGAGGTGTGTCACAAGCTGTTCATGACCTTAGATGAGCCACTTACCTGTGTAGTCCTCAGTTTCTCTGTCTGTAAAATGTGTATAGCAAAAATGTCTCAAACAGCGGTTTTGAGTAGACAGTTAATTAACATGTATATGCAAAGTACTTGAAGAATACCTAGAATATAGTAAGCTTAGTTAAAAATCAGTCATAGTTACTCCTCAAATAACTAGGTATTAGTCCAGACATGGTGCAAGGCAGTTAGGGCTCTTTGCTAGGGAGCAAGCGGAGTTTCTCTGGTAAAGGATATCACTAGTTTTTATCATGATTCTCCTCTCTATTATCTTGTATGATTATATTTCAAGTATAGTTTAAAAATGGATCATCAGAGTCTTCTTTTCTTATAACCTCCACCCCTGGTATCTCGTCTCTTTGTCTCTTTTCTCTTGGAGTATTCCACACCATGCCTCTGTGAGGGTACATGGGCTCAGGCAGCAATCTGGAAGCAAAGCAAACCTAGTAATGTGGAAAACCAAGGTGCACAGGAAAAATAACAATTATGTAGTCCTCGTCAAATGTTTTTCATCTTGAAAGTGCTTTGAAAACATTAACTAATTAATTAATCAAAAAGAATTTCTACCAATCAGTGAAAACGCTCTTTACAATGTATTAAGCCTCTTGAAAAATATTATTTATTCAGTGGTGTCTCTCTTTAGTCTTAAGGGAATCATCAGTTTCCTTTTTCTGGAGATATTTCAGGAGATTTGGGGAAAATTGCTGCATACCCCTGTGACTGTGCAGCTGAGCCAGCACAAGCATGTAAGCACACACTCACACTCACCCCCATACACATAGACACAAAATATTCCTTTATAGAGATGCTCTTTGACATTAAATATGGTACAACATTACATAAGATTCTCTTATCTACTCTGTTTATCAGCTTTTAACTGACCTGCCAGCAAAGCCAAGACAAAAATTCCTGATGAGTGTCAAGGAGCAATGTCACCTGTTCCATCCATCTACTTTTCTGTCTCTTGTACTGGCCTGGGAGCACCTCAGGAGCTGAGAGTTTATTGCCGTATCCTTAGAGCCTAGCTACTCATAGGAATTGCCCAGCATTAGCTCTGTTCTCTAGCCTACAAAATGCAACTTTATCTCTTTGTGACATAGCAGGAGAGTAGTAATAATAACTTTGTGTTCTCAATAATAATATTGAGTATCCACCATTCATTTCTGTATACTCCTATACCAGATACTTTATTCAGGTGTCTTTGTGTAACTCATGGCGATGGATTAAAAAGTGATCCATATAGGGTTATCGCATTCAAGAAATTTGTTGTCCAGGAGGAAAGACAAGATCATGAGTAACTTTAATATAAGGGGGACATGATATTCACCTACAGTGAGTTACTTTTAGAAAACGAGAAGAGGATTTCTAGCTAGGGCACTCAGGGAAGACTTTTGAGAATAGATAATGACGCCTGAGTGGGATGTTTGAAGAGGAACTGCCTTGTGGAAATGGTGAAGGAGGCAATGTTTTTCCAGATAAAGTGTAAACAAAGGAGGAAATCCATGGACAAAGGAAAGCATGGTTGTATGGGAATCATTAATTTTTGACTAAAGCCAAGGTTGGGGGAGAAGGTTAGGGGACACAATATAGGAAAGGAGAATTAGTTCTATGGGAGACACATGGCATAGTATAGCACTATATTGGATCAGCCAGTCCAACTGGATCAAGTAATCCATCTCAGCACTCAGAACAATGCAGATCACCGGAATATGGTGTTCATCTTGAGACCTCCCTCCAGGCAGTCACTTTTTTAATTGAAGTCTATTTGATTTGCAATATTGTGTTTGTTTCAGGTGTACAACAACATGATTCAGTTATACGTGTATATGTGTTTATCTATACATTTTCCCATTCTTTTCCACTATAATTTATTACAAGATATTGAATATAGCTCCCTGTGCCAACCAGTAAATCCTTATTGTTCATCTGTTTTACATATGGTATTGTCTGTCTGTTAATCCCACACTCCCAATTTATCCCGCCTCACCCTTCCCATTTGGTAACGGAAGTTTTTTTCTATGTCTGTCAGCCTGTTTCTGTTTTGTAAGTAAGTTCATTCATACTACATTTAGACTCCACATCTAAGATTCCATTATATGATATCATATAGTGTTTATCTTTCTCTGTCTGACTTGCTTCACTTAGTATCATGTCTAATCAGATGTCTTGAAACACATTTGTTCCAGAGGGGAAATTACAAGCCACTCCCAGGCCACATCATGGAGAACCTTAACTGATAGGTGGAGGAATGTAGGCTTTATTTCTGTGGCTTCCAGTAGTAATCAAGTATGGACTTGAATCAATAACATTAACATCATATACTGGTCTACAATAATGTAATCTGAAGATTCACAAAATTTCTGTTGAAATGTGGTATTTGAAGGCTTACGTGAAAATTAAACTTTTCAAACATTCTATGTAAATTTTAAATTTTATCTCCTCCTTCATTCTCTGGTTATCTATTTCTTGCTATTATTAAGTTTCTAACAAGAGCAGTTTACCTCTTGTCTTCTAATTCCCTATAGGCTTGTAAATTCAGACCTATTGGAATATTACATAAAATTAAAATATGTAGGCTCTAAGCTATTGTTTGAGGGGTTTTCAGAATTTAAATTCAGATACTATTGCAACTATGCAAGGTCACAACATCATTCCTTTTATCTGACTGATTTCTAGAAAGATGAATGATTACTCTACAAGATACAATCTCTAGCATTAACTTATAGAACCAAGATGGTCATCTGTTATCCTTCTCTATACAAGGTGTAGCCTATGTAAAAATGCAAATATTGGTACATGGGTGAACTATCAATACTTGGCACCAAATTAATCTGGCTGGATAGAAACACATTCTGAGGATCCTTCCTGACATCTCTCAAAAGCAGAAATCTACTGAATTTTCACAGCGATGTTTACAGACACTGGAAACAAATATGGAGAAGTGCAGTGATTTTAACAAGCTCAGGTTGTCTTTGCTTCTAAATTTCCCATCCTTAGGAAAGGAAGCCTTTTTCAGAATACCCTCTGTAAGGATTCTAGGAAACTGAAGAGATTGTCTGTTAAGAGTGACTGACCTGGGATGTGGCTGACAACCACATTGCAGTGCTGTTTAAAGGCAAGGGAAGAAGGACTTGTCAAACTCCCCAATGACAGTCATGTGACTGAGTCCTCCTACCAAGCTCCCTGGTGTGTGTGTGTGTGTGTGTGTGTGTGTGTGTGTGTGTGTGTGTGTGTGTGTGTGTGTGTGTATCATCTATCCCTGGTATATGATACATATATCAGATTTCTAATTTGACAGATAAACTAAGTAATACTCCTTTAAGGGGCTATCTAAACTGTGTTTAGTTTCCTAGGAGGATAGAGATATTACTGCATTTGAAGTTTTGTGCACACCTAAAGCCTGTTAGCCTCCACCCTCCCCACCAGCCCTCCCCACATCTGGTTCCACACACAGTGGGGTGTCGTGAATTCAAGGTGGCAGAAGATAGAGCCCACCATACAGGTGATGGCATCAGACAGACCTGTGTTGCACCCCGGCTTGCCTTCTAGTTGTGTAACTTCACCTTAAAGAGTTTGCTCTACCAGAGCCCTGGTGTCTTCATCTACAAAATGGTGATCACAGCTGCATTTGCCTCTGAAAGTTGTGTTGGGGAAGAACTCTGCCAGTCTCTTTGAAAGTTCTCAGCTGTAGAATTATTAGCACACTTCTCAAAAAACTTTAAAGTTCCTGTCCTAGGGGCCACTGCAGAACATTCCCTAACACTTCAAGTTTTCAACACAGCTTTCCTTGAAGACTGCCATCATGACTTTCTTAATGGGTTATCTTACCATGACTTCAAGATTCTGTTGCTTTCATAAGAAAAATCAGCTGCCTAACATATACACAGGAAGAGGTTATTGAGAATCCCACAGAGCTTTCGGCCATCTGAAACATTCTCCAAGGAATAAATGTATTCTTAGGGAGAAGAGAAGAGGGTTAATATTTAACATTTTCATAGCAACTCCTCACTTACTTTATTCATAACATTTCAGTGCAGGGCAAGTTAATAGCCAGACAGTTGCAGGAGAATTATATGCAGTCATGGACCACCATGTATTTATATTAACAGTTGGATGTATATGTCTGTGGCTCTAATGTATGTAAATACATGGACACAATTTTTGGGTGCATTTTTTGTGCAGGGAGAGGACAGGGCAGGGAGGTGAATACTAGAGATAGGGTAGAAAATGCATGGGATGGAGATGTTTTTCTGTTTCTGAACATCTCATTTTTATAGTATGAATTCTTATAGGTTAGGAAACTCTACAAAGAGCTCCACACCAACATCCCCTATTATAGTCCAAAATGGAAAGGTGTTTAACAAAAAGCTTCCTATTTGTAATCAAAGCTTCCCCTTGTCACTGAACAAACCCAGTAGTCTGTTAGGAGCCCAACTGTACAACATGCAGTTTTCACTTTCCTGCGATTTGGAGCCATTGCTGGTGCTGCAAATGAGCGGGGAGGTGGTGGAGGCATAAGTTCAAGGTGAGACCTGAAAAGGCAGAGGAACAGAGGCCTGAGCAAAAATGGAACCTGGAGGAGTGGTGATTGGTGGGCAGAGAGGTGTCACAGGTCTGCTTGGTTCTCTGCAGCATTTCCTCCAGGGACTTCCCAGCTCTCTGTCCTCCCACCCCAGCCAGGAACATCTGAAAATCTGGGTCCCTCTGTCTGCCACTCATGACACTGCACCACAAGTCTGTTGTGAGAGAGGCTGGAGTATAAACCCAGCTCAGCAAGATGACACTGGCTGTGACCTTGATCAAATGACTTTCGGTCTCTGAATCTCATTCCTTGTAAGATTTAAAGGGAGAGAAAGGAACATGCAATGGCTCCTCTTGGTAGACACAGATACCTTCTCAGATACAATAGCCTGGTTAAGCTGCAAGCCCCATAATGACCCTCTAGTCCCAATCTTCCCTGAAACACTGAAGTCAGACAGACCCGGTGCAAATCCCAGCTCCTGAGCTACTAGTAGTAAGACCTTGGACAATTTGCTTGATAGTCTGTGTGTGTGTGAGTGAGAGAGAGAGAGGAGAGTGAATGAGAGACAGAGAGTTTAAAGTTTGGTAGGTTGGGCTTCCCAGGTGACTCAGTGGTAAAGAATCTACCTACCTATGCAGGAGATGGGTTCCATCCCTGGATTGGGAAGATACCCTGGAGTAGGAAATGGCTGCCCACTCCAGTATTCTTGCCTGAGAAATTCAATGGACAGAAGAGCCTGGAGGGTTTCAGTCCATGGGGTTGCAAAGAATCAAACATAACTTAGCAACTGAACAACAGCAGCAACAAGTTGTATAAAATGGAAAATAAAAATAGATATTTCAGTTTTCCTCTGGGGTTTATGGTTTCAGTTCAGTTCAGTTCAGTCCCTCAGTTGTGTCCGACTCTTTGCGACCCCATGAATTGCAGCATGCCAGGCCTCCCTGTCCATCACCAACTCCCAGAGTTCACTCAAACTCACATCCATCGAGTCGGTGATGCCATCCAGCCATCTCATCCTCTGTCACCCCTTCTCCTCCTGCCCCCAATCCCTGCCAGCATCAGAGTCTTTTCCAATAAGTCAGCTCTTCGCATGAGGTGGCCAAAGTACTGGAGTTTCAGCTTTAGCATCAGTCCTTCCAAAGAACACCCAGGACTGATCTCCTTTAGAATGGACTGGTTGGATCTCCTTGCAGTCCAAGGGACACTCAAGAGTCTTCTCCAACACCACAGTTCGAAAGCATCAATTCTTCAGTGCTCAGCTTTCTTCACAGTCCAACATTCACATCCATACATGACTACTGGAAAAGCCATAGCCTTGACTAGATGGACCTTTGTTGGCAAAGTAATGTCTCTGCTTTTGAATATGCTGTCTAGGTTGGTCATAACTTTCCTTCCAAGGAGTAAGCGACTTTAAATTTCATGGCTGCAATCACCATCTGCAGTGATTTTGGAGCCCCCCAAAATAAAGTCTGACACTGTTTCCACTGTTTCCCCATCTAAAGAAAGGCAATGACAAAGAATGTTCAAACTATCACATACCACACAATTGCACTCATCTCTCACGCTAGTAAAGCCATGCTGAGAATTCTCCAAGCCAGGCTTCAGCACGAGATGAACCGTGAACTTCCAGATGTTCAAGCTGGTTTTAGAAAAGGCAGAGGAACCAGAGATCAAATTGCCAACATCCGCTGGATCATCAAAAAAGCAAGAGAGTTCCAGAAAAAACATCTGTTTCTGCTTTATTGACTATGCCAAAGACTTTGACTATGTGGATCACAATAAACTATGGAAAATTCTGAAAGAGATGGGAATACCAGACCACCTGACCTGTCTCTTGAGAAACCTATATGCAGGTCAGGAAGCAACAGTTAGAACTGGACATGGAACAACAGACCAACAGACTGGTTCCAAATAGGAAAAGGAGTACGTCAAGGCTGTATATCGTCACCCTGCTTATTTAACTTATATGCAGAGTACATCATGAGAAATACTGGGCTGGAAGAAGCACAGGCTAGAATCAAGATTGCCGGGAGAAATCTCAATAACCTCAGATATGCAGATGACACCACCCTTATGGCAGAAAGTGAAGAGGAACTAAAAAGCCTCATGATGAAAGTGAAAGAGGAGAGTGAAAAAGTTGGCTTAAAGCTCAACATTCAGAAAACTAAGTTTACTGTTTAGCAGGGGTTGTTTTTTAGGGAGAGCCTTGGTTTCCTTGTCTATAAAATGAGAATCACAGCATTGAGCCAGAATTGTTGTTAAGCTTAAAAAAAAAGTTCTGAACAAGAAGCCTGACATATGGTGGGCGCTCAGTAGTGGATTACTCATGTCCTATTGCAAGTCTTTTCAGTTTCTACAATATGAAATTATCTCTGTATTCCCCATAATGCCACCTCTAGAAATCTGTCTACTATGTTTCCCATGAGCCACTTTTGCATAGTCTGATTGGTTACTGGGAAACATGAGCCACAGCAGAGCCTGTGGGTTAGTCACATGGATTTAAACGTCAGATAGAGCTGTTAGAGTCCTTCTCTGCCACTTATCCAAATGTGTGACCTTGGGACAGCTACTAAACCTCTCTCAGCTTCGTGTTACTCATCTTTGACATGAAAATATTATTTTAAAAAACCCAAACAGATGCTACCCCAAGAATCATTACTCCTATTCCAAGAGTTGTGTGCGTGCTTGTACACATGTGCACACACATGTAAAACAGAAAGCAAGTTTAATGTCTACCAAGGACTATGAGATTACTGGAAAATAAAAAGACATTCATATTGAGGCTTATGGTCTAGAGAGTTGTGTGGACTGGGAAGATTATACTAGGTAAATCACAAAACTAATGGAAGATTGGAACCATAACAATTTTTACAAAGAAAATTGACATGATGTCTTGGAAGCCTACATTAAGGGAGATTTAATTCAGCCAGAGAGATCACAAATGGCTTCCCTGAAGAAGTGAAACTGGAGTAAAAAACTGAAGGCCATTTAAGAGTTTGGTAGATGAATAGGGAAGGGAAGGACATCCATTCCTAGTAAGCTGTCACCATCAGCATCATAAGCATGCGATTGTTATCTTCTCGGACTGTAAACACAAAGAGTCCTGGGATGTGTCTTTGTCATCTTCTGTCACCTCTAAGTTCCTTGAAGGAAGTAAATGCTTAGTAAATATTTCTTGAATGAGTGAATGTTAATAGGGAATCAATATGCATTTGTTGAATGAAATAAAAAGTAACTGCTGTGCCCTCATCTCATGACTTTATTCAACATACAGTTAGGGAAGACACATAATTTAGTTTAAAAAAAAAAAAAGAGAAAACTGACATGAACCTCACGTGCTTAGTCACTTAGTCATGTCCAACTCTTTGCAACCCTGTGGACTGTAGCCTACCAGGCTCCTTCATCCATGGGATTCTCCAGGTAATAATACTGGAGTGGGTTGTCATTCCCTTCTCCAGTGGATCTTCCTGACCCAGGGATGGAACCTGGATCTCCAGCATTTTAGGCAGATGCCTGCATTGCAAAAATGGACCTTGGAGGTAACCAAACCACACCCTCCTTATTCTAGCCCTATCACCTTGAGAAACTCACAAGGCATCTCTGGGTCAGTATCCTCATATGTAAAATGGAAGTAAGGATAACTTGTTTGCAGAGTTAATTTAAAGATTATGATTGCAAGTCTGCTGAGTCTAATTAAAAGGGTGACTCAGAGTACATAGTCAAGAGATGAGTATTTTGAATATTATTAGTATTAGAACATTAAGCAAACTGCAGGCATGCAGTTTTTCAGACTTGCAGATTGCTGAAGACTGGCTGGATACAGCTTGAAGGCCAGAGGGTGTTATCATGCAAACATCCAGTAGACCTTTACTTTTCTGGAAATGCCTAGAGCCCTTCAAAGCAATGTATTCTCTCTCCAGTGCCTGAGTTAAATTGCAGGTTCAGATTCCCAGATGCATTGGTTATCACTGACTAGCAGTTGGTAAAATATTCTGCAGCCTAAGTTTCCTTCAAGGGTTAATCAGATACTGTTTGGACAAGATACAATCAGTTAATTCATGGCCACTGCATAGCACAAAGCCTGCGCAGGATAAGTAAGCAATATCTATTAGCTGTTACTATTACCACAGCCAGGCCCTGCTGGATTTTCTGTCAATTACTCTAACTGAATCAGCCATTCCTGGGCCGGGAATTGCTTCCTTTTGTAATTCCCTTTATGGAAGGAAGAAAAGCAACTCCCCTCTGAGGTGTGGAAACCTAGCTTCCCGGGTACCCCACCACCTTGGACAGGTTCAGGGCCACTGAACAGCCTAGGTGAGGCTGGTCAGCAGAGGCTAAAGGCTCTGCAAACTCTCCCTTCCCTCTTGAAATCACCGCTCTGCTCTGCCCCTCTCTGCTTCCTAACCCTGAAAGGTGAAATCTGAGGTTGCAGCCGAGCAGTGGGTGTGATCTGAACCCAAGGCAAGCTCGGGTCACTCTCGGGGTGCTCGGGCTTGCTGTGCTCCCCTGAGTGCAGGGATCTGGGTGCAGCTGCGGTGCCTGGGGTTTCGCAGAGGTGGAACCTCGGTGAGCGCAGCCAGGGAACTGAGCCTCCCCCAACCAACCCCACAGCGAAACTGAACTCTGCACCGCCCGCGGCTCGCGCTGTGCCTGGTTGCCGGGAGGGTTGGGCGAGGGGGGATCTCTCTGCAGACAAAGGGGTGCACGAGCCCCTAACGCCCCTCTTTCGCGACCGTGACGCCCTTCCCCAGTCCCATACCCGGGAGCCACAGCAGCTGCCACCCCCAACTTCCACCACCCAGCCCCGGCGGCCTCGGCCTGTGCGCGCACTCGGGGGCTGGGGATTGGTTCACACTCCCATTCTGGGGCTGCGCCGGCGGGCGGGAGGTGCGCGGCGTTCAGTGTGTCTGTGTGTGTTTGTGTCTGTGTGTGTGTGCGCGCGTGCGCGCGTGTGTGTGCGCGCGTGTCTGTGTGTCTGTACCGCGCGCGGGCGGGCGCGTGTGTGTGTGCGCGCGGGGGCTCCAGTGCAGGAGCCGCTGGGTGTGCGTGCGTGTGTTATGGGTTTGATTCCAGAGCAGGTTGCACATTGGTCCTGGGTGGCTCGCAGGCTCAGGTCGTGCTTGGGCGTCCTCCTCCTAATCGTTTCCGAAGTAGCAGCAGGAGCAGCAGCAGCAGCACCAGCAGCAGCAGCCGCCGCGGCAGCATCGCAGCAGCTCAGCGGCACAGCCGGCAGAACTGTGCAGAAGCGAGCACCGTTTGGGGAGTCCGGGGGGCGGGTAAGAGGGAGGAGGGGAAAGCCTGTCTTGGTCTTTGGGATTATTTTTCCCCTTCTTTCCCTCTCTCTCTCTTTCTTGAGGGTGTGTGTTACCCCCTCGAAGTGAAGGAATTTTGCTCCAAAGCGAGCTGGGACCGAAGACTCTAGGCTAAGTTCTCTCTCTATGTAGATGGTGTCAGGGAGCGAAGCTACTGACCGAGCCGCTGGTAAATGTTTTTTCACTTCTTACTCTTTAATGCTTAAGGCTTTTCCCCCCTTTCTTTCTTCCTTGTTTCCTTTCTGTTGCTCCTCATTCTGCAATCGCTCCTGAATCAGCCTGCAGTTCCCTTCTCTCTCTCTCTCTCTCTCTCTCTCTATCTCTGTCTCTCTCCTTGCGTTTGTGCAGTTTGCAACTTGTTTCGTGGTTTTCTATGTATTTTTCCCCCCTTCATCCTCAGATGAATGCTGGAACATTTAAATTCCGCACTTCGGGAGGTCATCATTAGTTGCATGAGTTTCAAGGGGGAGGGGAAAGATTGGTAGAGCAGACTGTTATTTCCCTGCAGAAGGACTGCCGTTTTCTCTCTAATGTTCATCGCAATTATAGGGATTTTTTTTTTAGGATGCATTTTAACGTTGCATTGATGTTTATCATTATCGTTCTTCAGGATTACAATGCATTTTGACTCAGTTTTGACAGCATGACAGATGCCAGTGATTCCAGAACTACTGTGTGGTACATGCTGGCTAAAATATTCAAAATTAGAGGCAGAATCATTTGCATTCCAAAAGGGAAATTCTTAAAAATGCTGTTTTGCCTCACATCGCTGCAGATTTGCAGGAGGCAGTTGTAGACACCGCTACTCATGTTGCTTGCAAAGATAATAAACATATAAGTGCTTTAGTGTATCACATTCTGTCCTGGTCTCCAGTGATTGAGCTATTGCTGAATTTACTTAATAATAAATTTAGGGCTGTGGAGAAGGAGAGAGATTGCTGGTATTGTTTTATGCAAAATTGAGAGACATGTACAGCAATTTCTAACCCCCAAACCACCCCTTTCTTAGATCTTACTTGAAGTGGCATCTTGTCAGTTGGGGAGGGGGAGGGCAGTTTCTGCCATCCACATGGAATAACATTATTTAAAATAGCCAGCATAATGCATGCAAATTGAACTCTTAACTCTTTTTTTTTTTAATAGAACTGACTCTGTAACTCTTGCTTCCAGAATCTGTTTTAAATATTATTTAAAAATTAACATAGAACGGTTCCTTGATGTATTCTTATTTAAGTTCTTCAGAGGGTCCTTAGCAGTTAACCATTTTTCGTTTGTTTTGCTCTTTATCCCCCTAAGTTTTCAGTTCCAGTTCAGTAGGAATGCTGAATGGTCACTAAGTAAAGGCACATTAGCAGTTTCTAAAGAAATCAGTTTATAGTTGTGAAAATTTCTGCCAAGCTATGGGAAAAGAAGCTAAAATAATGGCAGCTTAAATGTAAGGAGGGAAGTTGGGGATAGAACCAATTGCAATTCCACTATATGTGTTAGCATCCTGAGGAGCTCTGAACTCTAGACTCAGATGAGGATATCCAGTTCAGAGATACTCTGAAGCTCACACGTTTGACAGAGGGGAAATACTGGTATTTAAAGAAGCCTGCTTTTGCTATGTGGTTGCCACATCATAGACCAGCAATTACCTAAGTGCAGAGAGTGTGTTTGCAGTGATACTGCTCAACTTTGTTTTCATGTAAACTTAACTGATGTTGGGAGAACAGCATAAAACAATTTAGGACTTGGAACAAAATGAACTGTAAATTAACTCAAGTCAGACCCTCTTTTCTGTAGAAGAAAGCCTACTCCAAGACACCATGCAAATTCACCTGTTCTGAGCTGCCTATGTTGACAAAAGCTTTTTTGAAAATTGTGGACAAGGTTCCTTAGATCTAAAGCTTATTTCTTCTTTTGTAGTCTGCTAATGGTATAAGACATTTTATTTAGAATGCAATCTCAGCTTATTCCTGGGTCCCTTGAGGTGGCAATATTGCTATTTAAAATATTTTTATGGACCCTTGCCATTTACCATTTCGATCAAGTTGGAGGGAAAAGCCCAACTTCCATTCATTAGGATCACAGTTGTCTTTGAAGCCTTTATTTGCCTGGGTACCAAGGAAAAATGAATTTGTATAGTAAATTATGATCCTAAGAACCCAAGTCTTCTAAAGCATGGTTTTCTCATTCTAGGACCTAAACCAGAGAGCAATATACTCCATGCTAAGCAGCTGAATTATTTCTCTGACATATGCCACGCACAGGGGCACAAGCAGATAACTGACCAGACTAAGGAGTCATTTCATGTAGCCCATGAAGCAAGATTTCTAATTGTTATATAATATATTCAGTGCATGAATTTATTTATGAAGCAGCACAATTAGCTTTAGTTTCAGCATCTTCACTAGTTTTGAAGACCGAGAATCCATTGACTTCAAGAACATACTCCTTCCTGTTGCGGTTGGTTTTTACCCTTTCTAGTTTACTGGCAACTTTGAAAAAGCTCAGAGAATTTGTGTTAAAATATGAAACATAGCTACATTTTGGGTGTATTGTCTGGTGAGATTACTACTCAATCAGCTAGGTTTTTAATTACTCTTATATGGTTCTGTGTGGTATAGTGTTTGTGGCTTGCTGGTGGTTTTCTTATTATTGTTATTGATGTTAAGGTTCCCATTAAATCTTAACTAAGCTCATTTTAACTTTCTGTGCCTGGTGTTGATCTCAGTTTAATGTATCAGAATAACACCATCCTCTTGCTAAGTTTGTTGGTACATTAGGTAGTTTTCATTCAGTTGGTGTGTGTGTTGAATTTCAGCATTTCCAAATGCATGGCATCTGACATTCTGGGGAGAAGGTAACTTTTTTGGGAAGAGAAGGCTGTGTGGAAAGAGCCTGTTGGTTCATGGAACTTGACAATGGAAACATATTTGCCTGTATTTTTAAGGTGCCTATTTTCATTTGGATAAGAGTGAAGTTTTTTCTGCATGTGTGAAGTGTTTATTATGCTAGAGGTACTGAACGTTTCTTAAAAGTAATTACTGTTTGTTTGTTTTTTTTTCATTGTGTGATTGAAAGGAACTCTGCACCGCGTGTGTGTTTTTGAGGAAAACCTCTATTGGTGAGCTTTTCCATTGTTTTCTATTCTATGTAGACTAATTTTGAGAAGTGATTTCTGGTGAAATATAGTCAAGGTCATTGCCAAGGCCCTTTTATCCCTCTCCACTTAAGAACTCAAACTGCAAGTCAAGTTTAAAGAGACAAAACTTATATCAGACTACTACCTCAAATGGGACTATGTGAAAAGCATATGCCTTTGTCTCTCATCACTGTGTGTGAAGCAACAGTTTTGTTCTTTGACTTACTGGTTTCTAGGAGCCCTGACGTACTCACAAAGAGAAACCTTCCATTCTATACTCATAGTGCATACAACAGATTCTCAGTCTTCAGGGAAGATTGTAAGAATATATATATATATATATTTTGGTGGGGTGGGGGGAATGGCTGTCTTTTCATATGCTCTTAATGGAAAGAAGAATGTAACAATATTTCATAAAATGTAAGAGCTAATTAGATAATACTCCCCTTAAAATTTTGTGAAATCAACAGTAGTTTTATGAGTCGTGTACAGTGAGAGCAAATAGTAGCTTTGTCGAAGTCTTTTCTTATACTCCTTCTTTCACTTTTTTTGGTTAAAGGAATATTCACAATATTCAGAATTTTGTACTACCAGTAAATAATGTGTGTGTATATATATATATATATATATATAAATAAAACATATATGTATATAATTTTCTCTACCTAACAAACAAAAGCTACTACTTTATGTATTATCTTACCTCTGCTGCAAGTATCCTGTTCATATTTCTAAAAGATTTTTATGAAGTTGAAGAGGTATAAAATCTTTTCCCCAAAATTCAAATTATTCACTGTCCACAGTCTGCTTGATATATTTCACTCTCCAGTGTGATTTTGAACTTGAAGCATTGCAGCCTTTTCTTACGAATTCCTCGTGGCAAAAAATGAAGCACCTTGAGAAATAGTTTGCAAATAAAGTTCTCTCATTTTCGCTGAAAGGATTAAATTGGTCCCCCTCTCCTAAGTAGAGCATTACAGTACCAACCTTTTAGACAAAAAGAATTATCAGAAAAATGGTATGGTTGTGTGCTTTTCAGCAATAGTGTGAGTAAAGCGAGAGCAGGTGTTTTAACTCTTTTCATGTAAATTTAGTGAATAAATATTGACACTAAATAATACAGCTAATATGTTAAAATAAAGTCTAGGTTCCCCAGCAAAGCTTTCCCCCCAACCCTGGATAATATGAGTTGATCTTTGACTCTGATGGAACGATTGAGTGAGTTCCTCATCTCAGCGCCAGCACATGGATGGCGGGTAGCAAATATCCTGCATCTGTCTTGGAAAGTATGAGTGCGAGGTTTGGGAGGAAAGAGATGGTTTCTTTAAAAGTTTCGACTTCTTATGCTTTGACTGCAGTTCTTTCAGAGAAAGCTCTCCTTTCCTTGATACTTGTTTAGATCACCTATGAAGATGCCCCATTATTTCTCCTGTCCCTAATTTGATTCTGCCACAGATTTTTCTAATATAAACATGATGCTAGACTTCTTGGCTTAGTTGTTCCTATCTTTGCCTTACTTTGTGATTTCTGAAATATGATGCAGAACTATAAAAGTCTAGGACCCATTCTTCTAAAAGAGTCTATTTAATTGTCCTCATGATGAAATTATTTAGGTGTAGAGGCTTAAGCCTGGTAAAAAAATATTAGGAATTTTGTATGATCATTTCTATTAATATGACCATGGTAAAGTAATTATTTTATAATGTATAAAAGTTAGTTGTGGGCCTTGTAAAATTTTAAAAAAATCATTAATGAATTTGCTGCAAAAGAATAAGTCATTTTTCTTTGTTTAGTTTCCCCAGCCCTTAATTTAAATATTAGGAGGCAAAAACTAAAGTTGGAGAATATAATTCACTTGTTGAAGATAAAATTGATGCTAAGCATAATATACTGATTTTAAATCTTTCAAGAGGACAATTCTCTGGAGGATTCTCTTGGAAAAGGCTTATGTTTAAATGTCATTTTTATTATTGCTTAGGATTTTACTGATACTCAATGTTTTGACATTTCTCCTCCTTTAATTAGAGGAATAAGACTATCTGTGGAAAAAGAAATACATCATTAAATAGAAATGATTTTGGCAAAGGTTAAAAAAATCCCATACTGTTTAAAAAAACCCCACAAAATTGTATAAGCTACTTGCTGTATTCATAACAGTTTTTTTTAAGTGCCATTTCAAAATTTCATTTTGAATGTTAGAAATAGTCAAGTTAGATTCTTAGATTATTTCTAAGAATGAAATTGAACTATTAAAGAAAATAGCTATGTCCACATTTATGGTTAATTCAAACAGTAAATATCTACATAGCTAAAATCATAGTTATTATTAGAGAACTTATTGTAACAGACTTTGTGATCTTAACTGTGATATTTTCTCTAAACCATTTCAAATGTAAGAGTATATGGTTGTATGCAACATATTTCAGTAGATATTGCCTATTACCTAGAAAGAATATAAGCAAATTAAAGCTGCATGAAAGTATATTTCAATCTTCCAGGTTTTTTTTTTTTTTTCAGTTGCTTCAAAAAACAGGTTTTAAATTCCCAAGACAGGCCAGGTACCGTGTTCTGCTAAGAGCTAGATATTATGGTTAAGAGTAATTTGATGCCAAAGTGATGTCTAAGAAAGTAAATGGAAATAGAAGTGGATGTTTCTTTTTTAAATACAAGATAAAGCTTTGCTCTTTGTGTCACTTGATATTATATTAGAAAAATGATTTAATTTTATTTTAGGATTTGCTCAGACTGTAATTGTATACAAATATTTTCTCATTCTCTGCCTTCTATATATGCCCAGCTCATGTCTATTCATGTAGTCTGATGTGATATGACCCCTAGGATTGGAGACCTCAGTTAAAGTTTGGTGCTACCTGCATGGATTTAATGGAGGCATGAGGGCAAGGTAGTGAGACTTTGTGGGAAAACCAAAGGAAAATGTATTCTATAGTTGGCTGCCATCTCCTTATGATAATAATCCTGCCACCCATTTTATTTTTAGCCTCACCTAAAGCTCTAGAGAAGATGCAAAGTGCTTTTCTAACCTTAAGAATAATAATATAATTATTGCACAAATATTTCACAGTGGTTAGGGCTCTGCAATTTGTGTGACCTAGCATCTAATTTTTCTTCTCTCTAATCCTGTTTACATATCCTTGCACATAATCAGACTCAGTCAGATGAAACCAATTACTAAGGGGAAAAAAATCAAATTTATTTATTATATTTATTGGATGTGTCTGTTGCTTAATTATCCATTGGCGCATTTACATGTGGCCATGAAGAGGGCCATGGATGACTGTGGAAAAATGATCAATCATTACTTCTTACAGTCCAGAGGAGGTGCCAAGAAAACAAGAAAAAAAAAATAAGAAACAAACCAAAAAACCCACAACCCTACCCTTTCTCACTGCTATCTATGTGGGAGACCCGAAAACTGAGAAACAAACATCACCCTAAACAATGAGTTTGGCTTGACATAGGAAAATCTAGAAAAAAATTGGGAATAGTTATCAGATTTTTTCTTAACCACTAGTTGTAAGAAATGTAAGGAGTTCTGTACACTTTGACATAAATAACAATTTAGGTATTCAAAGATGTATGTTGGAAAATGAACTCAATTTATCCTATGAAGCAGATAACCAAACCCACCTCTTGGTTGTAAGTTGAACTGTGGGATGAGCCAAGGGTGGGGGGTAGGGCACTGGGATGGGATGGGGTATAGTAGGTGGTTAGCGTAAGGGGAACTGCATGATGATGTTGACAAAGCGATTGACCAGTATATGTAACTGCAGTGAGCTGTGGCTAAGATAGTACTATGAAAGCAGTGAATTAAAATAGATTTTGTTTTTGACCTCTGATGGTAAAGACATACACAGACTTTTTATTTTTTGTTTTATGTGTTTTTGTTAAAAAATTCCTTACCTCAATCAAAAATGTTTTCTTCTCTTTTTTACATACCCCACCCCCCCATCCCAGATTAATGGGATCAATTTTAAGCATGGCTTATTTCTTATTTTTTCCCCACTTGCTCTCATCAAACATTTTTGGAAATTTATCAGTATGGAAGTTGTTCTTCAAAATAGACCATAACTGAAATAACAACCATTTCAAGTAAATGTGACAAGGCTAAATTGAAACAGAAGCATCATCCTATGTATATAATCCTTTCCAGAGACTACTAAATTATCTGTTCTATCCACATCCTTAAGATAGAACACGCATATGAACTTCAGGGAGAAAAGCAAACCGCTTTTGAACTTGAGGTGTTTGAAGACTGTCTTGAAGGAAGCACTGAAGTGTGATTTTAAGAATTGTGGCACATTCTCAATGAATCCTTTAGAGAAGACTATGAACAGCTTATGATTTATTGCTAATTGCTGTTTATTTGGAGATGCTGCTGTTGAAGAAACTGTAAGCTTTATAATGATGGTTTTGTTACATTTGGCTGCAGAGAAATTCAGATGGCAACATGAGTCTTGAGAATTGAGAGGGAAAGGTGATTTCATACCTTTTGACCTCGCAAGAAAATATGAGTGATGAGGTAAATTTTACGTTTACTCTAATCTGTATTTTAAAAGTTATTCTGCGGAAAAGGTTATTACAGAAAGAAAAAAAGTTGCTCTCAGCTGAATTCAGTGAAGAAGCCATACAGTAAATAGATAAAGAGCCTGAACTCTCCTTCCTACAACAGTGATTTTTCACTAAGGACTCTCTAGGTATATAAGGGGCACAGGTTCTTTTTATATGATTTGTGTATGTTCCCATGGACTGTGAAGTCTATTTCTGGGCAATTTTCAAGTTAAAATTGTGTTACGGCTACCCTGAAGGTTGTCATTTCTTGTTTTTTTTTTTTTTTCTCTTGTCAGTCAATTCATAACTGTTTATTAAGCCCCCATGGGGTATAGACAGAGTCATAGACTATCTGGGTGTGTATATGCGTGTATGGTTGGTTGCTGGTCTAGAAGCTTACAGTCTTTAGGCAAAACTATGTGTGTGTGTGTGCATATGCACATGTATAATATAATGTTTTAATTACAGAAGTTAGAAGTAGTTTTGTTTTGTTTTTAATAGCATTGTCCTAGATCTCCAAGTGCAGTTACTCTGAGAAAAGCATAGCTTTGAGCCAGATCAGGGATATAACTTCTCAGCTTGCTTGCTTTATTTTAAATTCAGATACAGCAGACATGTTTAAGAATAAAGCCAGAGGGCTAGTGTTAAACTAGGGATTCTTGCCAGGTTAACATCTAGGTTTCAAAGTAAGGGCAGATACTCATGCAGGTCATTTTTAGGACATGCCTATTACCTGTGTCAATTCAATCAGTGAGCGGATGAATGGTTCCATGGCTCAGAGCTGTCAATTTACATTTTTTATGACCAATGAATCAATTTATGGTTTACTCTTTTTTTTTTTTTTGGAGGGTTTTGAAAATTGATAGAAATTGAGACAGTAAGAAAATTTCCAAGTGTTCCCATGGTTGAAAACTGTTGTAAAGGAATATTTTCCCAGTTTTACTTGAAAGCATATGGCGAATATGTAGGTTTAGGGATTTACTTTTCAAAACGTATTCACTTTCTTAAATTTATCTCTTATCAGTCATTTGTTGGAATGGTAATATTCTTGAAAAGTGCCCAGTGAATAGCTCTGAAAGTGGATGGCAAAGGAGTGCACAGAGCACTGGCCCTTTCCACAGCCCCAGGTAATGGCTTGCTGGACTTCCAGCAGTCAGCTTGACTTTTGATAGCACTGGTCAGGCTCTGATTTAATGCTCTCTCTCTTTTTTTTTTTTTTTTCCTGTGATTTTTTTCAAGATGTGCATATCTCATTTCCTACAAATCATAGCCAGACCATCAGATTTCTTTTCCATCTTCTGTTCCTGGTGGATCTGAATCAGAGAAGCAATGGCTGAGAAAAATTGGAAGGGGTCTTCATTTGAACTTTGACTCTTGGCTCTTTTCCTGTTGGATCCATGAATTTCTGAGAATTTCTGAGATCATTTGTAATTTGTTGCAGGAGTCCTTCTGGACAGAAAGTTCCCTAGTCTTTGTGATAAGAATATGTTCTTTACAATTTGCAGTATTGCAGGCTCTCTTCATTCATTTCTGAACAGTTTCTAATAAACTGAATAAAAGTGCACAGAATAAAAGTGCAATTTGATTTATTATTTTCAATTGTAGGGTTGGGTTTGTTCTTCCTTGTAAGTTAGAGACTAATTCTGGCAAACATAAACAGAAAGGGAATGTGTTGAAAGACATCAGGGAGCACGGAGTCCCCAGGAAATATGTGGAAACAGACACTTGTGCTCCTGCCACTGAACACTGGGTGCCCAGCTGCAGCCTGCCACATCCCTGACACTGGACTCTGCCATTGCCGTTAGTACCAGCTAGCACTGCGGCCCTGGATAGGTGACTATTTGTACCAGGCCTGGAAGGAACTACTGTCCTTTCACTAGTGGGGATCCCTGGCTCTTGACTCAGAGTTCTAATCTGGTTCGTCCAAGTGGCTGCATTTTGATCAAGTGTCGCATCCGTATAACTAGAAAATCTGATAAATCTATAGTCTGGCCCTTTCATACTCTATCATGAGGCAAAAAGACTTAGAGCAAGATATAAGTGGTGGAATTCCCTGAAAATAAAAGGGGAGAGGCAATCGATAAAACATAAATAAAAATTCCCCAGCAAATATTTACAATAAGGGACCTGCAGGACCTTAGGGGATGAACTTGAAAGGCAGAGAGCAGTGAGAACTTCTCTCTTGCTTAAAATGGATTGGAGGACATTCCTGTTGTAAATGTATTAAGCAAAATGCTTTTGATTTTAGCACATGCCAGTCTCAAATATGTTCATCATGAAGAATTCTCTTTTGTTATCACCAAAAGCCGCATTGAAACATGATGCATTTGAATTCTGCTCATGTTAAAATTAAAGATAATCTACTTAGATTGGGCTGAAGTTTGCCTGTGTGTAAATATATAAGGTTGATAAATGGTATGAAAAAAGGTGAAGATTTGTTTAAATTACTGTAAAGAAGACATCTGGATGGCTGAATAATTGCCTACAAGAAAATTAGTAGGAATTTGGAATAAAAGATCAGACCAGCTCTCTACTTATAAATTGCTAATAAGAGTAATTGTGGTACTTGAAAGAAACAAAATTGCATCTCTTTTTTTCCATGACTTAGACTGTCTGAGGTCCAAACACATCTTCCTCACTAAATTATTGCAAACAGAGTGAGATGTAGGACCCACACAAGTAATCCATGTTTTTAGTAAAACTTTTGTATCATAAGGCTCAGTATTTTATTCTTCAATTCCAAGTTAATATATTTATCCTTCCATCACTGTCTCCCAAGGATTTTGAGAATTAATTAGAAACAAAATCTCTTTCAGTCCTTGAATGTTACAATTCTTTGCTGAAAAACCATAAGATATTGAAGTGTTATTAATAACGGCAAAGGTTCATCCCATAAAATAATCTGACTGGCTGAATTCTCATGTGGTTGTTATTTTCTAATATAAATTACTGAAGGATTAGACTGTTAAATATTGAATATTGTCTCATTTAATGCAGCTGTATGAAATATTATTGGTAATGATTCTCCAGTTTGGGGAATAGGGAAAGTTTTTTGTTTTGTTTACTAATAGCATTGACTGGTAGCATAATACATTTTACAAAATAGTAATGAAGATATTTAAATGAAGGTGAAGCAGGAAATAAGTGGCCTCTCAAGTAATAGATTTCACTGAAGTGATAGATCTCAGTTGTCACAAAAATTTCTTTACTCTTTGTATTAATTTTCTCTCTATTCTGAGCATTTTGGATGGCCTTGAGAATTTGTTAAAAGAACAAGTTTAGTCAATTAAGCCCTTGAAGAGGAGTGCCGTTGATGTTGTTTCATTGGCATGAGGTGTAAAAGTCTGAAAATCGGATTGGGCTTTGAAGGAATGGTGACCGTGTTGAATGTGACAGTTGAAATGGGATTGTTCATGAAAATTAAAAAAAAAAAAGAAAGGCAAAAGAAATTAAAAAGGAAAGAATGCAAGAGAGAAATAAAGAAAACCATTGACCAAATAGTACAATTGATGAAACTTAGGTCTACTTAGAATTTACTATTTAATGAACGGAGCAAAAACTTTTAAAATTTTTTATTGTCCAATTTTAAATAATCCCATTTTGAATTTTCTTCATGTTCTTGTGCCTGTGCACTTATTTCTCAAATTAGGAAAATACAACCCAGTGACAAACAGGGTGACTATTATTGAAATATTTTGTCATGAATCCAGAATAAGAACATAAAGCAGTGCATCAAATTGGTTTAAATCGATTGTGTTTTTTGTTTTTTTTCCTCCAGAGGGGAACTTTATGTTTTGTGAGATGATTTTATTTGAAATTGCAGTTATCCTTGTTTCAGACTTAGTAATTTAACAGTTGAAAAAGCTCCCTTTTTTGTTCTGTGTAGTTAATGTATGTGGTGTGAGTGAATACATTTTATTTAAAAAAAGTGTTTTGGGGTAGCATTCTTTTCCGCACAAACTTATTCCTTGATAAAGGAGCTGGCTGCAATTTGCAGAAATGACTGTTTCTTTTTCTTTAGTTGTTGGATAATTGCTCTTTGTATACACTGTGGAAATGTGCATATAGACCAGTGACAAAGCATAGCAGATGCACTTGCAATTATCTTGAATTTAAGTAAATTTCGCATCTGACACACACAAAGCAAAAGCTTTGTCCAAGCAGGCTCCCATACTGGCATGTGGATTGCTGTGAATACAATGAGTAGATTTTTAATGGAAAACAAATGGGTCTATTAGTAAGTCTTGTCTTTTACTTGAAAAGACACCCCACTTTAGGCATGGCCTACAACTTATTCATATTCATAGTTGGTGCAGTTTTAAATATGACCTTTGAAACTGAACAAAAATTTTAAATGTTTCAAACAAAATATGTCACTATGTTTTTATTGGAGCCACATTCATAGTTTTTTGAGGAAATAAATATTTGTTTCATATCTCAGCATTACATTTTTCCAACTGCTAAGGAGAGAATTCACTTATTAAGACACTCAAAATGTGAAAGGGGATTTCATATTATAAATAAATCATGCCATAGATAAAAGATAATTACAATGTTACTTTAACAACCTCAATTCACAAGGGGACCCATAAGAAGGAATACATAATGGGTCCAAATTCTACTTATTGTAAACAAAAGAGATCTAGCCAGAGGAATAGTTTTCTGCAAAAGCCTCTTTTCCTTGTTTTGTTTGAGATTAATCCTTTCCACTGTGTATTTTTTGTTGTTGTCAGACTTACGTAAGTGAGATATTTGAAGGCTTAATCTTTTGCTCCGTAGTTATTCTTAGAAAATATGAAACGTATGGAGCTTCTTGGATTCTCTTAAATGCCTTTAGGTCTTTAGAGGGGTGGTTAAATTATTTCTACTTTTAATGTGAGAGTTCCAAATAATTGGTCCGGTTGACTTCTTTTTCATAGTTTGAAGGTGCTCCGTGCTATTCCAGCCTTTGAAAGAAGCAAATTTCAAAAGTAACTCAGGCAACATAAAGGAGGGCCTATCTTGCCCATTTTCTGCTTTCTTCTCAATCTGAAATGGAATCTAATAATAACTGGAGATCTTTTCTAACTCTTTTAAGAATCAGAAGCCTCTAGGGGGTCTAAGGATTGAGTAATTATTTGAAAAAAAAAAAAGTGGATAAAGTGGATTTGAGAAGAAATTTTTAAGAAGCAAGGGAGAGCCTGACAGAAGTATTTTGGGGTCTGAATTACAGCAGGACGGATGTGCTGTTGCTGGAATATCATGCCTACAAAACATGTCTCCACCTTAACTACTTTTCCAAAAATAAAACTTCTTCAACTAAGTTCTTTTTCTAGAATTGCCGAAATGACAGAGCTTACTCAGTTATGCATTGCCGAATGATTCTCTGTGTTCCCCAGTCTCTCTGGTGCTGGTCATGACCTTCCTCCTCCCCTGGTACCCCTCTTCCCCCTAACTGCCCCCCCCACCCCGCTTACTTTTCTGGAAGGATCACAGGCTATCTTTAGGCTTGGAGAGAAACCAGGTGCTTTCCTTGATATTTAAGCAACTTACTATTTTGAAATTCCCTTACAAAACCGTGGGCATTTTTATTCTGTGTCTTGAAGTCTCCCTTTCCCTCTCTGAAGGAGAAGCTGCTTATATAATACCCAGAAGCAGACCCCTGGGAACCGCTGAGCTATTTTATGGATATTTTGCAGAAAAAGAAAAGCAAGTGCTCCTCTGTCGTGTGCGCCCTCCCACGGGGTCTCAATTTGAGATATTTGCACAATAGCAGATTCTCAGAAGGATAAATATATACAAATCCATCTTTCAAATTGAGTGGGATCAGTGGGAAGCAGCACCTAGGAGGGTGAGAGCCCACTAATAGCACAGACTGAAAGAGATTCTCAAGCGGTTCCAGAGACGAGCACAACTGTCTACAGAGCTTGCCAGAGAGGCAGATGCTGTGCATGGAAGACAGTTTTCCTCGGTTAGATATTTTGTTCTTGTCGATGGCCAGCCATGACTCATGGGGGAAACCGAGGGAGAGAGAGAGAGGAGAAGAGAAGAGTAAATTAATCATTTTATTAGTCCTTATTAGGAATTCAGTCATGTAATTAAATGTCAACCTGGTAAACTTTCCATGATACGAGAAGAGTGGCAAAGCCAGTTGCAGGGTTTGAAAGTTACTCCAGGTGATAAAGAAGCCTAATTTAAGCTGCAGATGACATGATTGACATGATTTCAGATGTATATCTGGAGAAAATAGTAATGTAGGGATCATCGAATAATCTAGACTCAAAGCATGCTTCTGAAGGATTGAAAGGACTTGAATCATTTTCTCTGAGAGATGATAGGTTTGTTCTCTGTTCCCTCTTTCTGTATCTGTGGGTGTTTATGAAAATAGGTGTGTATTTGAAAGATAATCTTTTCTTCACTGTGCTCCTTTTTCTTTCTCTCCGTATGTGTTTATATGCACATGTGTTTGCATCCTGCAATATCAGCTTTCATCCACAGGCACTTCCAGGTCTCCTGACCCTGTAGCACATGCAGTTGATTACATAAAAGCAGAGTATGTGCTGTCTTAAAGATGGTGAAATTCATTTTTTTTGCAACTTTTGCCTGTAGTCAGATTCTAAGTTTCCTTCAAGTTTCTCGAAAGAGGGTACTATGATAGGTAATAGTCTTAGCTTCCTCTCTCTTTCTTTTTAAAGGTTTCTCATTTCTTTTGAAAATAAACAAAAGAAGGATTTGGTATAGTTTCTCAGATTCTCATCTGTTTGGGGCTGAGGACTTCAGGGTCCCTTGAAGGAAGCCAAGTTTATGTCATAGATCTGTCCTGTAACTGGAAGAAGTTATGTGTTTGAATGCCTGATGGCAGCCCCTATGCCAAAAATCTCATCTATCATTTTTCCAATGGAGTCTCAGAAGTTACCATTTTCTGGCATGTCCTTCATGAGTTGGAATGGCAATTAGCCAAAAGGTTTGTGTTTAAGGGAAAAGCAGGCTTTTATGTTTTCCCCACAATCAGTTATTTGGAGGGTACTCGAGGTACTGAAAATCACCGATGTGGAGCCAATTTAGAAAGAGTAATCCATGACTGAGATGAGGACGATGTAGCCTGCCTCCCTGAGCCACTGTGCTTGTCTGACCAATATGGAACTGTCTGAGATGAGGCTCTTCACTTGAGGTCTACGTGTCCTCCCATGCACCTCATGTCAAATCAGACACTAGCAGATGAGCCTGTCAATCTGTAGCACTCTCTGGAGAACTTTGGGTCTCGAAAACCCTTGGTCACCTTGAACCTTAAGTAAAGGTGGTTGCATTTTCTGAGGTTTATCAGAATAATGATGGCAGCTTTCATTTAACTGTTTCAGATTCTTATTTTTGAATGTACAAAAAAGATGACAGATCTTGTCCACATGCCTAAGCTGCTGCCTTTTGCATTGCCTTGGGCATCGTATATGCTTGATAAATATTTGTTGAGTGAAAGCATCATGGATTTCTTTTCCTTTGGGAGCATGGAGAGAATCTACCATGTGATTTTAATTTTTTTTGAACCATGAGTAGCTGAATGAGTTCTGTTGGTTTTGTGAATATAAATGTATTGGAATTACATTATTCATGTTCTGTTCTTTTATAAATAGGAAAATTGTCGTAAATAAGACTGAAGGACAGATGCTGGTACTGAACAATAAATGTGGAAAAATTAGAATTATTAGAGTCCTGAATTAGGTGTCCATCAGATGTTTAGTATGACTGAACATATTTTAAATAACTATTTTTACTTTTTACCCTTTGCATTATTTAAAAGATGCTTTAGGAGTGGCTATATATAAATGATAAAAGCAGTAATCTTATTGGTATGAAAAATACATCATTATCACTTTCCATGTACAAAAGGAAGCCAAATATTTTGTGTCTTATTGGAAGTTGGGAAAATTAGTTTCATGTAGGGGTCAGCAAACTATAACCTGTGGACCAAATTTAGCCTTTTACCTGTTTTATATGCTTGTCAATGAGAAAAACTAATCAACAGTCAATCTAAGAAAGAAATGGAAAATTTTTATTCAAGCCAAACTGAGGATTATAACCTGGGGGACAATCTCTCAGAGAACTCTGAGAACTTTTTCAAACAGGAAAAGAGGGAGGTCAGTATATATGTGATTTTGGCAATGGGTGTACTTGCAATTAAGTACACATCTCAATAGAAGGTCGCTGTTAGCCACAAGGAAGAGATATCTTAATGGTTTTAGTGCTTTTTAAGTATGGGAAAATGCGAGCATTTAGGTCCATAAAAAAAATTTCTCCAGAAACTATCTATCTGAAGGCCTGTTTGCCAGTTTTCCCAGACTCAGAACATAGAGTACTTTATCCTGATCTTCACCCTTAATTCCTTTCAGAGTGTGTTGTAGGTCAACAACTATTAGCAATGGCTAATGACTTGATTCTGGTAGAACTAGATAGCGAACAATGTTCTTTATTTTATAATCCTTGCCGTTTTGGTCTTAATTTTGACCAAGGTTTGGGAGGCATTTCATGACTAATTAATTTATTCCAGGGCATCAAGTATGCTCATTCCCAGATCAGTCAAGGATTTTACTGATAGGACACTCAGTGTTCTATTCTTGTACTAGGCCTTGTTAGCAGTAACCCAAAGTCTCCAGACTGCCTGTCTTATTGGTCTGTTTTGGTCTAGGAAAATGGTTTCCTCTTTTTGCTTCTTCCCATATCTAGAGTTACACTGTCACAATAATTGATCTCATAGAGCTATGTCTAAGGCTTAGTTGGTAATGCGAGAAACAATAACCTTAGAAAATAGGCAGATTGCAAGTTAAGTAGCTAGTGCTGTTAAAAAGATCATAAGTATTTAAGTAAAGAACTTTTATTAGGTTTAGCCCACTATCTCCCCAGTTCATCTGACCAGTCTGTATTGCACCAATCACTGTCTTTAAGGAAAGAGATATATTGGCATTGTAGATAAAGTTCACCGAAGATGTGCTGTATGTATGAGGCAAGTGGTGTGTCATCATGATACTTTGTAGAATCAAGAAAGTAATAATCACTTGTAAAAAGTTATGTGGCTAATTCCAGAAGGAGAAAAATTGATATTTAAAGTTGAGCAGATATTTATGCCATTGGAGATGCCTGGTTAGCACATAATACAGGTGCATAAAGTACATTAGAGGGGCCAGGGGAGGCCAAAGGGAGGACAGAGAAAATGTTTTAGGTTGAAATTTTTCTTGTCTTGCCTTAAAATGTGAATTTTTGTTTCATTATACCCATAAACCAAGAATATTTTTCTATTTTCAAATGGTCAGGGGAAAAATCAAAAGAAGGGTAATATTTTATGACACTTAAACATTATGTAAAATTAAAATCTCTTTGTCTATAAATAAAGTTTTATTGGAACTCAGCCATGCCCATTTCATTGCATGTTTTTGATGGCTGCTTTTGCAACAGCCATGTTGACTAGTATCACCCATAATGCTAAAACATTTCCTATTTGTCCTTTTACATGTACTGGCCCTTATGTTGTATGGTTTGCAGTGGTTCAAAGGCAATGCAACAGAACTGGTGCCTTTTTGGGGGGGAGTAGGGGGGAGCTTCTAGGTTCATATATATTAGTTGGTCTGGCCTGACTTGGGACTTTTGAGTTTATGAATAACTGAATATGGTAATCAAAGAAAAATTCTGTACTTAATGTTAGCTCTTGGTCTTGCAGCAGAATATAGTGCATGTTTCCTTCGGAGGCAAGAAAGGTGTGTTCAAAGAATGGAACTTTAAGTTAGAATTAGAACTTTCCATTCTTCCTTTTCTCTGATCCTTTCAGGCCAGTTGGATTAGCTGCCTCCTCCCAGTCTCCATATACACACAGCAGTTATTCCTGACAGATTTGCTTTTTTATCAGTGAAATTATTGGTGGTGTACATTACTGGTTTTATTCACACTCCTTTGGATACCTCTCTCAGCCACCAAGAGTATCACTGGATCAGGGAAACCAGATTCACCTATAGTCATTCACAAGAGCTCTAGTATTCATGGAGAGCTATAGTATGTCTGGGATGCTGCCCAAGCCTGGGATCATAAAAATGAAAGAAATAAAAAGTCTGCTTTACCATGTTATCAGAGACCTGCCAGTAGTAAGAAGCAGACAAAACCAAATCATTTCACTATGAGATGCTAGGCAATGTACATAATACTTAATAAAAATGGATGATATTTATTGATCAAATGTTCTAAGTGTTTTACATACACCATATCATGTAATCCTCCCAAAAGGGTCCCGTTCTTTGGAAGAAAATAAAACTGAGGCAGAGGTTTTATGGAATTTACCTGAATGCCACAGTAGTGGGGCATAGACTGGAGTCCAGGCTGTATGACTACAGAATCTTACTCCTGACCATTCTTCTTCAGGGCTTTCCCTGAGGTGCAGACAGCATGCTTTATATGTGCAGTATACTACAGATGTGGCATGAATGGATGGCTTTTCATGTTGAACTGGAACATAAAGCATAAGCCTAAATGAACAAGACAGAAAATGGAGGCAGAAAGAAAGCAGACCAAATATCACATGCAAAGATGCAGAGGCCAGAGGAAGTGTGATGGATTTGGGGAAAACAGACATCTCTATCTGAAGCAGAGCATCAGTGAAGGAGAGTGCTGGAAATGATAGGCGTCAGATTATTCATGAGTCACCGATTTATTTAGCAAACATTTATTGAGATTCTGCTAAGTACAGGTGTAGTAAATAGACATGTAGTTTATGGTTTAATGGGATGAAAGAGACAAAAAATAAGTGAAGAAATAAAAGACAATTTCACAAAATGATAAGGACTTAGAAGAGGGAGTGATATTTATGTACATAAGTGAGAAAAAAAATACCTTTGGGGGGTGGTAAACACCTAAACCACCCCTAAAAGGAATGAGGATCCACTAAAGACAGGTTGACTGGTGACGAGATCAAGAGTAGACTGATTGAGTGTTGGATGGAATCACTGAATTTGAGGTGAAAGATGATTACAGTGATTCTGATGGGAGATGCTGAGCACATTGACTCAACTAATGAAAGCTGGAATAGAGAGAAGGAGCGAGATTCAGAGCATATTTTGGAAGAGGAATCAATTGGAGGTGGGAAGGAAGGGAGAAGGAAGACTCTATAGGTTGCTGGTAAGCTTATGGTAAATGATGAGCAACTTCAGTCAGGACAGAACAAATGTTGGAGGAAAAGATCAGAAATTTAGTTTTGACCACCTGGTTATGAGATGCCTTTAATAGAGATGTTCTGTAGAATTAGATATATGAGTCTGAAACTTAGCGGATAGATATGAAAAAGAGCCTTCAGTAGTGTCAATGTGAGCAGAATTGCTCAGAGAACTTGTAAGAAAAAGAGAAAAGAAAGCTGGATATAGGGTGTTGGGAAACACCACTATTTCCAGTGTAAGCTTGAAAGCTGCAAGAGTGGAGGACCGTGGGAGAGGAATGTTATAAATCTAAGGCAAAAAAGAGTTTCAGGAAGCAGGATGCTGTAATCAGTGTCAGATACTGCAGATGTGTTTATTAGGTTTGGATTGGAAATTATTCATCAGACTGGGCTATTAAGTCACTATTGAATTTCTTAGCAGGATCACAGTCATTGGAAGGTAGGGCTACACTGATTTAAGCAGTTAATGAAAGTGAAAGTTGCTTAGTCGTGTTCAATTCTTTGCAACCTGATGAACTAGTCCTTGGGATTCTCCAGGCCAGAAAACTGGAGTGGTTGCCATTCCCTTCTCCAGGGGATCTTCCCAACCCAGGGATCAAACCCAGGTTTCCTGCATTGCAGGTGGATTATTTACCAGCTAACCTACCATGTAAGCCCTAAGCAGTTAATGGAAGTTCAGAAAATGGAAACCAAGATACCTCATCCAGCCAAAAATTAGGTGAAAACCAAATAGAAATTAGGAAGATCAAAAAGGAAAGAAATGTTATCAAATATCAACTGATAGATACTAAAAATCTATTTGAATTGTTAAAACTTTCCCTGTATTGCCATTAATAATCATGAGTTTTACTTTAATTTGCTTTGTGGAATTGGGTTGTTCATATGGAAGTTTAATTTTATAAATCATAGTATAGTGTTTATAATCAGGAACACATTTGAAAGAAATCTGTAATGAGAACTGTATAATTCAAAAGTAATGTCTAACTACTATACCCATATATATATTTTTTACTTAATGAAAAGCCTACCAAAAATATAGTGGATAAAAAATTCTGGGGGCTAAAAATAGTAGATGTTTGGGCCATGATATATACTTGCTTTTTGAGTGTATCATATATTTGTTCTGGTCTGGTTGCTTAGTTAGGAGTAATTAATAAAATGGAGAAGGTAGATTGAAAAATTTTAAACAGGATAATTTTATGCACTTGTGTGGATGAGTGCTAAGTTTCTTCAGTCCTGTCTAACTCTTTGCAGTCTCATGGATTCTGTAGCCTGTCAAGCTCCTCTGTCCGGGGATTCTCTAGGCAAGAATACTAGAGTGGGTTCCCATGCCCTCCTCCAGGGCATCTTCATGACCTAGGGATCAAACTCATGTTTCTTGTCTTCTGCATTGGCAGACATATTCTTTATCACTATAGCCACCTGGAAAGCCCCTTTTATACACAGAGGTATGAATATCTTATATAGGGCTAGTTTGGGGAATGTATAAATGGTTATTTTACATGATTGTGTATAAATAAATGATTATGTATATGGATAAGCTTATTGCAACTTTTAGTTCTAGTCACAGAAAGTATTTTTCAAAATTTAATCAGGTGGCTTTAAAAGTGAAAGTGAAGTCACTCAGTTGTGTCCAACTCTTAGCGACCCCATGGACTCTAGCCTACTAGGCTCCTCTGTCCATGAGATTCTCCAGGCAAGAATGCTGGAGTGGGTTGCCATTTCCTTCTCCAGGGAATCTTGCAAGGTGGCTTAAAACCTTCTATAATTTACTCAAGTAAAAGCTTTCTGATCATTAGACTTTCTGGAGGAAAAGTAAGTTATTTTCTGTGTGTTTTATTTAAACTTTGTGTTGCTCCTGTTATTTCCTGGGATTCTATTTGCCTAATACAAAATGACAGTTTAGTCAATTAGCCAATACATTGGCTTACAGGTTAGTGAGTTAAACAATTAACTGATTAATTAATTGGTTTCTCATCCACAGGATAGGAAAGAGAAATGTAGCCTGGTGCAAATGCTACCTCAGTTCAGTTCAGTTCAGGGGCTCAGGCGTGTCTGACTCTTAGTGAACCCATGAATCGCAGCACACGAGGCCTCCCTGTCCATTGCCAACTCCCAGAGTTCATTCAGACTCACGTCCATCGAGTCAGTGATGCCATCCAGCCATCTCATCCTCTGTCGTCCCCTTCTCCTCCTGCCCCCAGTCCCTCCCAGCATCAGAGTCTTTTCCAATGAGTCAACTCTTAGCATGAAGTGGCCAAAGTACTGGAGTTTGAGCTTCAGCGTCTGTCCTTCCAATGAACTCCCAGGACTGATCTCCTTTAGGATGGACTGGTTGGATCTCCTTGCAGTCCAAGGGACTCTCAAGAGTCTTCTCCAACACCACAGTTCAGAAGCATCAATTATTCAGTGCTCAGCCTTCTTCACTGTCCAACTGTCACATCCATACATGACCACTGGAAAAACCATAGCCTTGACTAGATGGACCTTTGCTGACAAAGTGATATCTCTGCTTTTCAATATGCTATCTAGGTTGGTCATAACTTTCCTTCCAAGGAGTAAGCGTCTTTTAATTTCATGGCTGCAGTCACCATCTGCAGTGATTTTGGAGCCCAAAAAAATAAAGTCTGGCACTGTTTCCACTGTTTCCCCATCTAATTCCCATGAAGAGATGGGACCAGAGGCCATGATCTTAGTTTTCTGAATGTTGAACTTTAAGCCAACTTTTTCACTCTCCTCTTTCACTTTCATCAAGAGGCATTTTAGTTCCTCTTCACTTTCTGCCATAAGGGTGGTTTCATCTGCATATCTGAGGTTATTGATATTTCTCCCAGCAATCCTGATTCCAGCTTGTGCTTCTTCCAGCCCAGCGTTTCTCATGATGTACTCTGCATATAAGTTAAATAAGCAGGGTGACAATATGCAGCCTTGACCTACTTCCTTTTCCTATTTGGAACCCGTCTGTTGTTCCATGTCCAGCTCTAACTGTTGCTTCCTGACTTGCATATAGGTTTCTCAAGAGGGAGGTAAGTGGTCTAGTATTCCCATCTCTTTCAGAATTTTCCACAGTTTATTGTGATCCACACCATCAAAGGCTTTGGCATAGTCAATAAAGCAGAAATAGATGTTTTTCTGGAACGCTCTTGCTTTTCCGATGATCCAGCAGATGTTCACAATTTGATCTTTGGTTCTTCTGCCTTTTCCAAAACCAGCTTGAACATCTGGAAGTTCACGGTTCACATATTGCTGAAGCCTGGCTGGGAGAATTTTGAACATTACTTTACTAGCGTGTGAGATGGGTGCAATTGTGCGGTAGTTTGAGCATTCTTTGGCATTGCCTTTCTTTGGGATTGGAATGAAAACTGACCTTTTCCAGTCCTTTGGCCACTGCTGAGTTTTCCAGATTTGCTGGCATATTGAGTGCAGCATTTTCACAGCATCATCCTTCAGGATTTGAAATAGCTCAACTGGAATTCCATCACATCCGCTAGCTTTGTTCCTAGTGATGCTTTCTAAGGCCCACTTGACTTCTCATTCCAGGATGTCTGGCTCTCGGTGATGATCACACCATCATGATTATGTGGGTCATGAAGATCTTTTTTGTACGATTCTTCTGTGTATTCTTGCCACCTCTTCTTAATATCTTCTGCATCTGTTAGGTCCATACCATTTCTGTCCTTTATCAAGCCCATCTTTGCTTGAAATGTCCCCTTGGTATCTCTACTTTTCTTGAAGAGATCTCTAGTCTTTCCCATTCTGTTGTTTTCCTCTATTTCCTTGCACTGACCACTGAGGAAGGCTTTCTTATCTCTCATTGCTATTCTTTGGAACTCTGCATTCAGATGCTAATATCTTTCGTTTTCTCCATTGCTTTTCGCTTTTCTTCTTTTCATAATTATTTGTAAGCCCTCCTCAGATAACCATTTTGCTTTTTTGCATTTCTTTTCCATGGGGATGATCTTGATCCCTGTATCCTGTACAGTGTCACAAACCTCCATCCATAGTTCATCAGGCACTCTGCCTATCAGTTCTAGTCCCTTAAATCTATTTCTCACTTCCACTGTATAATCATAAGGGATTTGATTTAGGTCACACCTGAATGGTCTGGTGGTTTCTTCTACTTTCTTCAATTTAAGTTTGAATTTGGCAATACAGAGTTCATGATCTGAGCCACAGTCAGCTCCTGGTCTTGTTTTTGTTGATTGTTAGAGCTTCTCCATCTTTGGCTGCAAATAATATAATCAATCTGATTTCAGTGTTGACCATCTGGTGATGTCCATGTGTAGAGTCTTCTCTTGTGTTGTTGGAAGAGGATGTTTGCTATGACCAGTGTGTTCTCTTGGGAAAACTCTATATTAGCCTTTGCCCTGCTTCATTCTGCATTCCAAGGCCACATCGGCCTGTTACTCCAGGTGTTTCTTGACTTCCTACTTTTGCATTCCAGTCCCCTATAATGAAAAGGACATGTTTTTTGGGTGTTAGTTCTAAAAGGTCTTGCAGGGCTTCATTGAACCATTCAACTTCAGCTTCTTCAGCGTTACTGGTTGGGGCATATGCTTGGATCATCGTGATATTGAATGGTTTGCCTTGGAAACGAAAGGAGATCATTCTGTCGTTTTTGAGATTGCATCCAAGTACTGTATTTTGGACTCTTTTGTTGACCATGATGGCTACTCCATTTCTGCTAAGTGATTCCTGCCCACAGTAGTAGATATAATAGTCACCTGAGTTAAATTCAACCATTCCAATCCATTTTAGTTCACTGATTCCTAGAATGTCGATATTCACTCTTGCCATCTCCTGTTTGACCACTTCCAATTTTCCTTGATTCATGGACCTAACATTCCAGATTCCTATGCAATATTGCTCTTTACAGCATCAGACCTTGCTTCTATGGATATTGTGGATATCCATAACTGGATGTTGTGTTTGCTTTGGCTCCATCCCTTCATTCTTTCTGGAGTTATTTCTCCACTGATCTCCTGTATCATCTTGGGCACTTATTGACCTGGGGAATTCCTCTCAATATCCTAACATTTTGCCTTTTCATACTGTTCATGGGGTTCTCAAAGCAAGAATACTGAAGTGGTTTGCCATTCCCTTCTCCAGTGGACCACATTCTGTCAGACCTCTCCATAATCCATCCGTCTTGGGTGACCCCACATGACTTGGCTTGGTTTCATTGAGTTAGACAAGGCTGTGGCCCGTGTGATCAGATTGGCTAGTTTTCTGTGATTATGGTTTCAGTGTGTCTGCCCGCTAATGCCCTCTCACAACACGTACCATCTTACTTGGGTTTTTCTTACCTTGGACGTGGGGTACCTCTTCACAGCTGCTCCAGCAAAGCACCACCACTGCTCCTTACCGTGGACGAGGTCGCCCCTCCTGACCTTGAACGAGGGGTAGCTCCTCTTGGTCGCCACCCCTGACCTCAGACTTGGGGTAGCTCATATGCTACCTCAGAGATTCTGAAATCCAGAAGTTCCGCCTTTCGAAACTAAGATACCATTTTAATTTGATGAGAAGCTCTGAAGCTTGGAGCTTATAGGTGTACATTTTCAAGGAAGAAAGTAAACCTTGGTTAAAGGTACTGACATTTGATATGAAAAGGAAATTACCTCTTAAGACTAACAGCATCATGAGTTACTCTCATTTTCTTCAAGCTTATGGAAAAATCATTCTCAGGGCATTCATACGTATTTCACATATTTTATTCTCCAGAGTGTAGGCAGTAATCTTAGATCCTGAATCTTGACTTCTTTAAGACCAGTACTGACCTGATTTATGGAGTTGGAGGAGTTATGATGACATGCATGTCTGCCGTTTTACTTTATTGCATGAAAAGAACACTGTTCAAGGCCTAACCTAAGTGGGTTTTTGTTTTTTTAAAGTAAGAACAAAAACAGGTTAAATGTGCCTTATTTTTGTACAGCCCTTGACTATGAGATTCAGTCAGATTTTAGGCTTTTAATAGCAGGCTGCAGAATCCCCCCGTCACATTTTATTGCAAATGTTTCTTTCTGTATTATCCATAAGGATAGTCCATTGGAGCAAAAGAAATAATATTGTGTCCCTGGTAGTGGTTGTTTTATACACGAAATCATTGAGTGCGAACTTGTTGATAGCTAGAATGTGACTGCTCTTTTAGTCCCTCCTCTCTCTTTTAATAGACAAATCTCATGGAGTCTCCAAATACTTATTTTGCTTTCTGCTGCTCCTGCTTTTACTTATTCATAGAGTTACTTATAGAAAGAGTTGTTTGCCTGAGTTGATTTAATTCATATCATATAAAAATTATTTTTGAACTTAGATCAAATTGATTATATTATTCACAATAATATTTTACCCTTCTTGTAGCAGTGAAATGACTAGGGATATTTTTGGACAGACTGTGTAGTTCATATGAAAAAGAATTAGGGAAAAACTGTCTTCTTCAAAAAACTACCACTGAAATAGCTAGCCATTTCAGAGCTGTAAATCACTTAGGAGAATATTTAGTTTAACCTCCTAAAAGGTAAAATTGGGGCTTGAAACAATGAAACAAGTTGTGAAAACCCTCATAAAACCTACTATATTGCCTAGATGAAACTAATCATAAGATATTAAATTGTTAACTCTGTATTTTTTAAAAATAAAATGAATACTATATTTAAAAATCTCATTTTGGAAAATAAATTATGAAAAATCTGGAGTTAAGTAAATTATAGCCCAAATTTCTTAATAATGAATGAATAGTAATAATAGTTAATAATAATCTCTTTTAATTATTCCAGGTAAGAATTTCCTCTTATGAAGTATTAGACACTTGAGAGGTTCTTTTGCAATGATATGGATTTTTCTTTTCCCCCTTAAAGTTCCTGCACATAAAATAATAAAATGCAATTAATATATATAATTTTTTTTGTGGTGACATTTTTTCATCAAACCCTCCAGGACTCATTTGCAAAGCTTCTTTGAAGTTAATTTCATGCAGATCTTCCTGATTTGTACTTGTGGTGAATTATTGTTAAGCTGAAAGAAAAATATCTGAAAAACTCAAATTGTCCAGACTTACCATTTATTTCATCTTTTGTTTCAATTGGTTTACTTTAAGCCAGGCGAGTGATACTAAGTAGTTCAAGTCTCTAATAAATTAAACAGATGTGATAAAATCTTTCTATGAATTAATATAGGATACAGCAGAATTGCTGTTTAATAATCCAGGTGTCTTCACCCAAGAACACTTATTAAGATACCTATCACCTCATTAAAATGTCCCTACAAATAAAAACCTCTTCATGAGTGTTCTTTTCCTTTTAAATTTGCATTTGCATAATTGGGGGAAGGGTATTTTCATTATGCAAATGATTTCTGGGGCTCAAATCAGAGTTGCTTAATTGTCAGTGAATAGGTCAGTTCCTATCTCCTAATTTATATTTGAAGTTTTAGTTGAAACCACTTAATGGCACAAGTGACAAGCTCCTGTCTTGTAGCATAATTTAATTTATTGTGACCAGGATGTCAGGTTTACTTTAAACTCTTTATGTATTTGTGATTGACAACCACCCTTTGTTGCCTGGTTGGAAATGAAGCTTCTTTTATGTGTTTAAATTATGAGGTCATTTTAAAGATATGTGTAATTCAGATAGTTGACAACCCTGCAAGTGTCTCATTTCTAGAAATAAAATAAAATTCAGTGAATTCTTTGATAATCTTGGAAGAGGGACTCACATTGTACAATAGAATGTAAAACACTTTACATAACATATGTACTCTTTTCAGATGGTTCATTATTAACATGGAGTGTGTCTAATGAGCATTTTAGCTTCTTAGAAAATATACTCAACTCTCAGTTATAGGCTTTTGGACTCTCTAGTTTGTGGATTATCTGTAACAAAATGTTAATCCTAGCAATGATTCCAAGTCAATTCCTTTGCTCAGGAATTGTAATTCATTTTTAATATTAGCCTTAGGGGTAGAAACATGATTAGAAATGCAGAATAATGCTTTCATTCAAAACCAATTAAAACGACTTCTGGATTCTCCAACATAATGGATAATTCACAACACTGCATTTCTCCATTAGAATAGATTGAATTTGATGTATTGAAGAATGATTTAAAACTTAGTCACTAAAATGTATTTCAGGAAAATATTTTAGTTTTTACTGATGAGAAAAATTCTTAGTTTTGGGTCTCATTTGAAATCTATGAAATTGCATTATGTCTTGGCAAGAGAAAAGTTCAGTTTCTGTTTTTGATCTGTTGCAAAAAGATGTTTCATATAAACTGTACTATATTTGCTTTACGCTAGCTATTCGTTGCCCTGCAATAAAGTATCATTTTACAGTTTATAGAGAAACCATCACTTATAAAAGTTATTTATTTGTGGCAGTATTATATAATCTGGTACTTTTTTATTTCAGGCAAGGATAAAAAACAGTTGAAAAGAAGATGGTTAATGGTATATTCTGTAAAGACTTATTGTACTTGCTAGATTCATTGGCTTTAGGTTTTAGAGATCTTAGTGTTTAAAACCAAAGATGGGAATTGTTATTACTCTTTGAATAAGTATACGGCTTATTATCTTGTTATGAGTAGGTACCTTAGTAGGGAAATGAAATGATATATAAAAAGATGTTTAATAGTCTTCTAAGCTTGCAGCCTGTGTTCGTTTCAGGCTGTATATTCCCCTCGGTTAGAAGAGACTTGCGTTGTTGAACATCAAAGAAAAGCTTTTTTTCTGCTCTGTAGCCTGCTTCTCTGAAATGAATATGGAAACAGAGCCTGTCAGATGTACTTTAAAATTAAGTAAAAAGAATTATATCTAACCATATTACTCACTTGGACTTTATTTCTGAACTGACCTTTCTTTCCAGCTGTTTTCTTAAGATGGTTGGAATACTGAGTAAGGAAAAGTACATTCATTCATTCATTCATTAAAAAAAAATTAAAGATCAGGAAAACATTTACAATGCAAATTATTAAGAAAAAAATAAGACAAAAGCAATTTTAAGCAAAAGTTCTAGAAAGGAAGTTGGTTTTGGTTTTGAACTCTGTGAATCTCTTTGTTGCCTCGCTGTTTCCACGGCAATGTGATACGGATTCAAGGGCTTTCTTATCTAGTGCCTTTTACTATTTCCACATGCAGATTGTACAGTTTCATAGAAAGATTTGTTGAAAGTGGAGAATGGTAGGCATAGAGTAGACAACACCTAAGTGGTGTAAAAAAAATCTGTCACCCCCTCCCTGGGTATCACATATATTCAGTTCATTAGTTTGTAAGTCAAGAGAATGCCAGGTTTTGACTGAATTCTGCAGGATATTTGCTAGAAATACAGTTGATATTTAATAATAATTGTAGAATGTTACTCTGTTTCTCCCATTTTGGACTTTTGAAATGTGGTTTTCTTGGCTTCTAAGAAAGCAGACAAGAAGCTAATGGGTAGTATACCAAACTTTAAACTCAGTGTTGTTTCTGATATGCTTAATTTTTTAAAAAATTAATCTTTCCTCCTTTTCATCTATATGCATGTGCATGCTGACAGTGAATGCTCATTTTTATCCTAATTGCTGAAATCTTTAAATAAATTGTAATAGGATGTAATAGAGCAGATGCAAACACAGACCATTGACCCTAGACTAGCTTTTTTAATCCTAAGTGACTTGAAGTCTTGGATTCTCTCCCAACTTTATCATCCTTTGAGCCAACCTAGGGGTCCTGAAATTGTGCACTTGGATCCCAGGTGCACTATGGCCAGGCTAGCCAGGTTAATATATTTATTGTGATTAAAAAAAAAAAAAGTAACAGTAACCAGATGCCTGATGCTTTTTAGAAAATTTTTGGTCAGTTCAACAGTAGAAAAGAATGTACATAGCTTTTTCCATTCTTAATCTGTCAAAATTGCTAAGTAGATGGGAGCTTGTTGTTTAATAGGTTGTTTTTTTTTGTTTATAGGTATTTTATTGTTTGATTTGATTTTACTTGATGAAAATGCTAAAGCATAGCACTGATGAAAATGCTGAAGCATGGCATTGTCTGAAAGTGGAACAGTGCAGAAAAGTAAAAGAAGAAAGTTTAACAGTCAGCCATATTTCCAGAACCTACCTCTAACTGGTATCAGCATTGAGGTGGTAGTGCTCTTCTAGGGGAATGCATGTTTATTTACTTGTGTGTATTCATGCATATGAGGGGCTTTCCTGGTAGCTCAGCTGGTAAAGAGTCTGCCTGCAATGCAAGAGACCCCAGTTCAATTCCTGGGATGGGGAGGTCCACTAGAGAAGGGATAGACGACCCACTCCAGTATTCTGGGGCTTCCCTGGTGGCTCAGCTAGTAAAGAATCCGCCAGTAATGCGGGAGACCTGGGTTTGATCCCTGGGTTGGGAAGATTCTTTGGAGAAGGGAAAGGCTACCCATTCCAGTATTCTGGCCTGGAGAATTCCGTGGACTGTAATGTATAGTCCATGGGGTCCCAAAGAGTCAGACACACTGAGCAACTTTCCCTTTCAGTGAATCAGTTGTTTATACAGCACTCCATATTTCTTTTTTTAACCTCATATTCTATTATGCTTTTTTGGTCAATAAAAATTTCAAAAATACAATTTCATATCTGTGCAGTACATGATTCTGTTTAAAACATTTGAATTCATTTACTCATTCTCGTGCCATTGACTTCTGGCAGTTTTAAAAATGTTGGAGGTGTCTGCATTTTGAATATCACTATTGCCCTGCTTTCACATGCATATTTCCATTTCTTTCTGCCTCATTCCTCCTTGCCCAGAATGACTGTGTCTGCATGTCTGTTAATTTCAGGATCACATACACAGACTTAGGTCCCGAAGGCATTTCCTAGCTTTCAGTTAAAAGGATAAGCCTGTTGACTCTGAGAAAAGATTTTAATCTGAGCATTTCCAATTTAAAGAAAAGCACTCACAGAAGTTAATTTTGATGGAGCATATTTAATCTTTTATCTTATTTGGCTGTTAATTTATGAATGTATTGTATGCATAGGTAAAACAAAAGTATAATACAAAAATATATACATATCCAGTCCTCTGAATATATATGCTAATTCTCTCTGCTCACTCTTTCTTCAGTCTACTCCTCCCCTACCATCCTGTGGTACCTTTTATGTTAATATTCGGATGCTTATCATTTCATGCTTTAGTGTTGACTTATATAAGCCAAATCATGTTAAATAAGAGGCCCCAGGACTTCCCTGGAAGTCCAGTGGTTAAGACTCCCACTTCCACTGTTGGGGGCCCAGGTTTGATCCCAGGTCCAGAAATTAAGGTCATGCATGCCGCATGGTACAAACAAAAAAAGTAAATATCATGCCCCACTCCCCTCCCCACCAAGAAAAAACATTCTTGTATCTTATCATTCTCATTATTTTCTAACATGCTCCTCCCACTCTACTTGTATACCTTGATCAACCCTATGGTTAACTGCATGTGTTATAAATAATATCTAATTCATTCTTGTTAATAGCATATAATACAGTGATTCTGCTTATATGAGTTTCCTCAATAGTCAAATTTATAGGAAAGCAAAATGGAGATTGCCAAGGGCTGGGGAGAGGAAGGAACTGGGAGTTATTTCTTAGGTACAGAGTTTGAATCTGGGAAGATGGAGAAGTTCTGGAGATGGGTAGCGGTGATGGTTGCACATCAATGTGAATGTAGTTAATGCCACAGAACCATACACTTAAAAAGTAGCTAACGTGGTAAATTGCATGTTTTGCATATTTTACAAAAATCATAAATAAAAGAGCACTTGAAAAAAAATAGCATGTAATACACCATGGTACTACCCCAAGTAAGATTCAATCTTTCCACCTTTTTAGTGTCCACAGTTGGGTTTTACTTCCACCATCCAGCACCTTCTTCTCTCTGAAGGGCTTTAACTCCAGCTGCTGGAGCCTGCTTTACATCCCCTTGGAAGTTGCCCAGACGCAGTGACTGACAGGTGCAAGAGGCTACCTGGAATGACACTGAATGACTACATTTTCCAGAACTTCTCCATGAGACTGAGCCCATTACTCACTATGGGATGCTCCTTAAAATTGCATGGTGGCCTCCTTCCCTTCTCTGTCCCTCTCACCTAGCTGTTTTTCCCGGGAGCACTTCCTAATGAATCATTTTTGTACAGATCTCATCTTGGGGCCTATTTCCTGGGAACTCAGTCTAAGACATAGAGTATGTATGTTTCCTTCCCTGATAATGGGCATTTAAGTAGTTTGTCTTTTCACTCTTACAACCTTTTCTTCATCATTCTAACTTGTACACACATATTTGCACGTGGCTGTTTTCCTTTGTTAAGGGCAGATGCATCCTAACGTTGAGATTGCTGAGTAAAAGAGTTGATGTAGTTTTTAAATATTAATAGAGCCTGAAGAAAACCCAGAAAATGTTGCCAGAAATGCATACCCCTTCCCAGCAGCGGATGAATGTGTCTGCCTGTTTTCCTATACATTAACCATATTGGGTATTTACAGTTTTTAGAAATGTTCCTCATCTAATGAGTCAGAAATAGTTTTGGTTATAATTTTCATTTATCTGATTCCTAGAGTAGTTGGGCTCCTTTCATGTCAGTTTGGTTTGCCATTATTTTAGCTATTCATGTTATCTTTGTGAATTGGCAATCTGTTTCCTATTGGGTGTGCTGCCTTTTTACGATCAATTGGTAGGATATGTTTGTAGTGGGATATCTTAACTCTTTTGTCTCCTTAATTCTTTGTGTATTGAAAGTACAGTCTTCCGGTTGTCATTTGGACTTTGTCTTAAAAATCATTTAGCAGAAGAGGTGGTTAAAAATACTGAGGGTGTTTCCTTAGAAACATCCCCGGTTTGGGAACCGTGCCTACCCAGTGTATTGATGTACACATTTGTGAATCATATGCATCGTTCCTATTTGGGTCAGTGTGCACAACTTGAGTAAATGCAGTCCATCCTATTTATAGGCATCCGCTTTAGGAATTCCCACAACAAAGCTTTTAGCATCAGTACGGCAAGCTGTCCCACTTACAGCTTTGTGCGGCGCATCGACGCAGGAGACAAGCACAGGGATCAGAGGCCTGGCAGTCCAAGTGTGTGGTTATCAGGCACTTGTGAGAAAATGAGCTTCCACCAGAAAACGTGAGAGGATCAGCTCCACTGTGCCATACACATCAATTCATTTACCCCCTTCCACAGAGACTTGAGCTCCCAAGTTAAATTTTAGGCTTGAGTTGCCTGTGGCGATAGTTTATATTGATTGAATGATCAGTGCACACGGGCACAGGCCCACACATGCACCTGGTGTATCCTGTTCCTTCCCTCCCTGTTAGGCTGAGTGAACAGACAGAAACATTCTTCCTTGCACTTTGGGCTCCTTTGTGTCTCTCAACTTTTATCTCCTTTCTAACCCATTCATTATTTTTCCCTATTACTGGACCTCTCTACTTATTTTTGATAATTAAAAGTATAAAAATATTTACTTTTCAAAACAAATCAGTATCTACAAAACTAACAGACTTCTTGCCAAGTGCACTTTTTTCTTTGGAATGAAGTGTTTAAAAAATATAATAAGAAAAAGAATTTTTAAGCTAAGTAATATTTAAGCAATGGGTTTCTGTATCTAGTTTGTACTCCTCAATGATAGTATAATAAAGTGGTGTGGTCCCAGGTTTATAGAGATAATTTTTTAAATTTCCAAATCCCTGAAAGCTTCTTTGGCCTTGGGGTTGTCGGACTTCCTTTTTATTCATCTCTGCATTTCAATTCATGCACATGAAGTTTTCCCCCACCCCGATCACAGGAGATGAACAACTCTGTGATATATATGTTTCCTAATTAAAGCTTAAATCTGGTTCCCAGCAATTGAGCTTCTGAAATGTTGGAACCACAGAGTGAAATATTTTTAACTCTTTCCATCCATCACACTGGTTTCTAGGTTGCTGGTAATGTCAGCCAGAAAAATATCTGAATTAGGAACATTTTTTCAGAGACTTCTACATTCCTTAAGTGGATAAGCTAGTATTAAAGATACCACTGGAAGTTATCCCAAAATATAATTGAATTTTTGTATTGGTTTTAGTGTACAGTTCTTATTTGTTCAGTTCAGTTATGAATCATGGGAAGTAAAGAACGTGGCACAAGTTGGTGTCAGAACAGCAATGAAATTTTACAAAAGAATTTGATCTTTTAGGAAATCAACCCTTTTGCTGTCCATTTGGTGTTTTAATGAACAGCTTCTTGGATGTTTGAACTGACGTGGCAGTGCGAGGTAAGAACATATGGAGTGTTACTTTTGGCAACTAATTCATTATTTCAAAAAATGAATAAAAATCTCATGCTTGGATACCTAATAGAGTTGGCTCTTCTACTACTTTATGGCTATTTGGGCAAACCTCTTATTTCATTAAAATTAATAGTTCCTCCTTTAATCTGTCCCTCCCTAAAAGGAGTATTACATTTGTTTTAGATAGAAACAAATGTTTTGATTCTATTCCTTAACTGTTTTTCCTTTTGTGTCACACAACTTTTATGAAACTAGGGCTATTGTTTTAACATGACAACAACATGAAGGCCATAGTTTTTTGGATGAATGATTTTAAAATGATACAATAGCAAATTATAAACAAATGTTAAACTTAGTATGTGCCTGGTGTTTTGCAGAGGACTTTATAAAACATTATACCATTTGTTCCTCATAACACCCATTTGCACAGGTAGTATAATCATTCTTGTTTTATGGATGTGAAGAAGAAAAAAAACTTTGGTAGGTCAAGTAACCTGGTCAGACTAATAATGTGATATGTCTAATAAAGTAAAATTCCCTAATTGCTTATTTGGAGTTTAGGACTTCTGGAACTAGAAATTCTTTAGAAATCTGAGCTTAATGCTTTCTGGTTCTTATACTAACTCAAGATAAAAGCTCATTACTACATCCTCTGCTTTTATCGTACACAGAAATGGTTAATAGCATCATCCTCAAGCAAGAGTTACTTTTACTGACAAAAAATGGTGAAATCCATGAATATCTAAGCAATGAGTTTTACTTAAGTAATTCCTTTGTACTATTAGTCCTGTTTAATAAACCCTGTCTTCATTACACAAAGGCATATGTAAACCTAGCTCTGTATCATAATGTCTACCATCCCCAGTATAATGGTTTTGTAATAATACTGTACAGGTTTTATTCATAGGAGCCTAAACATGTACAATGTTTCAGCGTTTACAGAGAGGTGCTTACTGTGAACTTGAAAATGGAGTCCTATGTATGAGTAATAGTAAACCTTTGTGTTTTGGGGGCACTTGATGAGGGAGGCTGAGAAACTTTCTCACTGGAGATCTGAAGCCAGAGTGATTAAGCAGAATAAGGTACAGGTAAGAAGGAGTCCCTCTTGTTTGTTATATGTATTTGCCTTGGCAGCTGAAGTTTGGGAGTCCCTCTTCTCCCTGATAATAGGAGAATTTGGGGCCAGATATAAAGTTGGAGGTTTTGTCCCTTTTGTTAGAAACTGAGATATGTTGATTTCTTTGGTGAATTCATTTGGCAGGTATCATATCTTATTTTATTTCCTCTCTCAGGAATATTAATATAAGTCTATACTACTACTATACAACTAATATTATTTTCTTGGAGAGGAAATAAAATCATAAGATATAACTTGTTTCCCAGGTGGTGCTAATGGTAAAGAATCCACCTGTCAATGCAGGAGATGTAAGAGACACAGATTCCGTGTCTAGGTCAGGAAGATCCCCTGGAGGAGAGCATGGCAACCCACCGCTGTATTCTTGCATGGAGAATTCCGTTGACAGATGAACCTGGTGGGCTACAGTCCACAGGGTTGCAGAGTCTGACATGACTGAGCAAATGAGCACATATACGCAGTATAGGCTTATGTTACAAGATATGATTTATTATTAGATTACTTTTGTCTTTGCCGTGGAATCAAGGTTATTGACTTTTAAAGTGTGTTATTCTATTGGCTGTGAATTGGCTAAGGTGTATTCTCATGGTGGTTGACAACCATGAAAGCTTTCAGCTTAGTCTCCTCTTCTGATGCTATCAAGCTTCTTCTCCTCATGGGGTTATGGTCTCTCAGTAATCATAAAAATCAGAATACAAAAGACAAAAACAATTTAGCTTATAGTACTTTTACAGATTTTATTGACCTTTTTGCCATCTCTTTCCATATAGAAAGTCTTGCAGGGTCTAGATCAAACACACTTGGAATGAAAGAGTTTTCACAAAGATAATCACTAAGCTTCTGAATATGTTCATTAATTCCATTTTTCTTCCACACTAAGCTGTAGTACCTGCATCCAGCCATCATTTAACACATGTTCATTAGATGCTGCCAATATATCAGGCATGCCATTTTTTCTGGAGATACCATGGTGACTAAGATTGACAAGATCCCCTCAACTCTTGGAGTTCATATTCTCATGAAGTGAAGATAGATAATATCATTTAAATAGCCAGTATCAAGACAACTTCAGATGGTAGTAACTAAGTAGAGGTAATAAATGCATAGTGTATATAGAAAGTGATGGGGCTGGGAAGGGTTTTATTGTAGTCAAGGGAGAACTCTCAGAGGAGGTGACATGCCCTGGAATCAGTGACAGGAAGGAATCAAATGTGAAAAGCCTGCAGGAAGAGATTCCAAGCAGAGGAATTCCAGGGCTGCCATGGAAGGTTGTGTAACTTGTGCACTGCACAAAGGTACCTGCCAGGGGGAGCAGTAGGGGCCGAAACCTCATGCTCCTCTTACAAAGAACAATGTATGTATACAGAGGGTATGTATATAGATTTTGTTTTGCTTTGTTCTGACCGAAGACTTCGTTATAGGCTATGATTTTGAGTGATTAGGTGTGTAAAATTGACCTCTTAGACCTTAATTAGATTGTAAGATTGTCATTGATATAAAATTGTAATTGATATGTAATAAAGCTTTCAAATATGATATATTCATCAGGGAAAGTTGAAAAGCTTCTTGTGAAAACATAGCAGGCTGGCAAATTGGAGTACCTAGTATTGCAAAACACTCTTACTCTCTGCAAAATCACAAGTAGAGCAAGTACATTGTCACTGCCTGAATCAGTCAGGATTAAAATGCATTATATAAGTTTATTTTTTGAAAAACATGTATTAGAGTGTAGAAATTAGGAATTACTTACTGGTGTTTGATGCCATTTGAGAAAACCAATCATTTTCCCCCAAAATGATTGTCAGGTTTATAAGAGGAAGACCCTGACAGATATTTTTGGACTTAACGCTTCTAAACATCACAGAGCTTGAATTTGACAATAGTTTTCGGAGAAAAGCAAAATAAAACATGGGGTATTTTAGGCTTAACAATAGAGTAGAAGATTGTAATGATCTGCTCTGAGCTCTAGGGAAAAGAAATGCGGGAAAAAAAGACTAACAACAAACATTGAATTCAGTGAGTCTTAATTTTCTCACCCTTCCTCCTCCCATTCCCTAACTATGTTGTAAAAGATGTGGCCCAATAAAGGAGTCTGTTTAAGGATTAGTTCCACATAAGGAAGGTGATAGCATGGACAGGCCTGTATTCTGAATTTTAATGGGTTCCGTGCTCCTTCCATCCCTCCAGCGTGAGGAGAGGTAGGAAATAAACGGGCCAAACAGACTAAACGGTACAATAACCCCACAGAACACTGTTACATAAAGAGAAAGAACCCAGACTGGGTACTTCAAAGTGAACAGATGTGGTTGGTTAATTCAGTTGCCCTGACCAGGCGATTAAGGGAATTAAACCTGGCCTGTTTCATTACGCTGAGTGTCCTTATACCCACTCTTCTTTCTCGAGATACAATGCTGCTTGGAGTCTAAGAGTTATCATCCAAGATCAGGGTGAAACCAAACATTATCAATCCCAGATGTGACATTTCACCTTTTTCCCTTAAATAAATGCATTTGGGAGTGTAGGAAGCTTTTGCAGAGTCTACCTAAATTAATCCCCTTTTAAAAGGGTACACAAAAAAGGCGTTGAAGCTTTGCTTTGTGATTTAGCCCTCCAATAGAAGGGTCTAAAATTTATATAAACCATCATTATACAAACCTGTTCTCTAGCTTTGATGCAGGATTTTCTTGGGTGTAGTTCATAATACACACACACACACACACATACACACATATATCTGGAGTATGTAGATGGTTTAAACATTTTCCAGTACTTTCTGGACTCTCAGTAAATATTTTTAATTAATTAATGTATGAACAACTGGATTAATCTTTTGGTTTCCTGTGATATTTTAAAAGTCTAAATATTTTTGGTTATTTAAGTTGTTGGGAAAAACAATTTTTTCTTCAAAATGCCATACTCTTCTAAAATGTGATAGAAATTTAGGGAACATAGTTATTTTTTATTATATTGTTGCAGAGGCCAACATTTATGATCATTTTTGGATTTAAGTAGGAGTAGTAAACATACTTTGCACAGTGATATTTTAACATGCAGGTGTTTGGCTGAGATTCCAACCTGGAAATCCCTTTTTAAACATAGATATTTCTTCAAAGAGCATATGAAACGTCATAATCATAGCATATGGTATGTTTACTGTTTATTCACTTCCCAGGATTACTGGATGGTCTTCTTAATAGTGAATTCTTTATAAAATAAACTTAGAAAAATGTTTATCCACTACTTAGAAAATTCTTATTATGTAAGATAATAGATGGTTTCTGTAAAGTATTTCCACCTTGTTTGTTTGTTTGACATCTTGCCATCTGTGTTTTCATGGTAAGGATACCAACGTGTATCATTGTGCACCTATTCCAAATGGGTAAATCAAATCTTTATGCCATAAGGACAAGATGTAAGGTTTTTGGTTTTTTTTTTTCCCCTCTGATTTGAATAGACTCACAGCTTCTCTAGTCTGTAATGATGAGTCATCATGGTACTAACTCCAAATATATCAAATTCATTTCCCTTTCTGTCTCTCTTATACCAACTTTTCCCTTTTCTGCCCTGGGTAATCCTCAGAGAATCCCAAAGTGAGGGAAATTCTAGTGCTGGAACAGAAACAGAGGCTTCCTCTCTACTGTCCTTACCTAAAAAACCATTAGTGTGGACTGTTAATTGTATTGACAAATGCCATTTCTCATGACAGTCTCTTTATTATAATGTGTGTGTGTGTGTGTGTGTGTGTGTGTGTGTGTGTGTGTGTATTAGAAAGGAGCTAGGACCCAAAACAAAAGAATTCCTAACTGTGGGGGTAAAATAAAAAACAAATATATGAATGGACTTTACATTTGCAAGAATAGTTTTTCACCTCTCTAATTTGTGGATTGAAGGAAAAAGGTTCATAACCCTGAGCCAGTTCTTGTTAAATGAAACAAGTCATGAAACTAGGGTTGATCCATTCACTATGGCTTTGAACTCCCTCCTTGTTATTGGCACTGCCCTCAGGAAAAAGGATAAAGGCAAATGTTTTCAGTCTTACTGATATCATCACACATTTTAATGAGGTTAAGATAGATTCCCCCACGAGAGAAAAACACTTTTGTTTAATGACAAAGTCCACCTGATAACTACCTAATGAGAAAATGGGATTCAGTGATAACTGGACCCCAAAGGCAATGGCAACCCACTCCAGTACTCTTTCCTGGAAAATCCCGTGATTGGAGGAGCCTGGTAGGCTGCAGTCCATGGGGTCGCTGAGTCGGACACGACTGAGCAACTTCACTTTCACTTTTTACTTTCATATATTGGAGAAGGAAATGGCAACCCATTCCAGTGTTCTTGCCTGGAGAATCCCAGGGACGGCGGAGCCTGGTGGGCTGCCGTCTATGGGGTCGCACAGAGTCGGACACGACTGAAGCGACTTAGCAGCAGCAGCAGCAGGACTACAGAAGATTGTTTTTCATGGCTTCCCTGGTGGCTCAGACCTTAAAGAATCCACCTGCAATGCTGGATAGTGGGTTTGATCCCTGGGTTGGGAAGATCCCCTGGAGGAAAGCATGGCAACCCACTCCAGTATTCTTGCCTGGAGAATTCCATGAACAGAGGAGCCTGGAGGACTATAGTCCATGGAGTCACAAAGAGTCAGACATGACTGAGTATGTATGTACATATATATATGTGTGTATGTGTATATATATGTATGTTCTGAGTATTTCCTTCAGAGCTATAATTGAGTAGTAGGTGTTTTCCTTTTCTGGTATTATTCAAATAAAAATATTTCATGTTGAATATTATTCTTGTGAGATTTTTCATGTCTCCTGAGATGAATCAATATATTTCAACTAGGTTAATTTTGACAGAATAAACAGACCAATTTCCGAGCTAGTGTCCTTGTGCTCTTTTGGCCATATAAGTAAAGAACACCATGGGAAACCTGAATTATTTATCTGGAAACACTGCAATATAATTATTTATATTGCAATGAAAAAGTTATGTCATTTTTACTCTAAATGTTAAATGCACAACCCCATCATATTTTGTACAGTTTTGTAAATGTGTATCTATTTTCCAGACATTTTATCCAGTGGAAATTAATATTCATTGAAATCAGTGAAAATAACTAATATCAGTTGAATACTTGCTGTCTGGCAAATGCTTGATATATTAGCCCATGGAATCCTCAGAACAGCACTGTAAGATAAATTTTTCTTATTCTGAATTTAAAGAAAGTTTTACGTATTCATCTGCTTTTAGTTATAAGAAACAGATGAAAGAATAAGGACATTTTGTCTTATATAACTGAAAATCTAGGAACATATCAGTATCAGGCAGGATCTAGTTAGAGTTCTGGCTTGCTTTTTTTTTTTTTAATTTCTTTTGTTTGTCATTCTATTCAATCTGTCTTAATATCTATGTCATTGTTGTCCTTAGATTATTTTTCTGGTTAGATGAGAGACTTCAAGAAGTCACTAAACCAAAATACTTCCTTGTTCATATCCAGTGGTAGGGAGAGACACTGAATCCCTATTAGTTGCTAGGGGAAGGAAACATTTTCCCAGAAACCTGTATAGTAAGCCTTTATTCAAATCAATCACATTGACCACTCCTGATCTCTTGCTCATTCTGGGGCTAATCACTGGCAAACCAGAAGGGGACTACTGTGAGAAATGTGTGCATATCAGAGGTCAGGCCTGAAAGTGGAGGTGGGAGTCAGCTATCCTCCCCCTTCCTTTCCTTGCAGTAAGGAGTATGGGATAACTAACATGGTTAAGGTTCCCTAGAGAAGAAGGAAAGCACAACTGAGTTCTGGGTAAAAATCATTGTCCACAACAGAGGCGCAGGGTGATCTGTAAGGCCTCATAACTACTTACGAGTGGTTCCTAATGGTAAAACTAGGTCTTTTTCATTTCAGATGCCCAGGCTTCTTTATTGTCTCTTATGATGTGTATCAGGTTTATTTAGGAGAATATATTTTCATAAAACTTTGAAAATAACCTGAATAACCTTGGTCATGTCTCAGTTTGCTTATGCACACAAAGTAAGAATGTTCTGAAATATTTTAGGCTTTGTTACAATTAACTACTCTGCAGCTACAGCATGAAAAAAAACATGCCTGAGTGCTGAGTCATTGGGTTGTGTCAGACACTGTACAACCGTTTCATGGGCAATATGTAGACAAATGGGTGTAGCTGTGTCCCAAAACATTTTATATGTGTTAACAGGTGGCCAGCCATGGATTCTGGTTTGCCAGCTCCTGAACTGGATGAGTTCTAATGTCTCTGTAGTCTAAAATGTAGGCTTCTGATTATATACATTAGTAGCAGTTTTAATGTACATTTTTAATCAGAAAGGATCATTCTAGCTGAACTTCTATATTTGATATAACAGACTTAAGAGATAATAAAATTAATAATTTCTAAGGCTTTCCATTATATATTTCCTCATATAAAATTTCAAAGTTTATCCTCTGTAATTTGAATATCTACAGGAAATTTGTCTTATTTGGGGTTGCCATGACATTCAGGAATCATTTTCTCTCAGATCATGTTGACATTGGTGAAAGTAGCATTCCTGTCTCCACTGGCATGTTGATCTGTTGGAGATGACAAGTTTGTGTCGATAAAGATAGAACAAAGGGCCTAGGAAAAGAGAAAATATAGGAGAGACCATCAGCTGTTTATCAACATGTGATTACCAGGTGTCCAGCTTTTATAAAAAACAAAGTTTCTCATGGAAAATACATTCAATAGTCTTTTACAGTCCCTAATCTTCTTCATAATATATTCTTCTCTTAATTATAAAATGTGCAAGTAGATTAAAGGTATATAAAGCCATTCAATCACCTTCATTAACATTAAATGAACTACATTGCATAAAAAAGCCTTGTTCAGTCAATTTCCCCTGAAATAATATATCACAATTCTTATTGCTCCCAGAGTCAAGTAAATTGGTTTTAGTGTTTCCTTTTAGTAGGTCAGTGTTACGCTCATAGCAAAGAGAGACGTGCTTGGCAGACAACAATAGAACTATCAAACAGCTTAATAGCTGAAAAGCCATCTTACCTCCTGCTTTTTTTTCCCCCTAAATTCCATATATATATATATATATATATATATATAATATATATATATACACACACACACATACACACACACACACGCATAAAGACAAAACATACATCATCTTTGAGTCATAGAATGAATAGATTAATGAAGGTTCATTATGATTATAGTATATGCCTTTAGCTTCTACTAAGAACAATGACCTGTGAGAAGTAGAAATTTCACTTTTAGGAATGTGTGCAAGTAATCCCTCATTCATCTGTAAATATATGTAAAACTTCAGATAACATGTAAGGAGATGAGATTTCTGCCTCAGTCTATCTGTGTATCTTCATTCACTGTCACTGCCGTGAAAACATTTGGGGAAACATGTCTAGAGTATCTAAGGCAAACAAAAGTGAAAGAAAACTTAAAGATGATCCGAACTTTTGAAAAGGGCAACCAGGTGGCAAAGTTCTGTAAGACTGTATGGCACTCTAGTTCTAGAAAAGAAGGCATTTCCATCCTTTTTGTGGCTTTTTAGCCTGTGTGACCTTAGTTTCCTGAGCAAGGATTGAACCCAGGCCCTTGGCAATGAAAATGTGGAGTCCTAATCACTGGACTGCCAGGGAATTCCTGACAGTACTATTCTTGCAGCTCTGATTCCCACATTTGTAAAATGGGACGATACCTTTCCTGGTTGCTTCAGAGGCTTGTTAAAATCAAATGAGGTAACATGTGAAAATGCTTTGTAATCTATTGTGATCGTATCAAAATGAAAGTTTTAAAATTTTTGCCTAGATTCCTGCTAAGACATGGTGAGCATACATAAATGCAAATTCTATCTTACTATTTTGTATCTACACTGCTGTTCTTTGATTTACCTTGTCTCAATTCCACAAATGAAAGATTTAGGTTAAGGTATATTCTCTTGTATTGATTCATCCAAGTACCCATCCATTCATCCTTCCACCCATTCACTTATTCATCCAAGATTCATTTTCTGTCATTTAGTGGGATTGGGGTGAGTATCCAAGAGTACTGATGGTTCAACAGTCTTGATGGATGTTTTCTCCAAAGGGAAAAACCTTCCTCCCCAGTGACTTAGGTAAAGAATCTGCCTGTGATACAGGAGCTGCAGGAGACAAGAGTTTGATCCCTGGGTCAGGAAGATCCCCTGGAGGAGGGCATGGCAACCCACTCCAGTATTCTTGCCTAGAGAGTCTCATGAACAAAGGAGCCTGGTGGGCTACATACTATATGGACCTTTTCATGGAAGGAACAAATAGCACAGTTCTAGAAATTTAAACTGCTTTCATGATGATCCTGGGGCTTTCAAGCCCCCAGATTTAGAGTAAATTAATTAGCAAGCTTTATTTCCTTCCCCCCAGCTCCCCCCTACCAAAAGAAAATAAAAGGGTTCTATTCAGGGTCAAAAGCAAGAAGATAACCTACCAAATTTTAGTCCTTAGAGGGTGGAGGTGATAAAGGTCAGAAGAAAAGGAAAGAATGATGAAAAATGGAGGGAAAAAATATAGAAGAATACCAAAAAGATCTTCCGCATTTCTAAACTGCATAGATTCAGCTCTGTGCCCTGAAATGAGAACAACTCACCTAGTATTTAAGTTTTATCTTCTGGCCCACCCTGTGTTATCACCGCATATATTAATAATGAATTTTCTATTGGAAAATTATTCTGAGTGAGACTTTGCTCACAAACACTTTTGGAACATAGCCTGTCAGTGAGCAGAAAGTTACCTTTGAGGTCAGGAAGACTTCTCTGTACACTGAGGCACCTAAGAGGTAACATTCTATACGCTTGATGACTCAAGTTCCTGGAAATCATTGGAAGCTACAGAGTAGCATGAAGAATGCTAGGAAGAAACTTAGAAATACCTTCCCCTCTTCTCATACCGTAGCTGAAGAAAGAAGTTTGCAGATGTGTGATCCCTGGATGTATTTGCTCTGCCCAGACATTCCCTGTCCAAGAACTCTGAGCAAACTTTGCCTCTGGAGGTGGAGCAAACGAAATCTTAAGGAATCTCTCCAAAAGAGGCAAAATGTTGTATTAGTCATTTCACTGCTTTGGGCCTCTGTTTCCTCTTTGGAAGATCAAGAGTGTGGACCAGATGAATTATAAGAGCCTCTCGATCGGCTAATTGAGTCTTCCTTTTGAAAATGTGGGTGTTTATTGGTTTGAGTTGGAACCAAAGTGAACTATCTCTCTTACCAAATTTGCCCATGGCTGATTTTGTAGGAAGGCACTCGAGACAATGATTAAAGCTCATATATATCCTGTGTCTGCCACATGTTTTATTCATTGCATAAAGAGGTCTCTTTTTGAACAAGGTATAAAAGGCATAGAGAGCACCCTTAAAAGGAAACCTAAATTTCTTCCCACTCTAAACGTCCATAACCTTTCACATAAAATAAGGCAGACAAGTGAGTTGTCCTGAAGTAAGTCAGAAAAAAAGAAATGACTTATTTCTTTAATTTGGAGAATGGAATGATCTGAGTTAACTTTATTCAAATGATTGCTGAAGAACCAAAATACAGTAGTACAGGAAATTAATTGCAGTAAAAATTTTAAATGCTATAAAGAACTGTGTTAATTTAATTTCCCGTTAACTTTGTGGAATGCACAGAACATAAAATTCACAGAACGACTCATAAAGCTGGGGCTATACTTTACTCGTCTGACTGTGAGGCTCTATTCTCACCTTTATGATATTCTTTTTTTTTTTTAAGAGATTTCATTGAATTTTTTTGTTTGTTTGTTTGTTTTTTTTTTTTGGTCTCTGCATGCAAAAAGAGCAGCACGAATTATATCATATGTTACTCTTTTGGATCTGGAAGATTTTTGTTCATAAATCTAAACCCAAATTACATTTCTCTGTCTCAGCTTTATGTAAAACTGATAGATATTTTGCCTAAGTTTGTCTGTCTTTGAGAGGTTCCTGTTCATTGATTTTAGCTCTTTTGTAAGAGATTGTAGAGGAAATATCAAGACTCTGGAGCTAGATTTGTAGTAGAATTCTGGTGCCACTGTGTACAAGCAGTGTGACCCTGGCCAGGTGCCTAACTTCTCTGTACCTCAGTGTTTCATGGGAATAATACGAGAACCACAATTCACAGAAATTAGAGAATTAAGTAATGTGATGCATGTGAACTTCTCAGAACAAGATCTAGAAATTATTATTATCATTGTTATTATTTTGTCACTGATTGAATTATCTAAATTACAAGGGAAATTCATGTAACTTCATGAGCTTTAGCACTTCTGTACAAGGTCTTCCTAACACATTTATCTGCTCTTGAACTTACCTCTATTTATCTTCTATCAAAACCAGGAAGTTTTTGCATTCAAGGGACTTTAGTATCTACTTGTTAAAAAAAGACCCACCCCCCATTTAAAAAACCCAGAAGCATGGAATAATGGAATAACAAGCTCTAATACAGTGATTCAAATTGCATACCCAAAGGAAAAGTCCATTGGAATTCATCAAGGTAGGATTTTTTAAGATTGGTGCAGCCCAGTGTTGAATCTAGTTTGCAAATATGGTTCCCATGCATGATTGCCAGATACAAGGATTGCCAGAGGATACAGTTAAATCTGAATTTCCAAGTAAACAGCCAATTATTTTTCATATAAGTATATCCTATGTGACACTCAGGACATTCTAAAGCTAAAATATTCTTCATTTTTTATCCGAAATTCAAAATAAAATGGATGTGCTGTAGTTGTAGTCACTAAATCTGGCAACTCAGTTTACACGATGTCTTTTAAAAAGTAGGTATTCATGCCTCTTTCTAAAATTTGGGAGATTTTACATAAAAATACAAATTCTTATCTTTGTATTTTGAAAAAAGAGATCTGGCAAAAATGGACCCACGTGACAATGACAAGTTGACTTGAAGCTTCTCTTGCCTTCCCATGGGGCATATAATCTCCCATCAACACAGTCTTCCATTCCTTATTGTCCTTCTTCACTCTTTTGTCTCTAGTTTCCACCACTTTCTCCTGGAGACCTTTGAAGTTCTTTACTGTAATGACTATATAGAAATTTTGGATTTTAATATATTTTGCTTATTTCAGTATGAATGTTTTTAATAATGGTTCAGCTGTACACTAAATTAGTAAAGACAAAACACAATCTATTTACTACTCTGTGGTCTGCAGCTACTTTGCCAAGGCATTATCCAGCCAAATGAAAATGATTCTCTGAGAGCTGTGATATGCTGGTATAGTCTCTAGGGCTTACTACCTACTGGCCCTCTTAAATGCTCCAGCCCCCTTTCGAGAATTTTAGCTTCTAAGATTCTGGCAACTTGTAGATGAGCAATAATAATTTTCATATTCTGCACTACTGGGGCCAATCCAAGGACAGTAACAGGAATTCTTACTCTCCTTTGCAACTAAACTTCATGAGCAATTTCCAGCTAACTGTGTCTTAATGCATGGCATTCTGAAGTGGTTAAAATGTAATGAAAGATATTAACTTAACATTAGTGATTTCTTAAATTGTTCTTGGCTTAATATGTGAAGAGTATTCCTCAGATTATACCTGTCACACATGAGAAAGTCATACACCTGGATGAATGTCATCTTTTATTGGTTTGTGGGGACACAAACCATAAGAGAATTATTTGAAAATCTTCTGAGATTCAGAGACATTAGGTGTGATATTAGTACTGTGAACTCACGGTGTGAGTGTAAAAGTATAGATAGTTTTCAAAGGTGAAATACACCTAATAAAAGTGCTATTCTTTTGTCTCTATATCTCTGAAGGGTAACTGTTTATATTAACATCATTGACCAGAATGGCAGTAGAATCAGAAAGTCAATGAATTAAAAGAATCTCTTTGTAAAACTCTGTTATCTTCTGGGTTTTATGTACCCCTAGGTCAACATATTTACTGAGAGTGAACTGATATGTCCAAAATAGAAACCATGACTTGAGAGTGTCTACATTATGATCAGGACGTAAAGGAGCCACATATTAGTATAAGCCTACAAGTCCAGATTCTGTTGCATTTTCCTGTTCTGCTGTTGAGACAGAAGATAGAATTCCCTTAGTGACTTATTCTCTGGTCAACACTTCTCTTCTGGAAGCAAATTATTAAAGACGACTTGCTAATGGGAAGTACCATTAGTAAATAAATATATGTTTATTTATTGGAATTTTTAAAAATTCACAAGTCTGGCATTTCACTCAAGGAAAACAGGCTTAATTTAAACTTTAATATATCCAAGCTTCAAATTGAGGTAATAGGCTATTCAAATAAATAAACAAGCAACCACATTATCCTTAAGAACAGAGATTTACCAGAAGTGAATATTAATCAATTCTCTCATACTTCTGTACTTAGTCATTAGCTCCAAGACCTAGAAAAAAATTACCTCAAAATTTTGGTAAGCTATTTGAAAAGTGAAGCATCATGGTTATAATTTGTTGTTAAATATTAAATATTACTTATGTATGTTAAATATTATAGGTTTCCCCAGTGGCTCAAACAGTAAATAATCTGCCTGAAATGCAGGCAGACCTGAGTTCAGTCCCTGGGTTGGGAAGATTCCCTGGAGAAAGAAACGGCAACCCACTCCAGTATTCTTTCCTGGAAAATCCCACGGACAGAGGAGCCTGGTGGGCTATGGTGCATGAGGTCGCAAGAGTCAGACACGACTGAGCGACTATCACTTACATATGCATTCTTTTTCACTAAAGAGTTACTGAGGTTCCCTGGTTTGCTGGTCAGTTTCCAGGCACCAGTGATAGAATAGTGCTTAACAGGAACCAGTCTCTTCTCCTGGATACCCCGTTCTAGTAGGAGAGACCTGAGGTAACCAAATAACAAGAGGATGTCAGGCAGTGTCAGGGGTCATAAAGAAAAGATAATGAAGATTGGAGTGAGAGGCTGCACTGGTGAGAGTACTTTACATCACGGAATCAGGTTTGAGCATGGAAACATGGGTAACAGGATGAACAGAGCCATAGAGCCATCTGTGGTTGTGCAATGAGGTTGGAGGCAGTGCTAAGTCGCTTCAGACATGCCTCACTCTTTGCGACCCTATGGACTGTAGCCTGCCAGGCTCCTCTGTCCATGGTTCTCCAGGCAAGAATCCGGGAGTGGGTTGCCATGCCATCCTCCAGGGGATCTTCCCAAGCCAGGGATCCAACCCACATCTTTTTTGTCTCCTGCATTGGCAGACAGTTTTTCTACCACTAGCACCGCCTTTGTTGGCAGAAACGACAGCAAATATAAAAGCTTTAGGGTGAGATTAGCTTGACTATTTTAAGGAGCTGAAGGAAATTTACTGTGAATGGATGCTAGTGAGCCAGGGAGAGAATGGTGAAGATGAGGCCGAGAGGTGAATGGGCTGGACCAGACAGGAGCATCCACACATAGATTTTTTAGCCTAGGACTCCCAGATTCACCTTTCTACTACATCGGATAGCACTTGGTTAGTTCCTCTTTGAAAATCTTTCAACATCTTCCTGCTGTCTGCTAGGGAAATGGCATGTCATTTCTGACTGCATATTAGAATTACTGGAATATTCTTGAAAACATGAGTACTCAGTCCCACCCCGAGCTAATCCAATCAGACTTGACACTGGTATTTTTCTCTACCTTCCAGTTGATTCTGTTAAAACCAATGATGAGGAACACTGACCTAGACCTGTGTGATTCAACAGATATATAATACATACATTCTACTGGCCATATTAAACAGCTAAAAAGAAACAGAAACTTTAATCATACAGTTTAACCCAGTATGCTCAAGATATTATTTTGATATGTAGTCAATATAAAATTATTTTTAAAATATTTCAGATTCCATTTCTCATATTAAATCTGTATAGTCCAGTGTGTATTTTACATTTAAAGTGCATTTCAATTCTGAAAGAAAATGTCTATCAGAATACTTGATTTATATTTGGAGTGTATAAAATTTATAGCTGAGAAAGAAGATTCCCATACCTAAGATATTCATACATACTTAAAAGTTTTCCCAGTAACTGAATTGAATATCATTCTTAAGAATTTAATTATAAATGAATTAAAATGAAATAAAATTGAAAGCTAAGTTCCTTAGTCACATAGCCACATAGTCACATAGCCAGGTAGTCAGTGGCTATATGTGGTGGATAGCTATGTTATTGGGCTGTGAAGCTCTACCATATAAATCTGTCATTTTATCCTGCATGACACAGTCCTGGCTTAAAAAAAAGAAAACAGCTTCACTTTTGTAGTCAGACATTAATTAATTCAGTGCCAGCTCTGTGCTGTGAGATTACAGATTGATGAATGCCTGCCCACCTTAACTCTCAGATCTTTAAAAAATGAATAATATTGTTACACTTTTATCATTAGAATTAAAGGCAAAAGTATAGGTCAAGAATCTAGTGCTATGCCACAGACTTTCAATTGGCTAGATTTTTTGTCTATGCCTTACTACACCACCTATTCCATATGTGATCCTTTAACTTTGTTGAATCTCTTTAATAATACAAGTAAAAAGAAACAGTCACAATGATAAAAGGGACAAAGACTTTTATGTCTTTATGCCTCTGGTTGTGATCATCTTTCT